>NC_134689.1:183797177-184509677 GCF_050947455.1 Rhinoderma darwinii | reverse complement strand
GGTAAGTGTTGTGCCACTATGCTTCTGATCAGCTGTTCTCAGAAAGCTGAGTGAGCAGTGTGTGAACTCGTAGACTTTATATTGAGACTGTACACAGCTCCAAGGAAAGCCGAACAGAAATGAAGTGGCACAGCAATCACTAGAGCACTTCTGCCTCTTAGTTTTAGTGATCGATGGGCGTCTCAGTGCTTGGACCCCGACCAATCAAAACTTCTGACATTTCAGTTTGACATGTGCAAAGTTTTTTAAAAGTTTCGTTATATTTTAAAGAGAGCTGTTAAATTTTTTTTTTATGTGCTAAAGGGAACCTGTCACCAGCATTTCACGTATTGAACTCTATTCACCCCTCGCTGGCTGCTGCTGTCAAAAGTTTATCGCTGTTATCCCCTCTCCTAAACTCCTCCTGCGATCATAAATAACGGTCTGCAAACATTTTGCACCTTTTATGGTAATAATCTGAGAGTCTTGTTCGTTCCCCTTTTTATGCCAGCACACTGCCGAAAACTGGTCCACCCTGAAAAATGTCAATCTAAAGTAAGCTGTCAATCAAAAGTAAGGAGGCGGGGTTAACTCGGAGAGACTTGAAAAATGAAGATAGGACTCTTCTCAAATGAAGATATTACTCTTTTATGCTCATTAGCATACGGCACAGGTACACTAGAAAACGGAATAGTAACGTTTATGAACTGAGATGTAATCAATAACAGCATGGTTCTGTGTGTCAGAGACATGTAGAACCCGTTGTCACTGAACACATCAGTGCCGCTGACCTGGCGGATGCAGGTTTCAGCGCTAGATGTAACTCCTCTATATACAGAATACAAACCAGCTGTATCTCAAAAGTAAAAATAACTTTTAATAAAATGTAATTACAAAGTTGCACCAAACACACTGAACTTTTTTCTTTTTTTTAATAAAAAAAAAAGAGAAAAAAGTTTACAATAGTGTACATAGCCTTTAAAGGGAACCTGTCACCAGCATTTCACCTATTAAACCCGCATTTATATTTTTTTAAGTAACCTATAATTATCTTCTAAGTAGGCTCTGTACCGGGGGGGGGGGGTGAACCTAGCCCCTCTACTGTCTAAGGCGATCTATAAAAAGACGCCCCCCCCCCCCAAATCTATCTGAGTTTTCTCATTTGTAGCTTTACACAAGAAACACGCAATATATTAAAAAATTTAAATAGGAAAACATTTGTTGTTTATTTGTTAAAGTGCTGTTTGAATTATAGAAAAGATTTAAAGAATACTTCTTACTGTATTACTTTAGTATCATAGTTCAATAACGCAGCATTAACTCTGAAAATGGTTTAACACATCTTCTATGCCCCCTTTTTATTACCTAATTGACTTTTAACTGAGTTCAGTGGCCCGGCGTGGACGGCATGATGCAGTGACGTCATCGTGCCGGGCAGTTGACGTCATCAGCGTGCTCTTGTAGGCCTCAGGCCTAAACCAGGCTGTGGCCTACAAGAGCAGACGGCGGAGCAGGGAGCCAATGGCCAGGGGTTGGCTGGCAAATTTTAGTCTGGGGGGTAAGCCCAAAGCACCCGCCCAAGAGTAGCGGCCCATTCTGGGAACACTGAGCAATTGGCGAGATTGCCCCACTAACACCGCTGCGGAAGAACTCTGCTACCTATCAATGGAAAAATCATCCGCCAGGAGGAAAAATAGTTCTTGATGGTGAAGTACAAGAAAGCCTCACCTAGGAATTAGACTTTCTTGTACTCCGCCATGTGGAAAAAATTTTCCCTCTGGCGGATGACTTTTCAGTTGATAGGTAGCAGAGTTACATGAAGGGGAATTATTTCCCCTTAACCTCTAGTTTCTAGTGTGGATTATGTAAGTTTTTTACATTTTTATACTGCTAACCTTTTTCGGTAGGTCCCGCTGGACCATTTCGACTACGTCGTAGATTCAATAAACTTCTTTGATGATCTACTTTTTAAAAAATAAATAAAATGGTGTAAGAGGGTTGCATGGGGGAGTTTTGATTTCAGTAAAAAAAACTATTTTCTTATGTCTGTTTTTTTTAATACTTTATTATGGCCTTAGTAATGGCTGCTGTCTGATTGACAGCATTCAATTACTAAGGCTGGGGCTTAGCATTAGCCAGTAAAAATGCTATCACTAACCCCTATTATTACCCCAGTTCCCACTGCCACCAGGGATACTGGGAAGAGCGAAGTACAATCCAGTACCCGACCATCTGAAACGACAGTTAGACAGCGGGGCGGCCGCAGGCTGGTAATATCAGGCTGGAAAGAGCCAAAAACCGTGGCCTTTCCCACTCTGTTAATGCTAGGCTGCAGCTGCTTTATTGTATCTGGCTAGTTATGAAAAATAGGGGAAACCCCACGTAATTTTTTTAAAATTAATAATTGAAAAATAATTACGTGAAAGCCCCTCCATTTTTCATAACCAGCCAGATACAATAAAGCAGCAGCAGCCTAGCATTACATGGGTGGGAAGGGCCACGGTTTTTGGCCCTTCCCAGCCTGATGGTACCAGCCTGCGGCCACCCTAGTATCCGCCCTTTACTTCAGATGGTCGGGTACTGAATCGTACCCGGCTCTTCCCGTTACTTCTGGTGGCGGTGGGTACCGGGGTAATAATAGGGGGTTAGTGCTAGCCTTTTTACTGGCTAACACTAAGTTCCTTCTTAGTAATGGCAGTTGTCTGATTGAGAGCATCCATTACTATGGCGGTAATGAAGTATTAAATAACAGAGACATAAACAAATATTTTTTATTGAAACTACAACAACTCTTCCACACAATCCACTTTAACCATTTTATTGAAAAAAAGCTTCAATCAGCGAAGTAGTCCAACGAATCTACGACGTAGTCCAAATGGTCCAGTGGAACCTGCAGAACAAAAATTAGCAGTATGAAAAATAAAAATAAAGATGGCTGCCCCCACAGAAGTACAAACATATGAATAAATAGTTACTTTAGGGAACATATTAAAATAATTAGAAATAATAGGCCCATAAAGTAAAACATATAATTTTTTTATTTTTTTTAATTTGATAACACATTTCACAAACTCTTTTTGCAAATATTTTTTCAAAACTTCTGACATGTCAGACGTTTTGATCAGTGGGGTCCGAGCACTGATACCCCCACTAGTCGCTAAAACGAAGCAGCAGAAGTGCTCGGGTGAGCGGTGTGCCCCTTCAATTCTGTTTGTCTTTCCTTGGAGCAGTGTATGGGCTCAATAGAAAGTCTATGAGTCCGTACAATGCTCATTCGGCCGAAAGTCGATCATTAATGAAGCGGCGCAGCGCTCAACCGAGCACATCTGCTGCTTTGTTTTACTGATCGATGGGGGTTTCATTGCTCGGTCCCCCACCGATGAATATGTCTGAAATGTCAGCATGACATGATAAAAGTTTAGTTACAGTTTAATGGCTATGCACACCTTTAAAAACTTATTTTATATATACATATATATATATATATATATATATATATATATATATATATATATATATATATATATATATGATATCTATCAATGTGATTGGTGCAGGTTCGAATTACTTTTTATTGAAAATTATTTTTACTGTTCGTATCCTGTATGCAGAGCAGCTGTATCTAGCGCTGAGACCTGAATCCATTAGGTCACCTATCATTGATCACATCTAAGTTATGAACTTAGATGTGATCGGTAACAGCTCGATCCTGCAGGACCCGCTGTCGATTAATCCATCAGTCCCGCTGACGTGACAGATACAGGATTCAGCGCTATATACAGCTGCTCTGTATACAGGATACAAAGCAGCTGTATCTCAAAAAGTAAAACATTTTTTTAATAAAAAGTAAATAGAAAGTTGCACCAATCACACTGAAACCCCCCTGCAGTATAATAACTACTGAGGGCGCTATGGGGGGATTATACTGCAAGGGGGTACTGACTGACTGCTGTGGGGGGAGCTATATTGCGCTCAGCTTCCTGCCCCCACTAATTTAAGTGATGGGGGGGGTTGTCTGAGTATCTTACTGACAGACGAGGGCTCTATGGGGCTGAATAATCCCCCCATAGGGCCCTCACTAATTACTATACCTCAAGGTGGGGTTCTGGGCATCTAGCTGGCTGCTAAGGGCTGCAAGGGGGCGGATTCCCCTTAGAGCCCTCAGCAGTCAGTCAGACGCTAAGACCCGGCTAACCTTGCAGTATTGAAGCTAGTGAGGGCTCTATGGGGAAGATTAATCCCCCCTATAGAGCCGTGGGTTGTCAGTTAGATGCTCAGACCACCCCTTGTAGAATCCCCCACCCTTCAGCGTTGGCCGATCACTTTACTGGGGGCAGGTTTATAGGGAAAGATTATACTGCGCTCAGCTTCCTGCCCCTACTAATTTAAAGGGGGTTGGCCGATGCTGGGGGGCCGGAAGTAGACTGCAAGGGGGGGTCTGGGCATTTTACTGACAGCAGAGGGCTCCATAGGGGGGAATAATCCCCCCCATAGAGCCCTTACTAGTATAATAACTACTGAGGGCGCTATGGGGGGATTATACTGCAAGGGGGTACTGACTGACTGCTGTGGGGCGAGCTATATTGCGCTCAGCTTACTGCCCCCACTAATTTAAGTGATCGGGAGGGGGGGTTGTCTGAGTATCTTACTGACAGCCGTTTGCTCTATGGGGCTGAATAATCCCCCCATAGGGCCCTGACATATTACTAGCATCTAGGTGGCTGCTAAGGGCTCTGAGGGGGTGGATTCCCCTTAGAGACCTCAGCAGTCAGTCAGATGCTCAGACCCCGCTAACCTTGGGGGCAAGTTTATTGGGAAAGATTATACAACGCTCAGCTTTCTGCCCCTACTAATTTAAAGGGGTTTGGCCGATGCTGGGGGGCCAGAAGTATACTGCAAGGGGGGTCTGGGCATTTTACTGACAGCAGAGGGCTCCATAGGGGGGAATAAACCCCCCATAGAGCCCTTACTAGTTACTATATTGCAAGGTTAGGGGGGGGTCTGAGCATCTGACTGACTGCTCTAAAGGGGAGGCAGAATCCCCCCCTTTAGTGCACTCTGCAGTAAGTCAGACGCTCAAACCGCCCCCCCCCCCCCCCCCCCCGCACCCCCCTATCCCATCATTATAGTGACATGAGGGCTCTATGTGGTGGATTATACCCCCCCATAGAGCACTTGGCTATCAGTAAAATGCCCAGACCCCCCTTGCAGTATACTCGGCTCCCCTCGCCTCATGGCAGGTGCGGCACTGCTCTGTACCTGCAGAAAATAATGGTGCGTTGCTGTACCAAAATTTACTTTACCCTGTGATCACTGGCTTCGAAGGTAGATTTTCTCCACAGATTGGACCTTGTCTCAACATCACCGGCACCACCCACATTTTTAGCATCACCATAACCAACATCAACAGCAAAGGAGGTCTCTTGCCAGTCCACATCTACCACCGTTCCTCCACAGAAATGCTGCTTTTAAACCACTACCCCATTTGGCACATAATCTCAATAAAACTCCCTCTGTTTGGTGATGCTACCAAAGCCCATCACCTACACTATGGGTCTCAAACTGGGCCGGGTAAGTGGGCCGCATATAGAAAAAATGGGAAGTTGACGGGCCGCATTACTTTCAAATTCGATACAATACAAAATTATTGTTAATCAATTAGTTATTTGAACTACTATAAGGCTGGGTTCACACGAGCACATTAACGTCCGTAATGGACGGACGTATTTTGGCCGGATGTCCCGGACCGAACTCAGTGCAGGGAGCCGGGCTCCTAGCATCATAGTTATGTACGATGCTAGGAGTCCCTGCCTCTCTGTAGGACAACTGTCCCGTACTGTAATCATGTTTTCAGTACGGGACAGTAGTTCCATGGAGAGGCAGGGACTCCTAGCGTCGTACATAACTAAGATGCTAGGAGCCCGGCTCCCTGCACTGAGTTCGGTCCGGGACTTCCGGCCAAAATACGTCCGTCCATAACGGACGTTAATGTGCTCGTGTGAACCCAGCCTAACACTATATGCCACAGTGCCCTCTGTGGATTCTGCCACAGTGCCCTCTGTAGATGCTGCCACAGTGCCCTCTGTAGATGCTGCCACAGTGCCCTCTGTAGATGCTGCCACAGTGCCCTCTGTAGATGCTGCCACAGTGCCCTCTGTAGATGCTGCCAGAGTGCCCTCTGTAGATGCTGCCACAGTGCCCTCTGTAGATGCTGCCACAGTGCGCTACGCAGATGCTGCCACAGTGCGCTACGCAGATGCTGCCACAGTGCACTCCGCAGAGGCTGCCAGTGCCCTTCGCAGATGCTGCCACAGTGCCCTTCACAGATGCTACCACAGTGATGTTAGGGGCTTGCCCAGAGCTGGAGTCCCGGAGCACAGCCGCTTCTAGCACTCTGCCTGGGATTCCAGCTCTGCTCCTGACATCACTGTCCATATATGGACAGAGATGTCAGGGGCAACCCCAGAGCTGTAGTCCCGGGCAGAGCGCTAGTAGACTTTTCCTGGGACTCCAGCTGTGCTCCTGATATCACTGGGACTCCTGCTCTGGGGAAGCCCCTGACATCATTGTCGATGTATGAACAGCGATGTCAGAGGCTTCCCCAGAGTCCCAGAGCAGAGCCTATACTAGCGCTCTGCCCGGGACTCCGGCTCTGGCGAAGCCCCAGACATCGTGTGTCCAAACATGGACACCGATGTCAGGGAATTCCACAGAGTCCTGGAGCAGAGCCGATACTAGCGCTCTTCCCAGGGTCTCCACTCTGAAGAAGACCCTGACACACTGTCCATATATGGACACCAATGTCAGGGAATTCCACAGAGTCCTGGAGCAGAGCCGATACTAGCGCTCTGCCCGGGACTCCGCTCTGGGGAAGACCCTGACACACTGTCCTTATATGGACAGCGATGTCAGGGAATTCCACAGAGTCCCGGAGCAGAGCCTATACTAGAGCTCTGCACGGGACTCCGGCTCTAGGGAAGCCCCAGACATCGTGTGTCCAAACATGGACACCGATGTCAGGGAATTCGACAGAGTCCCGGAGCAGAGCCGATACAAGTGCTCTGCCCGGGACTCCGCTCTGGGGAAGACCCTGACACACTGTCCATATATGGACAGTGATGTCAAGGAATTCCACAGAGTCCCAGAGCAGAGCCTGTACTAGCGCTCTGCACTGGACTCCGGCTCTGGATAAGCCCCAGACATCGCTGTTCATATGTGGACATCGATGTCAAGGAATTCCACAGTCTCGGAGCAGAGCCTATACTAGCGGCTCTGTGTCCCGCGGGCCGCAGATGACAGCCCCAGCGGCTGCATGTGGCCCGTGGGCTGCGTGCTTGAGACCCCTGATCTACACCATCTTCTTTATGGAGCTCAGGTAGTAGTGGATACGGAGGATGGGCCCGCCTATGCTGATATCTCTGCCTACACTGATAGCTCTGCCTCAGGCACTTTTTTTGTAGGACTACACCACTGGACATTACCTCTTCTATCCCAAAGCAATGTACTGTTAAATATATCCCTTGTTTCTCTCCGCTAAAAACACATCTTAAGTATATGCTAGTGATATGCAGTAGTTATTGTTGTTCCTCTTTTTCTGATTGTTGGTATCTGAAACAAAAGAAATAATTCCAGGTCTGTATAATCAAGCTACATGTGCATGAATATTGCATTCTCCATCCCAAGGCTTTAACTTTTCTACCTCATATTAACTTTCACTGAGCTCTCTTGCCAAGCTCTCAATAGCACATATTGGTATACAGCACCTTAGGTGTTTTAATCTTGCACTAGGAGCTGTCAGAAAGCAGAATATACAGAACAGACAAAAAGCTCAAGAGGCAATCCGTGACTAGAAAAAGAGCACAATTTGCCAATCTGGCCTTGTTTATTTTAATCATACAGTGAAATATAATTTGTTCAGAAGCTTGTTTCTATAGATCTGAAATTGTACTGCAATTAATAATAGCAATATTACTTACATTCTATATAATTTTTATTGTCAAGTATTAGAAAATAAATTTAAGTCTACTTTAACACTACATGCATAAGGGGTTTTCTGAGCTATGGGGAAAAAGGAAAGACTGCAAAAGTGATTTCCATAATGTAAACTACAAGATGTGACAATTTTCAGAATTTTACTTAACTTGATGCACGGTTTCTCTACATTTTAAGGCTGCTATTTTGGGACTTTTCATAAAAAAAAATCAAACTACATTTCCCATGAGTCTTTGCTGTTTAGAGCCGTGGTTTAGCTTCTCCCTCTGTCTTCTGCTCTTTATGCTAGAGAGTGAGCAGGTGCTTTAAATAATAATAGCCACTCCCACTAGTCTTGAGGGGAGTGGCGTGTGGTGCATGGGATGTGTAGCAAAAAATAATGAATGAGTAGGGTATGTGCAAGTGCTAATAATAGGGGTGAAATATAGGGGGCAGTAATGAGTAAAGTGCATAAATAAAAATAAATGGATAATGGGGTGCCAGTGTGTGAAACATGGAGGGATAGTGTGTAGGTCATGAGGCGCAGCGTGTATATCCAGGTAGAAGCATATTTGTGACGCCTTGATAATTCATAGAGCGGGCTAACCTGCTTACTATGCCAAACAACAGCACACCATGCTCTCCCAGCATCAAAGACCCGGCTGTGTCCAAAAGAAGCACATATAAGTAAGAATGAAAAATACCTGGGGTATTAGTAATCATTTTGGCCAAAAGGACCCAAGCTCGCAATCCACGACAAAGATCCCCAGTCTTGCGAGTCCCTAACTCCCTAAATGGAACTAACTGTTCCTGATACACAAACAAAACAGATAAAAACAAGGGGACATATACCACAAAAACACAGAAAAAAGGCCATACTTACAAATGGACACAGCCAGGTAAGAAACACTGATGAAGGAGAGATTGCAGGTGCTTTAAATAATAATAGCCACTCCCACTAGTCTTGAGGGGAGTGGCGTGTGGTGCATGGGATGTGTAGTAAAAAATAATGAATGAATAGTGTATTAAGAATGGCATATAAAAACTAAGTCTAAATAAATCTGTCTCATTGTGTCTGGTGCCCAGCTCTACACCGCTGCTGTTCTTTTCTCAATCCCCGGCCAAAGACATTGTGTTCTGTTGCCTGCTGGAAGCTCCCCTCTCTCTCTGTCTGCTGCCTAGATTCACTGAGCTTCCATTCATCATTCATTCGCTGTTATGTCTGTGATAGCAAGCATTGCAGGGGCTATAGATCAAATGGCTCATGCGGAGAAGCAGGAGGGAACAGCAGGGACTGGGCATGTACAGTCCCCCATGTGTAACAGCAGTGGCGTAACTACCGCTATAGCAGCCGTAGCGGCTGCTACGGGGCCCGCGGCATGAGGGGGACCGTGTCGCCCGCCGACACGGGCCCCCACCATGGCCGGAGGCTCCGCTAGCTGCCGCTATGGCTGCTACAGCGCGACGCCACTGAACACTACGGCAGAGCAGGGAGGTATCTCACCGCTCTGCCATTAAAGGGGCTGTTCCTACATAAGACATGTATCCCCTATCGACAGGATAGGGGATACATGTGTGATCGCTGGCAGCGATAGGGAGAACGGGGGACCGAAAGTCCCCTGAAGTTCTCCATTACAAACCTCGGACTTCCGGGGTCTGTGTCGGCAGCTCTGTAGAAATGAATGGAGCGCCGGTCGCGCTTGTGCGCATGCGTGACCAGCGCTCCTTTCATTTTTATTGAGCTGCGCAGACTCCAGAAGTCAGAGGTTAGTCATGGAAAACTTCGGGGGACTTTCGGTCCCCCGTTCTCCTTATCAGCGCCAGCGATCACACATGTATCCCCTATCCTGTGGATAGGGGATACATGTCTATTGTAGGACACACTATAGGTCGGATGTTTTTGGGGGGTTGGCGCTGCATGGCGTTACCTACAGGGGGGGCTGTATGGCGTTACCTACAGGGGGGCTGTATAGCGTTACCTACAGGGGGGCTGTATAGCGTTACCTACAGGGGGCTGTATAATGCTATCTACAAGGGGACTGTATGGCGTTCTCTACAGGGGTGGCTGTATAGCGTTACCTACAGGGTGGCTGTATGGCGTTATCTACAGGGTGGCTGTATGGCGTAATCTACAGGGTGGCTGTATGGCGTTATCTACAGGCTGGCTGTATGGCGTTATCTACACGGGGGCTGTATGGCGTTATCTACAGGGGGGCTGTATGGCGTTATCTACAGTGGGGGCTGTATGGCATTATCTACAGGGGGCTGTATAGAGTTATCTACAGGGGGGCTGTAAAAAAGGCACTATCTACAAGGGGGGGTTGTGTGACACCCAGGGGAGGGGGGGGCCAAATCTTTCCTAGTTACGCCCCTGTGTAACAGAATACCACATACACGGCACATCACTGCTGACATGACGTATACGGAGCAGAGACTTTCAGGGTATGTGCACACAAAATAAAAAACGTCTGAAAATACGGAGCTGTTTTCAAGGGAAATAGCTCCTGATTTTCAGACGTTTTTTAATCATACTCGCGTTTCTCGCAGCTTCTTTTATGTCCGTTCTTGGAGCTGTTTTTCTATAGAATCTATGAAAAAGGGCTCCAAAAACGGCTGTGTAAAAAAACGGCCGGTCGGAACAGAACAACGTTTTCCCATTGAAATCAATGGAGCCGATATCTGCTTCCGATTTTTCAGCCATTTTTCGGTCATTTACAGCCCGAAAAATGGCCGAAAATAAGCCGTGTGAACATACCCTAACAGCCTTCCTCACATGATAGGTATATGGCATGTCAGCAAAGCACACACAGATCGTGACATGAGCAGTCACGTGACACGCAGCTGAATCAGAAAACGGACGCACTTTAGAAACAGTAATTACATTACAAAAGTGATGTCTTTAAGGACCTAACAGCTGTGTCAGGTAAAAGATTTATCTCAGAAACCCATTTTGTTCACAGATGAATGTGCCGCACACATGAATGATTTACAGCATTCTTTGAAATAACTGTAATTGTCAAGTATTTCAGGCCAAAATACATATAATTAGGTGACTTGTGGATCACTTCTGTCATGAACGAGATTTACTGTCAGATATCCGGGGTAATCAATACTTAAATCCGGTAAATGGATTCAGCTTTTATAGTGTGCCAAGACTATACTCATTATACACCCATACTAAATGTGAAGATTGTTCTCTAAACTAATTATATTTCATTCTTCCTAGTATATCTGAACAATATACAACTATATAAAGACTGAATATATAGTTATTGTTTCAAAAGCAATATACTATTTTTAGATTAGAGCAATAGGTTACAAACGTTTCTATTTTTGAAACTTAGTAAAAAAATGTCTCTAATATTGGGCCTGTTCACATCAGCGCTGGCTTCCATTTAGGATTTCCGTTCACCTGTTCTGTCAGAGGAACAGATGAACAGAAAGCCAAATGGAAAGAATTTGTCCAATGTTGTATATCACAAAATTAAAATGTCCATTACCAGTGGTAGAGATCTCCTTCCACCATTAGGGTCTGAAGAATTATCCTAAACATCACATTAGCGTTGGCTTCCATTTAGAATTTCCGGTCATCTGCTCCGTCAGAGGTACAGATGAATGGAAAGCCAAATGGAAAGCATTGAATACATTTGCATCACCATTGATTTCAATGGTATTTTTTTTGTTTCAGTTGGTTTCCGTTTGCCTCTATTTCGCTAGACTACGCTATTGTTTTTATGAAAAACACCGCAGACCTAGCGGAACGGAGGCAAACTGAAACAAAAAGAAAACATTGAAATCAATGGTGATGCAAACGGAAGCGATTTTTTTCCATTTGGCTTTCCGTTCATCTGTTCCTCTAAGGAAGAGATAAATGGAAATCCTAAATGGAAGCCTGTGAGGATGTGATGTTTAGAATGCTTCTTCAGACCCTAATGGAGGAGATCTCTACCACTGGTAATGGTCATTTTAATTATGTGATATACAACATTAGACAAATAACAGAAAAACATTATAGTATCCTTTAAAATTTCTAACAAAGATGAATGTGACTCCAGTATCAGAGAAAACAAAAAGTGTTTTGAACTTACCAAAACACGGTGGGTTCCTGGTATCAGTATCCAGACAAACTGAGTATTTATTGGTCCTATGTGGCCCCTAATAATTAGATCTGCATAGCAGGATCTGCCTGCTGCCACGGCAATGAGGTATGTGGATACACTAGTCCGCTCCGCCGTAGCAGCTGGCCAAACAATAGTCAATGATAGTTTTTAGGACAAGAATACCTGGACAGAAGATTTGGCAGACACTTGGCGTGGCAGACACTTGGCGTGGCAGACACTTGGTGTGGCAGATGCTTGGCACAGATGACGCTTGGCACAGATGACACTTGGCACAGTTGACACTTGGCACAGATGGTGAACTTGACTTCGACACTAGACCTCACACTGGAACAAACACAATTACTGGATACGGAATACAGAATACGGGAACACAGGATACAGGATACAATTAATGGACCATTTGCAAACAAACATGGGAAGACACAACAATGCTCAGGCAAGTAATGAATGAGCAGAGTTCCTTTTGTAGTTCCTGGTATGCTGGGATAGGTTTGGGGATAATTACCTAGTGCCCTTTACGTACGGGAGGGAGCGCGCTCACCCTACGAGTATCAGTAGCCGAGGATATTAATGCGTACCAGCATCTCCGAGGAGGGAGACCAGAGTTCACTGGTCTGCGGTCGCCGCCACTGGAGGGTAAGTGATGCTGGCAGTCCGTGACCATGGCCATTACAGCACCCCCCTTACGCCCCTCTTCTTAGGTCCAGAGTGTGAGAGGAATCTCCTAATGAGGGCTGGAGCATTCACAGGCTCCCATGACCTATCCTCAGGACCAAACCCTTTCAAGTCCACCAGGCAGAAGGTCCTCCCCCCTACACTCTTGTAATCCAGAATCTCTTTTACTTCAAAGATGTCAGAAGAAAACTGTAGAACCAGGGGATTTGCTTAATCAGTTCAGGACCACAAGCTTTAGGAGGGACACATGGAATGAGTTGGGGATTCTGAGGGTAGGAGGAAGCTGAAGCTTATAGGACACAGGGTTTATTTTTTGCAAAATTTCAAAAGGGCTGAGGAATATGGGAGCAAATTTGTGGGAAGGGATCTTAAGATGAATGTTTTTGAAAGAGAACCCGACCTTGACTCTAGGAGAAAACTGAAGAGGGGTTTCTAACCCTATCTGAATATCTCTTCATGCGATCAACTGACTGAAGGGTCCCAGACTTAGTTTGCTGTCAGATGTGAAGGAAACCTCCAAAGGAAGAATTGGCTGCAGGCACTTGACACGTAGCTGGCACAGGAAGAGGAACACGTGGATATTGACTGTACACAATGAAGAACGGAGAAGAATCAGTAGATTCACTAGTATGATTGTTGTATGAGAATTCGGCCCATGGCAGAAACTGTATCCAATTGTCTTGTTGAACTGAAACAAAATGACTAATTTAATTCTCAAGTACGTGGTCGATCCTTTCAACTTGACTATTAGACTGCATGTGATAAGCGGAAGAAAAGTCAAATAGTACATCCAAAAGTCTACATAGGGTTCTCCAGAATTTTATATGTGAATTATACACCCTGGTCAGACACATTATGGAGGGGTAGTCTGTATGCACAGGATACAGGATACAACTACGGGACCATTTGCAAACGTACATTGGAAAACGCAACAACGCTCAGACAAGGAATATATGGGCAGAGTTCCTTTTGTAGTTCCTGGTATGCTGGGATAGGTTGGGGGAGATTTTCCTAGTGCGCTCGCTGGCCCTTTAAGGCTGGGAGCAAGGGCGCGCACACACCCTACGAGCAGCAGTAGCCGTGGACAGTAATGCATGTCGGCATCTCAGATGAGGGAGACGCCGGCTAGAGTTCACTGGTCTGCGGTCGCTAGAGGGTAACTGATATTGGAAGTCCGTGGCCATTACACCTCCACAATGAATTTAGTTACAAAGAGACCACATGAGTGTCAAGGAGTGGTGACAGGGAGGACACATATGCCAGGGTGAAAAAAAAAGTAAAATAGATAAATATAAACATGCTATCCCCAAGACTCTCGATTGCAGAGCTACTGCCCCGGAAAAGGGAAACCCTACAGGATTTAAATGTATGTATTGTATCTAATGCACTGTATGCATTCTGTATATTCTCAAAGTAATACAGATCTAGCTATAAGAAAGCGTTCTCAGTGCACATTTTGTCAACTGCCACTTCCCTGCAACCTTTTCCAAGTGGGTCTCTACTCTAGGAGAATCTAACGGCTATTATTGCTGGAAGAAAATAGAGCCAAGATCCAGCGCTGAGTGTGAGTTAAAAAGGAACTCACACTCAGCGTGAGATATGCCAAAGATTACGCAGCAGGGGATACCAACAGTGGACCTTAGACAGAGCTATGGCAATAGTAGACCCCAAACCAAGGGAACTATTACTTCACAAAAACAAAAATAAAAATAACCACACGAACAAGAGTTTTAACATTACCAATAAATTGCAAGAAAGAGAACCCTGAAAAACAAACTTTAGTGCTAGAATACAGCAATCAATTCACAGAAATTAAGAACATCATAGAGAGATACCTTCCCATCCTTTATGAAGACGACAAACGAAAAATTCTCAAGGATGGGTACCGCATAGTTTCACGGAGGGCACCCACATTGGGGAACACACTATCTCCCTCTTTATTCTCAACAAAAAACATTAAACCAACTTGGCTACAACATAAAGGTTTTTTTAAATGTGGTTCACATCCCTGCAAGACATGCTGCTTTGCCCAACCCACAAAAATCTTTGAAGATTCAGAAGGGACTAATAGTTTCCCAATTAAATCATACATCAATTGCAATAGTGACCATGTCACATATATCATTGAATGTACAGAATGCAACCTCAAGTATGTGGGCTGTACAACTAGGAAACTAAAGACCAGAGTTCTGGAGCACCTAGGATACATTAGGAATCCAAATATTATCAGCATCTCAAATGCGGCTAGGCATTTTATTACTAGTCACAATAGGTCCATTAAAACATTTAAGGTATATGCCATTGAAAAAGCAATATGTTCCACATGAGGTGGAAATAAAAAACAACTACTACTGGACAGAGAACCATTCTGGATTTTCAGGTTGAAAACCAGATTTCCTAATGGTCTCAATCTAAGACGGGAACTAATGTTCCATTATTAAATAAAATTCATACAATTTATCCCCTCTCATTCCCTGTACTTTCACACCAGATCCGGACAATAACAATTATTCAAATATTTAGATCTTAACACATAGTTTGTTTTTTTTAAACCTCCAATTTAAATTAATGTCTGTCATTCAACAATATTGACAAACCCGTCTTTAAATGATCACTATTGTTGCCGACATATTTCAGCCAGCCAATTTCATATAATTAAATATTCTTAAATGAATATTATAAATTAGAATCATACACATGTATCACTTTTTTACATGCAAATAGAGGTTCAACAGACAGTATCCCCACATTCTTATATTATATTTCGTAAACTCATGTTTCACATTGCCGAATATCGTTCATAATAATATATGTCACTTCACATTATGTTTATAAATGTAATACTATCAGTTATACTTTATTCTTATCATTTGAGACACAATTGTTCATTAAATTTTACATCCTTTGTCTGTTTTAGGAGTCCAACATTTATTGTCTCCGTAATATACATTTATGCTTTTAATCTTATTTAATCCTTTGCTTTTCTTCTACACTTTATCAATCTCTCTAGCCTACTTTCTGCATGTACTCTGACCTCACATCTTGAGCTTTTCCCACGATACACAATTTACTAACAATAATTTTTCCCATTGATAATTAATATTAACAACAATTAAATATACAGCCCAAATTTTTTTTAAAGTATAGAGTCGTAATCTCTCTCCACTACTATTTCCCCCAGAATTATTATTATTCTGGGTCTGTTTTCAATCACGCTCTATTCATTAACATCATCTCACATGAGAAAATTGCAATTTTTATTGTTAATACACATGATGCCATCAAATTTTCAGTTATTCTCATACCCTTAGGGTATATTCACACGTAGTCAACAAAAACGTCTGAAAATCCAGAGCTGTTTTCAAGGGAAAACAGACCCTGCTTTTCAGACGTTTTTTTACCAACTCGCATTTTTCGCGGCGTTTTCGCGCCGTTTTCGCGGCGTTTTTTACGTCCGTTTTTGGAGCTGTTTTCAATGGAGGCAATGAGAAAACAGCTCCAAAAACGTCCAAAGAAGTGTCCTGCACTTCTTTTGACGAGGCTGTATTTTTACGCATCGTCTTTTGACAGCTGTCAAACGACGACGCGTAAATAACAGGTCGTCTGCACAGTACGTCGGCAAACCCATTCAAATGAATGGGCAGATGTTTGCCGACGTATTGGAGCCGTATTTTCAGACGTAAAACGAGGCATAATACGCATCGTATACGTCTGAAATTTGGCCGTGTGAACATACCCTCAGTGGGAAAGCAGGATCAAATAATCTAGTATCTCCAATTTTAACATTTTGTATAAGAGTGGATCAAAGTATTTATCAAAACTGTCATTAAGCTATGTAAGAAAAGTAGTTTAGATTTCTTTAAAAACAAATTTAGCCATTTGCTATAAGAATTTTGAACTTAGAATTTGTTTTTTTGTTTTATTAAATGACAGATAATTTTGGTAGAGACCAATAAATACGATAAGAGCAAACCTATATTTGAAAGAAAATTAGATAATCTACTTGCATTTACTAAATTTTCTATTCAGAACTCTTTTCCATTTTTTTCCATGTACTGGTTTACATTTTTGCTCTCATAATGATTTCTCTTTTATCAGAAAATTTATTTAGTGTAATACAAGGGAAATAATGCAGCAAGTTTAACAACCGAACACAAGATGCACTTTTGATATGTTTTCTGAACTTTAGCAGATGTTCTACACCGTGTTCCAAATTATTATGCACATTGGATTTAAGTGTCATGAACATTGAATTATTAGTTTTTCAATTAAACTCATGGATGGTATTGTGTCTTAGGGCTCTTTGGATCATTGTAATCAATCTCAGACACCTGTGATAATTAGTTTTCCAGGTGTGCCCAATCAAAGGAAAACTACTTAAGAAGGATGTTCCACATTATTAAGCAGGCCACAGGTTTCAAGCAATATGGGAAAGAAAAAGGATCTCTCTGCTGCCGAAAAGCGTGAAATAGTGCAATACCGTGGACAAGGTATGAAAACATTGGATATTTCAAGAAAACTTAAGCGTGATCATCGTACTGTGAAAATATTTGTGGCTAATTCAGAGCGCAGACGGGTTCGTTCAGATAAAGGCATAATGAGGAAGGTTTCTGCCAGACAAATTAATAGGATTAGGAAAGCAGCTGCTAAAATGCCTTTGCAAAGCAGCAAACAGGTATTTGAAGCCGCTGGTGCCTCTGGAGTCCCGTGAACCTCAAGGTGTAGGATCCTCCAGAGGTTTGGAAGTGTGCATAAAGCTATTATTCGGCCACCCGTAAACGATGCTCACAAGCAGAAACGGTTGCAGTGGGTTCAAAGACATGAAGACTAATTTTCAAACCGTGTTGTTTACTGATGAGTGCCGGGCAACACTGGATGGTCCAGATGGAAGGAGTAGTGGATGGTTGGTGAATGGCCACCATGTCCCAACAAGGCTGCGACGTCAGCAAGGAGGTGGCGGAGTCATGTTTTGGGCTGGATTCATGGGGAGAGAGCTGGTAGGCCCCTTTAGGGTCCCTGACGGTGTGAAAATGACCTCTGCAAAGTACGTAGAGTTTATGACTGACCACTTTCTTCCGTGGTACAAAAAGAAGAACCGTGCCTTCCATAGCAAAATTATCTTCATGCATGACAATGCACCATCTCATGCTGAAAAGAATACCTCTGTGTCATTGGCTGCTATGGGCATAAAAGGAGAGAAACTCATGGTGTGGCCCCCATGTTCCCCTGACCTCAACCCGATTGAGAACCTTTGGAGCATCCTCAAGCAAAATATCTATGAGGGTGGGAGGCAGTTCACATCAAAACAGAAGCTCTGGGAGGCTATTCTGACATCCTGAAAAGATATTCAAGCAGAAACTGTCCAAATACTCACAAATTCAATGGATGCAAGAATTGTGAAGGTGATATCAAAGAAGAAGTCCTATCTTAACATTTCGCCTGTTAAGTTTGTTTTTTTATTGAAAGAGCTTTTGATTTCTGTAAATATGACCCCCTGATGCTGCAAATTCAACAAATTACCATTTTAGTTCTCTTTACAACCTTTAAAATGTTTTGATCTCTGTTGTGCATAATAATTTGAAACAGTGCATTTTGAGTTTTTTACTTCTAAAAAAAATCTGTTATCATTAGGAGATTTGTTCAATAAAATTTGCATTATACTCCAACGGTTGATGGCTTGAAGATTATACTGACTGTCATTTGCATCGACTATTTAGGAAAATCAGCGAAAAATAACATTTGCATAATAATTTGGAATGCGATATAGTCCTGCTTATTATATGAAATTTCCATCAAAAGTACAGGGAAAGTACAAGTTGCTTTTTTTTATCAGATGTTTTAAATAGCCAGGACAAACAGGACCAATGTGCAATGCACTTACTAGTACTTCTCAATGAATAAGAATATCATCAATAAGTTAATTTATTTCAGTAATTCAATTAAAAAAGTGAAACTGATATATTATATAGATTCATTACACACAGAGTGATCTATTTCCAGCTTTTTTTTTTTTATGTTGATGATTATGGCTAACAGTTAATGAAAACCCAAAATTTAGTGTCTCAGAAAATATGAATATTATATAAACTCAATTTCCCCAAAAAATTTTAACACCAAAATGTTGGCCTACTGAAAAGTATGTACAATATATGTCCTCAAAACTTGGTCCAGGCTCCTTTTGCATGAATTACTGCATCAATGTGGGGTGGCACAGAGGCGATCAGCCTGTGGCACTGCTGAGGTGTTATGGAAGCCCAGGTTGCTGTGTTATATCAAGTCCAGAGTCAACACAGCCATCTATTAAGAAATAATAGAGCACTTCATGCTTCCCTCTGCTGAGAAGTTTTATGGAGATGTTGATTTCATTTTCCAGCAGGACTTGGCACCTGCCCACACTGCCAAAAGTACCAATACCTGGTTTAATAACCACAGCATCACTGTGCTTGATTGACCAGAAAACTCACCTGACCTAAACCCCATAGAGAATCTATAGGGTATTGTCAAGAGGAAAATGAGAGACACCAGACCCAGCAATGCAGACGAGCTGAAGGCTGCTTTCAAAGCAACTTGGGCTTCCATAACACCTCAGCAGTGCCACAGGCTGATTGCCTCCATGCCACGCCGCAAGAGCCGGCTCAAGGTTTATGTGGGCCCTTGGGTGACACAGACTTAGTAGGCCCCTTTACGGGGGTACTCACGGCGGCAGTAAAATGGCAAAAAACATCACTTTGTGCCCCCATATAGACGTTAGGCCCAGTTTATGTCCCCATATAGAAATTAGGCCTCCAGTTTGTACCCCCCATAAATTTAGTGCCCTCTGTAGATAGTGCCACACAGCCCCCTAGGTAGTGCCACACAGCCCCCCATCCCAGGTAGAGTCACACAGCCCCCACCTCCCAGGTAGTGCCATGCAGCCCCCACCTCCCAGGTAGTGCCACACAGCCCCCCTCCCTGGTGGTGCCACACAGCTCGCCTCCCTGGTAGTGCCACACAGCCACCCTACCTGGTAGTGCCACACAGCCTCCCCCTGTAGGTAGCAATTTGTGGTTCCCTCTCGGAGTGGAATCCTCAGCCAGAGCATTGCTGATGCTCTGACTGTGGATTCTGCTTAAGGAGAAACCCCTGACGTCACTGTCCATATACGACTAGTGATGTCAGGGGTAACCCCAGAGCTAAAGTCCCGGGCAGAGTGCTACTAGCACTCGGCCTGGGACACTGCTCTGCTCCTGACAACACTGTGCATATATGGACAGTGATGTCAGGAGCTTCCCCAGAGACAGAGTCCCAAAACAGAACCGCTTCTAGCGCTCTGCCTGGGACTCCTTCTGTCCTCCTGACATCACTGTTCATATATGGACAGTGATTTCAGGTGTTTCCCCAGAGACAGAGTACCAGAGCAGAGCTGCTAGCGCTATGCCTGTGACTCCTCCTCTCCTCCTGACATTACTGTCCATATATGGACAGAGTCCCAGAGCAGAGCTGTTAGCACTATGCCTGGGACTCCTCTCCTCCTGACATCGCTGTCCATATATGGACCTTGATGTCAGGTGCTTCCCCAGAGACAGAGTCCCGAAGCAGAGCCACTTGTAGCGCTCTCCCTGAGACTTCTTCTCTCCCTCTGACATCACTGTCCATATATGGACACTGATATCAGGGGCTTCCTCAGAGACGGAGTCCCAGAACAGAGCCTCTGGTAGCGCTCTGCCTGGGACTCCTTCTCTCCCTCTGACATCACTGTACATATATGGACCTTGATGTCAGGGGCTTCCCCAGAGACGGCATCCCGGAGCAGAACCGCTGGCGCTCTGCCTGGGACTCCTCTCCCTCTGACATCACTGTTTATATATGGACAGTGATGTCAGGGTCTTCCCCAGAGATGGAGTCCCGGATCAGAGCCGCTTGTAGCACTCTGCCTGGGACTCCTATTCTCCTCCTCACATCACTGGATGCCATGACGATGGTAGCGACAGCACCCGGTGGCCGAGTGGGCCCTACCAAGGGTAGTGGGCCACGGCACTTGCCCAGGTTCGCGGGGTGCTTACGCCGGCCCTGCACGCCGCATTGATGCAGTAATTCATGGAAAAGGAGCCCGACCAAGTATTTTAGTGCCTATACTGTACATACTTTTCAGTAGGCCAACATTTCAGTATTAAAAATATTTTTTTTAATTGGGCTTATATAATATTCTAATTTTGTGAGACATTAAATTTAGGTTTTCATTAACTGTTAGCCATACTCATCAACATTAGAAGAAATGAACTTTTAGATGATATTCTAATTCATTTAGAAAGACTAGTATAGTGCTATAGTCAGCAAAACCCTAATTCAAAGAGGTTTTTTTTTTAAAAAAAACTCATTAAATTCCCACCTGCAAAAGCCAATATTTTACAAATAATGTTCTTGTTACTAAGGCCCCATGCACACGACCTTGCCCACAATCACGGCCCGCGATTGCGGGCACGGCCGGCCGTCGACTGACAGCTGCATTTTCGGGCCGTGCTCCCATACAAAGTATGGGAGCACGGCCCGCAAAATGCAAAAGAACAGAGATGTTCCATAATTCCCGGAACATTTCCACGGCACGGACACCCTTCCGTAGTGCTATGGAAAGGTGTCAGTGTTCAATAAAAGTGAATGGCTCCGTTTTTGCGGACCGGAATTGCGGTCGGCAAAAACTGAGGTTTTTTACGGTCGTGTGCATTGGGCCTAAGAGAAAGGTATTTTTCTTTTTTTCTCAGTATTATTAAATATTGGATACATTACATCACTTAAAATTATTCAGAAAAAAATTGATCTCTTCGCAACTTTCCATTAGAAAGAATAAGGGTCAGTTCACACATTGCGTAAATACTGTGGATTTTCCGCAACACAATTCGTTGTGGAAAATCCGCAGGATAATACAGTAGCAACAAAGTAGCAACAAAGATAGAACAAAACTGATCCACACACTGCGTAAATACTGAGCGGAAAAAACGTTTAGAAATTTATATGCATTGCTTGAATTTTATTCTGCAGCATGTCAATTGTACTTGCGTAAACACTGCTTATTTGTTGCAGGTATTCCCTATTGAATTCAATGGGGAGGTAAAACCCACAACAAGTAGCAATTGTTGCATTTTATGCGTCAGAATCAACTCAGAAAAAAAGAAATCTTATACTTACACAGAAGTCTGTGTTTCTTCCTCCCTGCCGGCCTCCTGGGATGACGTTTCATCCCGTGTGACCACTGCAGCCAATCACAGGCTGTAGCGGCGGTCACATGGGATGAAATGTCATCCGAGGAGGCCGGCCTGGATGATATCAGAGGGCCGGCCTCCTGGGATGACGTTTCATTCCATGTGACCGCCGCTGCAGTGGTCTCCTGGGATGAAACATCATCCCAGGAGGCCGGTCTGCTAGCAAGCTGGCTAAATGCTGCAGTTTTCCGCAGCAGACTTTCGGGGGCGAAATGCTGCACCACAGTTTGGTGCGGTTTATTCCTCGGAATTCCCTGCGGCCACCAGGGCAGATACGCAGTGTAACTTAACGCAGTATATCCGCCCCTTGTGAACTCAGCCTAACAGGTTAACTTAAAGCATACCTATTTTTTCGGGAGAAATTAATAGTTGATGTAAATACATTAAAAAAGTGTCATTGTCTTCACCCTCCAGCAGTCTATGGTTTCCCTTTCCCTGCCTGTATGCTCTCTGTAAATGTTCAGGACACTCCTCAGCCCCATTCCCAATCAAAAACAAACTACAGTAAATAGAAAACAGTGAGAAAGTGGTGCAGCGGCTGTGTTTCTGTGAGGCACCATGCTGTGAGAGGGGAGAGGGAGCAAAAGTAGGGAGATAACTGATTGGAGTGCTAGCACTATTAAAGGGAAACTGTGACCAAGACCGAATTTTCCCATGCATTACGGTCATTGTATGTGTCAGTATTACCTGTTCTTTTTCATGCTGCTTCTATCCCCAAATATCACACTGTAGCCATTACATAGCAACTGTCTGAATCAGGCTTCAGTGTTACGCTTTTTTTACTTGAGTCAATGGGGATAAGGCTGTTTTACTCATACATGCACCAGAACTTCCATTATAATGAAATTGCATGGACTGTTCAATGCAGGCTCTCCACAGAGGTACGGGGACACAAATTTCCATCACAGTAAGGCCTCATGCACACGAACGTATTTTTTTCCTCCCGTAAATACTGGCGTAAATACGGATCCTTGGTCACACGTATTCGACCCGTATTGCACCAGTATTTACGGACCCGTGCCCGTAAATATGGGTCCGGTGTCACCAGTATTCCACCCGTATTTACGGCCATGTTTTCGCTGCAAAATTGCACTGCACTAATCGCCAGCCCTTCTCTCTATCAGTGCAGGATAAAGAGAAGGGACAGCCCTTTCCGCAGTAAAAGTAAAAGAAATTCATACTTACCCGGCCGTTGTCTTGGTGACGCCTCCCTCTTTCGACATCCACCCCGACCTCCCTGGATGACGCGGCAGTCCATGAGACCGCTGCAGCCTGTGATTGGCTGCAGCGGTCACATCGACTGAAACGTCATCCCAGGAGGCCGGACTGGAGGAAGAAGCAGGGAGTTCTGGGTAAGTATGAACATCTTTTTTTTTTTTTTACAGATTGATCTATATTGTGATCGGTAGTTTCTGTCCAGGCTGCTGAAAGAGTTACTGCTGATCGTTTAACTCTTTCAGCACCCTGGACAGTGACTATCCCCTGACGTCCCGCTCCCGTAATTACGTGTGCACACACTTAGTCACCCGTAATTACAGGAGCCCCATAGACTTCTATGGGCCTGCCCGTGCCATAATTACGGCCTGAAATAGGACATGTTCCATATTTTTCAACGGCACGGGCACCTTCCCGTAAGCATACGGGGAGATACCCGTGGCCAATAGAAGTCCATGGGCCCGTAAAAACGTGCCGTAAGTACGGCCTGTAATTACGGGCGTTTTTACGTTCGTGTGCATGGGGCCTTACTTCTGATGATTAGATAGATTGCTGTCACAGTTCAGCCTCCCTGGCTTTAAATTTATAATCCCTTATCTTATTTTAAAAAAATGATTGAAGCAGAGATGGCAGTGGCTCCACTTGCTCATGTGATGCTGTGCTGAGGGTTCATGGGATTGGATCACAAGAATATGTCATAACATTAATCCCTTTCAAATAAAATATTCTTTTTTTTTATATAAGTCGATCAATTATGAGTAACCTAAAATGGTGTTTCTACTTGTCCCGCAAAAAATATGTTTTCATACAACTGGATCTACAGAAAAATAAAAAAGTTATGGTTTTTTAAATAATCCCACAGTAAATAACATTTTTCCCATAAGACATGATTTTATTGTGTAAAAGTATTAATTCTGCAATTGTAATGACCCGAAGAATAAAGTCATCATAATATTTATACTGCACGGTAAATGGCGTAAAAAAAAAAACAACTTAGAAACAATGGCAGATTTGCATGTTTTTTTTCCATCCTCTCCCTTCCCCCCCAAAATTTCATAAACATTTCTTCACCAAATGATATGTACTCTAAAATGGTGCCATTAAAAAACAACTTGTCTCACAAAAACCATCCCTCATACGACTATGTCAATGACAAAATAAAAAGTTATGGCTCTTGGAATGCAGCAATAAAAATATAGGATGTGTGACACCCATGGCCGCGGACCGTCGAGATTACACATCCCCTGACGGCCGCAGCCATGGATCAGTGTGCGCAGGCCTGCATCTCCTCTCAGGAGACGCAAGCGCTCACTTCCGCTTCACTCTGCTGTGTCCCGTAAGGTGCGGGCGCACGCTCGTGCCCGGCCTTAAAGGACCAGCGTGGAAAGTATGTTAAATTAGCCCATGATTACCCTGGACAATAAGGACCCTGCCCCTTCCTTCATTTTATGAGCGTTGTTGTGTTTATCCGTGTTAGTCTTTGGAAATTGTCCCTTAGTGTTTTCCAGTACCCAGTGTTTCCGTACCTGCTACCTGTATCCCCGTGCGACCTTGTTCCTGTGGCATAGAGAGTTGGAGTCGTGTTGTGCCATATACTACGCCTTTCTGTGTTACACTGCACCTGGTGTCTGCCTGCTGCCAAGGTCCCATCTGAGCTTAGCCATCGCTACTGTCTGAATTACCACAGGTACCCTTATTCGAACAATAGACATTTACTTGGTATCCTGTAGGGCAGCTGCTATCCCGCTACGGCAGTATGGCCCAGTGGGTCCATACACTGATCGTGACAGGATGCGCCCTTTAAGCATGCCTCGGCTTTGGACAATCTCTCTTTTTGTTAGAAGGGTCCCATCACAATAAGCAGATCACAAAGTGGACCCCCAGTGATCAGCTGTTATCTGCGGAGAAACTTGGTTATAAGTGTTGCATTTCCCTGCAGCACCACCAAAAGCGGAAATTGAGCATTACACAGTGATTATTCAAATCAATAGAATGAGAAGGCAGGCGAATGGTCAGACAATCCCAGGTTCCATAACTAATAGCAATGACAAGTAGAAAGAGAATCCAAGAGTCCTGAAGCAAGGAGTCAGGGGATTCAAGTAGATTCGCACTGACTGGATGGACACAGGGCTCGCTGATTGACCAAACGGACAGGTTTCCTGATTGCGCAGGACAGAGGTGCCCTTCATACTGGTCATGTGGCCGCATGAACCATGCACTCACCTCCCGATTTCCCCACCAGCCCCGCTGTGACTCGCACAGTGGAGCCATCTAGCAGGGGAGGTCAGCGCCGGATCGTGGTAAGGTGAGTACTTTACAGGTACACTTTAAGGTATCTTAGAGAATCTAATTAAATCTATTACAAACATCTTCCTACCAGCCTCCATTTCTAGTAAAGACAATGGGGATTTCTAATTACTTGTGATTCCAGGGACGATGCTCCTTCTTGGGATTGCTTTTCTAATCATGCTGGATTGGAAGCATAATGAATGACAGTCCATACACAAAATTACGGAGACCAGCAAAAATGTATGCGTTTTCTTTCAGGTGGCTTTGTCCTAGATTTGTCACATTCTCTTTTTCTCTTTAAGGTTTCAAATTAACATCATTATTATACCTAATTATGTAACTTGCAAATATTTTATTGCAGGTATTCACCAATGGGTTCATTACCTCTTACACTCCGCATGAGTGTGAAAGAAAAACAGGAGGTGGTTTTCAAATTAAGCTGTTCCATATGTTGTTCGTTTACTTTAGAGATTCATCAGAACAAACAGATGCTGTATACTGGTTATTTATCTGGTAATGTTCCAACTTCAAATGTAAAATCTTAATAGTATCATAAAAAATGAACTTGAGAAAAAAGATAATAGATTTTGTTAGCTGGAAAACCTGAATATATAACAATAATTTTGGAAAAGGAATAATTTCATAAATACAAAGGCAGAATACAGAATACTAAAAAGGCATATAACATGTTATCGCTGTGCTCCAGGCTTTAAATGGCAGCATACATATATTGTAAATGAGAAATGCTACTAGACGAGCGAATGTAGGATTAGTGTACGTACTATAAAAACTACAATGAAGGTAAGCTCTGGTTTAACTTTTTGGCTCTTCAGCACTATGTATGTTGCAGAGCACATAGTTCCAACAGTGTTTAAAAATGTGTTCTGCCAGTAATTCAAATAAAGATTATTTACTCTACTAAGAAACTTTAAAAAAATAATAGTATAAAAAAAACAACATTATAAAGGGTATTTATTCCTAGAGATAAGAGCTTCAGCTCCTTCAGGATGAAAATCTTTGTTCTGGGTGCCAGTGTAGATCGGGCAGTCACACAACCACAACGCTCTGCAGATTACATTTATTATAATTCCACAGTCTGCAGAGCGTGCTCCCAAGCTCTTACTGTAGCCAGCCTGTTCCAGTGTTCCGAATTCCGTTCCTCAGAGAGACATGGTACAGGACATGGACAGGAGGACTCGGCAGAATTGGGATTTACTGAGTGCCTTGCCGAGTGCCACCACTCATCTGCATATTGCTACTACTGCGCATACGCAGACAAAGCAGGTTCATGATAGGAGGAAGGCCACTGAGAGAATCGTTGGTCAACATCTATACATGCGCTGCCATAGATTGAGGAACATGTCATGGTTGTGTCCAAGAGCAACAGGGAGGCACAATAGGACTACAGACAGGGGAATGGTATGTTAGTGACTCTGATACGGTGCATTTTATTTAATTATTTGTCATTGTCAAAATACTTAATTTTACATCGCCAATACATTTAACTTGTAATATCTTTGTGGGAAAACCCCTTTAATTTTGTAATTTGAGCTTTTTCTGTATCAGATTACTGTATAGTGCATGATATAAAAATTCTCTATAAAGCCATTGAACAACCATGAGATGTTGTAACATTTTTACTTTAAATTTTAAATATTTGTCCAACTGGTGTAAAAAGAGTTAGGATCTATTCACACTGCATTTTGACACATGGTAGGTTCACTGCAGAAATTTCTGCTACTGAAAAATCCTTTTAATACATGTCAATAAGGTTGTTTCTGCAAGCTCCAAGGGCATGTCCACACGTGGCGGAAGTGCAGTGGAATTCCGCTGCGGACAGTCCGTACTGGAAATCCGCAGCAGACAGTCCATTGGTTTCCACACCTTTTTAGTTATCTTCATGCAGACGTTGTGGACAACTCCGCTGCAGACCATAGGCTGCGGTGCGGAATTTGGTGTCCGCAGCCTACACTGGCTGTTGCGGACTTGATGCGGACTTGTGGCGTAATTTCTCCATTGACTTCAATGGAGTTGCAAAATGACGCAATGAAATCCGCAGATGTTATGTGTGTTGCGTTGCAGATTGCTTTCGCAAACAGGATATTTAATAAGGATGTACTCTTCACCTGAATCCGCAACGACTAATCCGCAGCATTTTACTTCACATTTTAGGCAAAGGCACAACGGAATCTGCAACGCGGATTATGTGCGGCGTTGATGCGGACAGTGTCTGCAGAATTCTGCCACGTCTGAACATGCCCTTATAGTAACATAGTATTGAAATGAACACAAAATTTCAATGTTTTTTCTTCTGGTTTTCCTGAAATGGCTACTTGGCTACGGGCTTTTACATTTGAATGCCGTCATTCCAAATATCTCAAAGGATTATACTTTGAGCTTAAACAATGAGAAGCTGTATCTCTGACTGTAGCATGGACTGTATCAGGTTTGCATTCAGCAAAGCATTCAATAACATGAGCATTTGTAAGTATAAATACGGGGATATTCTGTGTTTTGAAGTTTGTATTGTGAATGCATGGAATAAAATTGCTTCTTTGCACAGATGTAATCTTGAAAGGCATAGTCAGGTCTATAACATTTACAGATATTATTTTAATACAATTGTGAGCAACCGAGAAAAATATGAATAGCAGGTGACACACACATTGAATTCTAAAAAGAGAAAATAACTATTATAACTCTGTATTATGTGACAAGAAAAAGCAAAAGAAAAAAAAAGTGTCTTCAATTGAAAGCTCTGCAACACTACAGAAATTAAGAATTGGTTATTAATAAAAGGATAGAAGAATACAACATAGATTGTGCTTGTATTTCTTTATAATGCAAATGATTGAATTGGTTGGGGACAATGCATCTAGGCAGTGGTCAGAAAGCGATCATGCGATTCTAATGCAGTGTTTTATGTCTTACATAATGGGTCTATGAGATGACTATACATTGCTGCTACCCTTCATAAAGTGTATGCACTCAGCCATCTACTAAGGCGGGATTCACACGACAGGGTTTCCCGGCCGGGTGCCGGCCGTTCATAAATCAGCCGGCACCCGGCTGCATTAGGAATAATAGACCCCTAATGGGGCTATTCACACAACCGATTTTTTGACGGCCGGGAAAACAGGCCGTCAAAAAATGGGACATGCCCTATTTTCGGCCGGGTGCCCGGCCGCCCGGCTCCCATAGAAGTCTATGGAGCCGGGTAATACACGGCCATCACCGGAATGTGTCCCAAGTGATGGCCGGGTCTACCGTCGCTCGCGCACTCTCTCTCCTCCTCCTCACAGTGCAGAGTGCATGTGAGGAGGAGGAGGAGGGTCTTTTTTTGCTCCCTGTAGAGGTCGGAATCCCAAATCCCCGGCCGGGGATTGGGGATTCCGCTACAGGAGAAGTGCGTGACTACACTGTCCATATATGGACACAGCGAAGTCACTCACTTCTGCAGTGGAATCCCCGACTCTATGGCCGGGGATGCCGCTACAGGAGAAGTGCGTGACTACACTGTCCATATATGGACACAGCGAAGTCACGCACTTCTGCAGCGGAATCCCCGACTCTATGGCCGGGGATGCCGCTACAGGAGAAGTGCGTGACTACACTGTCCATATATGGACACAGCGAAGTCACGCACTTCTGCAGCGGAATCCCCGACTCTATGGCCGGGGTTGCCGCTACAGGAGAAGTGCGTGACTACACTGTCCATATATGGACACAGCGAAGTCACGCACTTCTGCAGCGGAATCCCCGACTCTATTGCCGGGGATGCCGCTACAGGAGAAGTGAGTGACTACACTGTCCATATATGGACACAGCGAAGTCACTCACTTCTGCAGCGGAATCCTCGACTCTATGGCCGGGGATTCCGCTACAGGAGAAGTGAGTGACTACACTGTCCATATATGGACACAGCGATGTAACTCACTTCTGCAGCGAAATCCCCGACTCTATGGCCAAGGATTCCGCTACAGGAAAAGTGAGTGACTACACTGTCCATATATGGACACAGTGATGTCACTCACTTCTGAAGCGGAATTCCCGACCTGTGGCAGGGAATTCCTCTCCAGGAGAAGTCAGTGACTTCACTGTCCATATATGGACATTGAAGTCAGTGACTTCTCCTGGAAGGGGGGGGGATGGGTGCAACCTACAGGGGGCTGTGTGGCATCACCTGAAGGGGGCTGTGTGGCATCGCCTACAGGGGGCTGGGTGGCATCGCCTGCAGGGGGCTGGGTGGCATCGCCTGCAGGGGGTTGGATGGCATCGCCTGCAGGGGGCTGGGTGGCATCACCTGCAGGGGGCTGTGTGGCATCGCCTACAGGGGGCAGGGTGACATCGCCTACAGGGGGCAGGGTGGCATCACCTACAGGTGGCTGTGTGGTATCACCTACAGGAGGCTTGGTGGCATCACCTACAGGGGGCTTGGTGGCATCACCTACAGGGGGCTTGGTGGCATCACCTACAGGGGACTTGGTGGCATCACCTACAGGGGACTTGGTGGCATTACCTACAGGGGACTTGGTGGCATTACCTACAGGGGGCTGGGTGGCATTACCTACAGGCAGCTGGGTGGCATTACCTACAGGGGACAGGGTGGTATTCCTACAGGGGGCTGGGTGGCATCACCTACAGGGGGCAGGGAGGCATAGCCTGCAGAGGGCAGGGTGGCATCACCTGCAGGGGGCTGTGTGGCATCACCTACAGGGGGCTGTGTGGCATCACCTACAGGGGGCTGTGTGGCATCACCTACAGGGGGCTGTGTGGCATCACCAACAGGAGGCTGTGTGGCATCACCAACAGGGGGCTGGGTGGCATTACCTACAGGGGGCTGGGTGGCATTACCTACCAGGGGGGCTGTGGCATTATCTACAAAGGGCTGTGTGTGGCAACAAATTTAAATGAAATTCATCCGATTTTAAAACGGTCAGGGAAAAACTCGGTCCGGAACGGAATCGGAATGGATGCAAACCGGCCGGGAAAATCGGCCAAAAACGTCCGATTTTCCCGGCCGACACTCGGACATTGTCGTGTGAATGAGGCCTAAGGCGGGATTCACACGACCGGGTCGTTCCCGAGCCCGAGTGTCGGCCGGTAAAATTAAGTTTTGCATCCGTGCCGGGCAGATCCGGACAGTGACATCAGCGGCAACTCCTGAAGGGGAATCCCCATGTGTTCGGGGATTCCGCTTCAGGAGTTTCCCCTGATGTCACTGCCCAGATATGGACAGATACATCAAGCGCTCTGTCCAGGAGCGGAATCCCCGAACACACGGGGATTCCGCTCCTTCAAGGAGCTAAAGTGCGGCTAGCACATAGCAGAGCGGGGAGATACCTCCCTGCTCTGCTATAGCTGCAGCTGCTAGCGGCGCCATCGAAGGTGTCGCCGGGCCAGGGTGCTTTTAAAACAAGCAGGGGAAGGGAGCCAGCGCAGCGCTCCCTTCCACCTGCTGTACACCCCGGCCCTGCCACACAGTGTACAGCGATGCCATTCGTCTCGGGACACATCCCGGTGATGGCCGTGTATTACCCGGCCCCATAGACTTCTATGGGAGCCGGGCGGCCGGGTACCCGGGCGAAGATAGAGCATGTCCTATTTTTTGACGGTCGGTATTCCCGGCCGTCAAAAAATCGGTCGTGTGAATAGCCCCATTAGGGGTCTATTATTCCTAATGCAGCCGGGTGCCAGCCGATTTATGAATGGCCGGCACCCGGCCGGGAAACCCTGCCGTGTGAATGAGGCCTAACACTGTTCTCTGCCATATGCAAAGTTTCGTATTTTATAGGTAATCCTGCTTATATACCACTTCTTCCTGTCAGATATCTTTTTAAGGTTTATAAACTCATTATTTTTTATTTGATTAACTGTTCCTAAGGCCTTATTCACACGACAGGCCGTTTTGGGCCGTTGTTCCCAACCGGTTCGCATCCGTTTTGCATCCGTTCCGGGCCGTATTGCCGTTTTTAACGGCCGATTTTGACACGTTTTGCATCCGTTTTTTCCCCTGTCCATTTTAAAATCGGATGAATTCAATTTGTAAATTTTTGCTACACACTTCCCTCTGTAGATAATGCCACACACTGCCCTATGTAGATACTGCCACAGCCCCCCCCCTGTTGGTAGTGCCACACAGCCCCCCTGTTGGTAGTGCCACACAGCCCCCCTGTAGGTAGTGCCACACAGCCCTCCTGTAGGTAGTGCCACACAGCCCCCTGTAGGTAGTGCCACACAGCCCCCTGTAGGTAATGCCATACAGCCCCCTGTAGGTAATGCCATACAGCCCCCTGTAGGTAATGCCACACAGCCCCCTGTAGGTAATGCCACATAGCCCCCTGTAGGTAGTGGCACACAGCCCCCTGTTGGTAGTGCCACACAGCCCCCCTGTTGGTAGTGCCACACAGCCCCCCTGTAGGTAGTGCCACACAGCCCTCCTGTAGGTAGTGCCACACAGCCCCCTGTAGGTAGTGCCACACAGCCCCCTGTAGGTAATGCCACACAGCCCTCTGTAGGTAATGCCACACAGCCCTCTGTAGGTAATGCCACAAAGCCCCCTGTATGCAATGCCACACAGCCCCCCATAGGTAATGCCACACAGCCCCCAGCAGGTAGTTCTACACAGCACCCCCCCCTACCTGTCTGTAGATAGCGCCACCGTTGCAGGAAAAGTCCCTGACTTCACTGTCCTTCAGAAGTGCCTGACGTCACTGTGTCCATATATGAACACAGTAAAGTCAGGGACTTCTCCTGGAGTGGAATCCCCGGCCACATCGCCGGGGATTCCGCTTCAGAAGTCATTGACGTCACTGTGTCCATATATGGACAGTGAAGTCAGGGACTTCTCCTGGAGCGGAATCCCCGGCCACATTGCTGGGGATTCCACTTCAGAAGTCTCTGACTTCACTGTGTGCATATATGGACACAGTGAAGTCAGGGACTTCTGCTGGAGCGGAATCCCCAATACCCGGCCCAGCATTGCCGAAGCTGTGGCCGGGGATTGGGGATTCCGCTCCTACAGGGAGCAAAAAAAATACCCTCCTCCTCACATGCACTTCGCACTGTGGGGAGGAGAAGGAGAGAGCACGAGCGACGGAAGACACGGCCGTCACTTGGAGCACATTCAAGTGATGGCCGTGTATTACCCGGCCCCATAGACTTCTATGGGATCCGGGCGGCCGGAAGGACTGCCGAAAATAGGGCATGTCCCATTTTTTGATGGCCAGGTTTCGCGGGCAGTCAAAAAATCGGTCGTGTGAATAGCCCCATTACGGGTCTATTGTTCCTACTGCAGCCGTGTGACGACAGCTTTTTGAACGGCCATCACACGGCCGGGAAATCCTGTCGTATGCATAAGGGCTAACAGATTTGTACCTTAGTTGGGTATGTTTATATTTATTTATTTATGTATTAATATTTATCTATTTCAGCTTCATCTGAAGACCTGATTATAGGCACGGCAAACAGGGAAATTTCCCTGGTGCCTTCCCATTTTAAAACCATAAATGAATATTATGATCCAAACTGTTTATTAACTTACAATAAAATGCTGCCATATAATTCATACATTTTGTTAAAAATACAAGGAGAGTTTATCCATCAGTCAGTCTCTTTGTTTCTATTCTTCTAAAAAGTGATGGAGAGAGACCACAAACTATAAAAATGTAGGTGTCCCTACTAAATGTTTTGCCCAGGTTACTCCACTAATGTACATCTACATTGATTGGGGTTTTAACATAACTCCAAATAGGATCACAAATCTATTCAGTTCTTCTAGTGACAAGAATAGGACAGTATTTTCATGACAGGTTGTCACTAATAATATATGAAATGCAAATAGTGTGAACAATATGAACCTTATCAGAAATGTTACCAAATAAATCAAGTGTATGTATGCACTAAATACCTAAAATAAAACCGAAAAATGTAGGCTCCATTCACACGACAGGGAAACTCATCATGTGGTGGCTGTTTATGTAACGACCGTCACACGACCACAGTAAGAACAATAGACCCCCCAATGGGGCTATTCATATGGCTGATTCTTTAACGGCCCGGTAAACCGGACCGTCAAAAAATGTAATATGTCTTATTTTGGTCCGTTTTCCCGGCCGCACATCTCTCGTAGAAGTCTATGGGGCCGTGTAAAGCACGGCCGTCACTTGAATCTGCTCCGAGTGAAGGCCGTGTCTACCGCTGCTCACTCTCTCCTCCTCCTCACAGTGCGAAGTGCATGTGAGGAGGAGGAGATTTTTTTGCTGCCACAGCCCCCTTGTAGCTGGCACCATAGATGGCACCCCCCGGTAGATAGTCCATTCATCCGTAGATAGCACCACCATGGCTCCCTCTAATCTCCGGCCACAGCATTGGACAGTGAAATCAGGGACTTCTCCTTGAGTGGTCCCCTACAGTGGCGCTATTTACAGCAAGGGGGGGTGCCATCTACATGGGTCCTATGTACAAGGTGGCTGTTTGGCACTACCTCCAAGGGGGCTGTGTTGCACTACCTACAGGAGGGCTGAGTGCTGTGTTTCACTACCTACTGGAGGGCTGTGTGGCACTACCTACAGGGGGGCTGTGTGGCAGTATCTACAGGGGGCTGTGTGGCATTATCGACAGAGGGCAGTGTGTGGCATTAGCTACAGAGGCCAATGTGTGGCATCAGCTACAGAGGGCAGTGTGTGGCATTATCTACAGAGTGCACTGTGTGGCATTATGTACAGAGGGCAGTGTGTGGAATTATCTACAGAGGGAAGTGTGCTGCAAACAACTGACAAATGAAATTCATCCACTTTTAAAATGGACAGGGAAATAAACTGATGCAAAACGGGTCAAAATCGGAAACACGGCCTGTAACGGAAACGGAAAAGATGGAAAACGGCCGAGAAAACAGAGCAAAACGGGCGTTTTTATCGGCCGACACTCGGACCCTGTCCTGTGAATAGAGCCTAAGGGGTAGTTCACACTGCATTTTTTGCGTTGATGTTGATGCAGAAACTGCGTCGGAATTAGCGCCAAGAAATGCTCCAAATTACTCACCATTAATTTCAATGGGAGTCAGAGGCTTTTTTTTCTCAGGCAGCTTTCAGCGTCTCGTGGAAACAAAATTGGCATGCTTTTTCTTCAAGTAGTTTCCGCCTCTGACCTCCCATTGAAATCAACGGGAGGCAGAAAAAACACGTGGCGCTCATTTGGAGCGTTTTTTTTAAGCCATTTTTGCATTACATTCAACAACCGTGGGCAAAAAACGCTGGCAATTTAAAATCTGCCTTAAAATTCCTGAAATAATTTTGAGGCAGATTTTATCTACGTGTCAAAAAACTCTGTGTGAACTTACCCTAATAGTAAAATGATCAGATTTCTTAGATTGCAATCTGAATAAGACACAGAAAACAACCTAAGAATAATAATGCTACATAATATCTTTTGTAAAACAACATTTTTATTAGTTCAAACTCAGTTTCTTCAATAAAGGGATATACATGTTTTTTTATTATCTTAACCCCTTTAGGACAATGTAATGACGGGGGTGGGGAGACAGACAAGTGAGCCCTAATCTACCCACCACTCAGTCCCTGCCCACTTGCAACGACCCGCCCTAGGCGCGGGGTACAACTGGGCGACGGTCCCTACGCTCAATAAGTGCACGACAGACAAACAGACAAGGGTACACAGATCTAGGGGGAGAAAGGGGCAGTTGCCCACGGCAACACCGTGAGCAACAAGAGAAGTGAACAAGCCGAGTCAAACCAGGAGAGTACGAGGTGCCAAACGCAGAGCAGAAGAGTAGTAAACCACCCGAGTCAAACCAGGAGTGTACGAGGTACCAAACGCAGAGCAGGAGAGTAGTCAGCAAGCCAGGGTCAATATGAAGCAAGGACAATGGTACAAGAAGCTGCAGCAGGGCCAGGAAACCAAACGAGAAGAATCACAAGCAAAGGAGGAACAGGAAAGGCAGGTATAAATAGACAGAGGGCGGGAGCTAGCTCCATCTGGCCAGGCTGTGATAGGTTCTCCCACTCCTAAGCCTGCCACCCTGAGTGGTGGAAGATGGAGTCAGTCTCACAGACATAGAAGCAGGTGCAGACTGATTATTTATGGGCGTTAACCCCGAAGCTGTGCCTGGCAGATCCTTTACAGTACCCCCCCCCCCCCTTTTATGAGGGGCCACCGGACCCTTTCTAAGTGGACTTGATTTACTGGGGAAACGAAGGTGAAACCTCCTGACCAATATCCCAGCGTGAACATCCCGAGCGGGTACCCAAGTCCTCTCCTCAGGCCCGTATCCTCTCCAATGCACCAGGTACTGGAGGGAGCCTTGGACCATCCTGGTGTCCACAATCTTGGCCACCTCGAATTCTGCCCCCTCAGGTGTGAGAACAGGGACCGGAGGTTTCCTCGAGGGAGCCAAGTACGGGGAGGAGAGTTTAAGGAGGGAGGCATGGAACACGTCGTGTACTCGAAAAGATGGGGGCAACTCCAGTCGGAAGGAGACAGGATTGAGGAGTTCAATGACCTTGTACGGCCCTATAAACCGGGGAGCAAACTTCTTGGACGGGACCTTAAGGCGCAAATTTTTAGACGATAGCCACACCAGATCCCCGACCATAAACAAGGGGTTAGCAGAACGTTTTCTATCTGCCTGAGTTTTTTGTATGCTCTGGGACGCCTCTAGGTTCTTCTGAACCTGAGCCCAGACTGTGCACAGTTCTCGATGAACGACCTCTACCTCGGGATTGTTGGAACTACCAGGTGAAACGGAAGAGAACCGTGGATTAAACCCAAAATTACAGAAAAAGGGGGAGACCCCTGACGAGTTACTGACCCGGTTATTAAGGGAAAATTTGGTGAGGGGAATGAATGAGACCCAATCATATTGACAGTCAGAGATAAAACACCTTAAATATTGTTCTAGAGATTGATTAGTCCTCTCAGTTTGGCCATTAGTTTCAGGATGGAAGGCAGAGGAGAAGGACAGATCAATCTCCAACTTTTTACAGAAGGCTCTCCAAAACAATGAAACAAACTGTACCCCTCTATCAAAAACAATATTCACAGGGACCCCATGGAGACGCAGGATGTGTTTGACAAACAAGGTAGCTAACGTCTTAGCATTGGGTAGTTTTTTGAGGGGCACAAAGTGGCACATCTTACTGAAGCGGTCTACTACAACCCACAGCACCGACTTGCTTTGAGATGGAGGCAAATCGGTGATAAAATCCATGGAGATATGGGTCCAAGGTCTCTGGGGAATGGGCAAAGAACATAGTAAGCCCGCTGGTCGGGACCTGGGAGTCTTGGACCTAGCACAAACTTCACAAGCGGCGACGTAGGCCTTAACGTCTTTAGGCAACTCAGGCCACCAATAGTTTCTGCCAATGAGGTGCTTGGTACCCAGGATGCCTGGATGGCCAGATAGTGCAGAGTCATGATTTTCCCTAAGTACCCTTAGCCGGAATTGCAGGGGAACAAACAGCTTGTTCTCAGGAAGGCTCCCGGGAGCTGAACCTTGATCAGCCGTAATTTCAGAGACTAAATCAGAATCAATAGCGGAAATGATTATACCTGGAGGCAAAATACAAGCAGGATCTTCCTCCAAAGGAGGGCTGGCCATGAAGCTACGTGACAGTGCATCAGCCTTAACATTTTTAGACCCAGCCCTATAGGTAACCACAAAGTTGAATCTGGTAAAAAATAACGCCCAACGAGCTTGTCTCGGGTTTAGCCTCCGGGCAGATTCTAGGAAAACCAGATTCTTGTGGTCGGTAAGGACCGTTACCTGGTGCCTAGCCCCCTCCAGGAAGTTTCGCCACTCTTCAAATGCCCATTTAATGGCTAAGAGTACGCGGTTGCCAATATCATAGTTACTCTCAGTGGGTGAAAACTTCCTGGAGAAGTAGGCACAGGGACGGAGATGGGGGAGGGACCTGGTACCCTGGGACAAGACAGCCCCCACTCCCACCTCGGACGCGTCAACCTCCACGATAAATGGCTCCATTTGGTTGGGCTGAACCAGCACCGGGGCCGAGATAAAGAACTTCTTAAGGACCTCAAAAGCCTGGACAGCCTCAGGAGGCCAGTGGAGGAGATCAGCACCTTTGTGAGTGAGATCCGTAAGAGGCTTAGCGATGACCGAGAAGTTAGCAATAAACCTCCTGTAATAATTAGAGAACCCCAGGAAGCGCTGTAACGCCTTCAGGGAGGCAGGTTGGACCCATTCCGCCACAGCCTGGACCTTGGCGGGGTCCATGCGGAATTCATGAGGAGTGAGGATTTGGCAGGTATCTCCTGCACCCCAAACACACATTTTTCGGTCTTTGCAAACAGTTTGTTTTCTCGAAGGACCTGGAGCACCTTCCTGACATGCTCAATGTGGGAGGACCAGTCCTTGGAAAACACAAGTATGTCATCAAGGTACACTACAAGAAATAACCCCAGGTAGTCTCTTAAAATCTCATTTATGAAATTCTGGAAGACCGCGGGAGCATTACACAACCCAAAGGGCATGACGAGGTATTCGAAATGACCTTCGGGCGTGTTAAACGCAGTCTTCCACTCATCCCCCTCTTTGATGCGGATAAGGTTATACGCCCCCCGTAAATCAAACTTAGAGAACCATTGGGCCCCCTGAACCTGATTAAAGAGATCAGGAATCAGAGGAAGGGGATACTGGTTCCTTACAGTGACCTTATTCAAGCTACGGTAGTCAATGCATGGCCTAAGACCACCATCCTTCTTCCCTACGAAGAAGAAGCCAGCACCTACCGGAGAAGTAGAGGGGCGAATGTAACCCTTGGCTAGGCATTCCTGGATATACTCTCTCATGGCTTCACGTTCGGGACAAGAGAGATTAAATATCCTACCCTTAGGGAGCTTAGCTCCTGGTACTAAATTGATTGCGCAATCATATTCTCTATGAGGAGGTAACACTTCGGAGGCCTCCTTAGAGAAAACATCAGCGAAGTCCTGAACAAACTCAGGTAGCGTGTTCACCACCTCAGGGGGAGAAATAGAATTAACAGAAAAACATGACGTCAAGCATTCATTACCCCACTTGGTAAGGCCCCAGAATTCCAGTCAAACGTGGGATTATGCAACTGCAACCAGGGAAGGCCTAAAACAAAATCGGACGATAATCCCTGCATTAACAGTACAGAGCACTGCTCCAAATGCATGGAGCCAACAAGGAGTTCAAAAACAGGGGTATGCTGTGTAAAATAACCATTAGCAAGAGGAGTGGAGTCGATACCCACTACCGGGACAGGTTTAGGCAAATCAATCAAAGGCATAGCTAGAGACATAGCAAATTCCACTGACATGATATTAGCAGAAGACCCTGAATCCACGAAGGCACTGCCGGTAGCAGACCTACCACCAAAAGAGACCTGAAAGGGAAGCAAGATTTTATTAAGTTTCATATTTACGGGAAATACCTGTGCGCCCAAGTGACCTCCCCGATGATCACTTAGGCGCGGAAGTTCTCCGGCTGCATTCTTACGCTTAGGACAGTTGTTCACTTGATGCTTGTCATCCCCACAGTAGAAGCAGAGACCATTCTTCCTGCGGAAATATCTACGTTGTTGGGGGGACACGGAGGCCCTGAGTTGCATCGGTACCTCCAAGTCTTCCGGGGAGGAACGAAGCAACGGAACCTCGGGAGGCATCATGGGGGAGTCAGAGGAGAAAACATCAAGACGTTCAAGTCGTCGTTCCCTGAGACGTCGGTCAAGTCGTACCGCTAAAGCCATAACCTGGTCTAGGGAGTCAGAAGAGGGATAACTAAATAGCAGATCTTTCAGGGCGTTCGACAGACCCAACCTAAACTAGCACCTTAAGGCAGGGTCATTCCACCGAGAAGCTACGCACCACTTCCTAAAGTCAGAGCAATACTCCTCAACAGGTCTCTTACCCTGACATAAGGTCACCAGCTGACTCTCGGCAAAAGCTGTCTTGTCAGTCTCGTCATAGATGAGTCCGAGAGCAGAAAAGAAAAGATCAACAGAGGAAAGTTCAGGGGCGTCAGGAGCCAAGGAGAAGGCCCATTCTTGGGGCCCTTCCTGGAGCCGGGACATAATTATACCCACCCGCTGGCTCTCAGAACCTGAGGAGTGGGGCTTTAAACGAAAATAGAGCCTACAACTCTCCCGAAAGGAGAGAAAAGTCTTCCGGTCCCCTGAGAACCGGTCGGGCAACTTGAGGTGGGGTTCAAGAGGTGAGGTGAGGGGGACTACCATGGTAGCATCAGGCTGGTTGACCCTCTGAGCCAGGGCCTGGACCTGTAGGGAGAGACCCTGCATTTGCTGAGCCAGGGTCTCAAGGGGGTCCATAGTGGTGTCAGGGACCAGGGTAGACTAGGTATGGGCTTGTGATTATGTAATGATGGGGGTGGGGAGACAGACAAGTGAGCCCTAATCTACCCACCACTCAGTCCCTGCCTACTTGCAACGACCCGCCCTAGACAGGGTACAACTGGGCGACGGTCCCTACGCTCAATAAGTGCACGACAGACAAACAAACAAGGGTACACAGAGCTAGGGGGAGAAAGGGGCAGTTTCCCACGGCAACACCGTGAGCAACAAGAGAAGTGAACAAGCCGAGTCAAACCAGGAGAGTACGAGGTGCCAAACGCAGAGCAGAAGAGTAGTAAACAAGCCGAGTCAAACCAGGAGTGTACGAGGTACCAAACGCAGAGCAGGAGAGTAGTCAGCAAGCCGGGGTCAATATGAAGCAAGGACAATGGTACAAGAAGCTGCAGCAGGGCCAGGAAACCAAACGAGAAGAATCACAAGCAAAGGAGGAACAGGAAAGGCAGGTATAAATAGACAGAGTGCGGGAGCTAGCTCCGTCTGGCCAGGCTGTGATAGGTTCTCCCACTCCTAAGCCTGCCACCCTGAGTGGTGGAAGATGGAGTCAGTCTCACAGACATAGAAGCAGGTGCAGACTGATTATCTATGGGCGTTAACCCCGAAGCTGTGCCTGGCAGATCCTTTACAGACAAAGCCATTTTTTAATTTATTTTATTTGTTTTTCACTCCCCTGCCTTCCAAGAGCCATAACTCTTTTATTTTTATGTTAATAGAGAGGTGTGAAGGCTTATCTTTTGCAGGAGTTGTAGTTTTTATTGGTAGCATTTAAAGTATCATATAATGTACTGGGACATTGAAGAAAAATTATTTGCGGGCTGAAATTGCCATTCCTCCATTGTTTTTTGTGCGGTAAAAACGACAACTTAAATTTATTCTGTGGCTCAATACAATTACAGTGATACCAAATTTATATAGGATTTTTTTTTATATTTTACTACTTTTAAAAAAACAACAACTTTTAGTTAAAAAAAAATTAATTGTTCACCACATTCTGAGAGCCATAACTTTCTTATTTTCAAGATTAAGTGGTGCGAGGGCTCATTTTTTATGTGACGACCAGTAGTTTTTATTGTTTTTTTTGGGTAAATACAACTTTTTGATCACATTTTATTACATTTTGTTTCAGAGCTAAGTTGACCAAAAACTGCGATTTGGGCATTTTAAATGTGTTATTTTTTACGGCATTCACTGTACGCAATAAATAACACAGTATTTACAGACTTTTACGGACGCAGCAATACCAATTTTGTTAACTTTTTTTTATTTTTTACATTACTTTAGAGGAAAATGGGATAAAGGTCTTTTGTTTTGAACTTTTAATATATTTTTTTCACTACTAAACTTTATTTTACTTTTTTTTACACAGTTTATTAGTCCCTCTAGGAGACTTGAACCAGCAATCGTTAGATCGCTGGTACAATACACTGGAATACTAATGTATTGCAGTATATTGTCATTTCTACTGGCTTCAGCCCTGGGCTGCCATGACAACCATCGTCACCCCTCGATCTCGCTATGGGGGGGGGCGATGAGCTGTCGGAGGCCGCCGTCCTTCTCTTTTCAATGCCTTAGACCGTAGCATTTGAGGGGTTAAACAGCCAGGAACAACGCGATCGCTGTTCCTGGCCGTTAGTCCCGGCTGTCCGCTGTAAAACACAGCTTACACTCGCTGAGTATGGAGCTCACTCAGTGCTTGAGCATGCTCCATGCATAAGCCCCCCACGCTATGACATACCAGGCACGTAATTTTACGGGAAGGGGCTAAGGCTTCATGCACATTACTGTTGCCATTGATCTGGCTGCAAACTACAGATTCTAGTGTCCATATTTGGGTCCGTAATGCCTCAGATTTGCTTCCGCAACTATTCCGTATGTCTGTATATTACGGCCGTGTTGTTTTAAGGTGTCATCTGTATTTCGTGGTCTGCCCACATAGGACTGTAATCATGTTTTCAGTACGGGACAGTAGTTCCACGGAGAGGCAGGGACTCCTAGCATCGTACATAACTATGATCCTAGGAGCCCGGCTCCCTGCAGTGTGTTCGGTCCACTACTTGCGGCCGAAATACGTCCGTCAATTACGGACGTAATTAGTGTGTGTGCACATACCCTTCGGCCACACGCGAATCACGGTGCGTTTAGCTTGCATTTTCAAACTGCAGCAAGTCATTTTTCAATAGAAGTCAATGGTGAAATTTTGGTTATGGACAGACTGCTGCTATTATATTACAATGTGTTTTTTTGTGCAGTTAACAGCATCTTCATAATGTCCGACTGCATGAAGTTAATGACCGCGCTGCCAAAGCTGTTGCAGAACTGCTTATGTTTTTGCTAACAGTTCTGCAATGCATTGTAATGAACTATATACAGGAAGCAGCTAACAAACTTCAAGACGGGTGAAAACTATGTCCATCAATTATTTCCTTTTAAAACGCAACAGAACTGCAGCATTAGGCCTCATGCACACGACCGTAGCCATGTGCACGGCTGTGATTTTCGAGTCGGCCGGCCACGGAGTGTCAGCCTCGAACCACCCGCAAATCTCGGCCTGTGGACATGGCCGCGGCCATTATTTTCAATGGATTTTCGTGGAAACCACGGTCGTGTGCATGGCCCCATAGGATTGAATGGGGCCGCAATTCTCCCGTGAATTTTCGGGAGAATTGCGGCCGCAAAAGCACGTTCGTGTGCATGGGGGCTTACAGAGACAAAAAACGCATGTAGTTGACCGCATGCGGTTTTCAAACGCAACAAGACCGCGTCAACGACGCAACGTGTGGCTTTACCCATAGAAGAATCCTTGGCTGTAATGAGAGGATAACCATTTATCTCACTACAATATACTGATATTTCCAATATTTTCTAAGAATAATTAATGGGAACTAGGAAAGAAAATGTAAAAATAACAGCTCCTAAAAGTGCTTACACGTAAACCGCTTGCAGCTATTTCAAGTTATTTATGTCCCATTGTTTCAAGTTATATTTTTAGTACCACATAATTCATATGTTCAGTGCTTTACAAGACCATGTTAATCTGTGATAGATTTCTATAATTGGATAACTTTGCATCAAGCATCGGCAATATTTTTATTTACTATTTGATATATTTCTGTTTGAACAGGATAATTGTTATTTCACTAGATATATTTCTATGCTTTATTTTCAGACCTTATTTATGTTATGTCGACCAATAGGCACAACAAATCTATATGTATTATTTATAGAGTAGTAAACCTATTAAATTATGCACTTGTAGGTAAAAAACAAATGGAAATGTAGAGTTATATTAACTTTACTTCTCTTGTTTCAGACTATTATTTTTGGGATTTATTTTCATATTACATTACATAAACTACACAGATTAGATGCAATTATCTAGAAATGGCAGTCAGGAAGCTGATAGTCTCATAAATTATGGTAGTGAATAGCTGAGAACCCTAAACGTCCTAGTACAGACACTATCAAAAAACGCCAATCCCCTGACTTTGTCAGTTTATCTCAAGTGAACTGAAATGGGGAGTGTTTAAAGAGCATTTCCCCCTAAAATAAGGTGGAAACCTATGAGAGATGTAATGTGAGCCATTTTTTGTCGTCAGTTTTGATAAAATGTGAGGGATGAAATAAGTACAGCATCACTATAAGGGTAGGTTCACACGTAGGGTAAATACTGTGGAGAAGAGAACGGAGAACAGACACGCTGCCCATAAAAGATGTGCTGCAGCTTCCTGGTAGGTGTTAGGGTATGTTCACACGCAAAACGAACACAGCTCCTGAATTTCAGACGCTTTTCGCGGCATCCTTTACGGACGTAATTGGAGCTGTTTTTCATTGGAGTCAATGAAAAACGGCTCCAAAAACGTCCCAAGAAGTGACATGCACTTGTTTGACGCAGGCGTATTTTTACGCGCCCTCTTTTGACAGCGACGCGTAAAATTACACTCGTCTGAACAGAACATCGTAAAACCTATTGCAAGCAATGGGCAGATGTTTGCAGGCGTAATGGATCCGTCTTTTCAGGCGTAAATCGAGGCGTAAAACGCCTGAATTACGTCTGAAAATAGGTTGTGTGCACATACCCTCAGGGTGACTTCATACGTAGTGTAAATACTGCAGATTTAAATCCGTTGCAGAAAATCCGCAACATAATACAGTAGCAGCAGAGTGGATGAGATTCGAACAAAACTCTTCCACACACTGCGTAAAAGATAAGCTGAAAAAAGCGTTCAGAAATTGAACTGCGGTGCGGTTTTATAATAAGAAGCATGTCAATTGTATTTGCGTAATCGCTGTTTTTTAGTTGTGGGTTTTCTCCATTGAATTCAATGGGAGGTAAAACCCGCAACAAATAGCACATGGCCAAAATCGCAACTCAGGAAAAAAAAATGTCTCTTAGGGTATGTGTACACGATAACGACAATTACAACTGAAATTACGGAGCTGTTTTCAGGAGAAAACAGCTCCTGCATTTCAGACGTAATTGCTCGTACTCGCGTTTTGCGAGGCGTCAATTACGGCCGTAATTTGGAGCTGTTCTTCATTGAAGTCAATGAAAAACGGCTCAAATTACGTCCCAAGAAGTGTCCTGCACTTCTTTGACAACTCTGTTATTTTATGCGCCATCTTTTGACAGCGACGCATAAAATTACAGATCGTCTGCACAGTACGTCGGCAAACCAATTGAAATGAATGGGCAGATGTTTGCCAACGTATTTGAGCCGTGTTTTCAGGCGTAATTCGAGGCGTAAAACGCCTCGTTTACGCCTGAAAATAGGTCGTGTGAACCCAGCCTAATACTTACCCAGAATTCAAAGGCTGCAGCGGTTATAATGGATGAAACGTTATCCCGGGACTGCCGGACGCCAGGACTTCAGAGGCCATGCTAGGTATACATTTTTTTTATAATTTCTTTCAGTGCAGGATTTTCGCAGCGAACATTCCGGACGAAAAAATGCACCCCAGTTAGGCGAGGTTTTTCGTACGGAATTGCATGCATGCAACAGGGTGGATACGTTATGTACATTTATGCAGCGAATCCGCGCTGTGTAAGCAAAGCCTAAGGCCAGGTTCCCACAGTTCGGATACACTGCGTAAAAATCACGCAGCATATCCGACCTGGAACCTGCAGTACATTCCGTCCGGCTACATGGGATGAAACATCATCGCAGGAGGCCAGACTGCTTCTGGGTAAGTATTATTTTTTTTTCTTCCTGAGTTTCGATTTTTGCAACGGATTCGCTGCGACTACGCCGCAAAAGTCGCAACTCTTGGCTTTCTGTTGTCTGTTTTTCATCCCCATTGAATTCAATGGGGGCATGAGATTTTCTAAATTCTGCAGTGTTTATGCTCAGTGGGAACGCGGCCTAAGTGGTGTTCATGCAGCGTTTTTTGGCGCAGATTGATGCAGAAACTGCCAAATAGCCCCCCCATTGATTTCAATGGGAGGGAGAGGCGTTTTTTTTTTTCCCGGGCTTTTGACTCGCTCGCGGAAAAAAAAGCAGCATGCTCTTTCTCTGAGCGGTTTCCACCTCTGACCTCCCATTGAAATCATTGAGAGACAGAAAAAACCTGCGGTGTTCATTTGGAGCATTTTTTTGCGGCGGCCAAAAAACGCAGCAAAACCGTGAAAATAAAAGTGTAAAAAAACATTGGAAATTCAAAATCTGCTTTAAAATATCTGAAGGAATTTTGAGTCAGATTTTTTTGCCTGACAAAAGACTCACTCCTCCTAAGGGCAGGTTCAGACGTGGCGGAATTGCTGTGGAATTCCGCAGCGGACAGTCCGCAGTGGAATTCTCCAGCGGCCGTTTTTTACATTTGTTTCAATACATTTTTAGGCAAGTTAGTTCAGACGTTGCGGAAAAACTCAGCTGCGGACCATAGGCTGCGGTGCTGAATTTTCCCTCCGCAGCATGCACTGTCTGTTGCAGAGAAGCAGAATTTCACTGCGTATTTCAGCCTTTGGAATGCGAAAACTGAAATCTGTGGCAAGTCCGCTGTCTTTTCTGCAACGTCTGAATTACCTGTCAAATATGCAAATGTTGGTGCAGATTCGTTGAGTAATTGCCCAAAATTGCACCAACATTTGCAGCGGAAAAACTCTGCCACGTCTGAATGTGCCCAAAAGGGTATGTTCACACGCTTAACAAAGCTGGAGCTGTTTTTCAATTGAGTCAATGAAAAATGGCTCCAAAAATGGCTCAAGAAGTGAAATGCACTTTTTACGGGCCGTTTTTTTATGCGCCGTTTGTCAAAAAACGCCCAGTGGGATTTTTTCCCATTGAAATCAATGGGCAGATGTTTGGAGACGTTCAGCCTACGTATTTTTAGCAGTTTTTCGGGGTGTTAATGGCCCGAAAAACGGGTGAAAAAAACCTGTCGGAACATACCCTAAAAGACACACAGTATGTGGGAAAGTTTGGAATGCAGTGTAGGTCTCCAAAGAAAATGTCTAACCAAATTAAATACACAAACACCTATACCTTTTTCAAACATGTTAAAATTAATGTGTTTATTTATGACATAGTACATCGAAATAGTACATAAACAGTAAAATCACTTGAAAAAATGTAATCAATAAATTGCAGACATACAGTGACCTAATAGAATCTTTGGATAGTAGAGCCCTACTCAATAATTTATATTGTCTGGCATCTTGAGATGCATGAGATCTACCTTTATGCCACAGGGTTTTGATGATAGGTTCCGTCAGACCTTTAAGTCGGGGAAACCCATCAACAGAAAGGCAAATGGAAACCATAGACTCCATTTGCATTACCATTGATACAATGGTAATGCTTCTGTTGGAAATGGTTTCCGGTTTTTGGTTTCTGGGTTTTTTGGTGGAATCAATATCGCAGTGGACTGCGTTCTGTGACCAGACCGCTAAATTAATTTACACCCTCAATCAAACCCATATATTAAATCAGACATCAGACCCCTAAATTAATTTACACCCCAATCAGACCCCTACATTAATTCAGACCCCCAACCAGACCCCTAAATAATTTACATTCCAATAAGACCCCGACATTAATTCAGACCCCCGACAAGACCCCTAAATGAATTTACACACCAATCAAACTCTTACATTAATTTAGACCCCCAGACCAGACCCATAAATTAATTCAGAGTCCCAACCTGACCCAAAAAGTGAGACCCCAGACCTCTAAATTCATTTACACTCCAGACCAGACCCCCCCAAAAAATTCAGACTTACCGGGCCCCTCTTCTTTCTGTTTTTGGCCCGGCCACTGACAGGAGAACCACTGGTACTGCCCTAATGATGGCCCTTCACATACCTGTCATTTTTCAAAACATTCCCTATCATAAACATAAACATCGAAATTTAAACACCAAGAAGGGCAAGTCGTAAGGTAATGGAATAACATCACACCGGTCCTACTCCCGGGATTATGGCGAGGGGTGGCATGTACGGTAGCCGGACCACTCTAGTCTTTATTTCAGGTACACTAACAGCTCGAAGCCAGTGGTACGGCCAATTCTCCAAAACGTCCAAGGAGCCGATTTTCAACAGGACAACACCAGGCCGCATGTTGCTCGTGATACTGTGAGCAACCTGCGCGGTCTAAACGTGCTACCATGGCCTGCAGTCTCCCATCGAGCACATCTGGGACGTCAATTGTTAACAATTGCAAAGGGAGCTGACAGCAGCCAATCTTGATGATTTGCTTTCCCAATTGCATTCAGCGCAGCATAACTCTCCTCAGACAACCATTAATAACCCCATTGATAGCATGCCAAGGTACATATAGTGCGCATATATCTGAGCTTGGCTCTCATACTTGATACTGAATAAATCAAGATGTTTGGATTATTTTGCTTCCATTTTTTTATCATTTGCATATTATTAACGTGTCCATTGATTCTGTTATTTGCAAAAAATTTTACTTCTTGGTGTTGCAATTTCAATGTTAAGGAGTGTAGTTTGCATGTGCTGTGTTAGGGTATGTTCACACAGCTTCTTTTTGGCAGATTTTCGGGCCGTAAACAGACGAAAAACGGCCAAAAAATCGGAAGCAGAACGCCCCTCCAAACATCTGCCCATTGATTTCATTGGGAAAAACGGCGTTCTGTTTTCCGACGGGGTGGTTTTTTACACGGTCGTTTTAAAAAAACGTCTCGTAAATAGACGCCCCGTAAAAAGAATTGCATGTCACACTTTAACGGCCGTTTTTGGAGCTGTTTTTCTATAGTCAATGAAAAACGGCTCCAAAAACGGCTCAAGCACTTATTATTCGCGGGTAGTTTTTTACATGGCCGTTTTTTTTTAAAACGCCACGTTGGAATAGAACGCCGTTTTTCCCATTGAAATCAATGGGCAGATGTTTGGAGGCGTTCTGCTTCCAATTTTTTGGCCATTTTTCGGATGTTTACAGCACGAAAAACGTCCGAAAATAAGCCGTATGAACATACCCTCACTGTGGAGATCAGAAAACGGCTATTTGCTGTTTAATCCCTTAAATCCCATAGTTAGTACTTGCCATGGTATTTACACAGGGGATCAATAGGATCTTACATAAACCTCAATTTCCACCACGTTCTGTGCACTTCCTTCAGATTTGATCTCTCTCTCTTATGCAATTGCCCTTAGAAGAGCAGTTTGATTTATTTTTTTACTAGTATTTAGCAGATAACAGACAGTAGCTAAACATAGCAACCAAGGTGTTTCTCCTGAATTTTGCACTCTACATTGGTATAGAATATTTACAGTTTTCAATCTGCAAACACGGAAGAGGAATCTATGACTCTTTTGGGTCCGGATTGTTCACATTGAATTTCATGGAATGTAAATTCCAATTCTGATTATGGGCTACTGCTCATTGCTGTCAGTATGTAAAATACATTTTACTTCATGGACTTGGTTTTGACTTGATGTACCAGTTTTGTGCATTTTTCTTATGTATAACTTTACTTTGCACTTGCAACAGAAACATCTTATCTACTGTACCTGCATTATATCAATTCCACACAAATGTATTTTTCCACTTCAAGAAGTCACCAGGAAGCTGTGAAAAATGATGACATCCACATGCAGTGCAAGATAAGCTCAACATGAAATTCTTAGACTAAAAAAATAGAAACCAAAGCTACTTGTCCTGAAACTGTCTGAAGGCATGTAAAAGTGACTTACCAGTAGTCTCCTGGAGCTTTTCCAGTGCGTAGAAGCATTACTTTTTCTTAGATAACAATTTTAAAGAGCATTTTTGCATGTATTACATATTCCAAAAAGCCCAACTCTAGTTACATCGTACCACTAACCCAACTTATGAATTGATTTGCTACAGGTAACAGCTATGCCTTTACATTAAATATTGTATAAGTCCACCATATAAACTGCGAGGTCATATTTTTATCAATTGCAAGACTGTGCCCAAGCAACCAAATTATACTTTCTGAGCTAGCCATATTGTATTTCTGTGTGCCTTAGAATGTTAGATGGAAGCAGCAAAGGTATTCTCACACAAATTCCCTATGAATCAGTGAAAAGAATGTGGAATGCACCAGCAGTATTCTCTCTAAGGCCTTGTTCACACGGCGCGTATTCAACATGTTTTTGCCACGTTTTACGAGCTGAAAACGCGTCAATAACACTTGTTTTTAGCTTCCCATTGACAACAATGGGAAAACACATTGTAGTGCATACGACACTTTTTTTTACGCCCGCATGTTTAAAAAAACGTGTTGTTAAAAATAGAAGCATCAGGTCAATTCTTGGCGCATAAAACACGCCGAAATCACGCTTAATTCCCATAATCCATACGGGTCCTAATTACGCAACAAAAAAAGTGCAGAAAACGTGTAAAAAAAAAAAAGGGCATAAAACGCGTCATAAAGGCCTGTGCTTTAAAAAGCGCTTTACAAAAGCGCTAGCGTTTTTGACACGTTTACACGTCGTTTTTTTTTAGCACTGTGTGAACAAGGCCTTAGAAGTATTGGAGTTGTCAGAAAGAGCAGCTAGCCAGCACAGGACAGTATTTTCATCTATTCTGAAATACTGTCAGTAAATACGGATCAGTAGGCATCCGTATTTCATCAGTATTTACGGAAGGGTGTCCATCAATATGGACCGTATTGTATTTGTTTTCCATCCGTATATACGGGTCTGTGAAAAAAGAGGGAGGATGCAAATGATGTCATCACCATGTTGCATAGCAACACTTCCGTAAATATAGACAGTATACGGATGCACATCCGTATACCGTCCGTATTTACGGAAGCTCCCATAGACTTCTATTGTAGAGTCCTTGCCGTAATTACTGACAAGAATAGGACAGGTTCTATAATTTTTCAGCACGGACGCCCATCAGTAAAAATACTGAAAGGTGTCCGTGGCCAATAGAAATGAATTAGGCCCCATGCACACGACAGCAAAAAACCTCCGTTTTTGCGGACCGCAATTGCGGTCCGCAAAAACGGAGCCATTCACTTTCATTGAACACTGACACCTTTCCGTAGCACTACGGAAGGGTGTCAGTGCCGTGGAAATGTTCCGGGAATTATGGAACATGTCCGTTCTTTCGCATTTTGCGGGCCGTGCTCCCATACTTTGTATGGGAGCACGGCCCGAAAATGCGGCTGTCAGTCAGCGGCCGGCCTTGCCCGCAATCGCGGGCCGGGATTGCGGGCACGGTCGTGTGCATGGGGCCTTAGTCTGTAATTACTGATGAAAAATACTGTCGTGTACAAAAAGGGGAAAGTAGGCTATTCAAATCACCCTTTTCCCTTTCTTTTAATATAACAATCAGACTTTTGTAAAAAAAAAAAAATATATATATATATATATATATATATATATATATATATATATATATATATATATATATATATATATTTATTTTAGGTGCACACACCTTTATTAATTTCCTAGCACATCACCGGTGCAGATGAGGATATGTTTTGCGGATTACATTTCTTTAGAACTTTCTATTTTACCACCATGTTATTAGTGTGCTGGTGCATTATTCAATCAATAGACCAAAAACTATTTTTTTAATATTTCCCTCTTTTGGGCATGCCCCCACGTGGCGGATTTCCTCCGCAACTGTCCGCATCAATGCCGCACCTAATCCGGGTTGCGGATTACGGCTGCGGATCTGCCCAAAATGTGCAGTAAATTGATGCGGACTAGCTGCTGCGGACTGCGGAAAAAGTGCTTCCCTTCTCTCTATCAGTGCAGGATAGAGAGAAGGGACAGCACTTTCCCTAGTGAAAGTAAACAAATTTCATACTTACCGGCCGTTGTCTTGGTGACGCGTCCCTCTTTCGGCATCCAGCCCGACCTCCCTGGATGACGCGGCAGTCCATGTGACCGCTGCAGCCTGTGATTGGCTGCAGCCGTCACTTAGACTGAAACGTCATCCTGGGAAGCCGGACTGGAGACAGAAGCAGGGAGTTCTCGGTAAGTATGAACTTCTATTTTTTTGACAGGTTGCTGTATATTGGGATCGGTAGTCACTGTCCAGGGTGCAGAAACAGTTACTGCCGATCGCTTAACTCTTTCAGCACCCTGGACAGTGACTATTTACTGACGTCTCCTAGCAACACTCCCGTAATTCCGGGAGCCCCATTGACTTCCTCAGTCTGGCTGTAGACCTAGAAATACATAGGTCCAGCCAGAATGAAGAAATGTCATGTTAAAAAAGCAAGACGCATCCGCAGCACACATAACATGTGCATGACAGCTGCGGACTTCATTGCGGAATTTAGAATCTCCATTGAAGTCAATGGAGAAATTCCGCCATGAGTCCGCAACCAGTCCGCCACTGCTCCGCAACAGACAGAGCATGCTGCGGACACCAAATTCTGCTCCGCAGCCTATGCTCCGCAGCGGAATTTTACGCATCGTCTAAACGAACACTTCTAAATTTAAGTGGAAGTCAATGGAGAAACGGCTCCGCTGCGGATTAACGCTGCGGAGTGTCCGCAGCGGAATTCAAGTGAAATTCCGCCACGTGTGAACCCAGCCTTACATCCCGACGCTCATAACTTTTGTATTTTTTGTACGACGTAGTTGTATGAGACTTTGTTTTTGCGGGACAAGTTGTACTTTATGTCGGTACCATTTTTTGGTACAAATACATTATCGTTTAATTTATACAGATTTTTATTTTGGTGAAAATGCAGAAAAAAAGCAGGTCCGCAGCAGTTTTAATATTTTTTTTTTTTTACACCATACACTAATCATCATAAATAAAGTTATACATTTGTTGTACAGGTTGTTACGGTCGTGGCTATATCAAATGTCTATTATTTCATGTTTTGGGACTTATATTTTAAAAAGTTTATTTATTATAAAAAATTTGTATTTCTGTGTGGTTTTCTTTTACTTTTTATTTACTTATCATAAAAAATGTTTTTACATTCATTTAACTTTTTTTTTTTTAATCCCATAAAGGGATTTTTCATTTTTATTTTTTAACTGTAATGTACTGGCATATATCTATATGACAGTACATTAGCCTGTGTACATAGGCAGTTGTTAGGGCATACCTCAGTAAGCCCTAACAACAGGAAATATGTTCAGACAGACCTGGGGTCCTTCAATGGACTCTGGGCTGTCTGGCCATACAAGTTATGGGCTTTGATTGCGTCACAGTTATTTTCTGTGACGCGCTCAAAGTGCAGTCCCCACTCCTTGAACGCCGCGATCAGCTTTTATCGCGGCATTCAAGGGGTTAACAGCAGAGAGAGGACGTTTCTATTCTCTCCGCTGTTAGAGCGGGCCATGGCTGTGTATTACAGCCGCTGCCCCGCTCTCGATCGTGCGCAGAGACGGCTGTCACACAGGACTAGACTGCTCGTCCTAATGCGCGAATCACCAGCCACTATCGTCCTGTGTCGGTAACCAGTTAAAGAGGCTCTGTCACCAGTTTATAACTGCCCTATCTCCTACCTAATCTAATAGGCTCTTTAATGTGGATAACAAAAGTTTTTATTTAAATTTTTTTAAATGTTTATTTTTTACCAAGTTATGATAATTTTTAATTTTATTCTAATTTGTTCTAAATGCCCCACTGGGCGTTTTTTTACTTTTCGCCAAGTGGGCGTTGTAAAGAAAAGTGTATGACGCTGACCAATAAGAGTCATACACTTCTCTCCATTCATGCCCATTCATGTTCATGTTTAACAGCACAGCGTGATCTCGCAAGATCACGCTGTGATGGGACCTCCGCCCATCACAGGGACATCAAAATTTGTAGGGACATGCCCCTTTGACAAGGGGAATGGTAACACTCATTTGTCAATGTATTCATACATTTCTAGGAGGAATAACAGAGGAACGGCACAACAAAGAGTTCTATGAAAATCAATGGTGATGCCAATGTAAGCCTATGGTTACCATTTGTTTCCGTTTGGATTCCGTTCATGGGTTCCCCTGACTTATAGATCCGACGGAACCCATGAATGGAGTCCCGACGCAGATGTGAATGAAGCATTTAAAACACCAAATCCATTATTATCCCCACATAAACAAACATCTCTACCACTATTCTAGCCAAGCATTAAGTAAATATTGATATATTTGGATTTACACAATGTCTCAATAACAAGATTCATCAGGATCTCAAGGTATTTTCACTTTGAGTTTTTTGCAGGCAGAAAAATCTACCTCTAAATTCTTCAGGAATTTTGAGGCAGATTTTGCCCTGCCTGCCTTTTGTTTGCTGTGTTTCTTGCCGTGTTTTTCGCAAAACATTTTTCGGCCGCGGCCATTGAGCGGTGCAGGCAAAAAACGCTGCGAAAACACGTTTTCTGCCTCCCATTGATTTCAATCGGTGGTTAGAGACAGAACCGCGGGAATAAAGAGTATGTTTTTTTTTTCCCCGCGAGCGTTTTTTTCCGCTCGCAGAAAAAAAATGCCTTGGCCTCCCATTGAAATCAACATGAGGCCATTTCGGCCATTTTTTCGGTTTCTGCATTAAAAACAGCACCAAAAAACTCTGTGTGAACTAGCCCTTAGTCTTTGGGCCTGTAACGTCAACCAATAATATATTTTTTTAAGTGAATCTTAATGAATAGGCATATTAGTGTCTATGGAGGAGATAGGGGTGCGAAACTGTCAGACACCTCTGGTATCCCTTATCATGGGTGTAAAACAATAAGAGTCGACCGTAAATATCCAGCATGTTAAATCTACTTTTCTCCTGGGAATGGATTCCCGAAGATGCCGGACAGCTATTATAGACAGCAGATGGTTGCGGATAAAAAAACAAAACAGATGCTGCCTAGTGCAATCTTTTTTCTATGGGCAGTTAGTCTTCTTATAAAACTGATAGATTATACAGGGCACTTCTGAAAACAGTAACAATTTAACATGCATGAGAAGTTGAACTAAAGGCTGGATAACCTGAGATCACCCCTCTAGCATCTCCCAAAGAAATAATGGTAATGGAACATTGAAATGCAACATGCCAGATCCTTAATTCTCTTCAAGTCTGCCATCCAAAGACAGTCAGGCTGCCATCATACACATTAAATTATCGACAGGATATGCCAACATTAATCTGTGTATCGTAAGCTTTATTGTGTTCATCCTACTCTGAGATTTTTCTTAAATAAATCCTGTGTACATGAGTGCATGTAACCAATATATAAAGATTGATAATCTCTATGCAAGTATCGATCTCTCTTGTGACCCATATGCATAACCACAATCTATTATTGCCACTGAACAGTCCTCAGGGCATAGGATCAGACTCCACATATCTTTTCTATATTTTCACCTTAGATAACTTATTAAAATAGATATTTGTTAATTTAATTGCAATTTGCCTCTGTAACATGCTTACCTCCCTGCCATCCAGCGCCATCTGTCAATCCATCCCTTGCTACTATACCGCATACCCGGCGCTGCTTAATTACTGTTACCGAATCCTTGTCTCATCTGACTACCTTCCTGAATAACTCTCTACAGTATCGTATACCCAGCTCTGCTTGACCACTGTTACCAAACCCTTGGCTTTACCAACTATATGTACCCTTCATATCTAGTACTGCCTCTGTATCTGCCCGACTCCTGTTGCCAATTTCTGGACTTCCTAACCACGCTTCTGTTCCTATTTCTTTATTCGACTCTTTCTGGTATGCCTTAGAATTTTACATTTGTCATTGCCCATTGCAACCATACCTCCAAATGCTCCCTTTGGTTTGATTCCAGCCATTATCCAGGCAATCAACCAGTGGACCAGCTAGAGGCACCATGATCCTGGAGGCCAGCCAAGTACCTGGATCCTAATGCAAGTTGTGTAAAATGGGGTGCTATATAAAATTGCTCCGCCTGGTTGGTTGTTTCCCTGGGTATCACAAAAATCTCACCATTACAGTGTTATACTTATCAACTTTATTGTTATTTTTTTGGAAGAGTATACTGGGCAAATCAAATTGTTCAATGGTCTGGCAGAATAAGCACATCGGCACATAGACTAAATCAATATGCTTATTACTATAAACCAAATCTAGGGACTCCGATATTCCACATCAATGAAGGAAGAATTTTTTGTGCCTAAGGATTCTAACAAGGGCATTGCTAAGGTCTTAAAAGATCAGGGGCACAAGCCCTGAGACATATTTTTACCCCCCCACAAAAAAAAAAGTATATATATATATATATATATTTTTTTTTACATACATATCGGAGATAGCATATCTATAAGACTAAGATCCCTATAGCTACACCACTGGATAGCATTGGATGCATTGTCTCAGCAGACAGTATCACACATGATAGGATTAGATATAGGGCCCAGCTCGTCGACATTGTGGCTCCAGCACTGGACGAGGAAAGGTAAGATAATAATGGCGTTTTTTTATGTGTTATTAATATTTTTGTGTGTTTGTGTCTTTTTTACAGGTTCGGGTGTTGGACTACTTCGGATGACAAATTCGAGGACTACTTCAATGACGGAATTTTTTTATTATCAATATAATGGTTAATGTGGGTTGTGTGGTGGTTTTTTATTTCAATAAAATATTTTTTCTATGTCTTTGTATTTTTTTTAAACTTTATTACTACTGCCTTAGTAATACCCGCTGGCTGATTAACAGTATTCATTACTAAGGCGGGACTTAATGTTAGCCAGGGAAAAGGTTAACACCCCATTATTACCCGGTACCCACTGCAACCAGGGCTGCCGGTAAAAACCGGGTACGATCCAGTACCCAACCATCTGTAGTGATGGTCGGATACTGAGGCGACTGCAGCCTGGTATTATTAGGCTGGGAAAGTTCAAAAACCGTGGGCCTTCCCACCCTGCTAATGCTAGCCTACTGCTTCTATGTTGTATCTGGCTGGAAGGTGGTAGTAATAATGCTAAAAAAAAAAATACAAAGACATACAGTAAAAAATATATTTTATTGAAATAAATGAAAACCACGCAACCCTCGTTAACCATTTTATTGAAAATAAAAAAAGCCGTCATCGAAGTAGTCCAACAACTTAACCTGTAAAAAAAGCACAAAACCCCAAAAAAACTATTAGTAACACATGTGAGATACTGTCTGTTGGACCCTGTATCTAAGTCTCCCACATGTTAGGCTTAGATACAGGGCCTCAGCAGAAAGTAATCTTATACAGTATAAGATTACTGTCCGCTGGGGCCCTGTATCTAAGCCTACCATGTGGTAGGCTTATATAGAGGGTCGATCAGACAAGATTAACATGTCTGATCCTGTGTGCTGGGCCCTGTATCTAAGCATATCATATGGTGGGCGTAGATACATGGCCCATGTGTGATTCTGTATGTTAGACCTGTATCTAACCCTACCACATGGTAGGCTTAGGCCCCATGCACACGACCGTAAAAACGCTGGTAATTACGGCCCGTAATTATGGGCCCATAGACTTCTATTGGCAATGGGTACCTTACCGTTTGCTTACGGGACAATTACAGGCTGGACAATCACAGGCTGCAGCGGTCACATGGATGCCACGTCACCCAGGGAGGTCGGACTGGATGTCAAAAGAGGGACGCGTCACCAAAAAAAAGGCCGGGGTACGTATGAACTTCTTTTTCTTTCTATCGCTGCGTTCCGCTGCGGAAACTCTGCCCGAAAGGTCTGCCTCTTTTATCTATCCAGCACTGATAGAGAGAAGAGGCTGGTGATCAGAGCTGGATAGAGAGAAGAGGCTGGTGATCAGAGCTAGATAGAGAGAAGAGGCTGGAGATCAGTGCTGGATAGCGAGAAGAGGCAGGAAATCAGAGCTGGATAGAGAGAAGAGGCTGGCGATCAGTGCTGGATAGAGAGAAGGGGCTGCCCCTTCCCTCTATCCAGCACTGATCAGCAGCCTCTTCTCTCTATCAGTGCTGGATAGAGAGAAGGGGCTGCCGATTAGTGCAGTGCAATATTTTTCTCGACGTGTAAGAGAAGCAGAGAAAACGGGTCCGTAAATACGAGTGGAATACGGGTGACTACTGACCCGTATTTACAGGCACAGGTCCGTAAATACGGATGACAAAGGACCCGTATTTACACCAATTTACGGTCGTGTGAATGGGGCCTTAGATACAGGGCCCCAGCAGACAGTAAAGTTATACTTACCCTCCTCTTCAGCTCTAGACTCAGAGGAGGTCCTGATGCCATCCAGCGGCGCGGCGGCGTCAGCGGCGCATGGCGTCGTGACGTCATTACGCGAGAAGACGTCAGGACCACCGCTGCGCTCGTGAACAAGGAGGGTGAGTATATTGTCATCACTATAGTAACAGGGGCTCGTGTATTTTATTACATAGGCCCCAGTTACTATAGTAACTGTTTATAGACGTGGTGCGGGATGGCACAATTGCAACTGCTGCGACCCCTATAGCTACGCCATAATGTGGCAATCTCCCAAGGATCCAGGGCAACGGGCCAAAGATTCGGGGCTTGGGCCCGAAAGCTCAGTGCTTGCAACGCCTCTGTATCCGAGATTTTGGAAGGGATAATCAGAACCTTACAAAATCTTTTAAATATACAAAACAAGTTCTGCATCATCACAACACCTTTGGCAACTGACAGCAAGCTCTTTGCAAATTAAATATACAGAAACAGTGCCCCTTGCTGCTGTAATTATTCGACACTGTGACTTAAATTGACTGAGGCTTAATTATATTCTTCTGTGGTTTACACGGGAGGGTCTCGTGACAGATCCAGGATGAAGAAATGTAGACTGATGAAATTGTGTCTCAAATGAATATTTCTGCACAGGATTACAAATCGCTTGTCTGAGCAAAGCGCAGGTACAACAATGATGATCTTGAAATGATTAATTGTGTCCTAAACAAAACTGCACTGCAATAGAACCATATATTGTAATGAGAGGCACATAAGCAAATGATAAACTAGACCCAGCTGAAAATGTTGTGCAAAACTTTATATTTAATCATAAGGTAGCAAACGTCTGCTAAGCATTCTATTTTAATAAAAATACTCTATTGATTCTGCAGTAAATAAATGCTGAATATATCTATAGGCACAGCAGGGGCAGACATTGACAACAGAGGGCCCCTGTGCAAAAATAGTATACGGGCCCCTTGTTCTCTAATAGCTCATCATAGAGCACCTCCCCTACAGTAAGTGTTAACTGTGAGCCCAATGTGCTCTAAAAGACAATAAAATGCTAGCATCTACTTTCATGGTGACAGTGGCCCCTTTTATGGGCAACCGTGCAACCGTGTGCAGCTACACAGGTTGCACAAATAGTATGTCCACCCATGTGTTTATAGGCAGCCCTGCAGGAATGGCCCCTCCTGAATTGAATGTTTACATATAAATACACTGAACAATATGTATTCTTATGTAAGAGATATATAGTAGATTTGCACTATAATTTACACCAGTTTCTGGTGCAAATTATGGTAAATTGGTTAAGCTACAGAAGACTATGCCCCTTCTGCTAAGCCCCAGCCACTTTTTAGTAAAGGGCCATAAGTGGCGCAAATTCCTCAAAAGTCAAAATGTTTTGTACAAAGACTTTTCTAGTAACTTCTGTGTACTTGCCATATTTATGCTTGGCTTAACCTTATATTATATTATTCTACCTTTCTATTTTGTTTTCGATAAAACGCAATAATACGTTTTGATAAAATGTGTCTTGTTCATCAGTAGAGATTTGTGTAGAAGTGTTGCATTGATCTATTCTTAAACTAGTCCCCATTCTCCATTGTTAAATACAGTATGAATTTTAACTATATTTTTGAGCAGCATCACTATCAGAGATGTGGTATAATATGTGCTGTTTTATCATTTTAAAGCCCTCTCTTAAAAAGCATAAGGACATCTTAGGCCCACGAAAAACACGGCAAACGGCGTGCAGGCAGATGAAAATCTGCCTCAAAATTGCAAAAGGAATTTTGAGCCAGAATTTTCTGCCTGCAAAAAAACTCTGTGTGAACTCAGCCTTAGAGGGAGTTCCAAGCCCAAGACAGCCCTCTATGAGCCAGAACAGAGACTCCTACTCTGGAAGAAATGAGCTACCCATGTATTACATGTACGGTCATTCATCTGAATAGCCGTCATGTAGTACTACATTTCCCCTGCATTGGAAATGTTGGGCTGGCCGAAGCTGTTTGCCGGGGGTGTCTAACAGAAAACAATGGATTGTATCAATAATCTTTGTGTATGGAGATGATGGAAATCTGCTGCATCTCTCAAAAAGTTTCCTCTTTTGTGTAAAGTTTCTATCTGATGATCACCGATCATATTGCTATAATTAAAGAGTGTAAATGACACCTCAGGGGGAATAGACATGTGTAATTTTGCTATGGATGATGAAAACAATGCTCCCCATCAAAATTATTCAAATTGTGGCTAAATAAAGAAACAATTATTTAAAAGAAAGAAAATGTTCTTCTGTGAAATAATTATTATAATTATTATGCTGAATTATTATACTACACCAATGTTAATGAAACAATAACAATAACATAAATGCTAAAATTGTGCCTTTTTGGATATCTATTCGCATAAGAGTTGGTCCCATAATACATAGATTGTTATTTTATTTGAATTATTTAATAGTTTGAGCAGTAATACCAGCATTTTACTATAACAGTGAGCAAAAACATTGAATGAGCCGTTGTTTTCTATTGCTAATCATCTGAACCAAAGTTTAACAACTGCTCATTATTTTACAAAATAATCCCACTTGCAATGTATATTGTAGAGCTGTCTCTACAGGCAAATAATTGTTGCTTGTAACTTTAAACAGAGGAAACATATCATTTACTTCAGTTAACTCAAGTATGTATTTCAACTCAATGAGAGACACAACGCTTCTAATCTACGATCCACAATTTCAATGCTGAATGAAATATTTTGGACGCAACTACCTGCAGTGTTTGCTCACCAAACCACCAAATACTTCTGTCCTATTATTACATCCACACATGCTGTATATTTGTTTCCAAGCAAAAACACTAATAAACCAAAGCATCCTGATTAAAGTAGTGATGAAATACAGAATAGTCAAATAAATATGAGAATTGTATATCTATTCCCTGTTGTAACTTTTCCTTGCCATCTAAATGATACAGCTGCAGAAACGACAAATTTGGTATAAAAGAATGGAGAATAAGCGCTTCAGTCTAAAGATAGCAATTAGATTATACTGTTTATAGTAATTTGCCAGTCTGTTTACTTTGTACCAACATATCATTGCTGTCTCATGGTAAATTCACAAATTTGACTTCATAGTGTATTCTTAGGAAGATTCCACTCTTAATCCTGTGCACAGATGTACTGGATCATGAAGAGAAGGGTCTAATACTCAGTAATACTGATTTATTCACAACTAGAAGTAAAATAACACAAAAACACAATAATGTATACCAAATTACCAACATAGCCTTCAGCTAAGTACAAGAAATCCAGTGCAGCTCCATTGAGAAGGGGTTGTTTCATTTAGATAATCCTTTCTTCTATGAGCAATTTGGGTTTCTACACTATAACAAGCTGTTCTCATGTCGTAAAAGTTGCGCAAATACCTTGTATGGTGGCCCGTACGGCAGGATTGCAGACTCCATATGGGTTTGTATTACAGACCCTTAGGGTATGTTCACACGAGGTCAATTACGGACGTATTTTGGCCCAAGTACCGTACCAAACACAGTGCAGGGAGCCGGGCTCCTAGTATCATAGTTATGTACGATGCTAGGAGTCCCTGCCTCGCTGCCGGACAACTGTCCCGTACTGTAATCATGTTTTCAGTACGGGACAGTTGTCCGGCAGCGAGGCAGGGACTCCTAGCGTCGTACATAACTATGATGCTAGGAGCCCGGCTCCCTGCACTGTGTTTGGTCCGGTACTTGCGGCCGAAATACATCCGTCAATTACGGACGTAATGACCTCGTGTGAACATACCCTCAGGCGCTCCATGTGCCACCATACAGAACCTCCGTAGGGCACTGCTTTCTCCCTGAGGCTGGGTTCACACTACCTATTTTCAGGCGTAAACGAGGCGTATTATGCCTCGATTTACGCCTGAAAATACGGCTCCAATACGTCGGCAAACATCTGCCCATTCATTTGAATGGGTTTGCCGACGTACTGCGCCGACAACCTGTAATTTACGCGTCGTCGTTTGACAGCTGTCAAACGACGACGCGTAAAATGACTGCCTCGTCAAAGAAGTGCAGGACACTTATATACATTATATGCAGGACACTTCTTTGGACGTTTTTGGAGCCGTTTTTTCATAGACTCCAATGAAAACAGCTCCAAAAATGGACGTAAAAAACGCCGCGAAAACGCTGCGAAAAACGCGAGTTGCTCAAAAAACGTCTGAAAATCTGGGGCTGTTATCCCTTGAAAACAGCTCCGTATTTTTAGACGTTTTCGGTCACTACGTGTGCACATACCCTGAGGGTATGTGCACACAATAACTTCAATTACGTCTGAAAATACGGAGCTGTTTTCAAGGGAAAACAGCCCCTGATTTTGAGACGTTTTTTGAGCAACTCGCGTTTTTCGCTGCATTTTTCGCAGCGTTTTCGCAGCGTTTTTTACGTCCGTTTTTGGAGCTGTTTTCATTGGAGTCTATGAGAAAACGGCTCCAAAAACGATCCATGATATGGCCGAGTGCATGAAGCCTTAGTCTAAATGGTCCCTATTCAAAGACCTTAGGAATCACGTATGTACAGAGATGTTGTGTACATATGTCTCTGAAACAGACACAAGCTCTAAGCCAGGTCTGACCTGTCTGACTGTGCTCTGCTTTTATCAATATTTTGTCATTAAACATTGATAGATATGTTATATGTGTCATACAAGAGGCTCAACTGTATTGAGTAAAGCCAGCTATAGATTTAAAGATTAAAAATGCTAATATACAGTATATTTCTTTTCTACACTCAACATTGAAATTGCAACACCAAGAAAGAAAAGTTTTATAATTGTGGAAATCACAGGATCGATAGAATCAATAGAAAAATTTAAACTAAATATTCCAAACATCTTGATTTATTCAGTATTGAGTATGAGCGCTACACGCAGAAATACAAGTACTTACAGGCCTTGGCATGCTATCAATGAGGTTATTAATTATTGTCTGAGGAATGTTATGCAATGCTGGATGCACTTGGGCACGCAAATCATCAAGATAGGCTCCTGGCAGCTCCCTTTGCCATTGCCGACCAATGACGTCCTAGGTGTGCTCGATGGGAGTCAAGACTGGAGATGCTGCAGGCCATGGTTGCATTTTTAGGTCACGCAGGCTGCTCACAGTAGCACAAGCAACATGCAGACTGGCTTCTGGGACACTTTGGAGAAATGGCCGTACCACTGGTTCAACGACCAAATCAAGGTAACGCTGAGCTGTTAGTGTACCTGAAATGAAGACTAGAGAGGTCCGTCTACCGTACATTATGCCACTCCACACCATAATCCCAGGAGTAGGACCAGTGTGACGTTCCCTTGTGAAGGCCTCTTCATGGCGTTGCCCACATGGTCTCCAGACCAAGCTCCGGCTATGATTGCGTCCGAGACAAAAGCGGGATTAATCAATGAAAAAAACAGACCGCCATTCCATGCTCCAGTTCCGTCTTGCAGTGCACCATGATAGCGCTTGAGAGCGGTGGCGTATGGTTAATGGAACAGCTGAACATCTGGCTCGTAGCCCAATGTCATGCAAATGCCTTCTGATGGTTTGTGTCGACACTGCTTGTCGCCCTAGGCTTGGAATGTGAGGTCCAATTTCACTTGCAGTACAGAATGGTTTACTACACGCCATTCTTCCAAACAGACTATCCGTCTGTGCAGAGGTTCGCCTCCGCACACCTCTTGCGGTCATTCCCGTTAGTTTCTCTCCCAACCTCGAGGACACGGAACGTTGAACAGTGCGGAGATCTCGGCCTAGGCACTTAGCTATCTCCCGGAGTGATAAACCAAGGTCTATCAGTTCAAGGATTCTATCCCTCTCAGTTTGCGACAAGTGGCGATAACTGGCACGTTGATGCACAATCATCACTTGATCCAATTTTTGAGGTTTCATATGGCTAAAAAACTTTGCTTTAAATCTGGCTTTTATGCACCTCCCACATGCCACAGATTGGAGCTAAATGCTTGAAAATGTAATAATTTGCAGATCTTAGCGACACCTGCTACTTCCTCGATTTGCATAACCTTACGGCTTGCCCTTCTTGGTGTTTCAATTTTAATGTTGAGGATGTATAAAAGAGTATTCACCTGGAAAATTCATCATACTATAGAAAATATTGTCCCGCATTTATTAATAATGGTTGAGAATTGCACCTAATTTGTTAACCCATTGGCGCCATCTGCCATAAATGCACAGCACCGGCAGGTTGTAGTTAGCAGTTGTGCCCGTGTGATCACCCGGGAAGGGGTGACTGTGATAGACAGCTGTCACACTCTGGCAACGGCTGGGATCAGCGAAAACTCCAATCCTGGCCATTTAACCCCTGTGATGCCATGATAAATAGCAACACGCGTAAGGGGGATTCTTCGTCCTAGCAGATCGTCAGCCCTAGTGACAACGTTGGCCAGGGCTGATGGTTTTAAGGGACAGTCCTGGGCTTAATAAAGTCCCCAGGGCTATCCTGAACTAATCCCTGTTAAGGCCCACTTGAGGTATGCCCTAGCAGCTGCCTGTGCATTTTACATGCATAGGCAGTAATGCATTGGACTACATAGGTATTCCAATGCATTATAATGAAATAATTATATTTAAAAGTACCCTTGTGCGACAAAAAAAAAAAATTACTATAAATGATCACAATGCTGACCGTGGCAACTACATCTCCAAGAATTACCTGGATGTCTGCATTGATTACTAATAAAATGTGGTCTGATTGTAATGTAAGTCACAATTATAGACAAACACAATCTAACTAATCTAATAACACACAAGCAGTTGTACTTAGTACAGGGATGCAAAGTAAGTGAACCTCTGTGTTAATGAATTCTCTTCTGCAGGTTCTATATCTGATACTAAGTTTTCTCTGAGGTAGTGAGTGTAGCCTAACTGACATCATGTATGCCATACATTGCACACATAGGGAAGAGAACACACTGCTCCCCTATCTCTAGCACACCTTCAGAAACTGGAGCAACATGGAGAACATCATACAGCAATAATTAGCAGTGTATCTGTAAATCCTGCACTGGGGTGAATGAAAACACTTACCAGAAACTGCAGCAGCGTCTCTGTGGGTCTCTCTGCCTCTCTCTCACTACCTGGAGTTTCAAAATGTATAACACCACTTGCCTCACATTAATAATAAGCGACCACATCACTTCCCTCACAAAATGGGGTTAACCCTTTTAAGGACACGGACAATTTTGGCCTTGAGGACAGAATGTTTTTTTTCTCTTTGCATCCCGGTGCTCATAACTTTTTTTATTCTTTGCTCAACATTCCGTATGAGACTTTGTATTTGTGGAACGAGTAGTACTTTATGAAGGTACAAACATTTTTATTTTGGCAAAAATGCAGAAAAAAAGAAGTTATTATTTTCCTTTTTTTTTAAAGCATATACCAATCATTGTAAATGACACTATAAATTTGTTATGCAGGTTGTTCCGGTTGATACCAAATATGTGTATATTATTTTATGTTTTGGGACATATATTTAATAACGTTTATTTATTGTAAAAAAAAATTATGTGTGTGTATTTGTTTTTTTAGTCCCATTTTTAATTCTGACTTTTATTTTTTAACTTTTATGTACTGGCATATATTTATATGCCAGTTCATTAGCATGTGTACTGATAGTACACGGGCAGTTGTTAGGGAATACCTACTGCAAGTATGCCCTAACAACAGGAAATATGGTCAGACAGGTCTGGGGTCCTTCAATGGAACCTTGCTCTCTGTCCCCCTTCTCATTTTCCTTTTGAATGCCGCAATTAGCTTTGATCACGGCATTCAAGGGGTCAACAGCGGAGATTAGCAATTCTTTGATCTTCGCCGTTAGAACGCGGCTGTATATTACAGACGTTGCCCCGCTCTCGATCGCCCACACAATCAGCATGATGTGATGTGGCTGCATAGCTTAGTATTGAAATACATGAATTCACAGTAGTTTGCGGGTGCACAGTATCAAAATATTATCGATATTTCGATGTATTGTGCAACCCTATACCAAAGGGGTCCCGAATATTGGTGCCTACAGAATTCTATGGTTCTATACTGTACCTCTGTGTTCCTCTAATTTTACACAGAGGCTCTATTATTTAGAGCTGAAACCTGACCTTCATGGCTTTCGGTGCAGCAGGCGACTGCTCCTGGCTAACTGTGTTCCAATATGGCCAATTATCTTCACTCTCCTCGATACATCCTGGCTCAGAATACCACTTTAGTGCCTTGAGACTGAAATCTGGGGGACAAAGTACATACCTTGTTGCAAGGGTGTTGAGTATGTATACAAGGGGAATCACTTACAATCCGCAACTCAAGGTAGTTGTCACGAAGAGTCAGTGGGCCCACTAGGCCGTCCCGCCTTGGCAGCTCAGACAGCAGCAGGGCAGGTTCGGCTGGGACTTAGGTAGCGGGCGGACGTCAGGTGAGGTGAAGCAGGTCAGACGTGGATGTAGCGCAGCACGACTTTGGCACAGCTCCGTGCTAGACCAGGAAGGTATGGATTGCTAGGAACAGGAACTGGAAACAAGTATAGGTACAGGGACAGGGACTGGAACAGGAAACCCACTAGGAGGCCATCACATAGACAAACTATAGGGAACACAACAACGCTCAGGCATAGAACTAGGGGGCTGGACCCCTCTTATAGTCCAGGGTACTCACGGGTCAAAGTTCGTCCATGAGGTCCGGTGCGCGCGCTGCCCGTTTAAGAGCGGGCACGAGCGTGCGCGCGCACCCTACGGAATCCAGCAGAGGTGAGTGGACGCGAGCGCTGGCGTCTCCTGAGGAGGAGGCTGGGACCAGCACTTGCCGACTCGTGGCTGCGGCTGTCACGGGGAGGTTGGAGCGGACAGCCCGCAGCCACGTACATTACAGTACTCAATGAAAATAAGACTGCGGTATTATGGGTCCGCATCTCTAAATTATATATCAGCCTTAGAGTACAGGAATCATCTACTAAAAACTAAGGGTCCAATTACATGGCCCAACGTGGGTCGTGTAAACTAGCGCTGATTAACGAAGCAGCTCGTTGATCGGCGCTCGTTTGCCCCTGTCACAAGGAGCTGTATATGGGGACAAGTGCTCGTTACCAGGATCGCTCGTCGCCATACATTTCTATCATTTCGGTAGCACGTCTCCCTGTTTACACAGGGAGATGTGCTACCGATAACAATAATATTTTAGGCTGCAGAAATGAAACGATCAGCAGATGAACGAGTGTTTGCAGCTGAGTGCACCATGTAATAGGCACTGCTGTACAAAACCCTGTCTCACTTTAAAAAAAATTCTAGCCTCCTCCGTTATTTAGATATGTAAATAACGCCCTGAACTATCAATGGGGCATGTAAATGGCATGGGGCGTGTTACTTATCACTGTGACACTGTCCAATCAGCTACGGACAGTGTCACAGCTGCCGCCGTCACGGAACAGAAGAGGAAAAGAAGAATGTGAATTCTTTGTCTTCTGTTCCATGGCGGCGGGAGTATCATCGGCAGTGGCATCGGAGCTGTGCGCACACGCACAGTCTCTCACTTATCGGCTCTCGGCAGACAAGGACGACAAGACTGTGTGATCTCACGAGAGAGATCACACAGCACAAGCTGCTGTGACACTGTCCGTAGCTGATTGGAATGTAATGTGTAAAAGTGCAAGCATGAAAGTTTAAAACATAGCAAATAGCTCCAATACCGAAAGCCAATTTTGAGAAATGATGTTTTAAACAAAATCAAATAGAAGTATTGCATTGCTATATGGGGTCTGAGGCCTTATTGAAACATTTACTACCTCTGATTAGGCAAGACTTGTGTTATGTTAAAATTGCACCATCTAGTGTGCAAAACTGAAAAAGGGATGTCAGTTGACAGGGCTGCAGTACATATGTACATCATACTCATAAATAGTTTTTTGGCAATTCACCTGTATAAACCTTGAGAGGGCTGACAAGATTGAGGAGACTGAACAATTTCTGTACAATGCCCTACCCAGGTAAACTAATCAGTATGTAACAGTGTAAAGCCTTTAGAGCTGCGGATCAGGCACTTACTAGTATATAGAGAGCATGCTTAGTGCCCAATGCTGTATGTTAAACAATGTTGCATGCAACACATCACAAAAAAATGGACGAAGTCAGACTATTTTCCCATGACCTTATATTCTGCATATATGTTTTAAAACCGCAGCATCCCCTATCACATCTATGTGTTGCTTGTTTACCATTAAAATATTCGCTTTTAGCATAAGTTTAGGATTTATAATGTCTCTGGCTGATTTACCCCCTAGAGCAGGGATAGGCAACCTTTTTTGTACGGGGTGCCGATTAAAAAAAAATCAAAGATGAAGTAGTGTGTGTGCCATGCAAAAATTAAAGTCGTATAAGACAAGCTGTTACCACATATGTTACATAAATCAATGAATCAGGTAATTAAACTTACATTTTAGTGTGACCCTTTTCCCTGACTTTATTTGCAAAGATGATTCATCTGTGGCGCACACAAGGCTACTGAACACCACCTTTGGGGGGTGCATGTAGGAGTGACCGCAGCTACGGTGGACAGAGAGCGACTACTGAACACCAGCTTGGGGGGGGGGCACAAAGGAGAGACCATGGCTACTGAGCACCAGCTTTGGGGGGGGGGCACAAAGGAGAGACTGTGGCTACTGAACACCAGCTTGGGGGGGCACAAAGGACAGACCACAGCTACTGAGCACCAGTTTGGGGGCGCACATAGGAGAGACTGTGACTACTGAACACCAGCTTCAGGGCACTGCAGACAAGAGAGAGCGACTACTAAACACCAGCTTGGGGGGACGCATAGGAGAGACAGCGGCTACTGAGCACCAGATTTGGGGGGCACAAAGGAGAGACCACGGGTACTGAGCACCAGCTTGGGGGTTAGGGTGCACATAGGAGAAACCACGGCTACTGAACTCTAGCTTGGGGGGGGGGTGCACACAGGAGAGAAAGATGACAACTCTTGGTAACTCTTCTTTTACAGAGCGGTTACTGAACTCCTTTTGGTGCTGATCACCAAGAGAGAGAGAGAGCGAGAGAGAGAGAGAGAGAGAGAGCAGTGCTGCATTGTGTACTTGGCAAGTGTTCAGAAGGGACAAAGACAATGAAGCACTGTTCTCTTTCCTGGTGACCAGCGCCGCCAAGCGCATAATGAAGCGCCGCTCCCTCTCTCAGTGCTCAGCGCCACCAAGCACACTGCAGCACTGTACACTAGGAGTGGGAAGTGTGCCAGCAAACCATGCCCCGCGTGCCGGCTGTGGCACCAGTGCTATAGGTAGCTGACCCCTGCCCTAGAGAATCAATGGGAAAAAAAGAGTATCTAAAGATTTGTTCATCTTTAGTTGGGTTTAACAGACCAAATAAGTGTTGTATGTGTCCATTTCATTATTTAACACTGCGGTATTGTCACAGTTGAATTGAGGGCAGTGGAATTTAATTATTTTATAGTATACATTTCTAAGTTTGTAGAACTAAAAACCTGCACAACAAAGGAGTTTTCCACATCCTCTAGCTCAGAATGGAATCCATTAAAATGCTAACAAATATTTTTTCTCTTTTCAGACAGTATTTCTTATAGAAATCTCCACATATTTTCCATATTATTTGTTAAATCTTTTACCACTATATTATCATCTATCACTACATTACCAATTAAAGCTTCGGCTCAGTTTTAATACAAAATTAAAATGCAACAAACATTTAACAACTGTGATATTTATGATTTTTTTCATGCATGAGAAGTTATCTTGTAACTATACCTATTTTCCAAGCACCCTAAGCTATTTATGTTTTCTGTTCTCTCCAAAGACACATTAATTATTTCTTTGTGTATCCATAAATCAACTGTATTCAAATGCAATGTGCACAGTTAACTTGATTTATATAGCGATATAAGTCGTTTATTAAACTGAGCAATTATTAGCTAGAGTCCGCTGGTACTCATTTCGGGAAGCAACACACCTTGTGCCTACATTTCAATATAAAGGATACAAGCTAAATAATAAATCCATCGTGTTCTTTCCTCTAAGTTATCATTTTCATCCAAGAGCCCATGTCCTCCAATCTTTACTGTTAATGGATATATTCTTCAATTTATGTCTTTAAACAATTTCCCAGTTTTGGAAGTGTGATTAAATTATTTTACTTTAGTAACCTCACTGATCTTTAACTTACTTATATGTTGTTATGGCTAGATTATTCTATACTATAGGTTGGGTAATAGGTGGGGCTCAGTTCTTTTTGACCTTCACATATAAGTTACAGGGGCCCTTGATTGGACTATTGGTATTCATGGACTGAGTTCATAGTCTGCTAAGTTATGCAAATAGAAAGTATCATATATTCTAAGGCCTCTTTCAGACTAGCGTAACACGGGTGCTTTTTTGCGCCCATATTACGGACACAATACCCGGACCTTCTGCTGTTCATGAGAAAGCCTATGGTGCTCTAACAAAAAAGCACCTGTATTATGCTAGTCTGAAAGAGCCCTTATTCAGCATATGCTTATTGCCACTGGAACTTTTAAAGCTGATGTCCATTTGTAGGAACTAAAAATGATTTTAATCTGTACCAAAGGTGATTCTTACCTGTTACTTATTTGGCTGCTTGGGTGTATTTTAGCTCTGCCCCATTAAGGGGACTGATGTAGTTTGACACCCACCTCCAGTCTCATCATTGGCTTAGGTGTTGCTCTTTCCCTCCCCTATGTTTAGACTGGCTTCTGTGTACAATCAGAAGATCAGTGCATGTAGACATGATTCCCATTATTGAATAGATAGAAAGATTATAAAGTATAAACTACTAAACCACCAGCAATAAAAACACTATCAGGTAATTGCTATACATATTCTGAGATACATGACCTCAGTAATATACTTTAATACAGGGAGCAGAAGCTGTCACATTCAAGCACCATCCAAGCGCAAATCCACTCATAGTTAAAAAGAAAATAATCAGTTAAAATTGATTATGGTCATTTCATCTTAGTATTTCATAATATTATGTTTGTATTGTTTACAATCTTAATATATTTGCTGATATATTCCTTGTTTGGTTTGCACTTCCTTTAGATACATGGATCATTTATGCTTTAAACTTTTGGTGAAAAGATTCATGTACATCTGATAGATATTTTATTACACTGGTACTTACATCTATAGTATTAAAGAATGTGTCATCAGAAAATTACCCATTGTTTAAATAATTATTTTTTATTAAATATATTTTTTAAGAATAATTGGTGATTTTTTTTTTTTTAATTTCTATGTCATTATCTATATTAAACAATAATCCTAAAATCTTGTCGTTTTCACTCTGGCCACTACAGGTCTTATTATACAGCCCAATATGTGCTGTGAAAACGAGTGCCGATCAACGAGACAGAAATGATTGCTTAGGTATGGGGACGAGCGCTTGTTACTCCGATCGTTTGTCCCTATACATTATAATCATGTCTGCAGAACATCTCTCTGCCGATAACGGTGATTTTTAATGCTGTATAAATCAAACGATACGATCAGCCAATGAACGAGTGTTTGCTCATTTATCGGCTGATTTTTGCCCTGTTTACACAGGGCAATGATCGGGAATGAGCATTAGTTTGCCCGATCATTGGTCCGTATAATAGGGCCTTAAAGAGGCTCTGTCACCAGATTTTGCAACCCCTATCTGCTATTGCAGCAGATAGGCGCTGCAATGTAGATTACAGTAACGTTTTTATTTTTTAAAAAACAAGCATTTTTGGCCAAGTTATGGCCATTTTTGTATTTATGCAAATGAGGCTTGCAAAAGTACAACTGGGCGTGTTGAAAAGTAAAAGTACAACTGGGCGTGTATTATGTGCGTACATTGGGGCGTGTTTACTACTTTTACTAGCTGGGCGTTCTAATGAGAAGTATCATCCACTTCTCTTCAGAACGCCCAGCTTCTGGCAGTGCAGATCTGTGACGTCACTCACAGGTCCTGCATCGTGTCGACCACATCGGCACCAGAGGCTACAGTTGATTCTGCAGCAGCATCAGCGTTTGCAGGTAAGTAGCTACATCGATTTACCCTCAAACGCCGATGCTGCTGCAGAATCATCTGTAGCCTCTGGTGCCGGCTCGTCTGACACGATGCAGGACCTGTGAGTGACGTCACAGCGTGATCTCTCGAGAACACGCTGTGTCTGCACTGCCAGAAGCTGGGCGTTCTGAAGAGAAGTGGATGATACTTCTCGTCAGAAAGCCCAGCTAGTAAAAGTAGTAAACACGCCCCGATGTACGCACGTAATACACGCCCAGTTGTACTTTTACTTTTCAACACGCCCAGTTGTACTTTTGCAAGCCTCATTTGCATAAATACAAAAATGGTCATAACTTGGCCAAAAATGCTCGTTTTTTAAAAATAAAAACGTTACTGTAATCTACATTGCAGCGCCTATCTGCTGCAATAGCAGATAGGGGTTGCAAAATCTGGTGACAGAGCCTCTTTAAGCCTCACAAACTGAAACATCCTGTTCTATAGAGTTCACTTCTCAGCAATCATCCCATTAGCATCAAAGGCAGGATTACAATGGAAGGTATCACCTATATATAGAAAACACAGGATCCACCATTGACAATAGGTGATAGACACAGCTCCCCTCCTATCCCTTACTGCACAGAAACCTCTGCACAGGTCACAGAGCATACCTAGAAAACGATCCCATAAACTGTCCCCTCCTGTATTTCTCTAAATGCTGTTAACTGTAGCTCAAGTAAGATGGCTGCACCTGTAATCATGTACAGAAAATAGAAAAAAAATCTACAATCAAAAAATGAAAACAGATTAGAAAAAAAAAATATTGTGGGGGAGATTTATTAAAGAAGTTCTTTCGCAATTTATTTATTTTTTTGCACATAGAATTTTAACTCACCAGCAATATTCTAGCAATGTAGATTGCTTCTCTCCAGCTCACTTGCATCTATACATTTGAACCCTTTCATTATGGGCAGCAATGTCATGTGATCTCAGTCTGATCCCCAAAATATACTATGTTCTCATGTATCGACAGGAGGTCGGTCTCTCCTATGTGGTTGACTTCCTGTGAACTACAGAATTACATTATCAACAATCAAATCTCTCTTTGTAGCATTGAGACACCTCCTCCCCCCCACCCATCACCACCCTCGTTGTTTCTCTGTATCTCCCCCCCATGCATATAGTTCTGCTGAAGAGCTTATTTCTGCTCTTGTCCATAGAATGATTAGTTGCGGAGTTATAAAACTCCCCTCATTCACATTGACTGTCTATATTGTCTGTGTGTGCTGTGTGCAGAATCTCCAGTGTATTTCTATGAGATGAAGCTTCTCAATGCTGTTCCCTGCATCCTGCTTGCAATCAGAAATCTATCACAAGCGGAAGGCAGGGGAGACAGATTAGATCTGCATCACATAGAATACAAGGAGACTCTGCAGTGTGAGTTATGGGACAGCAGCTCAATGTCACTGATCTATCACTTGCTGCACTTAGATAGGACTCAGAGCAGAGCAAGTGCAGTGTGATGAGACTCCACCCCCTCTGCTTCTGCAAATCCAGAGGCATGATGAGAAATATATTAGATGGAAAGAAGGAACCAAGATGGCAGACAACCCATAAATGACACTCAACTAACAGGTATAAAAAGAGCTTCTACATTCCCTCCTTTCTATCAGTCATAAAATTAAAAAAGTATACTCACCCCACCACTCCTTTTCTCCTTTCGTGCTCCCTCAGATTTGTGCGGTGGGACCGAGACTGCGACATTGCTGGTAGAAGTGGTGCAGGCCCGGGACTTCCGGTTAGCAACTGGTCGGCGGTGGTGATTTGGAGGCACGGACATCTGAAGGAGTGCGACTATCTGCACTGACCGTTGCATTTGTGGAGGGTGCTGGCTGGAGGATCCGGTGGACTGTGAGCATAACCCGATAACGGGTGCCTGATTCTGCTTGGGAGGTAGGTGAACGGAGAGGCTGCCCCCCCCCCCTCATCCCACGCTGCTGTCTGTGGATGCATCGCATCGGGAATCAGTTTCAGAGCCTGAGCTACCAGCACTGAGCAGTGTTTGTGTGAGGTCAGCAGTGGATATAAGGGTGCAGATATACTGGACACTCGGTGTAGAAACGTACGGGCTTCAGTGTTGCAGTGTGTGAACGGCTGGTTTACACTACTTTCCACTCGTTTCTGCTCCCTCTGCCTGTGTGCATTTTGGAACTAAGTTAGGCCATTTTAGGCTTCAATGCTCCAGAGTTCTGCAGTTACACGTCCACCACCATGTCCGTCCAGTCCATGCCCCCTTAATAAATTGATCTTAACCAAGATATAGGAAATTACTATTATTAGCTCATTCTAATTCATTCTAGTCATGGAACCACCGCAATTTTGATTAGGCTCCGCCTCTGGGCTTCCTGTCAGTGAACGACAGACAGTTCTAATACATTGTACTATATAGATAGTGCAATGTATTAGAACAGCAATCAAAGAGTTAGACCTTCAAGTCCCCTTGTAGGAACAATAAAAAGTGTAAAACAAAGTTGTAAAAAACAAAATAAAAGTTTCAAGTAATAAAATAAAACAAAATTGCCATTTTTCCATTATCAAGTCCTTTATTATTGAAAAAAATAAAATAAACCATACATATTTGTAATTGCCGCGTCCATAACGGCCTGAACTATAAAAATATTATGTTATCTATCCTGCACGTTGTGCGCTGTAAAAAAACCTAAAAAACAATGCCAGAATTTCTGGTTTTTGCACACTTTGCCTTAAAAAAATTGGAATAGAGTGATCAAGAAGTCGCAAGTATCCAAAAATGTTGCCCATAAAAACTACAACCCATCCCCGCAAAAAACAAGCCCTCATACAGGACCATCGACGAAAAAATTAAAACGTTATGGTTTGCACAACATGGCGACAGAAAGAATACATTCTTTTTACAAAATACATTTTATTGTGCAAAGAGTTGCAAAACATAAAAAAGCACTAAAAAATTGGATATCGCCAGAATCGTACTGATGCGCAGAATACAATTTTGTCATTTATAACACATGGTGAACGCTGCATAAAAAAACCTAAAAAACTATTCTAGAATTGCTGTTTTTCGGTCACCTTGCCTCCCAAAAAATAGGATAAAAAGTGATCAGAAAGTTGCATGTACCCCAAAATGATATGAATAAAAAACTACAGCTCGTCCCGCAAAATATCAGCCCTCATACCACTATGTCTATGTAAAATAAAATGAGTTAAGGCTCCCCAAAGTCGAGAAAGAAAAAATATGCAGTTGTGCAGCCCAAGGAGAACATTTCTTCTGTTTCAAGATATTATTATCAAGGCCCTAAAATTAGGCAACCAGTTAGGGGGGGGGGGGGCCAAACATATCTGCTGGAAGTGAGGGTGCCCGTATTATAACAGGACAACATTTTACCAACAAAATTCCCCAAATTGCAAAGGTGCAGAGTGTGGACCAAAAGGGGAATAAGAAAGGACACCATTTATCAGTGCGACACTGGCCTGTGCATAAAGAATTGCGAAACACACATCTATGGATTATTTTATTGTTTGTTTTTTTACCCCATTATTATACCACCATATTTTATTTTAAACACTTTTTTTTATTGAAGAATTTTCAAACACATTTGTGTTTGTCGGGAAAACAGAAGGGAAGAAGCGAGGGGGAACAATATATTACAGTGGGTACAATCAAAGATCATGAAAATGTCTAGTAAGAAATAAGATAGTAACAAGTAATTGACCAATCCGGTCAAGAAATGAAAGTAGAGGGGGAGGATAAAAGAGAACAAGATAACTTACATTTTTAGCTCGCTGAGCTTGTGAAAGAAACAATGTAGATGAAACACTCACATTTTATATTATAAACGACCTACCCTACCCCAGTGAATTATAAAGAACATATGCGGGAAAGAGATGCCTGCAGGAACCAGCCCACTGCACATTACCACCCTCTTCGAAACAGAGCCTATCACATGTAGGCAGGGACAGGAGAGGATGAGAACGAAATGGAGAGTATACATGGTTCTCGTCCACACCAAAAAAACACCAGTATCCTGAATACATCTTACAAGGGTGTATTCCCCAGGAGCACCTGTTCTTGGAACCAGACAATTGATTTAAAGCAATTGAATGTTTTGTGGAAGCAATCAAATGAAAGTCTCCAATGTATCAAAAAACTGTTCTTATCCTTATGGAGAGAGGCTTCTAGAGAGTACATTTTTAGCAGATAGGACAATTTGCCCAGCAATAATTTGAAGGGTGGGGCCTGATCGACAAGCCAAGTTTGTAATATGGCTTTCACCCCTGCCGCTGCCATGTAATGCAATAATTTGTGTGCTCCGGGGCGACATCTGTGAATCTCAGGGTCCAAATACCCAAACACCGCCCACAATACTGTATCAGGGACAAAGGTTATGAGGAGAGTAGTAGTGAATGCGCATATGCGGGACCAAAATGTACGAATGAGGGGGCGCGACCATAAACAATCATAGAGGTTGCCATCAGGTGTGTGGCATTTAAAGCAGCGTGAGTTATTATACTGTAGATACCATTTCTACGACCCACAAGCAGGGTCAAGTAAGATCTGTGAGCAATTTTAAGTTGCATTTCCAGGAAGCGATGGAAGAAATTTGTGTACCTGTTCTAAAGTCGCTAGTATGGTAGTGTGGGTTAGGGTTCGATCGTCATTCTGCCATTTAGTTAGAGGAATCTGGCTTTGAGAGTAGTCAAGGGGAACATGAAGGAATTGGTAATTTCCAGATATTTGGCCCTTTAATGAGTTTTGACTAGAGAAACTTAGGAGCAAATAAGAATTCCACTCCAGGTCTGGTAGTTGCATTAAAACCTTTTTTATATAGCTTTTGACTTGGAGATAGCTAAAATGGTCAATGAGGAGATCGGGGTATTTAGAAAGGAATTCTGAAAATGAAAGAATCCTGCGGTCTTCCAGATGTACGAGCTGTTTTAGGGAGGTGATTCCAAATCTGTGCCATCTACGGAATATTGCCCATGAGTTACCTTCCTGAAAGTGGGGATTACAGATTAATGGTAAATGAAGAGACATTAGAGGGGAAAGCTTAATTTTCTGGCATGCTTTTCAGGTGTTAAAAAGTAGGGGATTGGCTCTCGTATCAATAGATAAGCCCTCATATGGGAGGTGTAGGAGACCCGACAAGGCACGTCCAGAAAAAAATCCGGAATTCAGAGAAATTAAAGTGTAGTTAGAGGTGTTCCGAAGCCAGTCAGAGACATAGCGGAACAAGGCCGCAAGGTTATAGTGTCTAATGTTGAGTAAATTAAGGCCCCCATTGGCTCTAGGTTGTTGTAAAATCTGGTAGGCTATGCGGAATCTCCTCCCCACCACACACACAAAGGCTCTATAAAGGTAGTTAATAACTTTTTCATCCTTTGGGTGAGATATATTGGAAGGGTGTGGAAGATATATAGAAGACCTGGGAAATTCCGCTATTTTAAGAAGATTGTCCCTCCCCAAGTATGAAAGGGTGATGTGTTTCCAAGTAGAGAGAGTGTTTTCTAGTTCTTCGATACAGTCTGAGATATTAATTCTGTAAAGTTCAGCAGGGTAACTGGAGATCTGGACTCCTAGGTATTTAATTGCTTGAACGTTCCAGCGGAACGTAAAGGTAGATGTCCATATGGGTCTAGAGGGCCCTTTCAGTAGTAATGTTTCCGTTTAATCCACATTAAGAAAATATCCCGACAGTCGGCCCACCCAGTCTAGTTCTTTGAGAAGGGGAGATAATGGTCGTCTAGGGTGCTACTTTAAGTTCTAAGTCCCACATAATAAGACCCTGGAAAATCGAGGTCTTGGAAAGGTGGCGTAGAAAGGGGTCTATAGAAAGATTAAATAAAAGGGGGAGAGGGGGCACCCCTGCTTGGTACCCCTAAAAATATCGATATGAGAGAATTGTACCCATTGACCACCACACAGGTCGCCGCGCCATAACGAAGGGACTGGATGAATTGGGTAAAAATTGAACCCAACCCCGTGCGGACCAGCACCTCATCAAGAAAAGGCCATGCCACTATGTCAAGAGCTTTATCAGCGTCGAGGCTCATTAACATGGTCACCAGTTGTGCTGGGTCCTGTGCCAGGACAGTAGCAGCAATTGCAGATTTGATATTTTTTATACATGTCCTACCTTGTGTAAAACCATTCTGAGTATCAGATAGAAGATCAGGAAGGAAGCATTACACCTATCCGCCAATATTCTGGCCAAAAGCTTATAGCCATAGTTAAGCAATGAGATAGGACGGTATGGTTGAGTCAGGGAGAGATGCTTGTTCGATTTAGGCAAATGCACTGTGCGTGATTCTGTGAAGCGGCATGGAGTGCAAAAATGCTGCATTTTATAGGTGGGTCAGAACAGGGATAATCTGGGCGGCCAGAATTTTATAATATTCTGCAGAAACTCCGTCTGGACCCGGAGTTTTCCCATTGGAGGTCGTCGAGATAGCTCGTCTCACCGCTTCCTCCTGTACTTCTGAGTTCAATAGAGACTGTTGTTCTACCGAAAGGGAGGGAAAATTAACCGTGTCCAGAAAGGAGTTAATATCTGGGGGAGAGGCTGGGGCTGCTCTATTAAGATCTTCATAATAACCAGTAAAAATTCTTACAATTTCAGATGGGTCAGTAGAAACGGCACCTGTAAGGGGATTGTTTAAGGACAAAATAGGTTTATAGGGGTGTCTCTGTTTTGCGAGGGTCGCAAGTAGTTTACCGGTTTTATTACCCCAGCTATAAAATTTATTATCCGTGGATTTAAGCTGCCAATGTGATTTGGAATGAATAAATACATCTAACAGATGTTTAGCGGTGTGGTAAGTCTGTTGACTAAGTGGGGTGGAATCGTTTATGTAGGTTTGTTGGGCTAACAGTAGATCCTTATACAAGGCATCAAAACAGGTTTTCTGTATTTTCCGCTTACGTGACAGATATCCTATAATATGCCCTCTCATCAGTGCCTTGGACGCTGCCCACAATAGCGGCATGTCATCTATATGAGGGGAGTTCTCATCCAAGTAGTTACCCCAATGCAGGCGGAGATATTGTTTGAATTGCTAAGATTCTGACAAGTAAGCGGGAAATCGCCATATTCTAGTCTTTTGTAAGGAATATGAGAGTGATAATGACATAGTGATCGGGGCATGGTCAGATTTGGTGATGGGGCATATCCGGGAGGAAGAGTGAGAGTCGAACAAGGATGTTGAGATCAGAAAGTAATCTATGCGTGAAAAAGAATTGTGGGCAACCAAGTGACAGGTGTATTCACATGCTCCCTCATCCAATACTCTCCAGGGATCACATACATTGAGTGAGTCCATGAAAAGAGCAAGAGAGGAGGTGGCAGCCCGGGATTGAGGAGTGGGGTGGGACATTGTACCAAGTTAAAATCGCCCCCAATAATTAGGCTAGGGAGACCCAGTATTAGTTGGAGTACTTCTGGATAAAACGCCTGTTGGTCATAATTTGGAGCATAGACATTGTCCAACAGATAAATTATATTGGCTATAGCTACGTGTTAAATAAGGTATCTACCCCGGGGGTCACATATTGAGTTTTCCAGTGTGTGCTGTAATCCAGCAGTTGTTCACCTGTCACCCTCTCTGGAATGTCAACAAAACGTAGATTGTTACGTCTACCCCTGTTCTCCAGGTAATACAGCTTACCTCTCAGATCTTGATAAGAGGCTTGGGTGTGATGTACAGTGTCCTCCAAAGTGGACAACGAAGTGTCTAATGTCATAATTATATATAGAAAAAAGATGTGGTTATAACCAAACCATACCTAACAAACCCAAAATTGCAATATAATATGGCACGGTGCCATTCCTGATACAGATTATAGAAAAAAGAAAAAAGAAAAATGATCCAGAAATATAACTAGGCACTCTTGGGTTGAATAAAATTTAACATAGTATTTTATTTTTGAATCCAGATAATACCGGCAAAACTTAATTTATATATAAATACAAAAATAACAATTTAAAAAGAGAATTCTCCTGGCCAATAAACATAGGTGATATTGCCTGATGGATATATAGCAAACTATACATGTGTAAACAATTTTGAAAAGATTTCAAAAAATGAAAAACCGCTGGGTTGTGTTCACACTTGTGGTTTTCAAACATATATATTATTTATATCACAAAATGGCCAGAGTTCCTATTTGGAGTAGCTGGTAATGAGATTTTTAAAGAAATTCTCTTTATATGCAGATAATGTGACTTAACTCTCAAGATAGGAAAATAGCCTCATGGATTAAAGGAATGTGGTTAACAGCGTGCTTTTTTCCTCCCATCAATGGATCCTCAGTTCCAAATCAGATCTTGTGGTGATAGGAAGTCTTTTCACAGACCTTTGGGTCAATGTGTAGCTCGGTATAGATATTGAGCTTTGAAGCAAGACATCAACTTTTATAGGTTTTTACCTTTGCCTTCGACATCCAGCAAGTGCCGGGAAACCATACAGGGAAGCAGTCAGCTCCGGGGTGGAAAACAGCAAATCTCCACAGAAGGAAAGTTCAAAACCTCCAAATCTCCACCATTATATTCCCTGACGTTATCCTCCCTTGATCCATGCGGGCAGCCACCACTGCACTCAAGGAGATACGAGCCCGACAATGCAGGATCGCACGCCGGTATATCAGGTGAGTAAAGGCACTTCGAGAGGAACGGACCCAGCTGGACAGGATCGCACGCCGGCAACCAGGTAAGTAAAAATTCTAGAGTATGTCTCCTTCCACGTGTGATCTTCAACACTGGACAGGTATTCTCAGGGCAGGGTTTGGACGTCACTACCCGCCCCGTTAATTAGAACAGCTGACGCGTTTCATCCCTGAACGGGATTTCTTCAGAGCAGTTTGACAGCTACTGCCAAACACACTATATTTATAGTGTCCCAAATTCATTCATTGGTTCAATAATAAAAAACATAATGTTTAAAAGATGTTATAGATAGTATATCTAGATCTTTCATGAGATGCCGCAATGCTATATATCTCTCAACTTTAATAACAGACATAGACATTTTTATATTCAAACATGCAATTCGTATATCCATTAAATCACATCCATAAGTATATTCGGTATTTTCAAGGAGAGGGCAATAGTGTGTCACTACTTCGTCAAGATAAGACCAATAATTGAATTTTACATAGGAGTACAATTGCTACCTGAATTCAATTATTAATATCAATTCTTCCGTAAATACGGTTAACTACTACTAACCAGACCCTATAGTGGATTTGTGAAGGAATACATTTTTCTTCAATAAAGGATCCTCTATTATTCCATTTGGACAAAAGTCACCGAAATCTGTTCGATTTTTTTAGTTTTTTAACTACCCATACATATATAATATGAAATTCATATAATACTTCAGGGGAAGCAGGGAGAGAGGACCATGACCTGTTAAGGTATTAGGACCCGGGTCCCCACCACCCCCAAATGAATTTGATTTTAATACAATTAACATTCGTTTGGTAATGTACTACTGAATTTCATAATAATATGTGTATATGTATAAGACTATGGCACATGATAAAAGCCGTCGTGAGATCCCAAAGGGGGCAGGAAGAGGGATCCAATGTCCATAGAACAATGGATCCCTAATTTCCACAACCCACGGAGACCCAAAACGCAAATCCCCTCGCTACAAAAGATTGTAAGAGATAAATATTATGTTCATTTATTTTATATTATTTATCCAATTGATTCATTTCATATTGGAAATAAGATTGCTCATATTCATTCCACTAAAAGTAGATTACCATTGTATAGGAAACGGGATATCCAGACCAAAGGCACACATCAGGCATCCAAGTAAAGAGTATCCAATCCAAAAATTTCACACTCAATTTTACTAAATCTTTCTCCAAAGATAAAATAATTAAGGTCCCATTTTATTATTTTTTTATTTTTTTATATCCCACACTCTTCCATAAAAGATTGTTTTTATCTAGTACTAAATAACTCCAAAATACCGAGAGATGAGAGGGGAATACAATACCAGGAGACAAAACAGCTTCTTGGCTCCCATCTATTCAAAGGAACATATTAAATTTTATTTCATTATTTAGTCCCCTAGGATTCAAAGTTCCCAGTGTGTAAATCCACATGGTTTCTTTCTGGAGGAGTGTTCGGTTAAGATCACCTCCCCTTCTGTCTTGAAATAATTGATAAATCCCCATGAATTTTAAGCCGGTTGGTGATTGGGCATGATATATTTTGAAGTGTGCAGCTAAAGCATTTGTCATTTCACCCTTGGTAATGTCCCGAATATGTTCGCTAATACGAATATGTAATTCTCGTTTCGTTTTCCCAATGTATTGTTTCCCACATGGGCAGATAATGGAGTAAACGACCATGGTTGAGCGGCAATTAATAAAATTATAGACTTTGAATTCCCTTTTGTGTTCACTGTCAAGAAAGGTGTCTGATTTTAGCACGTACTTGCAACATCTACAAGAGCCACACATGAACATTCCTTTTGGGCGTTTCTGTAGCCATTTCTCATTGCCTGGGGTCCTTCTCTTGATCTCAGAACTCACCAACATATTCCTCAGCGTGGGGGCCTTTCTGGGAACCATACTTGGTACATTCCCCACTATTGAGTTGATTCTTTTATCCAAAGTTAAATGTGGCCAATTTTTTTTTTTATCATCAAATTCCGAAGTATGTTCCAATGGGACCCATACCTCGACATAAATCTGACTCTATTGTCACTGTTATCTTTTTTACCTCTCTTGAGAATTTCCTCTCTATTCTGCCTGGATGCCCTATTGTATCCTTTCTTGATCATTTTTTTGGAGTATCCCCTATCTTCAAAGCGAGAGGATAAATCTTGTGCTTCGCTTTTGAAGTCCCTGAAATCAGTACAGTTACGGCGGATTCGAAGAAATTCGCTTATCGGGATCCCCTTAATTTGAGAGGGAAAGTGATGGCTACTTGCTGCCAAAAGGGTATTACCTGATGTTGGTTTCCGATATGTAGTAGTTTTTAATCTATTTCCCTCCCTATGAATATTGAGATCTAGAAAGCTAATGTGATCTTCACTATAAGTAAAGGTCAGAAGGATATTCAATTTATTGGAATTTAAATCTCCAATGAAACTTTCTAGCAAATCCAATGGTCCCTTCCAACATAAGAGAACATCATCCATATATCTAAGCCAAGCGGAGGCGCATTTTCTGAAGAGGGGATGTGGGTATACTATAAATTCTTCCCACCAGCCCAAATGTAAGCAAGCGTATGATGGTGCACAAGAGGATCCCATGGCTGTTCCACGAATCTGACGATAGAATTTGCCATCAAAAGAAAAGCAGTTATAATTCAAAACAAATTCCAACATTTCAATAATAAATTCATTTTGGTGAGCCCAGTCTCCTCCTCTCCTCTCCAGAAAATGTGCGGCCGCTTTAAGGCCAACATCATGTGGGATGGAAGTATACAAAGACTCCACATCCAATCCTACCAGGATGAAGTCTTCCTCAAGAGTCAAATTGTCAATTTTGTTTAGAAGATCCCCTGTATCCAATACAAAGGATGGAAGTGTGCGGACAAAGGGTTTCAATTTCCCAAGGTGATCTGTTGGACCATCACACCCCGAAATAATAGGTCTACCCGGAGGTGTATTCCTATTTTTATGCACCTTGGGAAGCACATATATAGTGGGCATACGGGGTTCTCTTACCTCCAAATATTGGAACTCATTCTTATTAATTAAGCCCTCATCCAATGCAAAAGTCAATTTTCTATTTAAAGTTCCCATTATATAGTCCAGTGGGTTATCCTTCAAAAGAGAATATGTATCCGTTTCCAATTGTCTTTTAATCTCACCGACATAGTCCTCCTCTCTGAGTAGGACAACATTTCCACCCTTATCACTGGGCTTAATTACAATATTTTCAATATTTTGCAGTTCCTTTAGTGCTTTTCGTTCCCTTTCAGTTAAGTTGTCCTCACACAGAAAGGAGGACCAGTCGATGACACTAATATCTCTAAGCATGGCCTCCAAAAATGCATGTGTGTATCTGTTAGAATATATACTTGATTTCGGTGACTTTTGTCCAAATGGAATAATAGAGGATCCTTTATTGAAGAAAAATGTATTCCTTCACAAATCCACTATAGGGTCTGGTTAGTAGTAGTTAACCGTATTTACGGAAGAATTGATATTAATAATTGAATTCAGGTAGCAATTGTACTCCTATGTAAAATTAAATTATTGGTCTTATCTTGACGAAGTAGTGACACACTATTGATTGCCCTCTCCTTGAAAATACCGAATATACTTATGGATGTGATTTAATGGATATACGAATTGCATGTTTGAATATAAAAATGTCTATGTCTGTTATTAAAGTTGAGAGATATATAGCATTGCGGCATCTCATGAAAGATCTAGATATACTATCTATAACATCTTTTAAACATTATGTTTTTTTATTATTGAACCAATGAATGAATTTGGGACACTATAAATATAGTGTGTTTGGCAGTACCTGTCAAACTGCTCTGAAGAAATCCCGTTCAGGGATGAAACGCGTCAGCTGTTCTAATTAACGGGGCGGGTAGTGACGTCCAAACCCTGCCCTGAGAATACCTGTCCAGTGTTGAAGATCACACGTGGAAGGAGACATACTCTAGAATTTTTACTTACCTGGTTGCCGGCGTGCGATCCTGTCCAGCTGGGTCCGTTCCTCTCGAAGTGCCTTTACTCACCTGATATACCGGCGTGCGATCCTGCATTGTCGGGCTCGTATCTCCTTGAGTGCAGTGGTGGCTGCCCGCATGGATCAAGGGAGGATAACGTCAGTGAATATAATGGTGGAGATTTGGAGGTTTTGAACTTTCCTTCCGTGGAGATTTGCTGTTTTCCACCCCGGAGCTGACTGCTTCCCTGTATGGTTTCCCGGCACTTGCCGGATGTCGAAGGCAAAGGTAAAAACCTATAAAAGTTGATGTCTTGCTTCAAAGCTCAATATCTATACCGAGCTACACATTGACCCAAAGGTCTGTGAAAAGACTTCCTATCACCACAAGATCTGATTTGGAACTGAGGATCCATTGATGGGAGGAAAAAAGCACGCTGTTAACCACATTCCTTTAATCCATGAGGCTATTTTCCTATCTTGAGAGTTAAGTCACATTATCTGCATATAAAGAGAATTTCTTTAAAAATCTCATTACCAGCTACTCCAAATAGGAACTCTGGCCATTTTGTGATATAAATAATATATATGTTTGAAAACCGCAAGTGTGAACACAACCCAGCGGTTTTTCATTTTTTGAAATCTTTTCAAAATTGTTTACACATGTATAGTTTGCTATATATCCATCAGGCAATATCACCTATGTTTTGAAGGTTCTACTGTATGTTTTCTTTCCTGGCCAGGAGAATTCTCTTTTTAAATTGTTATTTTTGTATTTATATATAAATTAAGTTTTGCCGGTATTATCTGGATTCAAAAATAAAATACTATGTTAAATTTTATTCAACCCAAGAGTGCCTAGTTATATTTCTGGATCATTTTTCTTTTTTCTTTTTTCTATAGTCTAATGTCATAAACCTTGTTTCCAAGTCAGCAATCTTTTGGGAGTGCGATGTAATCTGTGCCAAAGCTGCAATAATGGAAGTGTGCAGCATCTCTAGTCTTTTGTCAAAAAGCGTCAGTAATATTTTGGTTACCCCTTGAGCTTCGACATGGGGATATTCAACCCCCTCACTAATTCCACACCAGGGACCCTCCTTCTGGCTCTCTCTCTCTCTCTCTATATATATATATATACTGTATATATATATATATATATATATATATATATGTATATATATATATATATATATATATATCTCCTCTTTGGGCCTTTGCTTCGATTCTCTGTCCAAACAGCGTTCCAGTACTCACTTTGAATGATCCCTCTGTTGGCTCCTTGCAAGCAGGCCGGCTCCTTTTCTTGTATCCTTATGTCGGGCTCTGGCTGGCAGCTACTTAGCAGAACAATCCCTGATCCTGAACTGATCAGAGAGCACAGAGCTCCAAGCTCACAGTCAAGAAATCACTGCTTGTTACTTCCCATCTATAAATTTGATGAATTTAGCCAGCAGCTTAGTATCCTGGTCCTCACCTCAAGCTGGGCTGAAGGCGCTAACATTTTTTAGTCTAACTTCTAAGTTGTAACATCCACAGCCGCGGACCGTCGTTCTTACCTGCCCACCGACGGCCGCGGCCATGGACGAATCAGTGCCGGGCGGCATCTCCCTCCTGAGAAACCCTGGCACTCACTTCCACATCGCTGCACTGGTTCCGGTAGGGTGTGCGCACGCGCTTGCGTCTTGCCTTAAAGGGCCAGCTGACACACATGAATAAGATCTGTAATTAGCCGATGATCACCCTGGACTATAAAAAGGGTTCTGCCCTTTCACTCATTGCCTGAGCATTGTTCTGTTTACCCATGTTAGTCTAAGCAAATGGTCCCTTAGTGTTATCCTGTTCCCGTTGTTCCCGTGCCCTGCTACCTGTATCCTGTATCCCGTGCTATATCTGTTCCTGTGCCTTAACCTGTTGGAGTCGTGTTGTGCCACCAGTCACGCCTGCTTATATACACCACGTCTGGTGTCTTCAAGTTCATCTGTGCCGAGCCTCCATTACTGTCTGGATTATTAAAGGTACTATTGAACTAGGACTGTTGTTTGGACAGCTGCTACTCCGCTACGGCGGTGCGGCCTAGTGGGTCTACATACCCACGGATCGTTACATAAGTTGCGTATGTGCTGACTTTTTATGCAGTTTAAGCTGTGTGTTCATTGCGCAGTGTGCACATTAGGGATTTATACTTACCATTTTTCACTACCCAGCACGCTTCTGCTGCGAACTCAATAGTTTTGTCTCTCCCCTGTAGGCTCTAAAGATTACGTCTTCAAAGACCATTTTTTTCCAGGTAGAGACATCGCATATTGACTGCTGATTTGCTTAGCGGTCGAGCGTATTCACAAGAGGACGCTCAGCAGCATGAGAAGTAAGGTGAGCACAGTTCCCTTGCAGACATAGGTATAAAGAATTGCCTGCTCCCTTCTAAGACCTAGGGAAGGAATTTTAACAAATCCATCACGGACAGAAAGAAGCCTTTATCTCGGGAAATAAATATGTCAATAACACACTATCGGCATCATTTTCACTTGCAATGGGTAATCCATTGTTACTATTTGCTATCTGAAATTGGAGGTACACTTTAACAATACTTGTTTTGTTCAGTGTACACATTTTCAGTGCTTTTACTAGATATTGTATGCTCTTAAGAGCATTGGATTTATTTTTGGCATATATTCTTTAACTCTCTTCTTACATTTTCTGCAACTGTCAAATCATTTCACTGTATTGGCTGTGTTTATTCCCATGTATATGACTTTTCAATTTGTATGACAAACATAAATTAGCAGGCAAATATAAATAGACACCTCACACTTATTTTCTTTCCTATGACAAAGGTTTCAAACATTAAAAAATAATTTACAGGAATACACATAATGATGTGATTGCTTAAAGGGAGTTCGTCACCAGTCCATCCCCCCTCCCCATGTCGCCTACACCGCTGGTCTGATATTGTGAAAATCATTGCCCAAATACCTTTATTACATGTCTTGTTTCTTGCAAAACGGCAAAAATAAACTTTACCTCCAGGTGCCATATTCTAATTAGGCACAAAGAGTCCTGTGTACCAGAAAGTGTCCTGCACTGTTCTTTCTAACGCTTCCATGCTCTCTCCTCTCTACACTTCTCTGACATCTCAGCCAAGTAGCGGCGTAATTCGCATCTTCATTCAGAGAGGGAACGGAGAGGCATTAGGAAGAGAGGTGCAGGACACACTCTTTGTGCCTAATTAGCATACGGTGTGTGGAGGCATTACTGTTGATTTTTGCCCTTTTGCAACAACCAAGACAGTTAATAAAGTTATGTGGGCAATGCTTTTCACAATTCTAGACCAGCAGTGTACAATGCATTCAGAAGAATTTTCTGCCATTCCTCTCTGCAGATCCCTTCATGCTCTGTCAGGTTGGATGGGGCCGTCGGTGTACAGCCATTTTCAGGTCTCCCCAGAGATGTTCGACTGAGTTCAAGTCAGGGCTCTGGCTGGGTCACTCAAGGACATTCACAGAGTTGTCCATAAGCCATTCCTCTATAGTCTTGGCAGTGGCCTTAGGGTCATTGTCTTGTTAGAAGGTGAATCTTCAGCCCAGTCTGAGGTCCAGAGCACTCTGGATCAGGTTTTCATTAGGAATATCTCTGTACATTGCTCCATTCATCTTTCCCTTAACCAATCACCTACAGAATATATAAAAGGGCAGTGTCCAACACCATCTTTATGGACAGCAAAGGATTAAAAATCCCCTAAAATACTGTCAGTTTTCCTGGAAGTATTTTCGGGTTTAACAGGTTGTGCAAAAACCTAAACAAAACAACAAAAAAAGCCCATAATGTATTGATCAGGAACAGCTCGTAAATTGAGTAACCTCCAAATATATAGAACTATGCCCATATCACCAAACAGTTTATAAGAATTAATATAACAGCTTTATATGGCAGGACATGGTTATAATAATAGGCAAACTCAGTAACATTATAAAAAAAATATGTATTGAAGGAATATTACATTTATATTAAATGATGGCGTCAAATAAAAAATTACATTTTTATTTCAAGAATGCTATTTCAGTGATTCCAGCTGACCTTATTTTGAAAAATATACCCTTCAAGGTATTCATCTAGGAGTATAGTGAAAATTTTGTTTGGGATTTTTCAAACATATTTTAATTTGGTGTGACTAATTATAACGTGAACCCACTTTACGTATTCATCTAGGGGTGTAGTAAGAATTTTTAGTTTTGCTTGGGTTTCTTTTAAATTTTAATAAGTGGGCAAAAATATATGAAAATAAAATTCCTCAGCTTCAAAAATCAATTTAGAATGGCCAATTTGTAAAATGAAGAAAATGTATGGATATACAGGAGAGCGCTATTGGTAAGAAAACGATTTCAATGGTAGATTCCTTGATTTATTTGATATAGGCAATGCGTTTCGACACAGGACTTGTGTCTTCGTCAGGCCAAGGACCCTGGCCTGACGAAGACACATGTCCTGTGTCGAAACGCGTTGCCTATATCAAATAAATCAAGGAATCTACCAATGATAATCGTTTTCTTACCAATAGCTCTCTCCTGTATATCCATACATTGTCTTCCTTTTCAATTAATCGAATTGCGGTACTACGTCTCACGTTACCGGCATCTGGATTGGGGAGCTGCAGCTGTTTTTTTAAATCTTTACATGTTTACATCGGTGTTGTACCTGACTTGTACAAGCCTTAAAGGTGAGCGCAATTACCTCACCTTACAATTGTTCTACCTATCCACCAGGTTTATCTTGCACCATGTGGCGCTGTGTACTCTTTTTTCCCCCTTAGTGTTAGGGATCTGCCAGGTACTACGTCTAGGTATACTCCTGGGATTAATCAATCCACACCTGAGGCCACACCTGTTAGACTGACACCGTCTCCCACCAACCAGGGTGGCAGGCTCAGGAGTGGGAGAGCCTATCGCGGCCTGGTCAGTCGGAGTTAGCTCCGCCCCCTGTCCTTTATTACCTGCCGTGTTCTCTTCCTCAGTGCTTGTAATTCTTCTGGATTCCTGGCCCCACTGCTGCTTGCTCCAGCCTGCTTCTGCCGTGCTTCTGCCTTGCTGCAGTTCCGCTTTACCTGCTTCGCTTTGCCCCTGGCTTGCTTCCTTCTCCGTGCTCACTTTGGTATACTCCACTTCATCCTGGTCCTGACTACTCATTCCCCGCTCCGTTTCCTCGCGGCGCTCCGTGGGCTACTGCCCCTTCCCTTGCGTGTTCCCTGTTTGTTCTCCCGTGCACTTAGACAGCGTAGGGACCGCCGCCCAGTTGTACCCCGTCGCCTAGGGCGGGTCGTTGCAAGTAGGCAGGGACAGCGCGGTGGGTAGATTAGGGCTCACTTTCCCTTCACCTCCTTCCTGCCATTACACTTAGGTTTTGTAATGGCAGGGGGTAGGGAGACGGACAAGTGAGCCCTAATCTACCCGCCACTCTGTCCCTGCCTACTTGCAACGACCCGCCCTAGGCGACGGGGTACAACTGGGCGGCGGTCCCTGCGCTCAGTAAGTGCACGACAAACACGACAAACATACAAGGAACACAAGCAAGGAAAAGGGGCCGTTGCCCACGGCAACACCGTGAGCAACCAGAGTGGTGAACGAGCCGAGTCAAGCCAGGAGTGTGCGAGGTACAAAACAAAAAGCAGAAGAGTAGTCGGTAAGCCAGGGTCGGTATGGAGCAGGATCAAAAATAGCAGGAGCTGTAGCTGGGCCAGGAACCACAAGGAAAGAAACAAAAGCAATAACAAGCACCGAGGGACAGGAAGTGCAGGCTTAAATAGACCGAGGGCGGGAGCTAGCTGAGTCTGGCCTGGTTACGATAGGCTCTCCCACTCCTAAGCCTGCCAGCCTGAATGGTGGAAGCAGGAGTCAGTCTCAGGGATGTATTCTCAGGTGCTGACTGATTAGTTCTGGGAGTTAACCCCGCTGTGCCTGGCAGATCCTTTACAGTACCCCCCCTTTTATGAGGGGCCACCGGACCCTTTCTAAGTGGACCTGGCTTACTGGGGAAACACAGGTGGAACCTCCTGACCAATACCCCAGCGTGAACATCCCGGGCGGGTACCCAAGTCCTCTCCTCGGGCCCGTATCCTCTCCAATGGACCAGGTACTGGAGGGAGCCTTGGACCATCTTGCTGTCCACAATCCTGGCCACCTCGAATTCCACCCCCTCCGGGGTGAGGATGGGAACAGGAGGTCTCCTCGAGGGAGCCAAGGACGGGGAGCAGCGTTTGAGGAGGGAGGCATGAAACACGTCGTGTATCCGAAAAGATGGGGGTAACTCCAGCCGGAAGGAGACAGGATTGAGGACCTCAATGACCTTATACGGCCCAATAAACCGGGGAGCAAACTTCTTGGACGGAACCTTGAGACGCAAGTTCCTAGACGACAACCACACCAGATCCCCGACCATAAACAGGGGGTTAGCAGAACGTTTTTTATCAGCCTGAGTTTTTTGTACGCTCTGGGACACCTCTAGGTTTTTCTGAACCTGGGCCCAGACTGTGCACAGTTCCCGATGAACGACCTCTACCTCAGGATTGTTGGAACTACCAGGTGAAACGGAGGAGAACCGTGGATTAAACCCGTAATTACAAAAAAGGAGAGACCCCTGATGAGTTACTGACCCGGTTATTAAGGGAAAATTCGGCGAGGGGAATGAAAGAGACCCAATCAAATTGACAGTCAGAGACAAAACACCTTAAGTATTGTTCTAGAGACTGATTAGTCCTCTCCGTTTGGCCATTGGTTTCAGGATGGAAGGCAGAGGAGAAGGACAGATCAATCCCCAACTTCATACAGAAGGCTCTCCAAAACAATGAAACAAATTGTACCCCTCTGTCCGAAACAATATTGACAGGGGGTAGGGAGACGGACAAGTGAGCCCTAATCTACCCGCCACTCTGTCCCTGCCTACTTGCAACGACCCGCCCTAGGCGACGGGGTACAACTGGGCGTGGGTCCCTGCGCTCAGTAAGTGCACGACAAACACGACAAACATACAAGGAACACAAGCAAGGAAAAGGGGCCGTTGCCCACGGCAACACCGTGAGCAACCAGAGTGGTGAACGAGCCGAGTCAAGCCAGGAGTGTGCGAGGTACAAAACAAAAAGCAGAAGAGTAGTCGGTAAGCCAGGGTCGGTATGGAGCAGGATCAAAAATAGCAGGAGCTGTAGCTGGGCCAGGAACCACAAGGAAAGAAACAAAAGCAATAACAAGCACCGAGGGACAGGAAGTGCAGGCTTAAATAGACCGAGGGCGGGAGCTAGCTGAGTCTGGCCTGGTTACGATAGGCTCTCCCACTCCTAAGCCTGCCAGCCTGAATGGTGGAAGCAGGAGTCAGTCTCAGGGATGTATTCTCAGGTGCTGACTGATTAGTTCTGGGAGTTAACCCCGCTGTGCCTGGCAGATCCTTTACAGGTTTCAATTTGTAAAATGAACGGCTGTATAAATAAAATAATCAAAATCTCTGTGGAGGTATGGTAAATTTTAAAGCATTCATTGATGCATAGGCCTGGCTTTGTGGGGCATGTCTTGCATTGTTGGATAGTGTCTTTTCTGACGCCTGTTTTGGAATACACCTGCCATCTTTTCTGGGGTCTTTTTTTCTTCTCAGTGGGGCATATTACTGAGGGAAAGTGCTGGCCTGGGATTATACGGCAACTGTAATCTCGCGAAGAAGTGCCCCCCCCTTCTGGGTTGCTAGATAACAAAAAATTCATTTTACATTGTCATTTGGCTGAGGTGGACTGCCTGCTTCTTGTACCAGGTCTTTATGACCTCATCAGATAGATCCACCCCACCCATAAAGCGCTTATAATCCAGTACACAGGCAGGCTTGGCAGTTGTGGTGCTGGAGCCAGGAACTGGAACGTGTATGCTGCTATCCTTATGGATGCTAGATAAAATGTGGACATCTTTCTTGTCCCTATATTTCACTAGCAGCATATTTTCGCTGCACATTGCTTTACTTTCACCTTTTGGCAATGTCTGGCCCAGAAGGGTTTTGGGCAGCGGGTATTATCCGTATAGTGCAGGAATTTGAGGATGAACTCAAATCTTTTTCTAGTCATAATAGTGCCATAAATGGGGTGTTATATAGGACATCAGATGATCAGATGACCAGTAGTCCCTAATGCTGGGTTTCTTTATGAGGCCCATATTCGGTAACATGCCCCAAAATTTGCAATGCAGTTCTGGGTTTTTGGGGGTCCAAATTTGGCCTTTGGAATAGTAGGATGTGGGGTTGCGGGTGAGAAATTGCTCCGCATATAAATTAGTCTGTTCGACCATTACATTTCTGTATTCAGCAGAGAAAAATAATTTGAAAAAAATCGAACTCTCCGAACCCCGTGGTCTCCACTTAGATTCCCGAGGATGCGGTGAAGTCAGGAACCTGGGGTGCATAATTTGTAGCAGGCATCCACGATATCGCCTCACTATCAGGGAACAGGTCAGAACCAGCAACTCTTCTGCGCTACTGGGGTGGTTCATACGACTTGATAGACGAAGATGATGTCAGCACGAACAGCATTTCATCCTCCCTAGCAGAGTCTATATCTGAGCACAGTATAGCGTATGCCTCCTCTGGGATATAACATTTCTGCGCCATATTGCAGTAATGTAATTTTATCGTAACCCTAAAAAATAACTGTCCCTAAGAAAAAATAAATTATAATTTTTTTTTAATATATATTTTTTTTATATTTATTTTTTATGAACTAGAAAAAAAACTGGTGCTCCCAAAAACATAGGAGCGGGATGGAACTGACTGGATCACTGCGTAAAACTGCTACTGTATTTGTCACAGCAACAGTGAAGGGTGGCGATCTGGGGGGTGTAATTTCCCCTAAAGCAATACGGTGCAGCAATTTCACTGGGGAAGTGGGTGGTTGATTTGGGGATTATTTTATAATTACTGGGGCAGGAGAGATCTGGGGATATCTAGAAGATCTTTATTCACTTTTCTTTTCACTTTCTTTTCTGACAGGGGTTCTCACACTGACTCTCATAAGTTCTCTGACAGAAATGAACTTGTCAGAGCCGGTGATGAGGAGAATCCTGTATCTTTTGTTTACCTAAGCTGTGATTGGTCATTCAGTTTTGAATGACCAATAACAGCGATCGACATCACAGGACCACTCTCATTGGTCCTGTGCCGACGAGCGGTGAGTGTCTGTTGTCACCCGCCGCCGCGATCTTCCCCTTGTCACCATGTCAGTTTATTTTTGTCACATAACTGTACGTGAGAAGGTGGCAAAGCACCGCACATTGTCACGTACAGTTACGTGATTGGGCGGGAAGGGGTTAATAGAAACAGTCCACAAAAATAAGTCCCGACACCCGGACACCACACCGATCAGCTGTTACGGCTGACTGCAGTCACCGGAAGCTATGCAGGGTCGGTGCCGGAAGCAGAAGGCTCCGTACTCTGTATAGCAGCTGTGCTGGGTTACTGTAGCTCTGCTCCTATTAATTTGAATGCCCTTCAAGGCCCTTTTAGGCCTGGTCATTAAAGGGTTTAAGGACTAACACCCACACAGGCATACATGCTACAGATTTACGATAAAGACACACAGGGCGGATACGCTGCGAAAAAGTACACAGCGTATCCATCCTGGAAACCGTAGGGAATTTCGCGGAAAAAAAAAACCGCACTGTGGTGCAGTTTTTCGGACAGAATATCTGTGGAAATACTGCAGGAAAAAAATCTATACTTTGTCATGGCAATGCGTCCCTCTGCAGTGTGTACAGCCCGGCCTCCTGGGATGACGCTGTAGTCCATGTGACCACTAACACCTTTTATTTGCTGTGGCAGTCACATGACATGAAACGTCAACCCAGGAGGCTGGGCTGCGCTCAGAACCGAGGATTGCGGAATAGACAGGGGTAAATATTTATTCATTTTAAGGCTGGGTTCACACAAAGTTTTTTGCTGGAGGAAAATCTGCCTCAAAATTCCGTTTGGAATTTTACGGCAGATTTTCCTCTGCCGGCACGCCGATTTCCGCGGCGTATTTCGCCAGCGGCCATTGAGCACTGAAGGCATAAAACGCCGCAAAATACGATTTCTCTGCCTCCCATTGATGTCAATGGGAGGTCAGAGTCGTAAATGCCTGAAGATAGGGCATGTCCCTTTTTTTTCCCGCAAGCCGGTTTTTCCGCTCGCAGGAAAAAAAAATGCCTCCGCCTCCCAGTGAAATCAACCCGTCCCGTAAAAGACAAGCCCTTACACAGCTTTTTTGACTAAAAAATAAAGAAGTTACGTCTCTCAGAATATGGTGACACAGAAAAGAAATTATTTTATAAAAAAGTGATTTTATTGCGCAAGCTGAAAAACATAAAAAAAGATATACATATGGTATCTCCGTAATCGTACCGACCCGCAAAATATAGTAGGACTGTCATTTACAGCACACGGTGAACACTGCAAAAAATAAACTAAAAAACATTGTCATAATTGCTTGTTTTTGGTCACCCGGCTTGCAAAAAAAATTGAATAAACAGTGATCAAAAAAATCGCATGTATTCCAAAATAGTACTAATTAAAAGTAAAGATTGTCCCGCAACAAATAAGCCCTCTCACAGCTCCAGTGGTGAAAAAATAAAAAAGTTCTGGCTCTCAGAATAAGGCGATGCAAAATGTGCAGTGTTCCAAAAGCGGATAATATCGAGCGCCATTTATCAGTGCGACACCGGCCACATATCTATGAATTATTATTTATTTACCGCATTATTATACCCTCTTATTATGCCCTGATGTACTCAGCCCAGATTACATATGCCCCCACATTATAAACTGAAATACCAGTAAAACCGCAAACAGAACTACTACCCAGCAAAATCTGCGCTCCAAAAGCAAAATGGCGTCCCTCCCTTCTGAGCCCTGCAGCGTGCCCAAACAGCAGTTTGCGCCCACATATATGACATCGCCATACCCGGGAGAACCCGCTTAACGTTTTATGAGGTATTTGTCTTCTGTGGCACAAACTGGGCACAACATATTATGCACTAAAATGGCATATAAGTGGAAAATTGCAATATTCACACATTCCGCTGTGCATTAACCCCTTTGCGCACTATGACTTAATAGCACGTCATGGTACGGGGGTTGATGTATGGAGCAGGCTCACATGCTGAGCCAGCTCCATACACTGCGGGTGTCAGCTGTGTATTACAGCTGACACCCAGGATTAACGGACAGGAACAGCGATTGTGCGGTTACAGAATCCTGTAAAAATAACAATATACTGCAATACATTAGTATTGCAGTGTATTGTACCAGTGATCCAATGATCGCTGGTTCAAGTCCCCTAAGGGGATCAATAAAATGTGTAGAAGAATTAAAGTTATTAGTAGCGAGAAAGAAAAAAGTTTAACGGTAAAAGCAAAATTGGTATCGCTACATCAGTAAAAGGCCGAACTATTACAATATACCATTATTTAACTCGCACGGTGAACACCGTAAAAAACGTAAATAATTTAAACCGCCAAAATCGCTGTTTTTTTGGTCACTTTAGCTCTCAAAAAAAAGTAATACAACTTTTTGATCACTTTTTATGTACCAAAAAATGGTCCCAGTTAAAACTACAGCTCGTCCCGCAAAAAATAAGACCTCCCACCGCTAAATCAACACGAAAAATAAAAAAGTTATGGCTCTCAGAATGTGGTGAAACAAAACAATTTTTATTTTAACAAATAGATTTTTCTTTGTAAAAGTAGTATAATATAAAAAAAACTATATAAATTTGGTATCACCGTAATTGTATTGAGCCGTAGAATAAAGTAAAGTTTTCGTTTTTACCACACGGCGAAAGCTGTAAAAACGAAAACCCCAAAATATGGAATCAGATTTTTTTCCTTTATCATCCCACAAATATTTTTTTTTTCACTTTCCCAGTACATTTTATGGCACTTTAAATGGTGTCAATAGATACAACAGCTCCTCCCGCAAGAAATAAGTTCTCATACCGCTCTATTTATGGAAAAATAAAAAACGTTATGGCTCTTGGAAGGGGGGGAGTGAAAAACGAAAATAAGAAAGCAAAAAATGGAACAGTCCTGAAGGGGTTAATTCATTTCTAATGAAAAAAATGTATGACCCCATGTGGGGTATTGCTGTACTCAGGAGAAATTGCTTTACTAAAAATTGTTTGTTTCATTTCTCCTTTATCCCTTGTGAAAATGAGAAAATTCAACATTTTAGTGAAAAAAAATTGTGATATTAATTTTCGCGGCCCAGTTCTAATAAATTCTGCAAAAGACCCGTGGGGTGTTTTCATAATGGGGTAACTTGGGGGATTTCCACTGTTTTGGTCCCTCCAGGGCGTTGCAAACGCGACATAGCATCGAAAACCAATCAAGCAAAATCTGTCCAATCGGCAGTTTATTACCACATATGGGATATTACCGTATTCGGGAGACATTGCTTTACAAATGTTGGGGTGCATTTTCTTCATTATTCCTTGTAAATATTAAAAATTTCTATGTTTTTTCAGAAAAACAGTAGATTTTCATTTTTACAGACTAATTCCAATATATTTAGCGAAAACCCTGTGTGGTTAAAATGCTAACTATAGCCCTAGATAAATTCCTTGAGGGGTGTAGTTTCCAAAATGGGGTAACTTTAGGGGTTATTCCACTGTTTTGGCACCACAAGACCTCTTCAAACCTGACAAGGTGCCTAAAAAATATTCTAAAAAAAAAGGAGGCCCAAAATCCACTGGGTGCTCCTTTGCTTCTGAGACCTGTTTGTCAGTCCATTAGCGCACTAGGGCCACATGTGGGATATTTCTAAAAACTGCAGAATCTGGGCAATAAAATATTTAGTTGCATTTCTCGGGTAAAACCTTCTGTGTTACAAAAAAAGATGTATTAGAAATGAATTTCGGCAAAAAAAAATACATTTGTAAATCTCACTTCTACATTGCTTTAATTCCTGTAAAACGCCTAAAGGGTTAAAACACTTTGTGAATGCTGATTCGAATACCTTGAGGGGTGCAGTTTTCAAAATAGGGTGATTTCTGGGGATTTTCTAATATATAAGGCCCTCAAAGCCACTTCAGAACTGAACTGGTCCCTGAAAAAATGGCCTTTTGAAATTTTCTTTAAAATATGAGAAATTGCTGCTAAAGTTCTAAGCCTTGTAACGTCCTAGAAAAATAAAAGAACGTTAAAAAAATGCAAACATAAAGTAGACATATGGGAAATGTTAACTAGTAACTATTTTGCCTGGTCTGTTTTACAAGCAGATACATTAAAATTTAGAAAAATGCTAATTTTTGCGAATTTTTTCTAAATTTTGCTGTTTTTCAGAAATAAATACCGAAATTATCGTCCACATTTTTTTCACTAACATAAAGTACAACATGTCACGAGAAAACAATCTCAGAATCGCTTGGATAGGTAAAAGCATTCCGATGTTATTACCACATAAAGTAACACATGTCCGATTTGAAAAAATCGGCTGTGTCCTCAAGTCCAAAACAGGTTGGGTCCTGAAGGGGTTAAAGATAATTCATTTTTATATGTATAAAAAAGTCTGTTTCGTCATCAGATCCTGAGTTTTGTTTATTTTCTTAGATATTCTAAGAAATATATTTATGACAGTAAAAAAAACAACTCAGTAATATGAATTTATATATATATACAGTATAGCACAGGAACACGGTAGCATGGGAAACAGGATACAGGTAGCAGAAACGGGAACACTGGAACTGGAAAACACTCAAGGAAACATTTGCAAGACAGACACGGGTAGATACAAACACGCTCAGGCATTGTAGGGAGGGGCAGAGCCCTTCTTATAGTCCAGGGTGATCTGGGAGCAATCAGCTTAATCTCACACATGTGTGTGCTCTGGCTCCTTAAGGCTGGACTGAGCTCGCGAGCGCACCCTAGTGGTCACTGCAGAACAGGACGGCCACATGTGCAGACATCTCTGGAGAGAAGAGCGTCAACAGGATGGGAGGAGTTCGTGGTGAGCGACCACGGACGTTACAGTATCCCCCCTCTTATGCTCCATCCTCTTGGGTAGAGATGAGCGAACTTATCAAAAGTTCGGTTCGGCTAGTTCGCCGAATTTCCCGAAAAAGTTCGATTCGGACCGAACTAGTTCGGACCGAACCTGTAATTTCCGTGCGCCGAGCATGCTACTGTCCAGGGTGCTGATAGAGTTAATTTGCTGCACTAACTATTTCAGCAACCTTGACAGTACATGCTCGGCGCGCGGAAAATAAAATTTTAATGTAATAATTTTAATGTAATAAAAAAATAATAATAATACGTTCATACTTACTTTCCTCCTGTCCGGCCTCCAGCGATGACGTTTCATCCATGTCGCCGCTGCAGCCAATCACAGGCTGTAGTGGCGGTCACGCACGTCAGGATGACTTCAGAAGGCCGGCCTCCAGGGATGACGCTTCATCCCACGTGACCGCCTCTGCAGCCAATCACAGGCTGCAGCGGCAACATGGATGAAACGTCATCGCTGGAGGCCGGACAGGAGGAAAGTAAGTATGAACGTATTATTTTTGGCATGTATGTATGTTGGCATGTATGTATGTTGGCATGTATGTATGTTGTCATGTATGTATGTTTGCATGTATGTTTGTATGTATGTATGCTTGCTTGTATGTATGTTTTCATGTATGTATGTTGTCATGTTTGTATGTGTATATGTGCATGTATGTTTGCATGTATTTATGTTTTCATGTATGTATGTTTTCATGTATGTATGTTTGCATGTATGTATGTTTGCATGCATGTATGTTTGTATGTATGTTGGCATGTATATATTTGCATGTATGTATGTATGTATGTATGTATGTTTGCATGTATGTATGTTTGCATGTATGTATGTTTGTATGTATGTTTGCATGTATGTATGTTGACATGTATGTGTGTATATATGTGCATGTATGTATGTTTGCATGTTTTTATTTTTGCATGTATGTTTGCATGTATGTTTATATATATATGTGCATGTATGTAATTATGTTTGCATGTATTTATGTTTGCATGTATATTTGTGCATGATTGTATATATATATGTATGTATGTATATTTGCATGTTTGTTTGTATGTATGTATGTATGTTTTCATGTGTGTGTGTGTGTGTGTGTGTGTGTATGCATGTATGTATGTATGATAGTTTGCATGTATGTATGTATATATGTGTGTATGTTTGCATGTATGTATATTTGCATGTATATATGTGCATGCTTGTATATATGTATGTATTTTGTATATATGTATGTATGTATGTTTGCATGTATGTTTGTTTGTATATATGTCTGTATGGCCATGTATGATACTGTCTGCTGGCGCCCTGTATCTAAGTCAACTTCGCGGCAGACTTCTATACATGGTATAACAGTCAGTATCACACATTAAACTAAATCTAAGCCAACGACATGTTTTATTTCATTTTTTTTTTATTTATTTTTTTACAGGTTTGGTGTTTGGACTACGTCGGTTTCGAGGACTACTTAGATGACGTTTTTTTTTTCTACAATAAAATGGTTAATGAGGGTTGTGTTGGGGGTGCTTTATTTCAATAAAATATTTTATCTATATCTTTGTCTTTTCCTTTCAAATTTTAATACTACCACTTTAGTAATGGCCGCTGTCTGAGTGACAACATCCATTACTAAGGCGAGGCTTAGTGTTAGCCGCTGCAGAGGCTAACACTAACGACCATTATTACCCCGTTACCCACCACCACCAGGGGTGCCAGGAAGAGCCAGGTACGATCCAGTACCCGACCATCTGTTGTGATGGTCAGGCTCTGGGGCGGCCGCAGGCTGGTATTATGAGGCTGGGAAGGGCCAAAAACAGTGGACCTTCCCACCCTTGTAATGCTAGGCTGCTGCTGCTGTGTTGTATCTGGCTGGTTATAAAAGTGGGGGGGACCCCACGTCATTTTTTTAAATTATTTATTTATTGATTTTTTATTTTTTTTTAAAAAGACATGGGGTTCCACCCAATTTATAATAAATTTTATTTATTAAAAATCCCCTAAAATACTGTCAGTTTTCCTGGAAGTATTTTCGGGTTTAACAGGTTGTGCAAAAACCTAAACAAAACAACAAAAAAGCCCATAATGTATTGATCAGGAACAGCTCGTAAATTGAGTAACCTCCAAATATATAGAACTATGCCCATATCACCAAACAGTTTATAAGAATTAATATAACAGCTTTATATGGCAGGACATGGTTATAATAATAGGCAAACTCAGTAACATTATAAAAAAAATATGTATTGAAGGAATATTACATTTATATTAAATGATGGCGTCAAATAAAAAATTACATTTTTATTTCAAGAATGCTATTTCAGTGATTCCAGCTGACCTTATTTTGAAAAATATACCCTTCAAGGTATTCATCTAGGAGTATAGTGAAAATTTTGTTTGGGATTTTTCAAACATATTTTAATTTGGTGTGACTAATTATAACGTGAACCCACTTTACGTATTCATCTAGGGGTGTAGTAAGAATTTTTAGTTTTGCTTGGGTTTCTTTTAAATTTTAATAAGTGGGCAAAAATATATGAAAATAAAATTCCTCAGCTTCAAAAATCAATTTAGAATGGCCAATTTGTAAAATGAAGAAAATGTATGGATATACAGGAGAGCGCTATTGGTAAGAAAACGATTTCAATGGTAGATTCCTTGATTTATTTGATATAGGCAATGCGTTTCGACACAGGACTTGTGTCTTCGTCAGGCCAAGGACCCTGGCCTGACGAAGACACATGTCCTGTGTCGAAACGCGTTGCCTATATCAAATAAATCAAGGAATCTACCAATGATAATCGTTTTCTTACCAATAGTGCTCTCCTGTATATCCATACATTGTCTTCCTTTTCAATTAATCGAATTGCGGTACTACGTCTCACGTTACCGGCATCTGGATTGGGGAGCTGCAGCTGTTTTTTTAAATCTTTACATGTTTACATCGGTGTTGTACCTGACTTGTACAAGCCTTAAAGGTGAGCGCAATTACCTCACCTTACAATTGTTCTACCTATCCACCAGGTTTATCTTGCACCATGTGGCGCTGTGTACTCTTTTTTCCCCCTTAGTGTTAGGGATCTGCCAGGTACTACGTCTAGGTATACTCCTGGGATTAATCAATCCACACCTGAGGCCAGACCTGTTAGACTGACACCGTCTCCCACCAACCAGGGTGGCAGGCTCAGGAGTGGGAGAGCCTATCGCGGCCTGGTCAGTCGGAGTTAGCTCCGCCCCCTGTCCTTTATTACCTGCCGTGTTCTCTTCCTCAGTGCTTGTAATTCTTCTGGATTCCTGGCCCCACTGCTGCTTGCTCCAGCCTGCTTCTGCCGTGCTTCTGCCTTGCTGCAGTTCCGCTTTACCTGCTTCGCTTTGCCCCTGGCTTGCTTCCTTCTCCGTGCTCACTTTGGTATACTCCACTTCATCCTGGTCCTGACTACTCATTCCCCGCTCCGTTTCCTTGCGGCGTTCCGTGGGCTACTGCCCCTTCCCTTGCGTGTTCCCTGTTTGTTCTCCCGTGCACTTAGACAGCGTAGGGACCGCCGCCCAGTTGTACCCCGTCGCCTAGGGCGGGTCGTTGCAAGTAGGCAGGGACAGGGCGGTGGGTAGATTAGGGCTCACTTTCCCTTCACCTCCTTCCTGCCATTACACTTAGGTTTCAATTTGTAAAATGAACGGCTGTATAAATAAAATAATCAAAATCTCTGTGGAGGTATGGTAAATTTTAAAGCATTCATTGATGCATAGGCCTGGCTTTGTGGGGCATGTCTTGCATTGTTGGATAGTGTCTTTTCTGACGCCTGTTTTGGAATACACCTGCCATCTTTTCTGGGGTCTTGTTTTCTTCTCAGTGAGGCATATTACTGAGGGAAAGTGCTGGCCTGGGATTATACGGCAACTGTAATCTCGCGAAGAAGTGCCCCCCCTTCTGGGTTGCTAGATAACAAAAAATTAATTTTACATTGTCATTTGGCTGAGGTGGACTGCCAGCTTCTTGTACCAGGTCTTTATGACCTCATCAGATAGATCCACCCCACCCATAAAGCGCTTATAATCCAGTACACAGGCAGGCTTGGCAGTTGTGGTGCTGGAGCCAGGAACTGGAACGTGTATGCTGCTATCCTTATGGATGCTAGATAAAATGTGGACATCTTTCTTGTCCCTATATTTCACTAGCAGCATATTTTCGCTGCACATTGCTTTACTTTCACCTTTTGGCAATGTCTGGCCCAGGAGGGTTTTGGGCAGCGGGTATTATCCGTATAGTGCAGGAATTTGAGGATGAACTCAAATCTTTTTCTAGTCATAATAGTGCCATAAATGGGGTGTTATATAGGACATCAGATGATCAGATGACCAGTAGTCCCTAATGCTGGGTTTCTTTATGAGGCCCATATTCGGTAACATGCCCCAAAATTTGCAATGCAGTTCTGGGTTTTTGGGGGTCCAAATTTGGCCTTTGGAATAGTAGGATGTGGGGTTGCGGGTGAGAAATTGCTCCGCATATAAATTAGTCTGTTCGACAATTACATTTCTGTATTCAGCAGAGAAAAATAATTTGAAAAAAATCGAACTCTCCGAACCCCGTGGTCTCCACTTAGATTCCCGAGGATGCGGTGAAGTCAGGAACCTGGGGTGCATAATTTGTAGCAGGCATCCACGATATCGCCTCACTATCAGGGAACAGGTCAGAACCAGCAACTCTTCTGCGCTACTGGGGTGGTTCATACGACTTGATAGACGAAGATGATGTCAGCACGAACAGCATTTCATCCTCCCTAGCAGAGTCTATATCCGAGCACAGTATAGCGTATTCCTCCTCTGGGATATAACATTTCTGCGCCATATTGCAGTAATGTAATTTTATCGTAACCCTAAAAAATAACTGTCCCTAAGAAAAAAAAAATTATAATTTTTTTTTAATATATATATTTTTTATATTTATTTTTTATGAACTAGAAAAAAAACTGGTGCTCCCAAAAACATAGGAGCGGGATGGAACTGACTGGATCACTGCGTAAAACTGCTACTGTATTTGTCACAGCAACAGTGAAGGGTGGCGATCTGGGGGGTGTAATTTCCCCTAAAGCAATACGGTGCAGCAATTTCACTGGGGAAGTGGGTGGTTGATTTGGGGATTATTTTATAATTACTGGGGCAGGAGAGATCTGGGGATATCTAGAAGATCTTTATTCACTTTTCTTTTCACTTTCTTTTCTGACAGGGCTTCTCACACTGACTCTCATAAGTTCTCTGACAGAAATGAACTTGTCAGAGCCGGTGATGAGGAGAATCCTGTATCTTTTGTTTACCTAAGCTGTGATTGGTCATTCAGTTTTGAATGACCAATCACAGCGATCGACATCACGGGACCACTCTCATTGGTCCTGTGCCGACGAGCGGTGAGTGTCTGTTGTCACCCGCCGCCGCGATCTTCCCCTTGTCACCATGTCAGTTTATTTTTGTCACGTAACTGTACGTGAGAAGGTGGCAAAGCACCGCACATTGTCACGTACAGTTACGTGATTGGGCGGGAAGGGGTTAATAGAAACAGTCCACAAAAATAAGTCCCGACACCCGGACACCACACCGATCAGCTGTTACGGCTGACTGCAGTCACCGGAAGCTATGCAGGGTCGGTGCCGGAAGCAGAAGGCTCCGTACTCTGTATAGCAGCGGTGCTGGGTTACTGTAGCTCTGCTCCTATTAATTTGAATGCCCTTCAAGGCCCTTTTAGGCCTGGTCATTAAAGGGTTTAAGGACTAACACCCACACAGGCATACATGCTACAGATTTACGATAAAGACACACAGGGCGGATACGCTGCGAAAAAGTACACAGCGTATCCATCCTGGAAACCGTAGGGAATTTCGCGGAAAAAAAAAAACGCACTGTGGTGCAGTTTTTCGGGCAGAATATCTGTGGAAATACTGCAGGAAAAAAATCTATACTTTGTCATGGCAATGCGTCCCTCTGCAGTGTGTACAGCCCGGCCTCCTGGGATGACGCTGTAGTCCATGTGACCACTAACACCTTTTATTGGCTGTGGCAGTCACATGACATGAAACGTCAACCCAGGAGGCTGGGCTGCGCTCAGAACAGAGGATTGCGGAATAGACAGGGGTAAATATTTATTCATTTTAAGGCTGGGTTCACACAAAGTTTTTTGCTGGAGGAAAATCTGCCTCAAAATTCCGTTTGGAATTTTACGGCAGATCTTCCTCTGCCGGCACGCCGATTTCCGCGGCGTATTTCGCCAGCGGCCATTGAGCACCGAAGGCATAAAACGCCGCAAAATACGATTTCTCTGCCTCCCATTGATGTCAATGGGAGGTCAGAGTCGTAAATGCCTGAAGATAGGGCATGTCCCTTTTTTTTCCCGCAAGCCGGTTTTTCCGCTCGCAGGAAAAAAAAATGCCTCCGCCTCCCAGTGAAATCAACCCGTCCCGTAAAAGACAAGCCCTTACACAGCTTTTTTGACTAAAAAATAAAGAAGTTACGTCTCTCAGAATATGGTGACACAGAAAAGAAATTATTTTATAAAAAAGTGATTTTATTGCGCAAGCTGAAAAACATAAAAAAAGATATACATATGGTATCTCCGTAATCGTACCGACCCGCAAAATATAGTAGGACTGTCATTTACAGCACACGGTGAACACTGCAAAAAATAAACTAAAAAACATTGTCAGAATTGCTTGTTTTTGGTCACCCGGCTTGCAAAAAAAATTGAATAAACAGTGATCAAAAAAATCGCATGTATTCCAAAATAGTACTAATTAAAAGTAAAGATTGTCCCGCAACAAATAAGCCCTCTCACAGCTCCAGTGGTGAAAAAATAAAAAAGTTCTGGCTCTCAGAATAAGGCGATGCAAAATGTGCAGTGTTCCAAAAGCGGATAATATCGAGCGCCATTTATCAGTGCGACACCGGCCACATATCTATGAATTATTATTTATTTACCGCATTATTATACCCTCTTATTATGCCCTGATGTACTCAGCCCAGATTACATATGCCCCCACATTATAAACTGAAATACCAGTAAAACCGCAAACAGAACTACTACCCAGCAAAATCTGCGCTCCAATAGCAAAATGGCGTCCCTCCCTTCTGAGCCCTGCAGCGTGCCCAAACAGCAGTTTGCGCCCACATATATGGCATCGCCATACCCGGGAGAACCTGCTTAACGTTTTATGAGGTATTTGTCTTCTGTGGCACAAACTGGGCACAACATATTATGCACTAAAATGGCATATAAGTGGAAAATTGCAATATTCACACATTCCGCTGTGCATTAACCCCTTTGCGCACTATGACTTAATAGCACGTCATGGTACGGGGGTTGATGTATGGAGCAGGCTCACATGCTGAGCCAGCTCCATACACTGCGGGTGTCAGCTGTGTATTACAGCTGACACCCAGGATTAACGGACAGGAACAGCGATTGTGCGGTTACAGAATCCTGTAAAAATAACAATATACTGCAATACATTAGTATTGCAGTGTATTGTACCAGTGATCCAATGATCGCTGGTTCAAGTCCCCTAAGGGGATCAATAAAATGTGTAGAAGAATTAAAGTTATTAGTAGCGAGAAAGAAAAAAGTTTAACGGTAAAAACAAAATTGGTATCGCTACATCAGTAAAAGGCCGAACTATTACAGTATACCATTATTTAACTCGCACGGTGAACACCGTAAAAAACTTAAATAATTTAAACCGCCAAAATCGCTGTTTTTTTGGTCACTTTAGCTCTCAAAAAAAAGTAATACAACTTTTTAATCACTTTTTATGTACCAAAAAATGGTACCAGTTAAAACTACAGCTCGTCCCGCAAAAAATAAGACCTCCCACCGCTCAATCAACGCGAAAAATAAAAAAGTTATGGCTCTCAGAATGTGGTGAAACAAAACAATTTTTATTTTAACAAATAGATTTTTCTTTGTAAAAGTAGTATAATATAAAAAAAACTATATAAATTTGGTATCACCGTAATTGTATTGAGCTGCAGAATAAAGTAAAGTTTTCGTTTTTACCACACGGCGAAAGCTGTAAAAACGAAAACCCCAAAATATGGAATCAGATTTTTTTCCTTTATCATCCCACAAATATTTTTTTTTTCAGTTTCCCAGTACAGTTTATGGCACTTTAAATGGTGTCAATAGATACAACAGCTCCTCCCGCAAGAAATAAGTTCTCATACCGCTCTATTTATGGAAAAATAAAAAACGTTATGGCTCTTGGAAGGGGGGGAGTGAAAAAGGAAAATAAGAAAGCAAAAAATGGAACAGTCCTGAAGGGGTTAATTCATTTCTAATGAAAAAAATGTATGACCCCATGTGGGGTATTTCTGTACTCAGGAGAAATTGCTTTACAAAAATTGTTTGTTTCATTTCTCCTTTATCCCTTGTGAAAATGAGAAAATGCAACATTTTAGTGAAAAAAAATTGTGATATTAATTTTCGCGGCCCAGTTCTAATAAATTCTGCAAAAGACCCGTGGGGTGTTTTCATAATGGGGTAACTTGGGGGATTTCCACTGTTTTGGTCTCTCCAGGGCGTTGCAAACGCGACATAGCATCGAAAACCAATCAAGCAAAATCTGTCCAATCGGCAGTTTATTACCACATATGGGATATTGCCGTATTCGGGAGACATTGCTTTACAAATGTTGGGGTGCATTTTCTTCATTATTCCTTGTAAATATTAAAAATTTCTATGTTTTTTCAGAAAAACAGTAGATTTTCATTTTTACAGACTAATTCCAATATATTTAGCGAAAACCCTGTGTGGTTAAAATGCTAACTATAGCCCTAGATAAATTCCTTGAGGGGTGTAGTTTCCAAAATGGGGTAACTTTAGGGGTTATTCCACTGTTTTGGCACCACAAGACCTCTTCAAACCTGACAAGGTGCCTAAAAAATATTCTAAAAAAAAAGGAGGCCCAAAATCCACTGGGTGCTCCTTTGCTTCTGAGACCTGTTTGTCAGTCCATTAGCGCACTAGGGCCACATGTGGGATATTTCTAAAAACTGCAGAATCTGGGCAATAAAATATTTAGTTGCATTTCTCGGGTAAAACCTTCTGTGTTACAAAAAAAGATGTATTAGAAATGAATTTCGGCAAAAAAAAAATAATTTGTAAATCTCACTTCTACATTGCTTTAATTCCTGTAAAACGCCTAAAGGGTTAAAACACTTTGTGAATGCTGATTCGAATACCTTGAGGGGTGCAGTTTTCAAAATAGGGTGATTTCTGGGGATTTTCTAATATATAAGGCCCTCAAAGCCACTTCAGAACTGAACTGGTCCCTGAAAAAATGGCCTTTTGAAATTTTCTTTAAAATATGAGAAATTGCTGCTAAAGTTCTAAGCCTTGTAACGTCCTAGAAAAATAAAAGAACGTTCAAAAAATGCAAACATAAAGTAGACATATGGGAAATGTTAACTAGTAACTATTTTGCGTGGTATTACTATCTGTTTTACAAGCAGATACATTTAAATTTAGAAAAATGCTAATTTTTGCGAATTTTTTCTAAATTTTGCTGTTTTTCAGAAATAAATACCGAAATTATCGTCCACATTTTTTTCACTAACATAAAGTACAACATGTCACGAGAAAACAATCTCAGAATCGCTTGGATAGGTAAAAGCATTCCGATGTTATTACCACATAAAGTAACACATGTCCGATTTGAAAAAATCGGCTGTGTCCTGAAGTCCAAAACAGGTTGGGTCCTGAAGGGGTTAACGATAATTCATTTTTATATGTATAAAAAAGTCTGTTTCGTCATCAGATCCTGAGTTTTGTTTATTTTCTTAGATATTCTAAGAAATATATTTATGACAGTAAAAAAAACAACTCAGTAATATGAATTTATACATATATACAGTATAGCACAGGAACACGGTAGCATGGGAAACAGGATACAGGTAGCAGAAACGGGAACACTGGAACTGGAAAACACTCAAGGAAACATTTGCAAGACAGACACGGGTAGATACAAACACGCTCAGGCATTGTAGGGAGGGGCAGAGCCCTTCTTATAGTCCAGGGTGATCTGGGAGCAATCAGCTTAATCTCACACATGTGTGTGCTCTGGCTCCTTAAGGCTGGACTGAGCTCGCGAGCACACCCTAGTGGTCACTGCAGTACAGGACGGCCACATGTGCAGACATCTCTGGAGAGAAGAGCGTCAACAGGATGGGAGGAGTTCGTGGTGAGCGACCACGGACGTTACAGTATCCCCCCTCTTATGCTCCATCCTCTTGGGTAGAGATGAGCGAACTTATCAAAAGTTCGGTTCGGCTAGTTCGCCGAATTTCCCGAAAAAGTTCGATTCGGACCGAACTAGTTCGGACCGAACCTGTAATTTCCGTGCGCCGAGCATGCTACTGTCCAGGGTGCTGATAGAGTTAATTTGCTGCACTAACTCTTTCAGCAACCTTGACAGTACATGCTCGGCGCGCGAAAAATACCATTTTAATGTAATAATTTTAATGTAATAAAGAAAAAATAATAATACGTTCATACTTAACTTTCCTCCTGTCCGGCCTCCAGTGATGACGTTCCTCTGCCGGCACGCCGATTTCCGCGGCGTATTTCGCCAGCGGCCATTGAGCACCGAAGGCATAAAACGCTGCAAAATACGATTTCTCTGCCTCCCATTGATGTCAATGGGAGGTCAGAGTCGTAAATGCCTGAAGATAGGGCATGTCCCTTTTTTTTCCCGCAAGCCGGTTTTTCCGCTCGCAGGAAAAAAAAATGCCTCCGCCTCCCAGTGAAATCAACCTGTCCCGTAAAAGACAAGCCCTTACACAGCTTTTTTGACTAAAAAATAAAGAAGTTACGTCTCTCAGAATATGGTGACACAGAAAAGAAATTATTTTATAAAAAAGTGATTTTATTGCGCAAGCTGAAAAACATAAAAAAAGATATACATATGGTATCTCCGTAATCGTACCGACCCGCAAAATATAGTAGGACTGTCATTTACAGCACACGGTGAACACTGCAAAAAATAAACTAAAAAACATTGTCAGAATTGCTTGTTTTTGGTCACCCGGCTTGCAAAAAAAATTGAATAAACAGTGATCAAAAAAATCGCATGTATTCCAAAATAGTACTAATTAAAAGTAAAGATTGTCCCGCAACAAATAAGCCCTCTCACAGCTCCAGTGGTGAAAAAATAAAAAAGTTCTGGCTCTCAGAATAAGGCGATGCAAAATGTGCAGTGTTCCAAAAGCGGATAATATCGAGCGCCATTTATCAGTGCGACACCGGCCACATATCTATGAATTATTATTTATTTACCGCATTATTATACCCTCTTATTATGCCCTGATGTACTCAGCCCAGATTACATATGCCCCCACATTATAAACTGAAATACCAGTAAAACCGCAAACAGAACTACTACCCAGCAAAATCTGCGCTCCAATAGCAAAATGGCGTCCCTCCCTTCTGAGCCCTGCAGCGTGCCCAAACAGCAGTTTGCGCCCACATATATGGCATCGCCATACCCGGGAGAACCCGCTTAACGTTTTATGAGGTATTTGTCTTCTGTGGCACAAACTGGGCACAACATATTATGCACTAAAATGGCATATAAGTGGAAAATTGCAATATTCACACATTCCGCTGTGCATTAACCCCTTTGCGCACTATGACTTAATAGCACGTCATGGTACGGGGGTTGATGTATGGAGCAGGCTCACATGCTGAGCCAGCTCCATACACTGCGGGTGTCAGCTGTGTATTACAGCTGACACCCAGGATTAACGGACAGGAACAGCGATTGTGCGGTTACAGAATCCTGTAAAAATAACAATATACTGCAATACATTAGTATTGCAGTGTATTGTACCAGTGATCCAATGATCGCTGGTTCAAGTCCCCTAAGGGGATCAATAAAATGTGTAGAAGAATTAAAGTTATTAGTAGCGAGAAAGAAAAAAGTTTAACGGTAAAAACAAAATTGGTATCGCTACATCAGTAAAAGGCCGAACTATTACAATATACCAATATTTAACTCGCACGGTGAACACCGTAAAAAACTTAAATAATTTAAACCGCCAAAATCGCTGTTTTTTTGGTCACTTTAGCTCTCAAAAAAAAGTAATACAACTTTTTGATCACTTTTTATGTACCAAAAAATGGTACCAGTTAAAACTACAGCTCGTCCCGCAAAAAATAAGACCTCCCACCGCTCAATCAACGCGAAAAATAAAAAAGTTATGGCTCTCAGAATGTGGTGAAACAAAACAATTTTTATTTTAACAAATAGATTTTTCTTTGTAAAAGTAGTATAATATAAAAAAAACTATATAAATTTGGTATCACCGTAATTGTATTGAGCTGCAGAATAAAGTAAAGTTTTCGTTTTTACCACACGGCGAAAGCTGTAAAAACGAAAACCCCAAAATATGGAATCAGATTTTTTTCCTTTATCATAACACAAATATTTTTTTTTTCAGTTTCCCAGTACAGTTTATGGCACTTTAAATGGTGTCAATAGATACAACAGCTCCTCCCGCAAGAAATAAGTTCTCATACCGCTCTATTTATGGAAAAATAAAAAACGTTATGGCTCTTGGAAGGGGGGGAGTGAAAAACGAAAATAAGAAAGCAAAAAATGGAACAGTCCTGAAGGGGTTAATTCATTTCGAATGAAAAAAATGTATGACCCCATGTGGGGTATTTCTGTACTCAGGAGAAATTGCTTTACAAAAATTGTTTGTTTCATTTCTCCTTTATCCCTTGTGAAAATGAGAAAATGCAACATTTTAGTGAAAAAAAATTGTGATATTAATTTTCGCGGCCCAGTTCTAATAAATTCTGCAAAAGACCCGTGGGGTGTTTTCATAATGGGGTAACTTGGGGGATTTCCACTGTTTTGGTCTCTCCAGGGCGTTGCAAACGCGACATAGCATCGAAAACCAATCAAGCAAAATCTGTCCAATCGGCAGTTTATTACCACATATGGGATATTGCCGTATTCGGGAGACATTGCTTTACAAATGTTGGGGTGCATTTTCTTCATTATTCCTTGTAAATATTAAAAATTTCTATGTTTTTTCAGAAAAACAGTAGATTTTCATTTTTACAGACTAATTCCAATATATTTAGCGAAAACCCTGTGTGGTTAAAATGCTAACTATAGCCCTAGATAAATTCCTTGAGGGGTGTAGTTTCCAAAATGGGGTAACTTTAGGGGTTATTCCACTGTTTTGGCACCACAAGACCTCTTCAAACCTGACAAGGTGCCTAAAAAATATTCTAAAAAAAAAGGAGGCCCAAAATCCACTGGGTGCTCCTTTGCTTCTGAGACCTGTTTGTCAGTCCATTAGCGCACTAGGGCCACATGTGGGATATTTCTAAAAACTGCAGAATCTGGGCAATAAAATATTTAGTTGCATTTCTCGGGTAAAACCTTCTGTGTTACAAAAAAGATGTATTAGAAATGAATTTCGGCAAAAAAAAAAAAATTTGTAAATCTCACTTCTACATTGCTTTAATTCCTGTAAAACGCCTAAAGGGTTAAAACACTTTGTGAATGCTGATTCGAATACCTTGAGGGGTGCAGTTTTCAAAATAGGGTGATTTCTGGGGATTTTCTAATATATAAGGCCCTCAAAGCCACTTCAGAACTGAACTGGTCCCTGAAAAAATGGCCTATTGAAATTTTCTTTAAAATATGAGAAATTGCTGCTAAAGTTCTAAGCCTTGTAACGTCCTAGAAAAATAAAAGAACGTTCAAAAAATGCAAACATAAAGTAGACATATGGGAAATGTTAACTAGTAACTATTTTGCGTGGTATTACTATCTGTTTTACAAGCAGATACATTTAAATTTAGAAAAATGCTAATTTTTGCGAATTTTTTCTAAATTTTGCTGTTTTTCAGAAATAAATACCGAAATTATCGTCCACATTTTTTTCACTAACATAAAGTACAACATGTCACGAGAAAACAATCTCAGAATCGCTTGGATAGGTAAAAGCATTCCGATGTTATTACCACATAAAGTAACACATGTCCGATTTGAAAAAATCGGCTGTGTCCTGAAGTCCAAAACAGGTTGGGTCCTGAAGGGCTTAAAGATAATTCATTTTTATATGTATAAAAAAGTCTGTTTCGTCATCAGATCCTGAGTTTTGTTTATTTTCTTAGATATTCTAAGAAATATATTTATGACAGTAAAAAAAACAACTCAGTAATATGAATTTATATATATATACAGTATAGCACAGGAACACGGTAGCATGGGAAACAGGATACAGGTAGCAGAAACGGGAACACTGGAACTGGAAAACACTCAAGGAAACATTTGCAAGACAGACACGGGTAGATACAAACACGCTCAGGCATTGTAGGGAGGGGCAGAGCCCTTCTTATAGTCCAGGGTGATCTGGGAGCAATCAGCTTAATCTCACACATGTGTGTGCTCTGGCTCCTTAAGGCTGGACTGAGCTCGCGAGCACACCCTAGTGGTCACTGCAGTACAGGACGGCCACATGTGCAGACATCTCTGGAGAGAAGAGCGTCAACAGGATGGGAGGAGTTCGTGGTGAGCGACCACGGACGTTACAGTATCCCCCCTCTTATGCTCCATCCTCTTGGGTAGAGATGAGCGAACTTATCAAAAGTTCGGTTCGGCTAGTTCGCCGAATTTCCCGAAAAAGTTCGATTCGGACCGAACTAGTTCGGACCGAACCTGTAATTTCCGTGCGCCGAGCATGCTACTGTCCAGGGTGCTGATAGAGTTAATTTGCTGCACTAACTCTTTCAGCAACCTTGACAGTACATGCTCGGCGCGTGGAAAATACCATTTTAATGTAATAATTTTAATGTAATAAAAAAAAAATAATAATACGTTCATACTTAACTTTCCTCCTGTCCGGCCTCCAGCGATGACGTTTCATCCATGTCGCCGCTGCAGCCAATCACAGGCTGTAGTGGCGGTCACGCACGTCAGGATGACGTCAGAAGGCCGGCCTCCAGGGATGACGCTTCATCCCACGTGACCGCCTCTGCAGCCAATCACAGGCTGCAGCGGCAACATGGATGAAACTTCATCGCTGGAGGCCGGACAGGAGGAAAGTAAGTATGAACGTATTATTTTTGGCATGTATGTATGTTGGCATGTATGTATGTTGGCATGTATGTATGTATGTATGTTGTCATGTATGTATGTTTGCATGTATGTTTGTATGTATGTATGCTTGCTTGTATGTATGTTTTCATGTATGTATGTTGTCATGTTTGTATGTGTATATGTGCATGTATGTTTGCATGTATGTATGTTTTCATGTATGTATGTTTTCATGTATGTATGTTTGCATGTATGTATGTTTGCATGCATGTATGTTTGTATGTATGTTGGCATGTATGTATATATGTGCATGTTTGTATGTATATTTGCATGTATATATTTGCATGTATGTATGTATGTTTGCATGTATGTATGTTTGCATGTATGTATGTTTGTATGTATGTTTGCATGTATGTATGTTGACATGTATGTGTGTATATATGTGCATGTATGTATGTTTGCATGTTTTTATTTTTGCATGTATGTTTGCATGTATGTTTATATATATATGTGCATGTATGTAATTATGTTTGCATGTATTTATGTTTGCATGTATATTTGTGCATGATTGTATATATATATGTATGTATGTATCTTTGCATGTTTGTTTGTATGTATGTATGTTTTCATGTGTGTGTGTGTGTGTGTGTATGCATGTATGTATGTATGATAGTTTGCATGTATGTATGTATATATGTGTGTATGTTTGCATGTATGTATATTTGCATGTATATATGTGCATGCTTGTATATATGTATGTATTTTGTATATATGTATGTATGTATGTTTGCATGTATGTTTGTTTGTATATATGTCTGTATGGCCATGTATGATACTGTCTGCTGGCGCCCTGTATCTAAGTCAACTTCGCGGCAGACTTCTATACATGGTATAACAGTCAGTATCACACATTAAACTAAATCTAAGCCTACGACATGTTTTATTTCATTTTTTTTTTATTTTTTTTTTTACAGGTTTGGTGTTTGGACTACGTCGGTTTCGAGGACTACTTAGATGACGTTTTTTTTTCTACAATAAAATGGTTAATGAGGGTTGTGTTGGGGGTGCTTTATTTCAATAAAATATTTTATCTATATCTTTGTCTTTTCTTTTCAAATTTTATTACTACCACTTTAGTAATGGCCGCTGTCTGAGTGACAAAATCCATTACTAAGGCGAGGCTTAGTGTTAGCCGCTGCAGAGGCTAACACTAACGACCATTATTACCCCGTTACCCACCACCACCAGGGGTGCCGGGAAGAGCCAGGTACGATCCAGTACCCGACCATCTGTTGTGATGGTCAGGCTCTGGGGCGGCCGCAGGCCGGTATTATGAGGCTGGGAAGGGCCAAAAACAGTGGACCTTCCCACCCTTGTAATGCTAGGCTGCTGCTGCTGTGTTGTATCTGGCTGGTTATAAAAGTGGGGGGGACCCCACGTCATTTTTTTAAATTATTTATTTATTAATTTTTTATTTTTTTTAAAAAAGACATGGGGTTCCACCCAATTTATCATAACCAGCCACATACAACACAGTGTTATTCGCCTGGGAATGGACAAAACCAGTGGCCCTTCCCATCCATGTAATGCCAGACTGCTGAGGCCTTGTATATGGCTGGTTATTAAAAATGTGGGGGACCCGTCTATTGTTAAATTTGTTAAATTCAAAAAAAAAAAACCACGTGGGGGTCCCCCCCATTTTTATAACCAGCCCGATACAACACAGCAGCAGCAGCCTAGCATTACAAGGGTGGGAAGGTCCACTGTTTTTGGCTCTTCCCAGCCTCATAATACCAGCCTACGGCCGCCCCAGTACCCGACCATCACAACAGATGGTCGGGTACTGGATCGTACCAAGCTCTTCCCGGCACCCCTGGTGGTGGTGGGTACCGGGGTAATAATGGGTGGTTAGTGCTAGTCTCTGCACCGGCTAACACTAAGTACCGCCTTAATAATGGACGCTGTCAATCAGCCAACTACCATTATCTAGGCACTAATAAAGTTTAAAAAAAAACCACAAAGACAATTCTTTTTTATTGAAATAAGAAATCCCCAACAAAACCCTCGTTAACCATTTTATTAAAATTTGAAAAACGTAGATCTACGCAGTAGTCCAACGAATCGAAGATGTAGTCCAATCGGTACATCAAAATCTGCAACAACATAAAAAAACAGTTATCAATGTGAACAATAACAATACTTCTACTCACCTACACACATATATACACGCACACACAAACAAACAACCATACACAAACACACACATATATACACAAACACAACAAGATATACACACACACACACATAAACAGACAAACACACACACATATACACAAACTTACACATATACAAACAAAAACACACATATCCAAACACACACATATACACGAACACTCACATATACACAAACACATACACACACATATACACACACATATACACGAACTAACACATATACACAAACACATATACAAACAAAAACACACATACCCAAACACACACATATGCACAAACACACACATATACACAAACACACACATATACACAAACACACACATATACACAAACACATGTACACAAACAGACCCATATAAACACACACATATAAACACACACACACAAACATATACACAAACACATATACACAAACACACCCATATATACACAAACACACACACATAAACACACAAACACACACCCATATACACACATATACACAAACACACATATACAAAAACACACACACACACACAAACATCTACACACACACACACACACAGTTCACAGCAGCACAGAGTATTTCAGGAGATGAGTGTGCGGATCTTGTGCGGGGTGGTGACTTGCCAATCATGTGAAGGTGTTATTGAGGACAGGAGTGGAGGAGAGGTAACAGACTGAGCTACGTAATGGTAAGAGCAGAGTTCACAGCAGCACAGAGTATTTCAGGAGAGGAGCGTGCAGATTTTGTGCTGCTGTGAACTCTGCTCTTACCATTACGTGGTGACTTGCCAATCATGTGAAGGTGTTATTGAGGACAGGAGTGGAGGAGAGGTACAACTGAGCTACGTAATGGTAAGAGCAGAGTTCACAGCAGCACTGAATCTGCACGCTCATCTCCTGAAATACTCTGTGCTGCCTTAAACTCTATGGACAGGTCAGGATCCTGTTTCTTTTAAATGCTGCACTGTAGCGCAGCCTTATATAGTGGATCGAGCGGGTTCCCCAGCAGCATTTAAAAGAAACAGGATCCTGACCTGTCCACAGAGTTTAAGGCAGCACAGAGTATTTAAGGAGATGAGCACGGCCGGGCACGGCCGGCCACGGGCAGCCGGTCATTTTTCCGAGCCGTGCTCCCATTATAAAATATATTACCCGTAATGACGGGTGGCTACATGTGTGCACCCGTCATTACGGAAGTGCTGCTAGGCGACGTCAGTAAATAGTCACTGTCCAGGGTGCTGAAAGAGTTAACTGATCGGCAGTAACTGTTTCAGCACCCTGGACAGTGACTACCGATCACAATATAGAGTAACCTGTAAAAAAAAAAAGACGTTCATACTTACCGAGAACTTTCTGCTTCCTCCAGTCCGGTCTCCTGGCCGTTGCCTTGGTGACGCGTCCTTCTCGACATCTGGCCCGACCTTCCTGGATGACGATACAGCCCATGTGACCGCTGCAGCCAATCACAGGCTGCAGAGGCCTCTGCAGCCAATCACAGGCTGCAGAGTCCTCTGCAGCCAATCACAGGCTGCCGCATCAGAAAGAAGGTCGGACTGGAGGATGAAGAGGGACTCGTCACCAAGACAACAACCGGGTACGTATGAAATGCTTTTTATATTATTTTTAATCAGCAGCCTCTTTTCTCTATCAGTGATTGATAGAGATAAGTGGCTGACGATTTGTATAATATTTTTGACCGGGTTCGGTCAAAACGGGTTCGGTTGTCCCGGTTCGCTCATCTCTAATCTTGGGACCAGAACGAGATAGAAACTTCTTAATGAGGGTAGGAGCATGGGGATTCTCTTCTGGCTCCCAGGTCCTCTCTTCTAGACCAAACCCCCTCCAATCTACTAAATAAAAGGTTCTACCTCTTACTTTTTTGGTGTCCAGGATCTCCTTAACCTCAAATATCTCGGCCGAACCGCTGGGGGCAACTGCAGGCTTGGAGTCTTAGAGTAGCGGTTCAGGACCACAGGTTTCAGGAGAGAAACGTGAAAGGAGTTGGGGATCCGGAGGGTTGCGGGCTGCCGAAGCTTATAAGAGATCGGGTTGATCCGCTGCAGGATCTCAAAGGGTTCGAGGAACCTGGGAGCGAATTTGCATGACGGCACCCTCAGTCTGATATTTCTTGAGGACAGCCAGACCTTGGTACCCGGAAGAAATAGAGGCGGTTCTCTTCTCCTCATAAAAAGTCCCGGAATGCAGAGTCAGCTGCAGGCACCTGGGACGCAGCAGAAACAGGGAGAGGAAAACTTGGATGTTGGCTATGAAGAACGGTGTGGAGGTGGTGGACTCACTTATGTGGTTGTTATAGGAGAACTCGGTCCAAGGAAGAAAGTTTACAGAGGGCCCCCCAGAACTTTGAGGTGAACTGAACCCACCGATCAGACACGATATGCAGAGGTAGGCCGTGCAGGCGAAAGATGTGTTGGATGAAGAGGTTGGGATAAAGAGGTTGGCCAGTCGAGAAGCAGAAGGTAGGCCGGTCAGCGGAACAAAATGAGCCATCATTGAGAATCGGTCCACCACCACCCAGACCGTACTGCATCCAGCAGAGGGGGGCAGATCCGTGATGAATTCCATTGCAATATGCTGCCAGGGAGCATTGGGCACAGGCAGCAGCTGGAGCAGGCCAGCCGGTTTGGAGTGAGAAACTTTGTTTGCTACGTACACCGTGCAGGAAGAGACAAAGTCCATAATGTCTTTGGGCAGCGTGGGCCACCATAACTGACGGACAAGTCAGCGGCCCTCACATTCTTGTAGGCAGGGCGATAGTGGAGCTCAAACTGGAACCGGGCAAAGAACAGCGACCAGCTGGCTTAACGGGGGCTCAGCCATTGGGCCGCCTGGAGATAGGTGAGGTTCTTGTGGTCAGTGAAAATCAGAATGGGATGAGCCGCGCCCTCTAGTAGGTGTCTCCACTCCTCCAGAGCCAGTTTAATGCCAGTAACTCCCGATCCCCAATCGAGTAATTGTGCTCTGCGGAAGAGAAAACCTCGGAGTAATAGCCACATACCATTGTCTTGCCTTTGGGACCTCTCTAAAGCAGAAGTGCGCCAACACCAACAGAGGAGGCGTCCACCTCCAATGAAAACTGCAGAGGCACATCAAGATGATGGAGGGTTGAGGCTAACGTGAAGGTACTCTTTAAGCTATTGAATGCGGCCTCTGCCTCTGGAGTCCACACCTTGGCTTTCATGCCTTTCTTGGTGAGGGTAGAGATGGGAGCGGTCAGTGAGGAGAAGTTTGGGATGAACTGTCGATGAAAGTTGGCGAATCCCAAGAAACACTATATGGCCCTTAAGCCTTGCGGGTGTGGCCATTCCAGGACGGCCTTTACCTTCTCAGGATTCATCTTGAGGCCCTGATCCGAGATAATGTAGGCCAGGAAGGGTAGAGACTTCCTCTCGAACACACACTTCTCAAGCTTGGCATACAGACTATTATCCCTTAATCGCAGCAAAACTTGACGGACATGTCTCTGATGAGTCACTGGATCTAGGGAAAAAATCAGAATGTCATCGAGATAGATAACAACAAAGACATAGAGGAGATCTCGGAAGACATCATTGACGAACTCTTGGAAGACTGCGGGAGCATTACACAGACCGAAGGGCATTACCAGGTATTCATGGTGCTCGTCTCGAGTGTTAAATGCCGTCTTCCATTCATCACCCAGGCGAATGCGGATTAGGTTGTAAGCCCTACGCTGGTCTAGTTTAGAGAAAATGTTGGCTCCTTGTATGCGATCAAAAAGTTCTGAAATTATTGGCAACGGATATCTGTTTTTTACTGTGATCTGGTTGAGACCCCGGTAGTCGATGCAGGGTCAAAGAGATCCGTCCTTCTTGACAAAGAAGAACCCGACCCCGGCTAGGGAGGAAGATTTCCATATGAACCCCCTTTCTAAATTCTCCTTAATATAGGCGGACATAGACTGAGTCTCTGGCAAGGAGAGAGGGTATACCCTTCCACGGGGACGTGACGCATCAGGAACCAGTTCAATAAGGCAGTCATACACCCGGTGTGTGGGCAGCGTCTCCACCTCCCTCTTGCTAAAGACATCCACAAACTGAGAACTGAGAGTAGTGAGAAGGCAATCCTGCCAATGACCGAGACTGGGCCGGATGGATCTGACCCAGGCAACAGTTGAGGCACTCGGAACCCCACTGGAGAACCTCTCCAGAATTCCAGTCCAGAATTAGGACATGTAGTCGGAGCCAGGGCAGACCCAACCTCACCGGGTTGACAGCCCTGGGCAGGACAATAACTTAGATGAGAATGAAGGGCACCCACTTGGAGCTTCAGTGGTTTGGTCACAGCTACAATCGGGTCTGGCAGAGGCAGTCCATTCCCTGAGGCAACAATCAAAGGCCTCTCCAGAGGGGTTATGGGCAACTGGAGAAGATCCACCAGGTCTCTCCAAATTAAGTTAGCTGTGGATCCAGAGTCCAGATAGGCAGAGACCCGGTACGTTCTCTCGCTGGACACTATTGTCACGGGGATGGACAACTTGGAAGAATGTCCCTCCTCACCCAGAGTTGTCTCTCCAACCAACCCTAGGTTTTGGGGATTTTGGGGGTACAGATGCACAAGATGGCCTCCGAGGCCACAATACAGACAGAGTCTCGAGGTGCGTCTGCATGGTCTCTCCTGGATAGAGAGTCTGAGATAGTCCATCTTCAAAGACTCCTTAGGTGGAACAGCAGATGAGGACAGCAGGGGTTGTTGAAATGTGAGAGCCGGACTAGGAAATCCTCTCTCCCGACGAGCGTTCTCGGATACTTATGTCAATCTGGGCGGCCAGAAGAATGAGATCGTCCAGGGCAGATGGCAGGTCTCGGGCGGAAACCTCGTCCTTAGTCACGGGGGACAGTCCCTACCAAAATGTTGCCACCAAGGCCTCGTTGTTCCATAACAACTCTCCTGCTAGGGTGTGGAAGTAAATGGCGTACTCGCCCATGGAAGTGTCCCCCTGGCGAAGGTTCAGCAAGGAAGCGGTGCCGATGAGACTCGTCCAGGTTCCTCAAATACCATACGAAATGTCCGTAGGAAACCCTGGAAATCACGAGTCTCTGGTCCTTGTCGTTCCCAGATGGGGTTCGCCCATGCTAGGGACCTGCCAGTGAGAAGAGAGACGATGAACACAACCCTTCCGCCTTCAGTGGAAAATGCTTTGGCATACAGGCTGAAGTGGATCTGGCAGTGGTTCTGAAATCTCCTGCAGGTCCTGGCGTCTCCATCATAGTGATGAGGAAGTGGCAGATCGGGTGTCAGCACTGCCAGGAGGTGTAGTTGGAGGATCCGTACAGCCAGGACGTGTAGTAGGAGAAACAGCAGAGGCAATAGGAGCTGGTGTCGGGAGAACTGCAGCTTGATCATCCAGTCGCTCTGTAATGAGTTCACCGCCTGGAGGAGTTGGTCCTGTCGTAATTGGCAGACTAGCATATCCGACTGCATGGCTTGTGATGTCGTGATGGTCTTGAGTTGACCTGCGGGGTCCATGGCCTGAGCGTACTGTCACGATCTGTGGGTACGTGGACCCACTGGGCCATACCACTGTAGCAGTATAGCAGCTGGCCAAACAGGGTAAAAAGCCAATGTTTATAGTTCGGATAAAGGTACCTGTGACAATACAGACAGTAGCGATGGTTAAGGCTCGGATGGAACTCTGGCAGCAGGCAGACAACCGGTGTGGGGAAACACAGCAGGTGTAGTAGGCGACACAACACGACTCCAACTCAGTATAGCACAGGAACACGGTAGCACGGGAAACAGGATAGAGGTAGCAGGAATGGGGACACTGGAACTGGAAAATACTCAAGGAACCATTTGCAAGACAGACACGGGTAGATACAAACACCCTCAGGCATTGTAGGGAGGGGCAGAGCCCTTCTTATAGTCCAGGGTGATCTGGGAGCAATCAGCGCAGTCTCACACATGTGTGTGCTCTGGCTCCTTAAGGCTGAAATGAGCTCGCGAGCGCACCCTAGTGGTCACTGCAGAACAGGATGGCCGCATGTGCAGACATCTCTGAAGAGAAGGGTGTTGACAGGATGGGAGGAGTTCGTGGTCAGTGACCACGGACGTTACACCTTCTTTGCGCTGCAGCAGAAACGGCAGTGGTTAAATGAATTTAGTTGTTTTTTTTTTAATGTCTGATCTTGGGCCTAATTTAGGTTTAGGTGTCTAAGTTGAGGGGTCAATGCTTTGGGGGCGCAAAGGGAGCACTATTACTTTGGGGGGCACTATTACCTTAGGGGGCACAGAGTAGACTTACTACTACGGGGGCACAAAGGAGATTATTACTATTGGGGGCACAAAGTGGAGATTTCCACTGTGAGCGGCACAATATTGGTCTGTGGGGGCACAAAGAAGGGCACTATTACTGTGAGGCACAAAGGTGGATTTTTGGCTGTGTAGGAGCACACAGAGGGAACTATCACTTTGTAGGGACACAAAAGAGGGCACTCCAATTTCTCATGAAACCAATTCAATACAATATCGCAACATGCTAGCAAAACCCTTGACAGGCTGCAACTAATACCACAACCACTGGGTGGCCACAAAGACACATACAGCATAGGCATCTCGTGACAGAGTATTACGAAATCATGTTGTTGTTCTTTTCAAAGCAGGTTATCTCATGCCAGAGATCTCAGGATATGTTGAGATATGAGAAAAGGTAAGAAATGACACATCTGTCCTGTGTGGAGCACAAAGAGGGGGCACTGATAGAGGCATTGATGCAGCTGACAATGACAGACAGTACATGGCCGGCGGCAATGAAGGGAAGTTGTGCGGGATGGGGGGCCAAAGCTGACTACACCGTGTTCCAAATTATTATACACATTGGATGTAATGGTGGGGGGGGGTAGGGAAACGGACAAGTGAGCCCTAATCTACCCGCCACTCTGTCCCTGCCTACTTGCAACGACCCGCCCTAGACGACGGGGTACAACTGGGCGGCGGTCCCTGCGCTCAGTAAGTGCATGACAAACACGACAAACAAACAAGGGAATACAAGCAAGGGAAATGGGCAGTTGCTCGCGGAAACACCGTGAGCAACAGAGTAGTGAACGAGCCGAGTCAAGCCAGGAGAGTGCGAGGTACAAAGCGAAAAGCAGAAGAGTAGTCGGTAAGCCGGGGTCTGTATGGAGCAGGATCAAAAAGTAGCAGGAGCTGTAGCTGGGCCAGGAAACCTCAAGGAAAGAATTCACAAGCACAGATGGACAGGAAGAGCAGGCTTAAATAGACCGAGGGCGGGAGCTAGCTGAGTCTGGCCAGGTTGCGATAGGCTCTCCCACTCCTAAGCCTGCCAGCCTGAGTGGAGGAAGCTGGTGTCTGTCTCAGGGATGTACACTCAGGTGTTGACTGATTAATTCTGGGAGTTAACCCTGAAGCAGTGCCTGGCAGATCCTTTACAGTACCCCCCCTTTTATGAGGGGCCACCGGACCCTTTCTAAGTGGACCTGGCTTACTGGGGAAACGCAGGTGGAACCTCCTGACCAATACCCCAGCGTGAACATCCCGGGCGGGTACCCAAGTCCTCTCCTCGGGCCCGTATCCTCTCCAATGGACCAGGTACTGGAGGGAGCCTTGGACCATCTTGCTGTCCACGATCCTGGCCACCTCAAATTCCACCCCCTCAGGGGTGAGGACGGGAACAGGAGGTTTCCTCGAGGGGGCCAAGGACGGGGAGCAGCGTTTCAGGAGGGAGGCATGAAACACGTTGTGTATACGAAAAGACGGGGGTAACTCCAGCCGGAAAGAGACAGGACTGAGGACCTCAATGACCTTATACGGCCCAATAAACCGGGGAGCAAACTTTTTGGACGGAACCTTGAGACGCAAGTTCCTGGATGACAACCACACCAGATCCCCGACCACAAACAGGGGGTTAGCAGAACGTCTTCTATCGGCCTGAGCCTTCTGTATGCTCTGGGACGCCTCTAGGTTCTTCTGAACCTGGGCCCAGACTGTGCACAGATCCCGATGAACGACCTCCACCTCGGGATTGTTGGAACAACCAGGTGAAACGGAGGAGAACCGTGGATTAAACCCAAAATTACAGAAAAAGGGAGAGACCCCTGACGAGTTACTGACCCGGTTATTAAGGGAAAATTCGGCGAGGGGAATGAAAGAAACCCAATCAAATTGACAGTCAGAGACAAAACATCTTAAGTATTGTTCTAGAGACTGATTAGTCCTCTCCGTTTGGCCATTGGTTTCAGGATGGAAGGCAGAGGAGAAGGACAGATCAATCCCCAACTTATTACAGAAGGCTCTCCAAAACAATGAAACAAATTGTACCCCTCTGTCAGAAACAATATTGACGGGGACCCCATGGAGACGCAGGATGTGTTTGATAAACAAGGTAGCCAACGTCTTGGCGTTGGGTAGTTTCTTGAGGGGCACAAAGTGGCACATTTTACTGAAGCGGTCTACCACCACCCACACCACCGACTTGCCTTGGGATGGAGGCAAATCGGTGATAAAATCCATGGAGATATGTGTCCACGGTCTCTGGGGAATGGGCAACGAACGCAGTAAGCCCGCTGGTCGGGACCTGGGAGTCTTGGACCTGGCACAAACCTCACAGGCGGCAACGTAGGCCTTAACGTCTTTAGGCAAACCAGGCCACCAATAATTTCTGGTAATGAGGTGTTTGGTACCCAGGATGCCTGGATGGCCAGATAGTGCGGAGTCGTGATTTTCCCTAAGTACCCTTAGCCGGAATTGCAGGGGAACAAACAGCTTGTTCTCAGGAAGGTTCCCAGGAGCTGAACCTTGATCAGCAGCAATTTCAGAGACTAAATCGGACTCGATAGAGGAAATGACTATACCTGGAGGCAAAATACAAACAGGATCTTCCTCCGAAGGAGGGCTGGCCATGAAGCTACGCGACAGTGCATCCGCCTTAATATTTTTAGACCCGGCCCTATAGGTAACCAAAAAATTGAATCTGGTAAAAAACAACGCCCATCGAGCTTGTCTCGGGTTTAGCCTCCGGGCAGATTCTAGGAAAACCAGATTCTTGTGGTCGGTAAGGACCGTTACCTGGTGCCTAGCCCCCTCCAGGAAGTGGCGCCACTCTTCAAATGCCCATTTAATGGCTAAAAGTTCGCGGTTGCCAATATCATAGTTACACTCCGTGGGCGAAAACTTCCTAGAAAAGTAAGCACAGGGGCGGAGATGGGTGAGGGAGCTGGTACCCTGGGACAAGACGGCCCCCACTCCCACCTCGGACGCGTCAACCTCCACAATAAATGGCTCCCTTTGGTTGGGCTGAACCAGCACGGGGGCCGAGATAAAGCACTTCTTGAGGGTCTCAAAAGCCTGGACGGCCTCAGGGGGCCAATGGAGGACATCAGCACCCTTGCGAGTGAGGTCCGTAAGAGGCTTAGCGACGACCGAGAAGTTAGCAATAAATCTCCTGTAATAGTTAGCGAACCCCAAAAAACACTGTAGCGCTTTCAGGGAGGCAGGTTGGACCCATTCAGCCACAGCCTGAACCTTGGCAGGGTCCATGCGGAATTCATGAGGAGTGAGGATTTGACCTAAAAATGGTATCTCCTGTACCCCAAATACACATTTTTCGATTTTGGCAAACAGTTTGTTTTCTCGAAGGACCTGGAGCACTTTCCTGACATGCTCTATGTGGGAGGACCAGTCCCTGGAAAACACCAATATGTCATCAAGGTACACTACAAGAAATATCCCCAGGTAATTTCTCAAAATCTCATTTATGAAGTTCTGGAAGACCGCAGGGGCATTGCACAACCCAAAGGGCATGACGAGGTATTCGAAATGGCCTTCGGGCGTGTTAAACGCAGTCTTCCACTCATCCCCCTCTTTGATGCGAATAAGGTTATACGCCCCCCGTAGATCCAATTTAGAGAACCATTGGGCCCCCTGAACCTGATTAAAGAGATCAGGAATCAAAGGAAGGGGATACTGGTTCCTTACCGTGACCTTATTCAGGCCACGGTAGTCAATGCATGGCCTAAGACCCCCATCCTTCTTCCCTACGAAGAAGAAGCCAGCACCTACCGGAGAAGAAGAGGGACGAATGTAACCCTTGGCCAGGGATTCCTGGATATACTCCCTCATGGCTTCACGTTCGGGACAAGAAAGGTTAAATATCCTACCCTTAGGAAGCTTAGCTCCTGGTACCAATTCGATAGCGCAATCGTATTCTCTATGAGGCGGTAATACTTCGGAGGCCTCTTTAGAGAAAACATCAGCGAAGTCCTGAACAAACTCGGGTAGCGTATTCACCTCCTTAGGGGGAGAAATAGAATTAACAGAAAAACATGACGTACAACATTCATTACCCCATTTGGTTAGCTCCCCAGTATTCCAGTCAAACGTAGGATTATGCAACTGCAACCAGGGAAGACCTAGAACCAAATCGTACGATAATCCCTGCATCAATAGTACAGAGCATTGCTCCAAATGCATGGAGCCAACAAGGAGTTCAAAAACAGGGGTATGCTGTGTAAAATAACCATTAGCAAGAGGAGTGGAGTCGATACCCACTACCGGAACAGGTTTAGGCAAATCAATCAGAGGCATAGCGAGAGACATAGCAAATTCCACAGACATGATATTAGTAGAGGACCCTGAATCCACGAAGGCACTGCCGGTAGCAGACCTACCACCAAAAGAGACCTGAAAGGGAAGCAATATCTTAGTACGTTTCATATTTACGGGAAATACCTGTGCGCCCAAGTGACCTCCCCGATGATCACTTAGACGCGGGAGCTCTCTGGCATCATTCTTACGCTTGGGACAGTTGTTTACTTGATGCTTAACATCCCCACAGTAGAAGCAGAGACCATTCTTCCTGCGGAATTCTCTACGTTGTTGAGGGGACACGGAGGCCCCGAGTTGCATAGGTATTTCTGAGTCTTTAGGGGAGAAACCAAGCAACGGGACTTCGGGAGGCATCATGGGGGAGTCGGAGGAAAAAACACATAAACGTTCACGTTGTCGTTCCCTGAGACGTCGGTCAAGTCGTACCACTAAAGCCATAACCTGGTCTAAGGAGTCAGAAGAGGGATAACTAACTAGCAGGTCTTTCAGGGCGTTCGACAGACCCAACCTAAACTGGCACCTTAAGGCAGGGTCATTCCACCGAGAAGCTACGCACCACTTCCGAAAGTCAGAGCAATACTCCTCAACAGGTCTCTTACCCTGACGTAAGGTCACCAGCTGACTCTCGGCAAAGGCAGTTCTGTCAGTCTCGTCATAAATAAGTCCGAGGGCAGAAAAGAAACAATCAACGGAGGAAAGTTCAGGGGCGCCAGGAGCCAAGGAGAAGGCCCACTCTTGGGGCCCTTCCTGGAGCCGGGACATAATTATACCCACCCGCTGGCTCTCAGAACCTGAGGAGTGAGGCTTTAAGCGAAAGTAAAGCTTACAACTCTCCCGAAAGGAGAGAAAAGCCCTCCGGTCACCTGAGAACCGGTCAGGCAACTTGAGGTGGGGTTCAAGGGGTGCGGTGAGGGGAACTACCAAGGTAGCATCAGGCTGGTTGACCCTCTGAGCCAGGGCCTGGACCTGTAGGGAGAGACCCTGCATTTGCTGAGCCAGGGTTTCACGGGGTTCCATAATGGTGTCAGGGACCGGGGTAGACTAGGTATAGGGCTTGTGAATTTGTAATGGTGGGGGGGGGGTAGGGAAACGGACAAGTGAGCCCTAATCTACCCGCCACTCTGTCCCTGCCTACTTGCAACGACCCGCCCTAGACGACGGGGTACAACTGGGCGGCGGTCCCTGCGCTCAGTAAGTGCATGACAAACACGACAAACAAACAAGGGAATACAAGCAAGGGAAATGGGCAGTTGCTCGCGGAAACACCGTGAGCAACAGAGTAGTGAACGAGCCGAGTCAAGCCAGGAGAGTGCGAGGTACAAAGCGAAAAGCAGAAGAGTAGTCGGTAAGCCGGGGTCTGTATGGAGCAGGATCAAAAAGTAGCAGGAGCTGTAGCTGGGCCAGGAAACCTCAAGGAAAGAATTCACAAGCACAGATGGACAGGAAGAGCAGGCTTAAATAGACCGAGGGCGGGAGCTAGCTGAGTCTGGCCAGGTTGCGATAGGCTCTCCCACTCCTAAGCCTGCCAGCCTGAGTGGAGGAAGCTGGTGTCTGTCTCAGGGATGTACACTCAGGTGTTGACTGATTAATTCTGGGAGTTAACCCTGAAGCAGTGCCTGGCAGATCCTTTACATTGGATTTAAGTGTCATAAACATTTAATTATTAGTTTTTCAATTAAACTCATGGATGGTATTGTGTCTTAGGGCTCTTTGGATCATTGTAATCAATCTCAGACACCTGTGATAATTAGTTTTCCAGGTGTGCCCAATCAAAGGAAAACTACTTAAGAAGGACGTTCCACATTATTAAGCAGGCCACAGGTTTCAAGCAATATGGCAAAGAAAAAGGATCTCTCTGCTGCCGAAAAGCGTGAAATAGTGCAATACCTTGGACAAGGTATGAAAACATTGGATATTTCAAGAAAACTTAAGCGTGATCATCGTACTGTTAAAAGATTTGTGGCTGATTCAGAGCACAGACGGGTTCGTTCAGATAAAGGCATAACGAGGAAGCTTTCTGGCAGACAAATTAACAGGATTAGGAGAGCAGCTGCTAAAATGCCATTGCAAAGCAGCAAACAGGTATTTGAAGCCGCTGGTGACTCTGGAGTCCCGCGAACCTCAAGGTGTAGGATCCTCCAGAGGTTTGGAAGTGTGCATAAAGCTATTATTCGGCCACCCCTAAACAATGCTCACAAGCAGAAACGGTTGCAGTGGGCTCAGAAATACATGAAGACTAATTTTCAAACCGTGTTGTTTACTGATGAGTGCCGTGCAACCCTGGATGGTCCAGATGGATGGAGTAGTGGATGGTTGGTGAATGGCCACCATGTCCCAACAAGGCTGCGATGTCAGCAAGGAGGTGGCAGAGTCATGTTTTGGGCTGGAATCATGGGGAGAGAGCTGGTAGGCCCCTTTAGGGTCCCTGACGGGGTGGGAAAATGACATCTGCAAAGTACGTAGAGTTTAAGACTGACCACTTTCTTCCGTGGTACAAAAAGAAGAACTGTGCCTTCCGTAGCAAAATTATCTTCATGCATGACAATGCACCATCTCATGCTGCAAAGAATACCTCTGTGTCATTGGCCGCTATGGGCATAAAAGGAGAGAAACTCATGGTGTGGCCCTCATGTTCCCCTGACTTCAACCCTATTGAGAACCTTTGGAGCATCCTCAAGCAAAATATCTATGAGGGTGGGAGGCAGTTCACATCAAAACATAAGCACTGGGAGGCTATTCTGGCATCCTGCAAAGATATTCAAGCAGAAACTGTCCAAATACTCACAAATTCAATGGATGCAAGAATTGTGAAGGTGATATCAAAGAAGGGGTCCAATGTTAACATGTAATTGGCCTGTTAGGTTTTTTTTGATTGAAAGAGCTTTTCATTTCTGTAAATATGACCTCCTGATGCTGAAAATTCAACAAATTACCATTTTAGTTTTCTTTACAACCTTTAAAATGTTTTGATCTCTGTTGTGCATAATAATTTGAAACAGTGCATTTTGAGTTTTTTACTTCTAAAAAAAAATCTGTTATCATTAGGAGATTTGTTCAATAAAATTTGCATTATAATCTGTATTATACAACTATACGGTTGATGGCTTGAAGATTATACTGACTGTCATTTGCATCGACTATTTAGTAAAATCAGCGAAAAATAACATTTGCATAATAATTTGGAACGCGGTGTATTTGCACCAGGGCCTATGAGCCTTTAGCTATGTCTCTGACTTGACACAAAACAATAAAAATAGGCAGCACTCCTAAATATTCTGCGAAAAAAGGTTGATACTTTATTCACCCATATATGCAAAGTTTCAGCCTCTTACTCATGGGGCCTTGAATTGGGCCATGCTGCAGTTCCATGCATAGCGGTTGGGCGGGGCAACACTGTGCAGGGAAAAACAGTGAAGGGGCCGCAATGTTAAATCAGCGCTGAGTCCCCTTCATTCTCAGGATCGGTGGGGTCCCATAGGTCAGATCCTCACCATCATAACGTTATCTCATATCCTAGCAATATGGTATCACTTTATAAGATAGGAATACCCCATTAACCAAGCTAGTTCTTCTGCCCTTGTACTCAGCATTTTGTTATCTCAACATTCAGCTCAACTGAAATGATCTATCAGAGCATGAAAAATACTGGATGGTTTAAGTGCTGCTGTAATGACAGGGATAGGGAAACAGGCAAGTGAGCCCTAATCTACCCGCCACTCAGTCCCTGCCAACTTGCAACGACCCGCCCTAGGCGACGGGGTACAACTGGGTGACGGTCCCTACACTCAATAAGTGCACGACAGACAACAGACAAGGAAACACAGAACAAAGGGAAACGGGGCAGTTGCCCACGGCAACACCGTGAGCAACAAGAGTAGTAAACGAGCCGAGTCAAACCAGGAGAGTACGAGGTGCCAAACGTAGAGCAGGAGAGTAGTGAAAAAGCCGAGTCAAACCAGGAGTGTACGAGGTACCAAACGCAGAGCAGAAGAGTAGTCAGTAAGCCAGGGTCAATACGAAGCAGGGACAAGTAGTTCAAGTAGCTGCAGCAGGGCCAGGAAACAAACAGAGAAGAATCACAAGCAAGGAGGAACAGGAAAGGCAGGTATAAATAGACAGAGGGCGGGAGCTAGCTCCGTCTGGCCAGGCTCTCCCACTCCTAAGCCTGCCATCCTGAGTGGTGGAAGATGGAGTCAGTCTCACAGACATAGAAGCAGGTGCAGACTGATTACCTATGGGCGTGGATACAGAAGCTGTGCCTGGCAGATCCTTAACAGTACCCCCCCTTTTATGAGGGGCCACCGGACCCTTTCTAGATGGACCTGGTTTATTGGGGAAACGAAGGTGGAACCTCCTGACCAATACCCCAGCGTGAACATCCCGGGCGGGTACCCAAGTCCTCTCCTCAGGCCCGTATCCTCTCCAATGGACCAGGTACTGGAGGGAGCCTTGGACCATCTTGCTGTCCACAATCTTGGCCACCACGAATTCTACCCCCTCAGGGGTGAGAACGGGGACAGGAGGTTTCCTCGAGGGAGCCAAGGACGGGGAGCAGCGTTTAAGGAGGGAGGCATGAAACACGTTGTGTACTCGAAAAGATGGGGGCAACTCCAGTTGGAAGGAGACAGGATTGAGGACTTCAATGACCTTGTACGGCCCTATAAACCGGGGAGCAAACTTCTTGGACGGGACTTTAAGGCGCAAGTTCTTTGACGATAGCCACACCAGATCCCCGACCATAAACAAGGGGTTAGCAGAACGTCTTCTATCTGCCTGAGTTTTTTACATGATCTGGGACGCCTCTAGGTTCTTCTGAACCTGGGCCCAGACTGTGCACAGTTCCCGATGAACGACCTCCATCTCGGGATTGTTGGAACTACCAGGTGAAACGGAGGAGAACTGTGGATTAAACCCAAAATTACAGAAAAAGGGGGAGACCGCTGACGAGTTACTGACCCGGTTATTAAGGGAAAATTCGGCGAGGGGAATGAATGAGACCCAATCATATTGACAGTCAGAGATAAAACACCTTAAATATTGTTCTAGAGACTGATTAGTCCTCTCGGTTTGGCCATTAGTTTCAGGATGGAAGGCAGAGGAGAAGGACAGATCAATCTCCAACTTTTTACAGAAGGCTCTCCAAAACAAAGAAACAAATTGTACTCCTCTGTCAGAAACAATATTGACAGGGAGCCCATGGAGACGCAGGATGTGTTTGACAAACAAGGTAGCTAACGTCTTAGCATTGGGTAGTTTTTTGAGGGGCACAAAGTGGCACATTTTACTGAAGCGGTCTACTACAACCCACACCACCGACTTGCCTTGAGATGGAGGCAAATCGGTGATAAAATCCATGGAGATATAGGTCCAAGGTCTCTGGGTAATGGGCAAAGAACGTAGTAAGCCCGCTGGTCGGGACCTGGGAGTCTTGGACCTAGCACAAACCTCACAAGCGGCGACGTAGGCCTTAACGTCTTTAGGCAACCCAGGCCACCAATAGTTTCTGGCAATGAGATGCTTGGTACCCAGGATGCCTGGATGACCAGATAGTGCGGAGTCATGATTTTCCCTAAGTACCCTTAGCTGGAATTGCAGGGGAACAAACAGCTTGTTCTCAGGAAGGTTCCCGGGAGCTGAACCTTGATCAGCAGCAATTTCAGAGACTAAATCAGACTCAATAGAGGAAATGATTATACCTGGAGACAAAATACAAGCAGGATCTTCCTCCGAAGGAGGGCTGGCCATGAAGCTACGCGACAGTGCATCAGCCTTAATATTTTTAGACCCAGCCCTATAGGTAACCAAAAAATTGAACCTGGTAAAAAAATAACGCCCATCGAGCTTGTCTCGGGTTTAGCCTCCGGGCCGATTCTAGGAAAACCAGATTCTTGTGGTCGGTAAGGACCGTTACCTGGTGCCTAGCCCCCTCCAGGAAGTGGCGCCACTCTTCAAATGCCCATTTAATGGCTAAGAGTTCGCGGTTGCCAATATCATAGTTACTCTCAGTGGGCGAAAACTTCCTGGAGAAGTAGGCACAAGGACGGAGATGGGTGAGGGACCTGGTACCCTGGGACAAGACAGCACCCACTCCCAACTCGGACGCGTCAACCTCCACGATAAATGGCTCCATTTGGTTGGGCTGAACCAACACCGGGGCCGAGATAAAGCACTTCTTAAGGACCTCAAAAGCCTGGACAGCCTCAGGAGGCTAGCGGAGGAGATCAGCACCCTTGCGAGTGAGGTCCGTAAGAGGCTTAGCGATGACCGAGAAGTTAGCAATAAATCTCCTGTAATAATTAGCGAACCCCAAGAAACCCTATAACGCCTTCAGGCAGGCAGGTTGGACCCATTCCGCCACAGCCTGGACCTTGGCGGGGTCCATGCGGAATTCATGAGGAGTGAGGATTTGACCCAAAAATGGTATCTCCTGCACCCCAAACACACATTTTTCGGTCTTCGCAAACAGTTTGTTTTCCCGAAGGACCTGGAGCACCTTCCTGACATGCTCAATGTGGGAGGACCAGTCCTTGGAAAACACAAGTATGTCATCAAGGTACACTACAAGAAATATCCCCAGGTAATCTCTTAAAATCTCATTTATGAAATTCTGGAAGACCGCGGGAGCATTACACAACCCAAAGGGCATGACGAGGTATTCGAAATGACCTTCGCGCATGTTAAACGCAGTCTTCCACTCATCCCCCTCTTTGATGCGGATAAGGTTATACGCCCCCCGTAGATCAAACTTAGAGAACCATTTGGCCCCCTGAACCTGATTAAAGAGATCAGGAATCAAAGGAAGGGGATACTGGTTCCTTACAGTGACCTTATTCAAGTTACGGTAGTCAATGCATGGCCTAACACCACCATCCTTCTTCCCTACGAAGAAGAAGCCAGCACCTACCGGAGAAGTAGAGGGGCGAATGTAACCCTTGGCCAGGCATTCCTGGATATACTCTCTCATGGCTTCACGTTCGGGACAAGAGAGATTAAATATCCTACCCTTAGGGAGCTTAGATCCTGGTACCAAATCGATAGCGCAATTGTATTCTCTATGAGGAGGTAACACTTCGGAGCCCTCCTTAGAGAAAACATCAGCGAAGTCCTGAACAAACTCAGGTAGCGTGTTCACCTCCTCAGGGGGAGAAATAGAATTAACAGAAAAACATGACGTCAAGCATTCATTACCCCATTTGATAAGATCCCCAGTATTCCAGTCAAACGTGGGATTATGCAACTGCAACCAGGGAAGGCCTAAAACCAAATTGGACGATAATCCCTGCATCAACAGTACAGAGCACTGCTCCAAATGCATGGAGCCAACAAGGAGTTCAAAAACCGGGGTATGCTGTGTAAAATAACCATTAGCAAGAGGAGTGGAGTCGATACCCACTACCGGGACAGGTTTAGGCAAATCAATCAAAGGCATAGCTAGAGACATAGCAAATTCCACAGACATGATATTAGCAGATGACCCTGAATCCACGAAGGCACTGCCGGTAGCAGACCTACCACCAAAAGAGACCTGAAAGGGAAGCAAGATTTTATTCCGTTTCATATTTACGGGAAATACCTGTGCGCCCAAGTGACCTCCCCGATGATCACTTAGGCGCGGAAGTTTTCCGGCTGCTTATTCTTACGCCTAGGACAGGTGTTCACTTGATGCTTGTCATCCCCACAATAGAAGCAGAGACCATTCTTCCTGCGGAACTCTCTACGTTGTTGGGGGGACACGGAGGCCCCGAGTTGCATAGGTACCTCCGAGTCTTCTGTGGAAGAACGAAGCAACGGAACCTCGGGAGGCATCATGGGGGAGTCAGAGGAGAATACACATGAACGTTCACGTTGTCGTTCCCTGAGACGTCGGTCAAGTCTTACCGCTAAAGCCATAATCTGGTCTAGAGAGTCAGAAGAGGGATAGCTAACTAGCAGGTCTTTGAGGGCGTTCGACAGACCCAACCTAAACTGGCACCTTAAGGCAGGGTCATTCCACCGAGAAGCTACGCACCACTTCCTAAAGTCAGAGTAATACTCCTCAACAGGTCTCTTACCCTGATGTAAGGTCACCAGCTGACTCTCGGCAAAAGCAGTCTTGTCAGTCTCGTCATAGATGAGTCCGAGAGCAGAAAAGAAAAGATCAACGGAGGAAAGTTCAGGGGCGTCAGGAGCCAAGGAGAAGGCCCATTCTTGGGGCCCTTCCTGGAGCCGGGACATAATTTTCCCCATCCGCTGGCTCTCAGAACCTGAGGAGTGGGGCTTTAAATGAAAATAGAGCCTAAAACTCTCCCGAAAGGAGAGAAAAGTCTTCCGGTCCCCTGAGAACCGGTCAGGCAACTTGAGGTGGGGTTCAAGAGGTGAGGTGAGGGGTACTACCATGGTAGCATCAGGCTGGTTGACCCTCTGAGCCAGGGCCTGGACCTGTAGGGAGAGACCCTGTATTTGCTGAACCAGGGTCTCAAGGGGGTCCATAGTGGTGTCAGGGACCAGTGTAGAGTAGGTATATGGGCTTGTGATTATGTAATGACAGGGATAGGGAAACAGACGAGTGAGCCCTAATCTACCCGCCACTCAGTCACTGCCTACTTGCAACGACCCGCCCTAGGCGACGGGGTACAACTGGGCGACGGTCCCTACACTCAATAAGTGCACGACAGACAACAGACAAGGAAACACAGAACAAAGGGAAACGGGGCAGTTGCCCACGGCAACAAGAGTAGTAAACGAGCCGAGTCAAACCAGGAGAGTACGAGGTGCCAAACGTAGAGCAGGAGAGTAGTGAAAAAGCCGAGTCAAACCAGGAGTGTACGAGGTACCAAACGCAGAGCAGAAGAGTAGTCAGTAAGCCAGGGTCAATACGAAGCAGGGACAAGTAGTTCAAGTAGCTGCAGCAGGGCCAGGAAACAAACAGAGAAGAATCACAAGCAAGGAGGAACAGGAAAGGCAGGTATAAATAGACGGAGGGCGGGAGCTAGTTCCGTCTGGCCAGGCTGTGATAGGCTCTCCCACTCCTAAGCCTGCCATCCTGAGTGGTGGAAGATGGAGTCAGTCTCACAGACATAGAAGCAGGTGCAGACTGATTACCTATGGGCGTGGATACAGAAGCTGTGCCTGGCAGATCCTTAACAGCTGCATTGTACCATCAGCTTTTAAAATGCTACAGAAGCTTTTGGTGATCTAAAAACTTAATAGCATAAAATACTTGTGTGTGTAAATCACATTTTTGCACTAGGTTTCCATTGCCACAATACTTTCATACTATATAGATGCAGCGGAGTAGTTTGTCATTTAGATTTAGCTACCACATAATATCTTGACGAGCTTAGCCATATAATAAACTCCAGTCTTCTACCTCTGTATATTGTTTCAAACGTGATTTTATGTGTATACATGGTTTATTTGGTCTTCAGTAAAAAAAAAAAATCGCCAAAGTCCTATTAACTTTTTGTCTGGTAAAAAAAAACAGCATTTGAAAATCTTTGTTAACGAATACTAGACTAATCATTTTCTCCTCTCATGACTCCATATTGTATCATCTGGCATATTTTTGGATCATATTATGCTCCCACTGCACAGTGCTGACTATTGGCTTCTTTTATCATATTGTTTTTATCCCTGGCCTCATGAGAGAGCACAAACAATATGCCACCTGTCTCATCTCTACTAGCACACAATAGAAAACTGACATGCTATTACTGGCATTCATCTTCTGGACATGATGAAAATCAAAAATGCCCAAGGTACATAATTCATTTCAGTCTATTATCCACTTATTGAAATTAGATTATGCTATGGTTTTGCTCTAGAACTGAAATGTGGTTGGTATCACAGATTTTCTCAGACAGATTCCCTGCTGCATTTCAACTTCAGCAATGGAAAAATTACATATAAAATTTGTATGGCTTCAATTTAGCAAAATTAACATCCCCGTGACATGAATATGTGTTTTAGTTTTTAGAATTGATTTACTTTTTCTAAAAGCATGAAAAATATCTCATAGATAACCTGGCAGAAACCTTTAAAAAAATTGCTGAAACATTTACTTAAAGTGAATGTGAAATTATGTTATGGTATATTTACAAGCAGCAGATTTGTTGCAGACATTACGAGGGATAACAGAGTGCGGTCTTGTCTTAGATTAATTTTCAGTTGAAGAAAATTCTGCAACAAATCCGTCACATGTGAATGTGCCCTTAGGCATTTCCGTTAATAGCAATCCCTTATTATGATCTTTAATATGATCTTAAAATTTAAACAGTAATTATAAGTGGGAACGAAGTAACAAGCCAAACGGTTGTGGTAAATTTCAGATTCCCTGTTGTTGCCTTCCATGAGCACAATTGAGGTGTTGTTTAGGCATTTGTCCTGAAAATCCCTAATATAATCATTAAAGTGCAGTTGTGACTACTTTAAAAATGATTTTCAGGAATTTGCATTAATAATAGTTCCTTGAAGGGGTTTTCCCACAAGAGTACGTTTTAGGATATTAAAATATGACAAAACTTACTGATTGGTGGGATTCCAACTATTAGGACAGTTGATCTTTATAATGACGGGGCACCAAGGCAAGTAAAATTTACCTGACACCGTGACACAAGAAAAGGTGTTGGTTCTGAGCTTGTTTTGCAAATCCATAATATAATTATTAATGTAGAAGTTCAGTTGTGGTCATAAAAAATGTATGTGGGGGGCGTGACCGGATGTCGATGGAGTAGGACGCAAGCTCCTCCACTAACCACCCTATTAACTGCTGTTGATCTTGGATTTAGCCTCCCAATACACCCGCAAGATGGTGAAACGTATGCCCAAGAAGCCAGAGAATAAACTGGCACCTTCCGGCGTGCCGAATCCCGGGACTCTGGACGCATTCCTTCGCGCAGACCCACAGGCGGAACAAACGCCATTATTGGCGCCTTCCTTAGCATCACAAGCTCCCTGGGGCCCATCAGAATCCCTGGAGGGAGACCCGCTTGCTGATCAGGTACAGTCCCTGACACCGGAGCTACCTGGCTCTGTATCCGCTGACCAACGCCATGACCTGGGGCGGGAAGACGGCCACGTGAACGTCAGCCCGCCATCTTTGGATACCTCCTTACCACACCCAGAGCAAGCTTTCCTGACGAGTGCCTCTCCACAGCATAAAGGCTCACAGGTTGGTGACTTACCTTTCACCATAGAGAACTTCCCGCTCTTACCCAAAGTTCCGAGGCCTCTGAGGGACGAGATCCCCTCCCCCTCCTCGAAACGTTCTAGAGACCGGAGAAGAGAGACACGTGACGCGGAGCTGGAAGCTCCCTCCATTTCGACACGGCCACCCTCGTGTGACCGAGGCTTGGGTTCCCAGGCAGAGCTCTCATCCTCTGACTCCGAGTGCCCCACACCTAAAAGGGCAGACTGGCATTCCATTCTCTGCCAGCTTCTTACTAGAGAAGACTTTAAGGTTCTTATAGCGGAGGTAAAAGAGACCTGTAATGCCACCATTGCAGCTGTACGGCAGGACATACAATATGTAGCAAATAGAGTGGAGACGTTGGAGGATGATCACGACTCCACTCGCCAATATATTTCCCAACTACAGTCCACAGTAGTGGCCCAAAACACGGCCCTCAGCGAGTACCATAACCATCTGGAAAATCTTGATAATAGGGGTCGACCCACAACTTTAGAATCAGGGGTGTACCTGAACCTAAACAAGACGAAAATGTGAAACAGATCCTGACGACCATTTTTAACAAAGTTATAGGCGCAGCCATGGATCATCCTATTAAATTAGACAGAGCTCACAGAGCTCTGAGACCAAAAGGGGCCACCACCCTGCCAAGAGATATCATCTGCTGTGTTACGGACTTTGAGCTGAAGGAAACCATAATGACCAAGGCCAGAACCCAACGGTCCATTGAATATGGAAATGCTACGATTCAACTACTACCTGACCTATCTTGGATTACCCTACATAAGCGGCGACAACTGCGCCCGCTGCTCTCCATCCTGAGGGATGCTAACATCCTGTACCGCTGGGGATTCCCTTTCAGTCTTACAGCCAGAAGAGATGGACTCCGCAGTCCTCAGGTCGCCTATGGATGTACAAGCATTTTGTGCCATACTGGATATTCCTTTACCGAAATTGCCTAGTTGGGATCTCGTTCTACCCCCTCCACCTCCTCCACCCGTCTGGCACAAAGTCCTGCAAAAAAAGAAACCCACCACACCGGGGGGCCCTATTATCGACAGAGGTCGCAAGTCTCAAATCCGGAGATAAAAGAGTCTGTTGCGGGAGGCTACTACTCATATATGCACTGTTTAGTGCACAGGCCGCATTGAATTTTTTCTTTATTCTTATGTTATGTGTTATTTTCTTTTAAACTGTATTACACCCATATAGGTGGTGGTGGGGGGCTACCAAACCAAGTCATCAGAAGTTGCTGAGGTGGGCTCCGGCTGCGTCGACTTCTAGGGGCACTTATTCCCTACGGAGACGACTCATTTTCCTAGTGCATTTTATGCACCTAGTGTTTTCACTGTTAGTTACACATAAGAATCGATTTAATTATTATGTCTCCATATGGAAGGTACTTTCCATTCATAGTCAATCGTATGACTTGATAGCGTACTGTTACTGTATATGTTTATTGCTTTTACTTTACGTGTTTTTATGTCTATGTCTCCCCTATCCTTCCCCTTCTTTCCTTGGATTCTGGTCATCTGATAGGAGATATCTTCGGGAATATGGCTCTGGAGAGGTGGAGAGGATCTACGGTCTCTTACCGTCCCGCTATAGATGCAGGTTGGGCCCTTCTTGGGGGTTTATATTCATGTTTGATTTGCTGACTTTAGATCTGTCATGGCACACATAGTTTCTTTAAGTGTCAAGGGCCTAAACTCTAATGTCAAACGGAGATTAGCGCTCAAAGAACTAAAATACTTGAAAGCGGATATTGCATTTCTCCAGGAAACGCACCATGACAGATCGGGCTCCTTTAAATTTGCCTTGCCCCACTTTCCTATGGTATACACGGCGACACAAAATAAGAAAAAAGCGGGAGTTGCGATTCTAGTCTCTAGAGACTGTCCGCTGCAAGTTAGTAAGTCCATTATGGACCCAATGGGTCGGTATCTTATCCTGGTGGGGACAATGAGAGGTGTCCCTCTCACGCTATGTTATATATATGCCCCGAATACCTTGCAGATCCCTTTTCTGGAGAAAGTGTTTGCCAAACTCTCACGCCTCCCGTCTAATACTCTCATCATAGGTGGGGACTTTAATCTCCCCGTGTCCGACGTAAGGGACAGACAATCCCTCACTACGCCCACGCCATCATCAGACCTATGCAGACATACCCTAGCCTTTCGTCGCCTGATCCATAAATATAATCTATATGACCTATGGAGGGTTGCTAATCCTTCGGCTAAACAATACACTTTCTATTCCCACCCACACAATACTCATACACGGATAGACCTCTTTCTGGGTAACATACCGAGCCTACGCTCTACATCCTCGGCGGACATTGGCCCTATCACATGGTCAGACCATGCACCGATTATGCTTGACCTCCGTTCAGATTTACGGACTACAAGGCAATGCCACTGGAGACTAAACGAAAGGCTGCTTAAATACCCGATACATAGGGATGCTCTTAAGAACCACATTGACTCATATTTTAACCTTAACAAGAACTCAGTCCCTACATTATCTACAATATGGGAAGCCCATAAAGCAGTTATCCGGGGGCATTGTATCTCCATTTCTTCTCGCCTCAAGCGAGACACGAAACAACAGCAGGTAGACTTGACAGCGACCCTTACCGCCCTAGAACGTAGAATGGCCATGTCTCCCTCTACATCCACTCTCCTTCGCATTATTGAAGCGCGGAGTAAATTGAAGGATCTCTCCATAGCCAAGGTGGAACGATTATTATTATAAACTAAACAGAAATACTACGAGCGGGGAAATAAGGCACACTCACTACTGGCAGCGCAATTACGTAACAACCAACTACATTCGACCCCATCGGCGCTTAAAGACTCACAAGGTCAGTTCCTCTTTGACCCTAAACAACAGGCCGATCTATTTCACTCATATTATACAAAGCTATATTCCCTCCCATCTCAACTCCCTACCGACCCCACTGCCCGAACCCAGTGCCTCCCGGAATATCTAAAATCTTGCTCTCTCCCCACTCTTACAACATCGGACATTGATATGCTCAATGCACCCATCTTGTTAGATGAACTACAGGACACGATCAAAGAACTCCCTAATGGTAAATCACCGGGTCCTGACGGCTTCTCTTATCTCTATTACAAAGTCTTTCAGGATTCTCTAACTCCACATATGATAGACCTCTTTCATTCTTTCCTGTCGGGGGAGCAGATACCCCCCTCAATGCTTCATTCTTTTATCACGGTTATTCCTAAACTGCGGAAGGACCACTCTGATTGTTCTAACTACAGACCGATATCGCTGCTGAATGCAGATTTAAAAATATTCACCAAGATTTTGGCCAATAGGCTGGGTTCCCTTCTGCCTGGGTTGATCCAAAAAGATCAAGTGGGATTTGTCATGCATAGACAGGCGGGGGATAACACTAGAAGAACTATAGATCTGATAGATGTTATCAATAAATCAGAAACATCGGGCCTACTCTTGAGTCTGGACGCTGAGAAGGCATTTGATCGATTAGATTGGTCCTTCCTCTTCGCCACCCTAGCGACGATTGGCATTTCTGGTCCTTTTCTTCACGCGATACGTGCACTATACTCCTCCCCGAACGCAACGGTAAAATTGCCACATGCTACATCTCAAAGCCTTTCTATCTTCAATGGTACCCGTCAAGGGTGCCCGCTCTCTCCCCTCCTTTTTGTGCTTTGCGTAGAGTCACTGGCTTCCTATATCAGGAGAAATCCGGATATTCAAGGTATCATGGTAAGAGATAGGGAATTTAAAATATCCCTCTTCGCCGATGATGTCCTCCTGACTCTTCGCAATCCACAGATCTCCTTGCCCAACCTACATTCGGTCCTAAAAGAATATAGTCGACATTCGGGTTATAAAATCAACAACTCTAAGACAGAAGCCTTACCGATTAATCTGGCCCCGTCACTTATAGCGACCCTGCAGTCTTCCTTTAAATATACTTGGAAGACGGACACAATAAAATACTTAGGCACTCAGATTTCTAGTTCATATGCCTCCCTGTACAAACACAATTATGTTCCCTTCGTTCAAGACATAAATAAACTCATATCTAGATGGTCTGTCCTGCCAAAGTATCTATACCTTTTGGAAACCCTTCCGGTTCCTATACCACGAAAAGACCTGTGCAAATTTCAAACGACTCTTTTGAAATACATTTGGGCGGGTAGACGACATAGAATCCCAAGCTCAGTCATGCTCTCGTCTGTTACGGCGGGTGGCTTAGCTGTCCCAGACGTTTACCGGTACTACCTGGTGGTTCATTTGAGAAGGATCCCATGCTGGACCTCACTAAGGGCATATAATAAATGGACTGAGATTGAGAAATTATGGATCGCACCTACACACCAAGAATGCTTTGTTGTGGTCTGGAACGGCGGACACCCTGACGGACCCCTCCTACACTCAATGACGTTCACTAGGAATATTTGGAGGATATCTGAAGCGAAGTACGCACTGTCTTCCTCAAAATCCCTAATGACACCCTTCCTATATAATCCTTCCTTACCTGTGAGCCTTACTACAAAAATGTCCCAGCCATGGTCGAGAGCCGGTTTATTTTACTTTGCTGACATAGTAGACCCCTGTCAACGAACGATTTTACCGTTCTCAACGTTGCAAGCTAAATATAACTTACCAAACAATTCCTACTTCAGTTATATGCAAATCACACATTTTGCTAACTCTATGCGAGCGGAACCGTGTTTTTCTAAACCCACAGCCTTTGAAACGCTCTGTAAAACGACTGTCTCAACTAGGGGGTTAATATCAGGGATATATGCTATTCTTGCTGATTCGCCTCTTCAGGAGACGGCCAGACATGGCTATATGGCCAGGTGGGAGGCATACCTGGGCAGGGAGCTCCCCATGTCGCTGTGGCAAATCATCTGGTCCCAGACAGCGAAATCATCTCTATGTGCGGCTTATAAAGAAAACCAATATAAAATTTTGATGCATTGGTATCATACTCCGGAATTCCTCCATTGCATTTTCCCTTTAGTATCGGATAGGTGTTGGAGATGTCACAGCGACGTGGGGTCACTTCCTCATATCTTTTGGGACTGTCAACTAATAAGACCCTTCTGGAGGGAAGTTGGAGGCCTTATTCAGGGGGTTTTGGGGGTTAGACCCCCGAGGCAAGCTTTGACCTATCTTCTAAATGTGCCACCGAAGGGATGGGGGAAGGTCCAGTCCCGATTGCTTCTTCATATACTTACAGCTGCGAAGTGTCTTATTGCGGCCAATTGGAAATGCAATACTCCGCCTACGTTGAATGCCCTTCATAACAGAATTAGGGAAGTCAAGAGAATGGAATCACTGACGGCCTCATTGAATAATTGCGTAGATCACTTTACAAGTGTGTGGAAGTTCTGGGACATGTATGACTCCTCTAGACCACCATGATAGAGACTATTGCTCTCAAAGTACACTTAGGCCTAATGTATAGAATAGGATAACTCCTGGGATCCACCTTTACCTTACCTTCTTCCTACCCTAGTGTATCTGTCTATTGTCATGTTATTATTGTTGGAATCTTTTCTTATCTCGTGTAGACGGTGGATGCTGACGTGAAATAGCATAAAGCTAAGCTTCGTATTTCTTACTGCATATTCCGAGAGGACAATAGCCTCATCAGTGTTTTCATAATATATAAATAGATCTTAGATAGCCCGCCCATTGAATCCTAGTACTACATTGTGGTAATATTGTGTTGACCTATGTATGGACGATCAATGTAATGTACAAATTTTTCTTTTGTTCACCCACTTTGTGCCTGCACGTCTGTATTTGCTATTGTTTTTTTTTGTTTCCATGTTGATGCAAATGAAAATAAAAATATATAATTATAAAAAAAAAAAAAAAAATGTATGTGAGTGACTACCATATGAGAAGTGCTTTTGTCATTTTGGTGCTTAATTAGCTCCCGTTCATTAGGACACATAAATGATCAATGACACCAGCTTAACTGCATTGTCTATTGGTATTGGTCTGAAGAAGACTGACGTCCATCTCCTGCCTCATCAGAAAATTCTTAATGGGAGCCTGTCATCCACATCATATTGCCCTCACTGAGAACAACATAATGTAGTGACAGACATGCAGTCTATCATGTATGTGCTAATGTAAGTCCTTTTATGAGATCTTACATTCAGAGCTCAGACAGCACCGCCAGAGATGAGTCTGGCATATTTAGGAGCTGCCGCCAGCTCTGCCTGCTTTCTACACATTCTTCGCTGTGCATATGGAGACATCTGTCAATCAGCGGAGAGTGGGTGGAGCTAGTTTAGAGTGGGCAAGGCTAGCGGCAGTTCACGAATACACCAGACTCATCTCTGGCGGCGATCCCGGAGCTCTTAATGAAAGTTCTCATAAAAGGTTTTACATTAGCATATAATTGAGAGTCAACTGAAATCAGCGTGTCTGTCACTACATTATGCATTAAGCATAATGTGTATGACAGGTTCCAATTAAGTTTATATTGGCTGATGTTTTTTTTGATAAGGGGATATCATACAGTTCTTCTTTAAAGGCAATGTGTTGCCAGAAAAACATGTTTTGTTTTTTTTAATTAAACATTTAGTGTGTAGGTGATTAAACATTGTTCAAATTTTTTTTATTTTTTTCACGAGTCAGGAAATATTATAAATTAATTCTAATTTATAATATTTCCCATTGCTGGTCACTAGATGGAGCTATTCCCAAAATTGCAGCATTGCAAAATTGGGTAAAAAGCCCTCGCTCTAGTGAGCTCTCAGCATCCCCCCCCCTCCTTTATCCTGGCTAGTGCCGGGATAAACGAGGGGTTTGAACGGTCTAACCTCCTACACTGTGTGTCGCCATTTTTTGAGCTAACACACAGTGTAGTAGGTTTACATACAGTAGTAAACGTACACAAACACGAACATACATAGAAATCTCTTACCTGCTCCTGCCGCCGCGGCTCCCTCCGGCCCGTCCGCTCCGTCTGCTGCCGCTGGTCCAAGTGCACAAGTCCGGAAGCCGCGACCGGAAGTAGTAATCTTACTGTCCGGGCGCGACTTCCGGTCCACACCAAAATGGCGCCGGACGGCGCGCATTTCAAATTGGACTGTGTGGGAGCGGCGCATGCGCAGTTCCCACACAGACGGCGTACATTGAAGTGGATGGGACGGGAGCCGTTCGCAGTCCCTATGGGACTGTGGCTGCCATATTCCATGTCTGTATGTGTCGTTAATCGACACATACAGAAATGGGAAAAAAAATGGCAGCCCCCATAGGGAAGAAAAAGTGTAAAAATAAGAAAAAGTAAAACACAAACACACAAATAAATATAAACATTTTTAATAAAGCACTAACATCGTTAACATATTAAAAAAAAAATTGTGATGACACTGTTCCTTTAAAGAGGACCTGTCACCAGTTCAGTTGACTGTATGAAGCTGTCCAATCAGCATCATACACTTTCTCCTCTTCCCTGCACAACGTGATCTCAGCTTCCATCACATCATGCTGTGCAGGGAAGGGGAGACGCTATATGATGGTGATAGGACACCATCATACAGCCAACATGGACACTGCCCCCATTGAAACCTCAGCGTTACACTAGCCAAAGGGGCAGTAAGACAAAAAAAATATGTCTAGGCCAAAAAGTCATACAGACCAAATAGTCCAAAAGAGTTTTTATATACAATCTTTATTAGTCCATACATTTGGACAAATTACCCCCCTACAAATATATACAAAAAGTTAAAAACTTTATTAAAAACAACCTCGTAAAAGAAACCAGACAATTCAAATGGATACTAAGTCAAAATATATATTATAATAGTAATTCATCCAACTAGGAATCAGTGTCTAGAACAAGATCCCAAATATAGGGGAACCACAGAATGTATACAATCAATGCAAGGATAATTTAATTACCTGTGACTGGCATGACGGCAGATTAAAAGATCACCTAAGACGACAACTTGACTCGCGTTTCGCAGTCATCCTGATGGTTGCAAAACGCGCGTCAAGGTGTCGGCTTAGGTAAACTTTTCATCTGCCATCATGCCAGCCACAGGTAATTAAAGTATCCTTGCTTTGACCGCAGGGCCGGACTGAAAGATGTCAGATAGCCTGGTGTCTGCAAGTAGGCCGCTCTAGTCTTTATTCCCGACAGGCTTCCGTAGATTCTCCCCCTCCACCCTGACCTGTCTCTGCATGCTATAGGGTTAGTCAATCAGCCAATGCAGTCTCCTCTTCCTCTGACCATACTCTCTGCATCAGGGGCAGACATACTGCCAATGCAGCAGGTGCATAGCGGCCCCAAGGATTAGGTGGTGCCTCTCTAACAGGGCCGGTACTAGATTTTCTGCTGCCTAAAGGCAAAAATTTAAATGGCGCACCTCAGATCTTTATTGACATCCTCCTGGCTGTTCTACATCACTACCAGCCTCCTCCAGCGCTTGCGGATGCGCCGTTGCAGAGTACACCTTGGTGCACGGTACATGCCCATGGAGTACAAGGAAATGGCGCATCTGAGAAAGCTGGAGGAGACTGGTAGTGATGTAGAACAGCCAGGAAGAGGTCAATCATGCATGGAAATGTGGGTTTGGAATCAGGACTGTGTGACTCTTTAGAGTAATGGCACCACCTTATGACCCTTTAAAAAGTAGTTAGAATACAGCATGCGCCGTTTTTAAAAGTTGACTTCGCTACATCTGAAAAAAACATGCAGGGGAATGTTTGGAAATATTGTCAGGTCATGTATTACCGCAAGGTGACGGTTAAAAGGTTTAAAACTACCTGACAGGTTCCCATTAAATAGACAATGAATTGCAACAATTCCATCTGCCCTGCAATTTTGATATTATAAATATATCCTACATTAATTACAGCACCAGAACCAAGCTCGGACATATATACGGCACAGAACCAAGCTACGTACATTAATACAGTACCCGAACCAAGCACAGTACATATATACAGTACCCGTACCAAGCACAGTACATATATACAACACCGGAACAAAGCTCTGACATATATACAGCCCCAGAGCAACGCTCAGTACATATATACAGCACCAGAACAAAGCTCAGTACATATATACAGCACCAGAACAAAACTCAGTATATATAAAAAATCACAAGCAACAAACAAGAAACTAAATAGTCTCAAATACTCCACCGTTGGCCCTGATAAGTTGCAGACAGAGAAAACAGATGGGCTCTGGATTTCAAACCAGGGCCACTCAGAAGCTTGGCTAGTAGTCATGACAACCTAAAAGTGATGGACGTTTCATAACACTAGCACCCACTTGTGATGGATATATCCATCACTCGTCGTTTAGGGGTCAAAATTTAGTTTCATGTGAAATAATACGGAGCAGAAATTGGTTATGTGATCATTTGGAAGGGAAATGATAGGGCAACCTTTTAGAAAGAGTGTTTGCTCCTCAGGGTCAGGGCTGTATTATTGCTCACATAGTGGCAGTAGGTGTGGATATCTACATTATGTCCAATCATTTGGATAGACCATAAATGTCAAAGATGGGAATACTCCTGTGAAGATAGAATGCCAGGGCTGAATATAACCATTCATCCCTGACATCAAATGTTAAGTAATTGAGACGACACTCGTCTTGACAATAATGATATACTAGATATAAGTGGCAAATAATACTCTGTGTGAAGCCATGTGCACAAAATCTCATCCATTTTTCACCTGGCCGATATCTCTGAGTGAACAATGTGGAAAGTGGACCTGTGTGCTATCAAATACTGGGGATGAATTTCATTCCCAGTTTAGCCCTGATTGATTGTATACATTTGTGGTTCCCCTATACTTGGTATGTTGTTCTAGACACTGATCCCTAGTTGGATGAATTACTATTATATATATTGTGACTTAGTATCCATTTGAATTTGGGCCATGGTGGTTTCTTTCACCTAAGGTTATTTTTAATTATGTCTTATAACTTTTTGTATATATTTGTATCGGAGTAATTTGTCCCAATGTATGAACTAATGAAGATTGTACATAAAAACTCTTTTGTACTATTTAGTCTGAATGACTTTTTGGCCTAGACATTTTTTCAGTCTTATTTGTGAAAGTATTTTTGTCTTGCTTTTTGAAATTATACTCGGGGAGTCGGGATATATATAGGTGTATAACCCTTTGGCTTGTATAGCCTAATTAGCATAATAAGAAAATGGCTCATAACTCAGAAAGTAAAAAAATGGATTGGGATACAAATTACACTGACATCACCAGCGTGACAGCGCCTCTGACATATAGGGCTTTACTGAACTGGGGACAGGTCCTCTTTAAGTTTATTTTCCTGGAAAACACTGACAGAAAGACAAAACCACTCCTATTTTTACTTTCATTCTGAGCTAGTAAAAAGCAAAAATCTTCTGTTCTAGTAAGGAAGATGATATACACTCCTCAACATTGAAATTGCAACACCAAACAAGACAATCCATAAGGTTATGCAAATCGAGAAAGTTGCAGGTGTTGCTAAGATATGAAAATGATCAAACTTTCAAGCACGGAGGTTCAAACTTTAGCAAGTGGAGCGGCATAAAAGCCAGATTAAAAGCAAAGTTTTTCAGCCACATGAACCCTCAAAAATGGGATAAAGTTGTGTGGGATGATTGTGCGATGCCTCCTGTTCGTCGATATGCCAGTTATCGCCATTTGACGTAAACTGGGAAGGACAGAATCCTTGAACTGAGAGACCATAGTTTATCACTCTGGCCGATCGCCTAGGCTGAGGTGTCAGCCCCGTTCAACTTTGCGTTTCCCGGAGCTTGGAAGAACAACGACAAACAGGAATAGCAGCAAGAGGTGTGCCAATGCGAACCTCTGCACGGTCGGATCATCTGATTTGGTCGTGGAACCAGTGGTATGGTCATTTTTCCAAAGTGTCATTTTTCAACAGGACAATGCCTAGCCGCATGTTGCTTGTGCTACTGTGAGCAGCCTGCGTGGCCTAAACATGCTACCATGGACTGCAGTGTTTTCGAACTTGTCTCCCATCGAGCACATCTGGGACGTCAATGGTTGACAATTGCAAAGGGAGCTGCCAGCAGCCAATCAAGATGATTTGCGTGCCCAAGTGCATTCAGCGTGGCATAACATTCCTCAGACAACTATTAATAACCTCACTGATAGCGTGCCAAGGCGTGTAAGGCCCCATGCACACGACCGTATTTTTGTCCACCCGCAAATACTGGCGGAAATACGGGTCCTTGGTCACACGTATTCGAACCGTATTGCACCAGTATTTACGGACGCGTGCCCGTAAATACGGGTCCGGTGTCACCCGTATTCCACCCGTATTTATGAGCACGTTTTCGCTGCAAAATTACACTGCAGTAATCGGCAGCCCTTCTCTCTATCAGTGCAGGATAGAGAGAAGGGACAGCCCTTTCCGTAATAAAAGTAAAATTAAAATTCATACTTACCCAGCCGTTGCCTTGGTGACGCATCCCTCTCTTGAAATCCAGTCCGACCTCCCTGGATGACTCGCAGTCCATGTGACCGCTGCAGCCAGTGATTGGCCTGTGATTGGCTGCAGCGGTCACATGGGCTGTAACGTCATCCCAGGATGCCGGACTGGAGGAAGAAGCAGGGAGTTCTGGGTAAGTATGAACGTCTTTTTTTTTTTTTACAGCTTTATCTATATTGTGATCGGTAGCCACTGTCCCTGGTGCTGAAAGAGTTACTGCCGATCGTTTAACACTTTCAGCACCCTGGACAGTGACTATACACTGACGTCGCCTAGCAACGCCCCCGTAATTACGGGTGCACACACGTAGTCACCCGTAATTACGGGAGCCCCATAGACTTCTATGGGCCTGGCCGTGCCGTAATAACGGCCTGAAATAGGACATGTTCTATATTTTTCAACGGCACGGGCACCTTCCCGTAAGCATACTGGGAGGTACCCGTGGCCAATAGCAGTCTATGGGCCCGTAATTACGGGCCGTAATTACGGCCCGTGATTACGGGCGTCTTTACGTTCGTGTGCATGTGGCCTAAGTGTGTGTATTTCTGTGGAAGATGTTTGGAATATTTTGTTTGCAAATTTTTTATTATTTGCATATCATTAACATGTCTATCGATCCTGTGATTTCCACAATTCCAAAACTTTTGCTTCTTGGTTTTGCAATTTCAATGTTGAGGAGTGCAACTGTTTAGCCTGATGTTGAAGTTGCAACCTCTGTCTCACGTTCTTCACACAAGGACAATTATTAGGAAATAATGAATGTTGGAGTGAAATAAAATCAAATTAAGTAACACTATGGAATTGATGAAATATCACTGAGTGACATAAAGGGTGAAGTCTGAATGTTTTTTGGCTGTATTGACGATAGTTTATCTGCTGATATTGGATGTAGGTCACTGTTCCAGAATTAGCAGCCTTACTTCCAATAACCTCTATTTTATGTTAGTGCTTTGCATTTCAATTAACTTATTTAAAAGTCTAATTATCTATTATATCTCCCACTGACTTCTTAATTGGTTGGAAATTGCTGTGCTAATAATGATGAAGTGATGGTTGTTTAATAAATCTGGCTAAATCTGTATGTTCCTAAATTGTGTTTTACACGAAAATTAGACATATGTGCAGTAGTATAAATGAAATCTTTTATTTTCTCACAATAAGTGGCAGTTACAGAACATTTATCAACTGCATGAAGCAGAACCCAGGAGAGTGCTATTGTGCATACCTTTCATATAAGATTTTCCTGTTTCCCTCTGTCCTAAGCCGAAAGATATATGTTTTTAATATGTGTACTGTCATCAGTTGCCGTTTTTGTTTTACTGTATATACAGTGGGAGTAATGCCAAATAAGAATAATAATTATGTACAAACAGCAGAATTGATGTCTGTCATACCCAAAACCCCAGATGTTTGTAAAAAGGCAAGTGCTTTTGCTGAATTCTCTTATAAGGCCTAATGCACAGATTACTGCAGTGACACCCCAGCAGATGCAATAACTATAGTTATTCTAAAGGCAATGTTCCCTCTAAGTCTTGGCAGCTCCTGAGCAGGGCAGTTAGGGAGCAGGGCAATTCTCCATCAATGGTGGGTGATCTGATGACCAAAAGTAATACCCCCAGTAAACGCCAATATAGCGACTAAATAAGAGAATAAGAAAACTTATTTTAAATTAGTTCTAAATTACTTTTTTAAATACTATAATATTACAAGTCCAGCAGTAAAATAGACAGTTATAAACACCAATTATAGGCATCAATGAAATAATGCTTTATTACACGACTGTCCCTGTAGATAGCACCACACAGACTCTTGTAGATAGCGACACGCACACACACCCTGTAGATAGTGCCACAGACCCCCTGTAGAGAGCGCCACACAGCCCCTGTAGATAGTGCTACACACATCCCCTGTAGATAGTGCCACACACATCCCCCTGAAGACAGCTTCACCCCCTGTAGATAGTGACATGCACAGCCCCCTGTAGATAGCGTCACACACAGCCCCTGTATATAGCACCACCCCCTGTAGATAGTATTACACGCAGCCCCCTGCAGATAGCGCCACACGCAGCCCTCTGCAGATAGCGCCACATGCAGACCCCCCTGTAGATAGTGCCACACAGACCCCCCTGTAGATAGTGCCACACAGACCCCCCTGTAGATAGTGCCACACAGACAACCCCTGTAGATAGTGCCACACAGACCCCCCTGTAGATAGTGCCACACAGACCACCTGTAGATAGTGCCACACAGCCCCCCTGTATATAGTGCTACACAGCAATTCCCCCTGTATATAGTGATACACAGCCCCCCTCCCCCCTTGTATATAGCTCTACACAGCCCCCTCTTCCCCTTGTGTATAAAGTGCTACAAAGCCCCCCTCCCCTTTTATATAGTGCTACATAGCCCCCCTCTTCCCCTTGTATATATAGTGCTACAGAGCCCTCCTCCCCTTGTATATAGTGCTACACACAGCAACCCCCCCTGTATATAGTGCTACACAGCCCCCCTCCTCCCCTTCTATATAGCGCTGCACAGGAATCCCCCCCTGTAAAAAGCGCTACACAGCTCCCTCTCGCCTTGAATATATAGCTACACAGCCTCCCTCCCCCTTGTGTATAGCGCTACACAGCCCCCTCCTCCCTTTGTATATAGCGCTACACAGCCACCCCTCCCACTGTATATACTGCCACACAGTTCCTTAAAAAAAAATAAGATTGTGCTTACCTTGCCCCGTTCCAGCGACAGACGGAGCACTACACTGCCTCTCCGGCAGGACGCATGCGCAGACCAGCATGATGATGTGACAGACATCATCACCCCGGCATGCGTGTCTCCTAGCGCCTTATAGGCTGCAGGCCTAACGTGACCTCCAGCCAGGGCCGGCCTTAGGTTGGATGGCGCCCTGTGCGGGACTCTCTATTGCCGCCTCTTACAAAAACCAAAAATTAACCACATATATAGACACACACATACTGGAACATATATACTCTACATATATAAAGAGATATTTAGACATACTGTACAGGCAAATATACATACACACATTCAGGTAAATATATAGACGTACAGACACATATACACACACACACCGGCAGATAAATACACATACAGGAACGTATACAAATACATAAAAAAGCACATTCACAAACATATATACCCAGTACAGATAATGTAGTAGATGTTACCTGCAGTCCTATGTAACACCACAGATAACACACAGTAATAACGGAGTACAGATAATATAGTAGACGTTACCTGCAAGGTATATAAGAGGCAGCAAGGTATGTAATGGGCAGCAGGGTATATAAGGGGCAGCAGGGTAAATAAGGGGCAGCAGGGTATATAGGGGCAGCAGGGTATAGAGGGGCAGCAGGATATATAGAGGCAGCAGGATATATAGGGGGCAGCAGGACATATAGGGGGCAGCAGGGTATATAGGAGGCAGCAGGGTATATAGGAGGCAGAACAGATATTTTCATTTTATCTGTTCTACATTAATATTGAACACACATTTACAAAGAGACATAAACACATGCAGAGACAGAGGGACACACTGTAACATATACACATACAATAACAGAGACACATACTGTATATACAGAGACACATACTGTATACACACAGAGACACACACTGTGTACACACAGAGACATACACTGTATACACACAGAGACACACTGTATACACACATATACACACAGACTACTCATCATCTGTCCTTGCTGACAGGATCACAGGCTTCTTGCAGGACGGGCTGTGGGCGGAGCTTCCTACTCTGCTTCTCGGCTCCGTGTGTGTAATTATCTAAGAGCAGAGCGCAGAGTGGAGGCAGAGCCCAGTGGCGCCCCTACATGCTGGGAGGGTGCAGCGCCCTGTCCACTGGCACACCCCTAAGGCCGGCCCTGCCTGCAGCCTATAGTATTCATTTGTATGTGTGTCCTGAGGACGCATATACAAGTGAATGTGGCTGTCGCTAGCACCAGAGCCCCTTCCGGTGCTGGCGACGCCACTGCATCAGCCCGCCGCTCGTGACAGTGCCCGGGCTTTAACCCCTTCCAAACATTTGTTGTATCCATACGCCAAAGTCATGTAGGGGACGTATGCAAAGGGCTAACGGAGTGAACCCACTCAATACGATGCCAGTGTCGGCTGTATGTTACAGCCGACGCTTCAGAGTAACGAGCGGGATCGCGCTCGTTTAACTCGTTAAATGCCACGGTCAATAGCGACCGCAGCATTTAAATCGTTAGAAAGAGGGTGGCGACCCCCTCTAACAGCTCATCGTGCCCCCCGCAATGCAATCCCGGGGTGATGATTGTTGCTACGGCTGCTTGGGGGCCTAATGAAGGCCCCCAGGTCCGCCATCCTTATGCTCCTATTAAGATCGGCAGGGCTTAATTGAAGCCTGTCAAGATCATGATATACTGCAATACATTAGTATTGCAGTATATAGTGCAAGCGATCTGACGATCGCTGGTTGAAGTCCCCTTGGGGACTAATAAAAAAAGTAAAAATTTGTAAAAATAAAGTGTTTTTTTTATGTAAAAAAATATATAAAAAATTAAATGTTCAAGAAAAGCCCCTTTACCAAATTTTACCAAAAATAAGCCCTCATACCACTTAATCGACGGAAAAATAAAAAAGTGATGGCTCTCAGAATTTGGCGGCACCAAATAAATTTTATTTTTTACACTTTTTACTTGTAAAAGTAGTAAAATATAGAAAAAACTACATATATTTGGTATTGCCGTAATCGTATTTGACCCGCAGAATAAAGTTAACATGTTGTTTTAATTGCACAGTGAATTCCGTAAAAACGAAGCGCAATTTTCTACTCCACAAATAATTTTTTTCCCGTTTCCTAGTACATTATATGGTACAATAAATGCTAGGAAAAACTACAACTCGTCCCGCAAAAACTAAGCCCTCATAGGACTATATCGACGGAAAAATAAAAAAGTTATGGCTTTTGGAAGGTAGGGAGGAAAAAACTAAAATGAAAATCTGAAAAATGCCTGCGGCGGGAAGGGGGTCAAAGTTTAGTGAGCGGGCGGATAGTGGAAGGTGCGCGGCTGCGCACCTTATAAGGAACACTGTCTAAGGGGGTCAGTATATTAACAGGGATATTTGTACTAGTATTAGTGCAGAATTTGGCTGTGTCTGAGCACAGATGGCGCTAAACTGCAATACCAGTCACAGCCTAGTTCGGTTTCTTAAAGAATAACCTTTTGATCTCTCCATAAACAAATTAACTATAAAGTATTAAGAAATAATAAATGATAAGTAAAATAAGTAACAACTGCAAATACTTAGATCATTGCCTCATTGGTAACATTAGCCTGATTAATACTGCACTAAAATATGTACTAAAGAATTGAGTGGTCATCAAGGTAATTTATCTCCTGCTATTTCTCACAGATCTCACACGTCTAAAACAGGCCAAATGTAAAAGGGTAAGAACTTTGGGGCTGAAGAAACAATTCTTTATGTAATTCTTTATGTATTTATGAAGAAAAAGTATGGATATTCATCTGCAGGGTTAAATTTAGAGAGGAATTAATATATGCACATAAAGTAAGCAGGCACTTGTTACCTGCATGATTATACCTAAATACCAAGTAAGGCTTCGTTTACATCTGCGCCAGGGTAACCTTCCGACGTTCCGTCTGAGTTTTCCATCAGAACGAGACCCTGACTGACACAAACGGAAACCATAGGTTTCCATTTCCATCACCATTAATTTCAATGGTGACGGATCCGGTGCCAAAGGTTTCTGTTTGTCTCCGTTGTGCAAGAGTTCCGTTGTTTTGACGGAATCAATAGCGTAGTCGACTACACTATTGACTCCGTTAAAATGACAGAACCCTTGCACAACGGAGACAAATGGAAACTATTGGCATCGGATCCGGTTGCTATCTCTAGCTTTAAGCACATTTTGCATGAAGGTCTTGGGAAAGCAAATGCAGTCAGACAATATCAATTCTCCAAAAGAATTAAAAAGATACATTTTAAAGATGAAAATCTTTTTCTCAAAATACAATCTAAGATGCCACTTTGGTTTTATCAATGTAGATCAACAATGCTCTCATACAAATCGTAACAATAGTTGTGCAGTATAACCAGGTCTTTAGAAATGAGAAATTTTTCCTACAAAGAATGTTTAGCAAAACACTTTTAGAGCCAGTTCAAACTGTTTTTGACACTGATTTTGACCCGGAAACCACATCGGAATCAGCGTAGAAAAACAGCCAAAACTGTCCCCCATTGATTTCAAAGGGACGCGGAGGCATTTATTTTCCTCGGTGGTTTTCAGCTGCTCGCTGGAAAAAAAAGTGGCATGTTCTTTCTTGCCGCGGTTCCGCCTCTGACCTCCCATTGAAATCAATGGGAGGGAGAGAAAGCATTTTTGGCTGCATTTTTTTTGCCCGTGGTGCTCAACGCCCGTGAGCAAAAAACACAGCGAAGACCATGGCAAGAAAGTGCAGGCAGGTCAATATCTGCCTCAAATTTCCTGAAGGAATTTTGAGGCAGGTTTTTTTCTGCCTGCAAATTCCTCAGGGCCTAAAAGAGTTCCTGTAAACTCTTCTGACATGTCTGTTTTGGTAAATACTTATTCCCCATAAAATAACAATTCTGGAGCACCTTTTATTAGAACCCTGTGTTATGCTGTTCCTTTGTTATTCCTCCTGGAAATGTATAAATAAATTGACAGTTGAGAGTTGTTGTATATGCAGTTCTGTAATATACTAGCATAGCCAGTGCTGCCAATGTCAGATTGTATAGGGACACTTCTCTACTGACAAAGCAACTGTAATGCCTAGTGATGATCCACTATGCTCATCAAATCTGTACACTGGTGGTCCTGCTTGGCATATTGCTACAAAGACCTTTAACAGGTTGACTGGCTTCTAATTATTAATTAAATTAAGTCAATGACTGGATTAAATAACAGACATGCGGTGATCATCTGATCGATGTGGTGGCTTCATTACACTCCTAAATATAAATAAAGACTAAAATAAAGCTACAGCCTATATTTGTTATATGAATACATGTGTTCTCTGAGTTATTCAACATTTTTCAGGCCCAATGCTCACTATTTGCAGCATTAATATTAATAATCAACTGTTCTACATTTACACACACATGTTTATAATAAATTTGTATCATATTATACAATTATTATAACTCTTTTACTGCATTGCTCCCGCTTATAAAAGTAGCAATTCTGATAGAGAGTTGTTGTTTATGCAGTTTTCTAATATACTTGCATAGCAGTGCTATAGTTTTATTGGACTTTTAACAAAGTGCAATAAAACATATGTAACTATAAAGATTTCATTTGATTCATGATATAAGAGAGATGTCTCATAAACACACTTCTTAATGATATCTGTCTAGTGTAGTCTTGGTTATAACTTATTTTAGCACTGTTATAGAGCTTAGATTGCATTTTCGGAGATTATATCTGTAGGCAGACCATATTCCAGTCTCGAAATTATTCTTGCTGAAAACAGTATCTGAGTATGACAAAGAAGCAATGTCTAATTACTCTACATTTTACAAAGAATGATTGCCTGACATCTTGTTAAGCCATTTTTCTGAAAACACATTTCCCAAGGCTTCAAACGACACTTCAGGTATACTCATGTGGATCCTTAATAACATACATTTTCTGAAAAGCTCTTTTGCTTCCTATTGTTCTACACAGAAATGTATTTTATACACTTGTGGATTTCAACTACAGAGCATAAAATTAAATTACACATATAAAAGGTTTTCCAGGTCATGTACTGTACAATGTAGCGCAAACAGTTTAAGGGTACACATATTAAATAAATCTGAAATCAGAATCTGGCATGTCAGCTTTATTGGTACAATTACCAAAGCTGGTGGTTAAAGAAAATATCAATATTAATACCAAAGATTATGCTTTTTTTTTTTAGATCTCTATTTTTATTTCAACTTAGAGCAATAATTTATTCATTATTCCATTCAACGGGGATTACAGCTGAGTAAAACCTTCACTCTGTTGTCATGGAGCTGAAGGCAGCATTTGAAACCATGAAGTGGGATTCAATAAATATTAGTATCTGTAGCAACGCTTGGAGGAGATATTTTCAAGTATCTCATTATATGTACTACTGCCTACTGATTTTAATGGCAATTAGAAACAAGGTAAAGTACCCAAATTTAATTTGTGGTAAACATGTATTATAGTAAATGTTCTAATTCATATTGACCAATTGGCTGCAATTTAAACACAACCGTTTGCTTGTAAAGTGGAAGGGTACTTTATTTATGAATCTCATCATTTATACTCATGTAAAAGGATTTAAGCAGAGCATACTACAAATAATAATAATAATTCAAAATAATCACTTATTTATTGGTTAGTCATTAAAGGGAATGTGTTGCCAGAAAAACATGTTTTTTTTTAAAAAATTAAACATTTAGTGTGTGGGTGATTAAACATTGTTCAAATTTTTTTTATTTTTTTCGCGAGTCAGGAAATATTATAAATTTTTTCTAATTTATAATACTACCCATTTTTGGTCACTAGATGGAGCTAGTTCCCAAAATTGCAGCATTGCAACATTGGGTTAAAAGCCCTCACTCTAGTGAGCTCTCAGCATCCCCCCCTCCTTTATCCTGGCTAGTGCCGGGATAAACGAGGGGTTTGAAAGGTTTAACCTCCTACACTGTGTGTCGCCATTTTTTGAGGTAACCCACAGTGTAGTAGGTTTACATACAGTAGTAAACACACACAAACACTAACATACATTGAAATCTCTTACCTGCTCCTGCCGCCGCGGCTCCCCCCGGCCCGTCCGCTCCCTTTGCTGCCGCTGTTCCATGTGCACAAGTCCGGAAGCCGCGACCGGAAGTAGTAATATTACTGTCCGGCCGCGACTTCCGGTCCACAGGAAAATGGCGCCGGACGGCGCCAATTTCGAATAGGACTGTGTGGGAGCGGCGCATGCGCAGTTCCCACACAGACGCCGTACACGGCAGTCAATGGGACGGGAGCCGTTCGCAGTCCCTATGGGACTGTGGCTGCCGTATTCCATGTCTGTGTGTGTCGTTAATCGACACACACAGAAATGGAACAAAAAATGGCAGCCCCCATAGGGAAGAAAAAGTGTAAAAATAAGAAACAGTAAAACACAAACACACAAATGAAAATAAACGTTTATATTAAGGCACTAACATCTTTAACATATAAAAAAATTATTTGTGATGACACTGTTCCTTTAATAGAACAAGTGACACTTAAGACCTATTGAACTCTTGCATCATTACATTTTTTTTTTAAACCAAATAACAATAAGTAGAGGAAAGTTACATTACGGGTGATTTGATTTTGGCTCCAGGAGCACCCAGACCTCCTGATTTAGCTCATTTGTGGACAGCATGGTAGACCTTCGAGGTCCAGTAAAATATCCACCGGCAAGGATGTTGACAATGCATTCTACATTCATTCATTAATTAAACTATCAGCCTTTTCATATGTAGAAAAACTCTATAAAATGTCTTGACACCAAGGATCAGAACACTTACCATGAATAAATACACTGATCACCAAGGATTAGATCACCCCAATACCAGATTAAGATCATGTTCAAAGTATAAATTCACCAAACTAAATAAAGGACCTCCCGACAGTCAATATTAAAAGGGTTATCTAAATTGTAAATTTTGTTAAAAATACAGCTGCAAATGTCATAAAACAAAACAGAAACAGTACTCATCTCTTCATTCCCCAGGCCATCCAGCGCTGGCAGTCCTCCCGGTCTTTGTTTACCAGGTGCCAGCACATAACTGCTACAGCCAATTAGAGGCCTCTGTAGTAACGTGCCAAATGCCTGGCATCATGGCTTACAATACTGAGAGGTGATGCTAGGAATATGGCATGTAACTGCTGAGACCTCTGATTGGTTGCTACGGTCACATTAGGCCGATTGTAAATAAAGACCGATAGGATCACTGAAGTGTCAGTGCTGGATCGCCGGAAAAAGAAGAAGTGATGAGTACTGATTCTTTTTTGTTGTTTTATAAAATTTGCAGCTGTTATAAAAAATGTTTACAAGCCCTTTAATTAAATGAAATGGGCAGCACGGTGGCTCAGTGGTTAACACTCTTGCCTTGCAGCCCTGGGGTCAAATCCCACCAAGGACAACATCTGCATGGAGTGTGTGCATTCTCCCCATGTTTGCGTGGGTTTCCTCCCACACTTCAAAAACATACAAATGGGGAATTTAGATTATTAGCCCCACTGGGGAGAGTAGGTGATGGCAACTTCTGTACAGCGCCGCAATATAACATATAACTTTTAATAAATATATCTAAAATTCACCTAAATTTGTGTCCCACAAAACAATACTAAAAATACCTCTTTATTAGGCAATAGTGATGGTCTTGCAGTGCTTCTGACATCACGATGCTTTTTGCTAATATTTACCACCTTGTGCTGTTCTTTCCCTATCTCTTTCCTTATTATTCCCTTCTTGAAAAGGGAAGCCCTATGCAGGTACCTTACCTTGTTGAACCCTAAAATACCCTTAACCTCACTATGGGTTTCATTCTGCAGTGTAGCAGAATTCCTCAGGGCTGATCATGGGTTGGAGCATGGGCCACACTTCAGCAACAGGGTATATTTTTCTTGTATGTCCCACATGTATTCCACAGGGTTCCCTTGCATACAGTAAGATTCAACAGAATTCCATTATCAATGAGCTACATACTACATACTCAAATGCTACGAATGTACAACATACTCAAATGCTTATTCCAAATGCTTCCTCATGTAAAGTACTGTGAAAATGGTAAGATCATTGATTAGGTAATAATTAGTGTTCTGTTTTGTCTTATTCTATAAGAATTAAAGACATCCCGTTGCAGCTGGAAACTTCATGTTCAAGAACTAATGGACGACCAGCAAAATGTAGGTTATAAAAGCTAGTGTCATGGAAGCCCCCTGCAGGTAGACCGTGTTTGTCAGAAGCAAAATGGACTCCCCTTCTTTGTTGAGTGGTGCTCAAATTAATGTTGGCTTTGAGAAATATATACGGGTCCTCTGTACATCAAATCAGGCACAGCAGTTATGATTCTCTGTCAGAATATCTCTCTTTTCACTGCCAAGTATAACACATATATACAGGACAAAACCACAATTACTCAGCAAGGCGTGATCAAGCTATTTGCTGAAAAGTACAGAATAAAGGTGTGATCTGTCTGAGACGTTTGACCACACAAGACAGGCTAAGCAGAAAAATGTTACATAACTCACATCATGTGAGATAACATCATCTTGACATGTAGGCATAAAACAAAAGATATTGGAATTACACATAGAATAATATGAACAATTAAAAGGTTGTTCATCCTTCCTTATTACTAGTAAAGATAGCAGGACTGCAGGAATGTTCATTGAAGGAACAAGTGGTGTCCAAGCAATATAGTAGGAGTGTATAAAGTAAGCGCACACAGATTCCAGGAGTTGATTAATATATATGTAGTACGAATATGTTTCTGGTTAGGCTATATTCACACGATAAAAAAACAGCCATTAAAAACGGATCAACTGTCAATTTTTCATTGCCATTTTGCTTCAGTGTGTCACCAAATTTTCATCCATTTACCGTCTGTCTCACCGTTTTAACATCTATTTGCCATCCGTTTTTCACGCCCGATAAAATAAAAAATAAACTGATAAATTTTATAGGGTATTTTTTGTCCTGGCCCCCTGATAACACTACAGAGCCCATGTAGATAGTGCCACACCCCCTGCAGATAGCACCACACACAATCTGCTGTAGATAGCGCCACACACAACCACCTGTAGATTGCGCCACACACAACCCCCTGTACATAGCCCCACACACAAACCCCTGTAGATAGCACAACTAGTAGCGGAATCCACGGGCAGAGCATTGCCGACGCTTTAGCCAGGGATTCTGGCACCTCAAAGCACCTAATATCACTGTCCATATATGGACAGTGACATCAGTGACTCCCTCCAGGAGCAGAATACGTCAGCAATGCTCTGGCCAGGGATTCTCGCATTACTATGCCCCTAACATCCCAAGACAGAAGTACCCCGCCAAAGCAACGCATAGTTGAAAGCCCCTGGCATTAGGGGCTTCCCCCAGACGACATATAGCACAGTGGGATACGTTGGTGCCTTCGGATTTATACGTCGGCACTCCTCCAGAAGTAAAAAACATGATGTCAACAGGCCCTCAATTGTATCCACATCCTATGAAAGCAGATAAAATTGAGTCCCCTAGTGAGGGTCAGGATAAGTTTTTAACGGTCGTCACAATGATGGTTTTCTGAAAGATGGCCGTTACAAGCTGATTCATTGATTTCTATGGGGGTAATGAACCTTAAAAATAGTCAAATATACAACATGTTCTATATTTTGACGGCCAGTGTCCACAAGCTGTTAAAAAAATGGCATGTGAATACACCCATAGAAAGTCACTGATCTAAAAAGTCTGTGTGACGGCCATAACACCTTCAAGACCAAGCTCATTTATTTGGTAATAACTTTGGAATGATTTTACCTATCCAAGCAATTCGGAGATTGTTTTCTCGTGAGATATTGTACTTTATGTTAGTGGAAAATTTGGTCGATAAATTTATTGCTTATTTGTGAAAAACACCAACATTTTTAGAAAATGTGAAGAAATTATGATTTTTCTAATTTTAAATGTATCTGCTTGTAAAACAGATAGATAGTAATATCACATAAAATAGTTACTAATTAACATTTCCCATATGTCTACTTTATGTTTGCATCGTTTATTGAACGTCCTTTTATTTTCCTATGACGTTACAAGCCTTAGAACTTTTTACAGGTTATCTGTCCTCTCACTTTCCCACATGTTCTCCCCTGGTCCTTCGGTTTTTTTCTCCTCCGGCCGCGGGCCACGTGGGACAGGTTAGTGATTGTTCACCGACCCTCGTCCTCCGTGGTACGGCCATTGGCTGCATGCATAGGAGGCGGGGACTCACGTACTGTTGCTGGGCATGATAAGTCGGTACTGTGGGCGGACAGGGTGTGTCGGCAGCTGTCATTACGCTGAACGCTGCCGATCACAATGCCCTCCTATAGTAAGCGGCGGTTACTAAATGACTCATTATGTTGCATATGTAACTGATTGGGACGAGGGGCTACATAAGGTTAGGTGGGCGGTTATGACACCACCCCCTGAAGAAGCCTCTGTGAAACGTGCGTCGGGTTAGCAGCGGTGTCCCCCAGCTATCGTTGTCTCCTGCAGGTGTATGTATATACTTTGGTTTATGCACTATTCTGACTCATTTATATGTGCCTATATTTGATGATTACTTAATACCAATTTATGTAATATACATTTCACCTGTTTAAAATTACTCTGCATATAGTTTTGTATTTGGGGGACCTTACCGTGTTACCATCTGACTTATCCGCTGCTTCAGTGTTCTGTTTCCATTTTTCCTGCGAGGGTTGTTTTACATTGTGTTTTTAATCTTATTCATGTGTATGTTCAAGTAACATTAATAAAGTATTTTTTGTATTTTCTTACATACATGGTTGTGACTTCTTTTCTCTTCTTGGTTTGATAATTCTGTCACTAAGACCACAGTAACAATTGGGGCTGTGGCTCGGTTTGTTTAAATGTTATTTTCTGTATCTGTTACAGTATAAATCCCTTCCTACCATGGATTATAGGAGCAGAGAAACCTCCTGGTCAGCACAAGCTGAAAACATTTTGTCCAACCAAACCTCGCATGTTATGGAATCCGTCCAGAGAGTGGCAATCAAAAAAACCCTTACTGCCAAATGGGAGGAATCATGTGGCCTATGTTCCAGGAGTTTCATGGAACTCTTGGTTAATCACAATTGTATGTCCCTGGAACAAATTGATAAAGAGATTGTGGAGGTACAAAGACGTGTCCAAGCTGAGTTCTCGAAGGATGAGCTTGATAACCTAAATAGGGAATTAGACGAATCCTTTACAGAGTGGGAGAAAGACATTTCGTATGCCAAAATAAAGAAATACCAGCGTGACGTTAAAGACTTACCGAATAAACGCATTTATAAATGGCACTTGAGGTCTAATGGTATACGTGCACGATGAACTTCCACCACCTCTCGGTCATCAGTTAGTACCAACTCTAATACCTCAACCTCCAGACCTGGAGATATCCCCAGAGACATGGGAAACGCAAGGCTGATCAAAACCGGAGACATGACCAGCGACAGATTGACAGGAAACTGACTTATGACTCTAGACCAGAATCTGGATCAACAAATCCTTTAAAGGTAATTAACCTTTCGGATATTACTTTAACTCCTGCCCAATTTGAAGTTCTCCAGCTAGGTCTAACACTTTCTCCTGCCGCTAAATTTGATGCTTTCTCCACAGTAAAGGACCTTCATCTCTTTGCCCGAAAATTTGTTTTAAAAAAAATATATGGCAATAAGGACCCAAATTTTTTCTCACTGACTGAGCTAGAATTAGAAGCCATCAATGCCCTTCAGGGATTATTGGATGAGTAGTTTGAGCCCCCTCAGGGTAGGAACCCCCAATATTTTATGCCTAGATCTACTAAATTTCCTACCTAAGTATGTTCCCTGAGATTTCTCTGTTTGTGAATGTAGTATCCGAGGAGTTCAAGAAAATCCCTAGTCGAATCGGAAATTACAATCTTACTCGCACCCAGAGACTGGCCATCAAGGAGTTGGCCTCCATGAGAGGGATTATCTTCAAACCATCGGATAAAGCTGGCAACATTGTACTTTGGCCTACCCCCCTATATGAGAGAGAAGTGTTCCGCCAGTTGAGAACTGTCGATTGTTATAAAAAATTAACATTCAACCCGTTCTCTAAATTCCAGCAAGAACTATCAGCCCTGATCAGTCAAGCATGTGATGACGCTATTCTCACGAAAAAGCAGGCAGATGGATTACGCATCTCTGAACCTACGGTGGCTACCATCTACTTGCTTCCAAAAATTCACAAGGATGCCCTCAATCCTCCGGGCCGGCCAATTGTATCTGGAACTAACAGCATCCTAGAACCCTTGTGTAAGTATGTCGATCATTTTATTAAGCCAATTGTTGAAACACTGCCGTCGTATGTCCAAGACACCAACGATATACTGAAAAAGATTGATGGTGTACGCCTGCAATCAGATATGTATTTGGTGACATGCGATGTTGAGTCGCTGTACAGATCTATTCGACACAAGGATGGATTAGAGGCGGTACAATTCTTCCTAACAATGGGTAACCTGGATAAATCCCTCCAAGACTTTTTGTTGAATGCATTAAGATTCATCCTTACTCACAACTTCTTTATTTTCAAAGAATCGTTTTAACTACAGCTCCAAGGAACGGCAATGGGGGTGGTCTGTGCACCCGCATACGCCAATTTGTTTCTGGAGCTTTGGGAAAGGGAGATTTTTCTATCTAACTCAGTCCCCAATATTGACAAGGTACACTTCTGGGCCAGGTACATTGACGATGTTCTAATGATCTGGCAGGGATCATTAGAAGAACTTAGAATATTCATCGACTGTCTAAATTGTAATGATATTAATGTCAAGCTCACATACCAAATGAGTAAAACTGTAATTGACTTCCTTGACATACAGATTCGGGTGAACGAAGATAGTCTCATACATACTGACTTGTATAGGAAGTAGACTGCTGTAAATTCTATACTACATGCCTCATCTGCTCATCCTCAACATCTGATCGATAACTTCCCTATTGGTCAATATCTGCGAGCGAGACGCCTCTGTTCAGATCAACAAACCTTTGAAGTACAGGCTAAAGATCTAAAAAAACGGTTTAGAGAAAGTGGCTACAGTAATCGATCCATACAATGTGCTTATGACAGGGCAAAGCACAGCCAGAGGACAGCGTTGCTACAGGGCTCAAAAAAAAATGTCACCTCTGATCACCAGGTACACATGATTACTGATTTTAACTGTAAATCGGAGGAGGTCACAGGGGTGATGAGGAAATTTTGGCCTATACTCAAGCATGATCACACTTTGGGGAAACTTTTGCTCCCCATTCCCTCCATTACATTCAGGAGATCTAAAAATTTGAGGGATTTATTGGTACATGCTATCATAGGGGCTTACAACCCCAGCATGCCTTTGGGTCCAAAAGGTCCCAAATGGGGCTGTTTCAAATGTGGTAGATATGTGTCATGCCCTAATATAGAACAATCAACATCCTTTTATGATCAGGGCCATGGACATGACTACACAATTACCCACCACATTGATTGTGCTACCATCGGAGTCATTTATTTTGCCACCAGCCCCTGTGACAAGATCTATGTTGGGATGACGATAAGGCAGTTTCGCAGGCGAGTACGTGAGCATGTCTTAAGCATAGAAGCGGCCAGTGTGATTGAGGACATCTCAGTACTTAAAACGATTCCTCGTCATTTTAGATTAAAACACAACTTTGATGCATCACTCTTTAAAGTGTGCGCTATCGACCGAGTTCTGATCGGACAGAGAGGGGGGAATTGTGAGAGAACCTTGGGCCAGAAAGAAACAATGTGGATCATGAGGTTGGGTACCCTGTGTCCATTTGGTCTTAATGAACATAATAGTTTAGTTCTATTTCTCTAGTCCCTCTTCCTTATTTACTAGTTCTTGGTTGCCACACTCATATTGGTGTCTGCCAGTATTTTTTATCATATTCTTCTTTTTTTTAAGCTCTTTATACGATTCATTGGTATTTGAGCTACCTTTTTCTTTAAACCTATACATTGGTCTGCCCCCTTCAGTTTTCCCCTTTTTACACTTCCTGCTGTGCTTTCGTATACATATACTTATTGGTATATTTGTGCTTTCATTCATCGACTGTATGGCCATCTCCTACAACTTAGCATGGGCTGATCTACTATTTCATCGGCGACCTTGTCGTGTCTTCAAACCAGCTATTGTCTTTATTGTTCCTTATTCCTCTTGTTATTTGGTAATACTGTAACCTCTCCGCCTTAATGATGGTGTCTGGCCTTTACCGGAATGTGTAATGTCCATTGGTGCTTTCCTTTTTATATGTATTTGTATGTCATTATATATTTTGTCTTCATATATTTACACATATTTTTGTATGGCCGTCTGGCTAATTACGATTTTTCTTGTATGGATTTGTATATTGTATATATTCACTTATATGGGGATTTTTATATTTATGTCTTATATATTTCCATTGTACATTTATATTATCACCGGCTGGTGACTAATTATGCACCACTATTTATGTGTTGTTGTTGTTATTATTATTAAACTTAATATTCGGTATTTTGCTTCAGCTTCATTATATTTATTGATTCACTTTTTGTGCATTTATTACACAATTATTTATCTTTATTTTTCTGCCTTGTTGACTATTTGGATGCTCACATTTACATAGACACATTTTGCATATTTTATTTCACATACTTATATTTAGTATTTTTGCATCTGTTCCATTTTATTCATGTTTATTATGTTATTAACCCTTATTCCTTTTTTATAAAGTGGCGTATGGGGTCATCATTTTTTCACTGCACGTGTGTCACACTTCTTCACTCACCTTCCTCTTTTTTTATTCATTATTTCTTCACTTTATTTTTTTCTCACTTCCTTTTTCACTTCCACAGCACTTTTGTTTATTTACGGTACCTTGGATTACTTATTGGCTGGATTCCTACCACTCAGACTGCTTTCAGCACCTTGGATAGCAGCCGTCGTTCTGACTGCCATCTCACTGTCTTCAGCACCTTGGACAGCATCCGCTGTTCTGAGCCGAAATGTTGCTAGGCAACGTGACGCTTACTCGGCACATAGCATTCGGCATTTAGTTTTTAAGACTATGGGTGTATTCTGAGAACCGTGATCCCTCAATTTTTTCAAATTTTACAGGTTATCTGTCCTCTCACTTTCCCACATGTTCTCCCCTGGTCCTTCAGTGTTTTTTCCTCCGGTCGCCGGTCCATGTGGGACGGGGAAGTGATTGTTCACCACCCCCTCGTCATCCATGGTCCGGCCGTTGACGGCATGCATGGGATGCGGGGACTCACATACTGATAGGTCGGTACCATCGGCGCACAGGGTGTGTCGGCAGCTGTCATTATGCTGACCGCTGCTGATCACAATGCTCTCCTATAGGAAGCGGCGGTTACTAAATTACTCATTATGTTGCATATGTAACTGATTGGGACGAGGGGCTATATAAGGTTAGGTTTGCGGGTATGACACCACCCCCTGACGAAGCCTCTGCGAAACGCGCGTCGGGTTAGCATCGGTGTCCCCGGTCTTGGTCTCCCAGCTATCGGTCTCCTGCAGGTGTATGTATATACTTTGGTTTATGCACTATTCTGACTCATTCATATGTGCCTATATTTGATGATTACTTAATACCAATTTATATAATATACCATACATTTCACCTGTTTAAAATTACTCTGCATACACTTTCGTATTTGGGGGACCTTACCATCTGACTTATCCGCTGCTTCAGCGTGATGTTTCCATTTTTCCTGCGAGGGTTGTTTTACTTTGTTTTTTTAATCTTATTCATGTGTATGTTCAAGTAACATTAATAAAGTATTTTTTGTATTTTCTTAAATACATGGTCGTGACTTCTTTTCTCTTCTTGGTTTGAAGGCTTAGAACTTTAGCAGCAATTTCTCACATTTTTAAGAAAATTTCAAAAGGCTATATTTTCAGAGACGAGTTCAGTTCTGAAGTGGCTTTGAGGGACCCATATATTAGAAACACCCCATTTTGAAAACTTCACCCCCTCAAAGTATTCAAAACAGCATTCAGAAAGTGTTTTAAACCCTTTAGGCATTTCACAAAAATTGAAGCAAAGTAGAGATGAAATGTACAAATATCATTTTTTTTTGCCAAAATTCATTTGTAATTCATTTTCTTCTGTAACACAGAAGGTTTTACCCAAGAAATACATCTCAATATTTATTGCCCAGAGTCTGCAGTTTTTTTAAATATCCCACATGTGGCCCTAGTGTGCTACTGGACTGAAGCACATGCCTCAGAAGGAAATGAGCACCTAGTGGATTTTGGGGCCTCCTTTTAATTAGAATATATTTTAGGCACCATGTCAGGTTTGAAGACGTCTTATAGTGCTAACACTGTGGAAACTCCCCAAAAGTGACCCCATTTTGGAAACTTCACCTGTCAAGAAATTTTTCTAGTGGTATAGTTAGCATTTTTACCCCACAGGATATTTGCTAAATGTACTGGAATTAGTCTATGAAGATGAAAATCTACTTTTTTTCTGAAAAAACATAGAATTTTCTAAATTTTATAAGCAATAAAAAAGAAAAAGCACCTCAACATATGTAAAGCAATTTCTCCTGATTACGGCAATACCCCATATATGGTAATAAACTGCTGTTTGGACCCACGGCAGGGCTTAGAAGGGAAGGAGTTCCATTTGAAAAAGCTAGTGCAAAGGAAAACTAGAGCAGTTGTCCATAGCAGCCAATCATATAACTTTTTTTTAATGTTCTAACCTGTAATCGAAAAATTAAAGCAAGAATCTGATAATGTTAGTACAGCAGACACAAAGGAAGGCATATATAACCGAGTACTATCAGAGGTGAGCTCTGGTACAAAATAAGTACCATAAGGCCCAGTTTTCCAGGAATTTATCTGAGGTATTGCCTATGGGGTGTCACGATGGGTGTGTGGACCCACTGTGCCGTACCGCCATAGCAGGATAGAAGCTTGCCAAACAGGATACCAAGGCAAAGTCTATAGTTCAGATAAGGGTACCTGTGGCAATACAGACAGTAGCGATGGCAGGATCGGATGGGACTTTGGCAGCAGGCAGACACCAGGCGCGGTGAAATACAGCAGGCGTTGTATACAACACAACACAACTCCAACTCTATATGGCACAGGAAGAAGGTAGCATGGGATACAGGTAGCAGGAAAGTGAACACTGTAAACTGGAAAACACTAAGGGACCATTTGCAAAGACTAACACGGGTAAACACAACAACGCTCAGGCAATGAGTGAAGGGGCAGGGCCCTTCTTATAGTCCAAAATGATCTGGGAGCAATGAGTCAAATCTAAAACATGTGTGTGCTCTGGCTCTTAAAGGTCGGGCATGAGCTCACTGCAGGACACTCCTGTCACTGCAGGACATGACGGCCGCATCTGCTGGCATCTCTGGGGAGGAAGACGTCTGCAGGATGATAGGAGTTTGCGGGTTGCGACTGCGGACATTACAGTGGGGATGTCAAATATTCCATTGTACGAAGGTCCTTGATAGTCGTGTATAAATCAGTTCTGGAAGGTGGAACAGTACGTCTCCAAAACAATGCAATGAGACACTTGGCAGCGGTGAAAATGTGGAGGATTTACCTGGTACTGGATTTGCTTAAGTTTTTAGGGGGTAAATTCAAAAGATAATTAGTAGTTCTACAATCCTGATCCAATAAGTCCCTAAATAGAGCTTCAACCCTGGTGGAGGAGGAAAACACCAGGAAAGTTGCATCTCTAACATACATTTGAAATAGTGGGGATGAATTTATGGAGGAGTTCTGGGGTGTCAGACCAAATCATCAATAGTTTTAGTTGATTATTTTTGTATAAGGTACATATAAAGCTCTTAGTTTCCCTGAAACAAATTACTCTCGTCAGGAAGTTCCTTACTCAACCAATTTTCCCATCTAAGCATGTAAGCATGTTTAAGGGGAAGCATTCAACACTGTTGAATAAGCAGTATATATTGGAGAGAGGAGCTCTGTAAGCAAATACATGTAAGGGGCGTAAGTCAAGGGACCTTGAGAGGTAAAAGTAGGGAAATAATGGGCTGTCTTCTCCGTTTACTTGTTGGTTACTTTCCAATTGTAAAGCGCAGCGGAATATGTGATCGCTCAATTAATTTATTCTTATTACAGTATTGTGTGGAGACAGTATGCCGTTTTATAATGTGGGGACAACATGTACAGTACACTTATATGCCCCAGAAACTTAGATACAGTGTCGGCATAGTTGAAACATTTGCAATATGTTGGCTTATACAGCTATCCTAATAATAACCAATTGCTGAATTTGAATTTTTAACAACTTAACAGAAAAGGACAAATCAATAACAGTTACATAGACATGGGCGATGTCTTGAGTTCTTGAGTCTTTAATAGAGATAAAGATACTGGCATAAACAGGGACCATGTATACTTTCTATCCATGGACAAAACAGCATGTTTGCCAACAGTCAAATTTTTTGCAGTACTGTCCTGTTCACCAAACTGCGAAAGGGGCAGGGTTTATGCAAATGTGCAATTAAAAGGGCAGTTTTTGGTTCATTCCTGGGCAGAAATGGGACAGTGCTTACAAATGTCCCACTGTTTGGAATAAAACAGCTGGTAAGTATGAAATGTTTTTATTTTTTTTACATAGACTATATTAGTAAGTTAAAGCAGTAGATATGTACTGTTAGTTTAGTCTTCTTTACTACATGCTATTTTGTAAATTTACTCTTCACATAGAGTCAAAGTTGAATACAAGCCAGTTGTTTCTGAAACATAATCTTAACCCTAGTAGGATTTGGGATCTTTACACATTTAGCATTATCTTTATACAAATAAAGCACTGAATTATGTGAAAGGTGTTTGTCCAACTTCGATTAAAATGTAGATAATTTTTATCATAATTACACAATGCAATACAATTTTGTACAGCTGCATCCCATAAAATCATGGATGCTCTCCAGTCCGCTTCCTCCTCAGTTGTTTGTTTTGTGAAATGCGTTTATGACAGATATTCAATCCTTCCTGGCATTTAATTATGCCAGTACAGACAGTAACATAGTGTACTGAAATAATAAGATTATTTAGTAAACAATCAGTGCATGTGGTGTCAGATATAATATATTCTAGAAATGTAGATGAAGATGAAACGATTATAAATAAGCTAGATTTTAATATGTTTATAATATTTAGCATAGTCCAGCAGTGGAATGCTAAGCAATGGGCCATAGTATTTGTTAGGCACTCTCAGTGTAGCAAAAATCCAGCAAATAAATGTCGTGTTTTACAATGAAGTTTTAAAATTGTACAAAATTTCCATGAGATATTGGGCAGATTATTGGCCCAATATCTCTGTATATTCTGTTTCTCAAATAAAATGTCTATCCCTTTCAACACTTGTAGTAATAATGTCAATTTCATATTTTGCAAAAAGTTCAAGATCATCTAGAAAAATAATGTACACTTCCCATACAGAGACCATTCAAATTAGTGTAGATTTTTGACAGGTAAAACTCAGTAGATCTAGAACTATTTTATGACTTCTGTTAAGTCATAAAACCGGATACTGATACATATTGTTTATTTTCTGATTGTATCTTTCATTAAATTTTTCTTTACATGATTATAGGGGCAGCCATCTTGCTTCAATTACTGCTCCAAGCTGTGAACAGCAGTTCAGAGATTTGCTTTCCAGTAGCCACATTCACATAGGAAAACTCTAAGCATACTCTGTGACATGTACAGAGGTCACTGTGGAGAAAGGGAAAGTGAGTGTTCCCATCACCTATTGTCAGGGCCGCCTTCAGGAATTTCTGGGCCCCATACAGCCAAGATGTCTGCCCCCACTCCATTACTGGGGGTGGGCAACGGAAATTGTGGCACTCACGTTTATACATTATTCGCATTAACTGATTTTGGTGCTGATGTCAATTACAGTGAGGGAAACCATGGAGCAGGCAGTGACTGGTTAATGCTCTGGATTTTGATCTATTTAGCCAAAACTTATCTGACTGTATGGCATACAGTGGGTTACGTCGCCCGGGGAATGGCCCAGGGGAAACTCCTGAAGTCACAGTCCACGAACAGGGCTGGAGCCTTCTACTAGCGCTCTGCCCAGGGACTATGGCGCTGTTCCTGATGTCCATATACGTAAAGTGACGTCCGAAGCTTTGCAAAGCCTAAATACACGGCCGGATCGTCGGCAACACTCTGGCCCTGGAGAATCCCCTGACGTCACTTTACATATATGGACAGTAATGTCAGGAGCTTTCCCAGGGACAAAGTCCACTGCTAGAGCACTTGTGATGCTCTGCCTGGGGACTCCGGAATAGCAAAGTCTACTATGCTATACCATCCTTCAAAAATAAGGTATATCGACGTCTACAAGCCCGACGCAGGCTAACGGAGCCCTGTGAATTATCATCTACGTTTTTTATAGTGTACGTGAGATTTCCTGACGTACAAGATAAACTTAGGGCAATAACACAATGTGAAGGGGGCCTTAAGGGAGGGGGAAGCGCTTGTGAGGATGTAAGGGGAACTAATGCTCCGTTCTTACGTTGCCATTAAAGTTCAATGTGTTTTTCCACAGCAAAAATCTGAGGCTTACCCATTGATTTCTGACGCAGATGTGCCACAAGCGTGTAGCAGATCCGCACAAGAATAAGGCCCTGTTCACACAGAGTTTTTTGCCGCATTTTTTGCAGCGGAAACCGTGTTGGAAACTGCGGCAGAAAAACAGGCGTAATCACCGCCTATTGATTCCAACGGGAGGCAAAGGCGTTTTTTTCCCGCGAGTGGAAAAAAACGCTCGCGAGAAAAGGAAGAGATATGCCCTTTCTTCGGGCATTTCCGTCTCTAACCTACCATTGACAACAATGGGAGGCAGGGAAAGCCTGAAGGAATTTCGAGGCAGATTTTTCAGCCTGCAAAAAACTGTGTGAGCAAGGCCTAAGTCCCATTGTCATTCAAAGTTGCTTATCCTCGGCTTTTCCATGCAAAAAGATTAGCTTGCTACTTATTGCTGTGGTGGATTTCTTTTCATGGTGCGGACAAAAATACACGTGGAAAATTTTTCGCAGCATGTGAACTGGGTTGCGGAAACCTCATATGCATGGGATGCAGAATCATCGGCATGTCATTGGAATCCGTATCAAATCCAACATGTGTGACCGGGGCCTTAGAGTTAAAAAAAACTCTGTTAGGCCAAATGCACACAATACTTATTATATGCAGATGTCACGGGTATTTTCCTGCGCCAAATCCGCAGTGTGATACAGGACCAGCAAAGTAAATGAGATCAAGAAAGCTCATCTACATGTTGCATTTTCTGCACAAAAACTGACCTGCGGTGCGTATTTGAAAATATGCTACATGTCAATTTATCTTGCGTTTCCGTTTGCAAATTGTTTCTGACTAGTTTAAAAAATAATAAAAAATCTGCAGCATAAAACCTGCCCCTATTTCTGCATCAAAATGTAAAAACCGCACCTAAATACGTACTAAAAAACGCACTATTAGGTGCAGATTTTACCTGGGGAATTACCTGCGGTTTTGATGCGGATTTTGTGCACCAAATTCCTCAATGTGTGCGTAACAGAATTTGCTAGGGATTTAAAGCAAATTAACCCTTTACATTGTAAAGGATGAAATTCTGCAACATAATAGTCATGCAGCGGATTTAACCCCTTCCCTCCACCATTTTTCGGATTTTCACTTTAGTTTTTTCCTCCCCACTATCCAAAAGCTATAATTTTTTTATTTTTCCGTCTATATAGCCAGATGAAGGCTTGTTTTCTGCGGGACAAGTTGTAGTTTTTCATGGCACCATTTATTGTACTGCATAATGTACTGGGAAGCTGAAAAATAAATATTTGTGGGGTGAAATGGGCAAAAAATTACTCCATTTTTGTGGGGTATTTGTTTTTACGGCATCCATCAGGCGTTTTAAAACGACATAATCACCGTATGCTACAGGTGGATACGATTATGGCGATACCAAATTTATATGTTTTGTTTTATTTTTTACTACTTTTAAAAAAAGTAAAACTATTTGCTAAATTAAAAAAACTTTTTGTGTCGCCGTATTCTGAGAGCTATAACTTTTTCATTTTTCCATCAATTTAGCGATGTGAGGGTTTAAATTTTGCAGGGCGAGCTGTAGTTTTCACCGATACCATTTTGGGGTATACGCAAACTTTTGATCACTTTTTTGGAGCGCTAAGGTGACCATAACCCAGCAATTTGCGTGTTTTATATATATTTTTGTACGCCATTCCCCCAGCGGGTTAAACAACACTATATTGTGATAGTTCTGACTTTTAAGGACCTGGCTATACCAGTTATGTTAACGTTTATTTTTTTTTTACATTAATTTAGGGAAAAAATGTGAAAAGGGTTTTTTTTTTTTACTTTTAATACTTTATTATTTTATTACTTTGTTTATTATTTTTTTTGGAACATAAAAAAACCTTTATTTAACTGTTTTTTACTTTTTTTTATTAGTCCCCCCTAGGGGACTTGAAGCAGCGATCCACTGCAATGATCATCCACTGCATGATATACTGCAATACTAATATATTGCAGTATATCGTGATACTGACAGTCTTATTTGAAGCCATGCCGGAGGCTTTAGACCCCCAGGCTGCTATAACAACCATCGTTAACAGCCGATCGTGCCGCGGGGAGGGGGGCACTATGGCTTTCAGGGGGCACCCCCCTGATTCTAACACTTTAAATACCGCGATTGACCGCGGCATTTAAGGTGTTAAACGGGCGGTATCAAAGTGATCTTCGATTCCGCCCGTTGCAGTGAGATGACGGCTGCGTAACACAGTCGTCACCCGCTGTGCATGGAGCGAGCTCAGCCAGTGAGCTCGCTCTATACTTTCCAGTCATACCTAACCCTTGTCACATAGTTACGTGATATTGCGTTAAGGGGTTATAAATCAGCAGCACGTCCTAAATTCCATGCAGATTGTTTTTTTGCTGCACATGCATGACTTTTTGACAAACCCCATTCACATGAGTTAGGGCTTATTCAGACGAACGTGTCAATCGTCCGTGTGAAGGACGTTTTTTTTTAATGGCCGTCACACGGCTGCATGTATTTCTATGGGGTTATTCACATGGTCCTTGCTTTAACAGACCGTGTGAAGGGCCTGTAAAAAAATAGGACATGTCCTAATTTTGTGCATTTTCACGGATCCCTCAATAGACTCAAGTCTATGAGGGATCTGTGAAAACGTGTCCCGCAGGGGTGCAAATGGGCCGTGAAAAACGGCCGTTATTCACGGCTGATTTCACACACGTTGGTCTGAATATCGCCTTATATTGTCATTTGTAGTGAATTTTCAGTGCGCAATCTGCACCAAAAATAGGAGAGAAGTAAGTGACCTTATTGAGACATCCATGTTCGGTCTGTGATATAAGGACCGTGTCTCGGCCATATTTCTCGGACCGACCACAGTTCAGTGAGCCAGGTTTCTAGAATCACAGTTATCTATAATCATAGGAGTCCCTCCCTTCCCGTGGGAATACTGTCCCCGGTCCCGTACTGAAAGCATCATTACTGTATGGGGCAGTATTCCTGCGGAGAGGCAGGGACTCCTAGCAGCATTGATAACTATGGTGCTAGGAGTCCGGCTCCATGAATTGTGGACGGCCTGGGAAATATGGCCGATACACGCTCTGTATATCACGGACCAAACACGGCTGTCTGACTAAGGCCTTAGTCTAGTTACACAGTGCGGTCAAATCCCATTTTTTCGCCACAATTTTTGCAAAATCGCTCCAAAAACGTGATTTGACTGCACTGTGAGAATATAGACTAATAGCACTATTTTTTCATGTTTTGTATCCTTTTTTGAATGCAATTTTCTTAATCGCGGCACAAATCACGTCGTTTTGCCGCAATTTTTGTATAATCGCAGCAAAACGGCACCATTTTTGCCGCGATTGCGAAAATCGCGGCAAAACAAATGCTAGGAAAATGAAAAAAAAACACCAAAATAAATTTAAACATACTTTATGTATTCTACAATTGGGGTCAGGAGGAATGGAAAGCAGGATGGAGAAGGGGGAAAAACTCACCAGCCTACAGGTCCAGTCGGCTGTGTAGAGGAGCTGGCTGGGGGGCGGGATCTCCACATGGAGCTTCTGCTTCTCATGCTGCATCTTCCCTGTCCAATTCATGAAGCAACAGGTATGCAGGGGGGCCACGAGCGTTAGCGAGGGGGGCAGTGAGCGGGGGGCCGCAAGCGTCGCGGGGGGGGCGTGAGAATCGCGAGGGGGGCCAACAGTCCAGGGGGGACAACGACAGCCCGGCGGGCCCCTTTTCTTTAGCCATGTGGCCGGGCCCCTGATGGGAGTACTAGTACTACTGCCCTGATGGCGGCCATGCCTCTTGTCAATTGTGTGATACTTTGCAGAGCTGTAGTTCATTGTAATCTTGCCTGTGATGATAATAAAGTGACTGCTGAAAAGTAATCTCTACAAAATAGAAAGTGTCAGTTCATTCTAGCAGCTTAGTAACTAGTGTCAAAACTGCACAATTTCAAGAAATGTTTTAGATAATGACATGGAAAAAAAACAGTGCCACTAAAATGAAAAAGGATAATAAATGTTTAATGTAAAACCTTGAGTTAACCCGTTCACACTCCTGGACGTACTATTCCGTCATGGTAACCACATTGTTCGCGCTTCATGACGTAATAGTATGTGACAGGAGGATCAGCCATTTCGGCCGTCCTCCCGACACATACATGAGATGTGACAGCTGCTGTCTCGCACAGCAGTTGCCGCAGCTTCTACAGCGGGGACCGATCGCGGTGTCCCCGCTCATTAACCCCTTAGAAGCTGCGTTCAATAGCGATTGCGGCTTCTTAGGGGTTAAACCACCATCGACGGCCCACTACATGATAGCAGGCGGCAATGGTGGCTATGGCAACCGGAGGCCTAATAACGGTGTCCGGCTATGCCAGATACAGAAGCCGAGTGGGTCCTGACAAAGCCAGGACCCACTATGCTTGCTGTCAGCGAGTAACTGACAGCTCTAATACACTTAACTATGCATGTAGTGCAGTGTATTAGTAATAGTGATCAGAGACTCCTACCTTCAAGTCCCCTAGTGGGACAAATTTTTTTTTAAAAAAGTCAAAAAAAGTTGTGTCAAAACAAATATATTAAAGTTTTAAAAGTAAAAATTCCCCTTTTTCCCTTATCAGTCCTTTATTATTAATAAAAATAAATAAACAAATAAACTATACATAATTGGTATCGCCGCGTCTGTAACGGCCTGAACTACAAAAGTATTTCATTAACTATCCCGCGCGGTGAACGGCATAAAATAAACTAATAATATTAAACCATACCAGACCAGAATCACAATTGTTTGGTCACTTCACCTCCAAAAAAATGGAATAAAAAGAGATCAACAAGTCGCATGTACCTAAAAATGGTGCTGATCGAAACTACAGTTCGTTACGCAAAAAACAAGTCCCCACACAGCTATCTTGATGGAAAAATAAAAAAGTTATGGCTCTTAGAATAGGGCAACACAAAATGTAAATTATTTTTTTTTTAAAGTATTTTGTTGTGCAAACGCCATGAGACATAAAAAAATCTATAAACATATGGTATCGGCATAATCGTATCGCCCCACAAAAAAAACAAGCCCTCGTATGGCTATGTCGATGGAAAAGTAAAAAGGTGATGGCTCTTCGAATGCTATGATGGCAAAATGAAAATTAAAAAAGGAAAATTGCCTGTGACCCCAAGTCTTATTATATATGTTCACGAACTGGGCTGGAGCCTTCTACTAGCGCTCTGCCCAGGTACTATGGTGCTGTCCCTGATGTCCATATACGTAAAGTGACGTCCGAAGCTTTGCAAAGCCTGAGTCCACGGCCGGTGCGTCGGCAACACTCTGGCCAGGGATACTGCTTATTCTTTGTTTGTTAGTGGCTTGTTGCTAATAGTTAAGTCCTCTTGTAGTGCTTTGCTCTCGATGCGCTGTATCACGTCATTATGGCTGTTTCTGTACGCTCTGCCTGTTACAGCACATTCACGGTTGCACCTTTCTCCCTGCAGAGGGCAAGTCTGTGCAGTGGAGATGAGAGTAAACGCTGGCAGTGCTCAGCACAGTACAGGGAGCCACAGAAAACTACTGGGAATTGTCGTTTCAGAGAGGAAAACTATGCTGGACCGCCCACTTTAGTCTCTAGACACCGCAAGGAGATCAGAGTCACCGGGGACTGAAACGCCAAGAATAAATGTCACAGTAAGGCCCCATGCACATGACCGTGCCCGCAATCACGGCTCGCGATTGCGGGCACAGCCCGCAAAATGCAAAAGAACGGACATGTTCCATAATTTTCTGAACATTTCTACGGCACGGACACCCATCCGTAACGGAAAGGTGTCCGCGTTCTATGAAAGTGAATGGGTCCGCAAAAGCTGAGTTTTTTTTACGGTCGTGTGCATGGGGCCTAAGTGTCTGCTGGCATTATAGACTTTGTTAATCTAATTAATGGTTGGTGGAGTTTAAAAAAAGTGTCATGGTGGGAAAACCCCTTTAACAACGTAAAATGTCAGTTATCAAACATTTCATTCTTACATACAACAATGTCAGAATGACCAACGATTATTTTTATGTTCGCATAAACAACTATTTGCATGATCAACGAGCAGTTTATTACTAGTCGTTCAGTTGCTACAACTAATTAATTTAAACTATTATCGTGCATTATCCCTCGTTAGCATAAGAATCTGTGCGATTATCTGATCCTGTAAATTGGCCTTAAAGAGGCTCTGTCACCAGATTTTGCAACCCCTATCTGCTATTGCAGCAGATCGGCGCTGCAATGTAGATAAGAGTAACGTTTTTATTTTTAAAAAACGAGCATTTTTGGCCAAGTTATGACCATTTTTGTATTTATGCAAATGAGGCTTGCTAAAGTCCAACTGGGCGTGTTTAAAGTAAAAGTCCAACTGGGCGTGTATTATGTGTGTTACATCTGGGCGTGTTTACTAATTTTACTAGCTGGGCGTTCTGACGAGAAGTATCATCCACTTCTCTTCAGAACGCCCAGCTTCTGGCAGTGCAGACACAGCGTGTTCTCGAGAGATCACGCTGTGTCGTCACTCACTTCCTGCCCCAGGTCCTGCATCGTGTCGGACGAGCGAGGACACATCGGCACCAGAGGCTACAGTTGATTCTGCAGCAGCATCGGCGTTTGCAGGTAAGTCGATGTAGCTACTTACCTGCAAACGCTGATGCTGCTGCAGAATCAACTGTAGCCTCTGGTGCCGACGTGGCCGACACGATGCAGGACCTGGGGCAGGAAGTGAGTGACGTCACAGCGTGATCTCTCGAGAACACGCTGTGTGTCTGCACTGCCAGAAGCTGGGTGTTAACGAACAGAAGTGGATGATGCTGATTCGTCAGCATCATACACTCCCATTCCTAACGCCCAGCTAGTAAAAGAAGTAAAAACGCCCCGATGTACACACATAATACACGCCCAGTTGTACTTTTACTGTAAACACGCCCAGTTGTACTTTTGCAAGCCTCATTTGCATAAATACAAAAATGGTCATAACTTGGCCAAAAATGCTCGTTTTAAAAAAATAAAAACGTTACTGTAATCTACATTGCAGCGCCTATCTGCTGCAATAGCAGATAGGGGTTGCAAAATCTGGTGACAGAGCCTCTTTAAGTCAAGATCCCATAAATGTTCAGACTCATCATTACTAAACTAACAAAGACCACCAATCTTATTTAAAGGCTATGTAAACCTTTGAAAGGTATTTTTTTTTCTACATTTAAAGGTCAATCAGTGTGATTGGTGCAACTTTAGAATTCGTTTTCATTAAAATTTATTTTTAATTTTTGAGATACAGTTGCTCTGTATTCTCTATACAGAGCATGTGTATTGTTCGCTAAATCCTGTTTCCGTCTGGTCTGCAGGACTGACGGGTTCCGTGAAGGCGGGTAGACACGCAGGATCCACCTGTTATCCATTACATCTAAGTTCAGAACTTAGATGTGACAGATAACAGGTGGATCCTGCGTGTCAGAGAAACGCAGGACCCGCTGACACTGAACCCATCAGGTCCGTGGGACTGACGGATTCAGGTCACAGCAAAAGATGCAGCTGCTCTGTACACAAAAAGTATTTTTTAATAAAAACTAATTATAAGGTTTCACCAAAAACACTGAACTCTTTATAAGAAAAAAAAATCACTTTCAAAAGTGTACATAGCCCTTCTGGGCTTCCTTGTGGTTCTGGTTTGGTCGGCTATAAGTACGGACTTTGGAAAATACAATAGTCTGTAACCAAAGAAATTGACAGCATACTTGGTTGCTAATGACAACATGTCGATCTACATTTCGGAAGCCAGAACTATTGGCAATAAGTATATAAACTGACGTGCTGTTGAACAAACCTTGTTGGTCATAACTTGTATGCCTTCTTTATGCAAATATCTGCACTACTTATCTCATTTTTCTATAGTGAGATTCATACGTTATATATATTGTTTGCATTCTCTAATTGCACTCTCATATAGCGGGATCCACAGCTTATATGCATGCATATACCCATGTGGTGTACGAACAGGTTACACCCACCTTGTGTGCACAGCTGATAGTAAAAATACACAGACCAACTAAACGCACGGTCTGCACACTGTCCTTTACTGGACGGGTCTATTGCTAGCCACTACATTTCCAACATTTTTGAATTTGATGCTATATACCTCTGAATTATTATTGAGGAATTATATGAGCTATTATTGGTAACCCGGCCGGGCTTGTGATGTCTACTCTTGTTTGTTTATTGTATGTATTGTCATTTTGTGTTCAGTTGTCTGCATTGACATAGGGTCGCACTTTGTGCTACTTTCTGTTTTTTAACTCATTGATAATAAATTTTTATATTTTTACATATTGCGGAGCCGAGTGCCTATTTTCCAGTGGTTTCCTTCCATATCCCTTTCCTTGCTTCTCTCCCTATCTCCCTTGTCCCCCCTTCCTGCATTATAATACCTCTATACTGAACCTTCGCCAGGAGGACACCTTAGTGGGTGAGTACACCATCCAGTTCCGGACCCTGTCAGGAGAGCTGTCCTGCAACAACGAGGCATTAGTAGCTTCCTTCTGGCATGGTCTGTCAACCGAGATCAAAGACAAACTAGGTGCTCGCGATCTACCACCTACTTTGGATGATCTAATTTTACTTGCTACCCGGGTGGACATGAGGCTCAGAGAAAGATCCCAAGAGGTTTGTCAAGAGAGAAGGCTTCCTAAGTTAGCCCCCAACTACCAGCAACCCCTCTTGTCCTCATCTGCTGCTCCACCCGAGGTTCCGATGCAAGTAGATTGGTTTAAGCTATCTGTCCAAGAAAAACAGCGCAAGCGCAATTCTGGACTCTGTCTATATTGCGGCCTCGCTGGCCATGTCGTGCGTCTGTGTCCGCAGAAGCCAAAAAACTCCAACGCCTAGGATTGGTTGGAGAGACAACCCTGGGTGACACAGCATTTGACAGAGAACTCCCCTCCAAGCTGTTCATCCCTGTGACTATTGTCGCTGGCGAGAGGCCCGATCTGGTCTCTGCCTATCCGGCAGCCAAGTTTATACGCAAAGACCTTGTAGATCTTCTTCACTTGCCTACTACTCTTTTGGAGAAACCGTTGACCGTTGCCTCGGTAGATGGACTGCCGCTGCCCGACCCAATATTGTCTGTGACCAAGCCGCTGAGGTTTCAAGTGGGAGCCCTTCATTCTGAGCTCATCTCCCTGTTTGTCCTGCCCAAGGCCGTCAATCCTGTGCTGCTGGGTTTGCATTGGCTCCGTCTACACGCCCCAATCCCGGATTAGAACTCTGGAGAGGTTCTCCAGTGGGGTCCCAAGTGCCTCTGGGGCATATCCATCCAGTTCAGTCTCCTCCACATCAGGCAGGGTTGCCCTCTTGCTACTCTCAGTTCTCAGATGTCTTTGACAAGAAGGAGGCAGAGACGTTGCCACCACATCGAGCGAATGATTCTCCTATTGACTTGGTTCCTGATTCGTCCCCTCCTCGCGGTAGAGTATACCCTCTCTCCTTACCTGAAACCCAGTCAATGTCTGCCTATATTAAGGAGAATCTAGAGAGGGGCTTAATACACAAATCCTCATCCCCGGTCAGGGCCGGGTTTATCTTTGTCAAAAAGAAAGACAGATCCCTCCGACCCTGCTTTGACTACCGGGGTCGATACCCATTGCCTTTAATCTCTGAACTGTTTGATCGCATACAGGGGGCAAATTTTTTTCCAAACGACCTGCGGGGGGCCTACAATCTAATCTGGATTCGTCAGTGTAACGAGTGGAAGGCGGTTTTTCAATAATTCGTCAATGACATTTTCCGTGATCTCCTCTATGTCTTTGTTGTGGTATATCTCGATGATATTTTGATTTTTTTTCTCCAGATCCAGTAACTTATCAGAGACATGTTCACCAAGTTTTGCTTTGATTAAGGGAGAATCACCTATATGCCAAGCTGGAGAAGTGCGTGTTCGAGAGAAAGTCTCTACCCTTCCTGGGCTAAATCATCTCCGATCAGGGCCTCAAAATGGATCCTGAGAAGGTAAAGGCTGTCTTGGAATGGCCACGCCCTCAAGGCTTAAGGGCCATACAGCGCTTCCTTTGATTCGTCAACTTCTACCGGCTGTTCATTCCAAACTTCTCCTCACTGACAGCCCCCATCTCTACCCTCCCAAAAAAGGGCATGAATGCCAAGGTGTGGACTCCAGAAGCAGAGGCCGCATTCAAGAGCTTAAAGAAGGCCTTCATGTCAGCCTCAATCCTTCATCATCCTGATGCGTCTCTACAGTTTTCGTTGGAGGTGGATGCCTCCTCTGTTGGTGCTGGCACGCTTCTGTTCCAGAGAGGGTCCAAAGGCAAGACTGTGGTAAGTGGCTAATACTCTAAGCTTTTTTCTTCCGCAGAGCGCAACTACTCGATTGGGGATCGGGAGTTACTGGCCGTCAAGCTGGCTCTGCAGGAAGGGAGACACCAACTAGAAGGCGCAGCTCATCCAATCCTGGTCTTCACGGACCACAAGAACATCACCTATCTCCAGACGGCCCAACGGCTGAACCCACGTCAGGCCAGGTGGTCGCTGTTCTTCGCTCGGTTCCAGTTTTAGCTCCACTACCGCCCTGCTGACAAGAATGTGAGGGCCGATGCATTATCTAGGTCATTCGAGACAGAGGACACTGTGGAGCTCCCACAGAATATCATTGACTCTTCCTGCATCATCTTTGTCAACCCTCTGCAAGTTAGAGACATTCCTACGGGAAGGACCTTTGTACGTCTGGCAGACAGAGGAAGAATCCTCTGCTGGGGACACAGTTCCAAGCTGGCAGGTCACGCGGGTGACCGTAAGACCCGCTGCCCAAAGACGTCACGGATTTTGTCTTCTCCTGTACGGTATGCGCAGCAAACAAAGTTGCTCACTCCAGACTAGCTGGTCTGCTACAGCCACTGCCTGTGCCCGATGCCCCCTGGCGACATATTGCAATGGACTTTGTCACAGATCTCCCTCTCTCTGCTGGATGCAGTGTGGTCTGGGGGGTGGTGGATCGATTTTTCAAGATGGCTCATTTTGTTCCACTGTCCTGCTTTCTGCTTGGATTTCTTGCAAATGTCATGTCGCGGCAACTTGCGCGATGCGACACAACCACATTGACTATTATTACATGCAATTTAGGCTACCGGACATAGCGATCTTTGGCCGTGTTTTTTTTTTTTTTACCTTACATTATTCTTCTCCCCCTCTGGCAGGCACTTAGTGATCTGTGGATGAAGCTGAGCTCCTTACCGGAGCTCCTTACCGTCGGCACGCAAGCGCTGCTGGGAGGAGCAATGTGATCGCTGTGACATGCTGTCATGTGACATGACCGGAGACAACCCAGTGTGAAAGCTCCGTGATATCAGCTGTGTCTAGACAGCTGTATCATAGAGCTCCTCACAGTTGGCACGTAAGCGCTGCTGTTAGAAGCAATGTGATTGTTGTGACATGCTGTCACAATGATCACATGACCGGAGACCACGCTGGTTGGTCTCCGGTTGAAGTTCGGTGATACAGCTGTCTAGAGACAGCTGTATCGCAAAGCTAAATACTGCCAAGTGAAGTGGTTAAAGATCTATTTTTCTCCCCTACACTTTTGTCAGAGTTGCGCTGAGCTGACTGGAAGATCGTACATGTGCATAATGAAATTCAAAGGACGCAGATGCCGCCTGAAGTGTCCAGTGCGCTTGCGTTGTTCAAGTCAGAAACTAGCGCAAGGGCACAAGAGTTGGAAGTTCCAGCATGGACGAGTTGAGTCTTGTACCTCTCCATGTCGAGTGCTGGCATGGACGAGGGTGGCGTGATGGCGGGGGATAGTGTAATTTTTACATGGGGCGTGGCATGCCAGAACTACTGAAGAAGGCCGATGGGGTGAAAAAGCTATATTAGTAAGTGTCTTATTTTGTATCAAGACACCATTTAATAGTAAATTGGCCAACCCCTTTAAGACAAAAGTTAAAGAGGCTCTGTCACCACATTATAAGTGCCCTATCTTCTACATAATGTGATCAGCGCTGTAATGTAGATTACAGCAGTGGTTTTTATTTAGAAAAACAATCAATTTTGACAGAGTTATGACCTATTTTAGATTATGCTAATTAATTTCTTAATAGACAACTGGGCGTGATTTTACTTTTTGACCAAGTGGGCGTTGTGGAAAGAAGTGTATGACGCTGACCAATCGGCGTCATATACTGCTCCTTATTCAAAAAAGAGAGATAGAAGCAGCACTCAAAAAAACTCTGGTTTATTCATCCAGCATCCACTGCAACGTTTCACCTTCCCTATGAAGCAAAAGCCTTCATAGAGAAGGTGAAACGTTGCAGTGGATGCTGGATGAATAAACCAGAGTTTTTTTGAGTGCTGCTTCTATCTCTCTTTTTTGGATACACGTTTGTGCAGGGAGAGGTCACTCCCTGTTTGAAAGCTGAGCACCAGCCTTAACAGGCAAGGAATCACAGTGCTGCTCCTCCCCTTGATTTGTCTATACACCTGCTCCTTATTCATGTAATCAGCACAGCGTGTGCTGTCACTTACACCCACATTAACATTACTTAAAGAGGCTCTGTCACCAGATTTTGCAACCCCTATCTGCTATTGCAGCAGATAGGCGCTGCAATGTAGATTACAGTAACGTTTTTATTTTTAAAAAACGAGCATTTTTGGCCAAGTTATGACCATTTTTGTATTTATGCAAATGAGGCTTGCAAAAGTCCAAGTGGGCGTGTTTAAAAGTAAAAGTCCAAGTGGGCGTGTATTATGTGCGTACATCGGGGCGTTTTTACTACTTTTACTAGCTGGGCGTTCTGACGAGAAGTATCATCCACTTCTCTTCAGAACGCCCAGCTTCTGGCAGTGCACAGACACACAGCGTGTTCTCGAGAGATCACGCTGTGACGTCACTCACAGGTCCTGCATCGTGTCGGACGAGCGAGGACACATCGGCACCAGAGGCTACAGTTGATTCTGCAGCAGCATCAGCGTTTGCAGGTAAGTAGCTACATCGACTTACCTGCAAACGCTGATGCTGCTGCAGAATCAAATGTAGCCTCTGGTGCCGATGTGTCCTCGCTCGTCCGACACGATGCAGGACCTGTGAGTGACGACACAGCGTGATCTCTCGAGAACACGGCTGTGTCTGCACTGCCAGAAGCTGGGCGTTCTGAAGAGAAGTGGATGATACTTCTCGTCAGAACGCCCAGCTAGTAAAAGTAGTAAAAACGCCCCGATGTACGCACATAATACACGCCCACTTGGACTTTTACTTTTAAACACGCCCACTTGGACTTTTGCAAGCCTCATTTGCATAAATACAAAAATGGTCATAACTTGGCCAAAAATGCTTGTTTTTTAAAAATGAAAACGTTAGTGTCATCTACATTGCAGCGCCTATCTGCTGCAATAGCAGGGGTTGCAAAATCTGGTGACAGAGCATCTTTGGTTTTCAATAGTTTTTTATTAAACAGTTTTGTAAAATAATAATATAGTAATAACACAGACTCGCAGAGTCTCATCTTTTGCATTTCAGTAATACAATTAAACAAAGTATTAGACCAACATGGCCTCCAATAAATCTCACATTATATATCTGTCATGATGTCAACACTCCTGCCAAATATATAGTATATAAATGTATTCATTGCTAACATAGGTAACTATCCTTGACATCACATTACTTTATAGAGTGACAGAGCCTCTTTAAGTGTCTTAAGAGTAAATAGACATCGCTTCCAGCCAGGATGTGATGTCTATTCACAATCCCAACACATCGGTAATGTTTGTGGGACTTACAGCATTTACTGTCATTTACAGCATGATCTCGTGAGATCACGCTTGCTGTGCTGTAAGTCCCATACAAACATTACCGAAGTGACGGGTTGGGAATAGACATTGCGTCCTGGCTGGTAGTGATGTCTATTAACTCTCAAGACACTTCAGTAACGTTAATGTGTGAGTATATGACTGCACATCATGATCTAGCAAGATCACTATGTGCTGAATAAATGAATGGAGAGAACTGTATGATGCTGATTGGTCAGCGTCATACACTTCTTTCCACAATGCCCACCTGGTCAAAAAGAGGGGTAGAGTGAGAATTTTGACCGCACAGTTTTTTTTTGCTGAATTTAGTGAAATTAGGCCGTGAAATTGAAATTCTAAATTTTTCAGATACAACGTAGACATTTTACATTTTTATAAGGAAAAAATCACCCCAACACTTATTAAACAATTTCTCGCGAGTATGGCAATACCCCATATGTGGTCATAAACTTCTGTTTGGACACACTGCAGGGCTCACAAGGGAAGGAGTGCCACTTGAATTTTGGAGTTCAAGTTTTGCTTGATTGGTTTTTGGCTGGCATGCCGCATTTGCAAAGCCCCTGAGGGACCAAAACAATGGAAAACCACCAAAACTGACCCCATTCGGCAAACTGCACCCCTCAAGGAATTTATCTAGGTGTATATTGAGCGTTTTGACCCCACAGGTTTCTGGCTGAATTTATTGGAACTAGGCTGTGAAAATGAAAATCTACATTTTTTCTAATAAAATGTAGTTTTAGCTCAGATTTTTTCATTTTTATATTAGATAAAGCACCCCAAAATTTGTAAAGCAAACTCTTCTGAGAATGGCAACACCCCACATGTGGTAATAAACTGCTGTTTGGACACACATCAGGGCTTAGAAAGGATGGAGCGCAATTTGACTTTTGGAGCTCAAATTTTGATTGGTCCTGCCAGACCAAAATAGTGGAAACCCCCCAAAAGTGACCCCATGTGGCAAACTACACCCCTCAAGGAATTTATCGAGTGGTATAGTGATACCGTTTTTTTGCTGAATTTATTGGAATTAGGCAGTGAAAGTGAAAATCAAAATTGTTTCCAATAAAATGTAGCATTTTTACATTTTGACAAGGAATAAAGGAGAAAAATCACCCCAACACTTGTAAAGCAATTTCTCCCGAGTTCGGCAATACCCCATATGTGGTCATAAACTGCCGTTTAAACAGACGGTAGGGCTCAGAGGAAAACCCCTAAAAGTGACTCTATTTTGGAAACTACACCCTCAGGGAATTCATCTAGGGGTGTAGTGAGCATTTTGATCCCACAAGTGTTTCATTGATTTTATTAGAATTAGGCAGTGAAAATAAAAAATAATTTTTTTCCCAAAAATATGTCGTTTTAGCTCCCAATTTTTTATTTTCACAAAGGGTGATAGGAGAAAGAACACCAGACAATTTCTTACTCAATTTCTTCAGCGTGCGGGAATATTCCATATGTGGCCCTAAACTGTTAGGGCACATGGCAGAGCTCAAATTTGAAGGAGCGCATTTGGCTTTTGGAGCACAGAATTTGCTGGTGTTCGGGCGCCATGTCGCATTTGCAGAACTTCCTTAGGTGCCCGAGTACAGTGGAAAGCCCCGAGAAGTGACCCCATTGTGGAAACTACACCCCTCAAGGCATGTGGCAGGGTTTAGGAGTGACAGAGCACAATGCGCATTTGAGGCTTATTTTGGTGATTTTCACAGCATAGTAGTGACCCCCATTTTGGAAACTGCACCCCTCAAGGCATCTTTTAAGGGGTGTGGTGAGCATTTTGACCCCACAGGTCTTTTTTTTTAATTAGAAATTAACACGCAATGGATGGTACAAAGTGAAAATTGCAATTTTCTACTGATATGCCATTTTAGTGAACAATATTTTGTGCCCAGTTTGTGCCGCTGCAGACAAATATCTCATAAACTGTTAAGCGGGTTCTCCCGATTATGGGAATGCCATATATGTGGAAGTAAACTGCTTTTTGGGCACACTGTAAGGCTCAGAAGTGAGGAAGCGCAATTTGGCTTTTGGAGCGCAGATTTTGAAAGGTGGTAGTCCTGTTTGGAGTATTACTGGTATTTCAGTTTATGATGTGGGGGCATATGTAACCTGGGCAGAGTACATCAGGGCAAAATAAGGTGGTATAATAACGTGGTAAATAAATTATAATCCATAGATATGTGGCCAGTGTCGCACTGATAAACTCTGCCTGATCTTATCCCCTTACTGGAACGCACTTTGCACCTTTTGCGTCACCATATTCTGAGTTATAACTTTTTTTTTACCGACTGAGCTGTGTGAGGGCTTAGTTTTTGCATGAGAATCTGTAGTTTTTATTGGTACCATTTTGGGGTACATGCGACTTTTTAATCACATATAATTCCTTTTTTTTGGCAAGCAAGGTGACTAAAGACCAGCAATTCTGCTATAGTTTTTTTATTATTTCTTTCAGTGTTCACGTTGCGGGATAAATTCAATTTTTAAATTATTCTGAGGGTCGATACGATTACGGCGATACCAAATGTATATAGTTTTTTTTTTATGCTTTGCGGCGTTTGCACAATAATATATCTATTTTTTTTTTTAGCATTTTTTTTTTGTGTCACCATATTCTGTGGGCCATAACCGTTTTTACTTTTCTGTAAAAAAAAAAGCTGGGGGCGGTCTTGTCTTTTGCAGGAGGGGCTGTAGTTTTTATTGTGATACCAAATAAATTTTTTCATATTTTCACATTTTTCCTATAATAAAAGACTTATGGGAAAAAGGTGGTTATTGTTTTTTTAACTTGAAATTTTTATTTAGATTTTTTTTTGTCCCACTAGGGGACTTGAAGGCAGGAAACCCTGATCGCTATTCTAATGCACTGCACTACCTACATAGTGCAGTGTATTAAAGCTGGCAGTTATATACTGACAGCAAGCCTATTAGGCTCCGCCTCCAAGCAGGGCCTAATAGGCTTCCTTATTTGGCAGACCAGGAGGCAATTGTTAGGCCTCCTCTTGCCATAGTAACCGTCGGCACCCCTGCAATCGCGTTGCAGGGGTGAATATGTGCTAAAAACCACCTAGATGCAGCGATCGCTTTTGATCGCTGCATCTAAGGGGTTAATTGGCTGGATCGGAGGCTAGCTCCAGTCCTGGCCATTACAAGAGGGTGTCAGCTGTAACATACAGCTGACACCCACGGCTGAATGTGCAGTCTCCGGGTGAGGCCTAAAAGGCTTCCTTACTTGGCAGACCAGAAGGCCATTATTAAGCCTCCGATTGCCCTAGCTACCGTTGGCAACACCGTGATCGCCTCGCAGGGTTGCAGATGTGCTAGAAACCACCTAGATGCATTGATCGCTTTATCAAAAGGGTTAATCAGCCAGATCAGAGGCTAGCTCTGGGCCTGGCCTTACAGTAGGGTGTCAGCTGTAATATACAACTGACACCTGCGGGTGATGGAGCTGGCCCAGCTTCTAAGCCCGTTCCATCACTGTCACATACAGTTACGTGCTGTTGCGTTAAGTACCTAACGGCAGCGACGTAACTGTACGTGGCATGTCGTTAAGGGGTTATAGTGTACCTCTAGTTTTAAATAAAAAATGATTTGCTGCAGTACTTACTATACACTTTCAGTTTGCCATGTAGTAAATCATCAAAGTCCTCCTCCTTTCTGAGTTCCATCAGCACAGAAACCCATGCTGCACACTCCTGCAACTGACTGAAAAACTCCAGCAGAAGGCAGATTTCCGCTCTCTCTCCTAGGCACCTGTATCCAGCAGGAAGCCTCACTGTGCTGCTCCTATTTAAATCAATAGGAGCTTTATAGCAAAGACTTCCTGCTGGAAACGGATGCCTAGGAAACAGAGCAAAGAGCTTTGGGATTAGGCTTAAACAGAAAAAAATCCAGTGGTCCTTAAAAGGGTTGTCCTAATATTAAAAGGGACCCATGTTCTCGTGATCAGTGGCGGTCTCAGCGGTCGGACCCCACTGATCAGCATGTTATCACCTATCCTGTGGTTAGAAGATAACTTTTAATCTTGAGACAACGCTTTTTAAGATCAATATTGGTTTAGGCCTTCTTGCTGAAGCAACTGCATGTGTTTACACTGAACTTCTGCTCAGTGATTGCCCCAGCTACACACTTGTACTAGTTCCTCCTGCCACATTTATTGATATCCAGTCCTGGTGGAGCTTATCGCTGTTTGTTAGATGACACTAGGGTCAGTGCTTTGGCCTATCTTCATACAGCTCTATTTGCTTTAAAGTATTAGAGAAAAGCATTGAAGCATGATCCTCTGACTAATTTAGAGGTCTTGGCAGACGAGAGAGGCATACTTGAGAGCAACGCTGGATCAGTATGAAGTGATTAACCTCTGCCCTTGAAAAAATGTAGCATTGAATATAATTACAGACCACAGCCACCTTACCACTTGTTTCGCTACTGCTTTATATGGGTTAGTCAGAAAGCAGGTCTACGGAGTATTTACAAGTTTACAACACCCAATCATAAAAGATATGTTCCCATATGTCCATTTCCTTGCAGGGCCTGCCTGCTCGAGTGGACTTGGCAGCTGAACGACACAAAATTCACCAAAGACAAAATTACTGACCCACTTTAATCTTTCTTCATAAATAATTCATTATCACCTACCTTACAATCATCTATTTGGGAAGCCAACAAGGTTTATATAAGGAGACAATTTATAGATCCTACAAAAGATCCTTCGCTATGGCAGAACAAAAGTCATTGACAGCTTTTCGGAACTCTCTAAAAGATTTATTGACTATTCGGGCAGCTCGAGCAAATCTTTGAGTTAAGCACAAATTCAACACTAATGGCGATAAAGTGATGTCATCCTTGGTTAAAAAGGCTAAAGGTGCATAACTTTATAAAAAAATATTTGTACATTCAATGGGGACTCTTTGGATACCAACAACATAGCAAAAGCGTCATAGCTCCCTATACAATCTTCGCCCCTCGGAAACCCAGACCATGATAAACCAAATAAGGGAGCAGATTCAACTGTATATAGAGGCGTTTATTAAATCCCATCACCATCATGAAAGTCCAACAGGTCTTATCCACTATCCCCAAACTGAAAATTTTTGGGACTGATAGTGTTACCTTTTCCTATTCTAAAAAGTTTTTTTTATGTCTTAGCTGTCTCTCTTGTCACCTATATGAACAGTTTATTAAACTGATCCCCTCCAGCTAAACAAACCCTTAGGCCCATATAACAATTATCCACAAAGAAGGAAAGCACACCAACATGTTGCGTGAGCTACAGGCCTATTTCTCTGCTTAAAGTGGATTTAAAATTTTGGTGAAAAATTCCTAGCTGGAGGGATTTCTCCCCTTCTTCCCAGATTAATCAACCTGGAGCAATCGGCTTCATTAAAGGGAAAGGTGACACCGAGAAGACTTTTGATAGAGTGGAGCAGCAGTACATCTATCAGGCCCTGTCTTCAGTTGGCTTCCCCCCAACTCATAAATGCTATTTCCATCCTCTATGTGTCTCCATATGCCAGAGTCAGGCTGAATGGTACTCACTCCCCCTCTTTCCTGATTTAGTATGGCACCCAGCAAGGATGTCCTTTGTCCCCCACTTTATTTATAATAACTCTTGAAACACTAATTCAGTCAATCTGCCAAGACTCAGAGATAAAGGGGCTAAATGTGGGGGGAGTAGAGAATTAGGCTTCAGCATTTGCAGATGATATGTAATGTCTTATAACCAACCCAGCTAAGGGCTCTACCGATCAATTAACCCTTTATGACTGATTTGGTGCTCTATCAAATTTCAAAATCAATTTCCACTAAAATAATGGCTAAGTTATTTACTAAATATCCTTTTGTTTAGTCCAAGTCCAATATTTCTGACTTAAGGCCCTTTTACACGGGTCATATGAACGTTTGTTCCCAATCACTGCCCTGTGTAAAGAGGGCAATGATCAGCTGATGAATGAACAAACGATCATCGGCTGATCAAAGTAATATTGTTGTTGGCAGCACAGGGAGATGTGCTGCCGCAATGATGAAAATGCTTGGGGTCGAACGATCGTAGTAACAATCGCTCAACCCTATACATTACTGATCATAGCTCTTGTGAAAGGAGCAAACATACGTCTATCAACAAGCTGTCTCAGTGAGTGGCGCTCGTTTTTACAGCCCAAATTGGCCGGTGTAAAAGGACCCTTATTAAACTGTCGAGCAACCTCTAAGTCATCTAAAGCACCTTCAAATCTTGAAGAAAGACACTAATTAGCTTAAATAATTGGATTTACACTACCCATGGTCTCTTGAATGGGCCGTAAAAATCTATTAAAATTCTACATTATGCCAAAGTTACTTAGTAAACCTAATTTTCTTTCCTCCAGGGAGAAAGATCTCTGCGTTTCTGTCAAGGTCTGTAGCAGATTTGGAGTCCAGTAGCTGTAACAATCTGGCAGGGGGGTGATAATAGCAAGGGTAGTCAAGTAACAGGGATAAGCGGCAACAGGTTATAGAGTGGGGCCGAAAAGTGGTCAGGAAACAATCTAAGTTCGGTACACAAATGAGCAGAAACTGTTTTTAAGGAGGCAGCAAGGAACTAGACTCGAGGCAGGAAGCTCAGTAGTCTGGCAAACAGGAAGTACAAGGACAAGACTTTTATAGAAAGCCGAAACAGTGAGACCAATTAGGCAATCAAGGCAAGGAATCCAGAGAGGCAAAAGGCAAGAGAACCTACACAACAGATTTAGAAGTTGAGCTGTCCAGAACAGCTGCTGCCTGGGACACAGTATTTTCTGGGTTCAAATCCTGACACCTACCTTCTCCCCTCCTGAAGTTGAGCAAATATTAAAACACACACATGGTTTTTCTAGGTGCATAAGGAGTCAGGGAAAACTCATTCAAACTGGTAACCATGGAATTTGGTATTGCTCACCTGATATTGTAGCTAAAATGTTTCCTTGTTCACCTAATGGAGATGTGGTTATTGCCAAGGTTTCCTCCTACAGATTTGGTGGGATTGCATAATAATTTACCACTTCTGGAAAGATAATCTCATCCACATGCTCCAGAATTGACCTGCGGTGCAGATTTTTAACTCCACAGCATGTCGTTTTCTGTCGCAAAAGAATTCGTTTTGGATTTTGAAGTCAATGGAGAAGTTAAAATCTGCTATCAGAAAATTGGTTTTTTTTCTCTGCTTAGGAAACCCGTAGGAAAATCTGCAACAGCAAATCCGCACCAAAAGCGGCAATTTACGGAGCAGATTTGCTGCAGAAATTATCCGCAGCACATCTAACCCGTGTGGACTTACACAAAAACTCTGCAGACTTGTTAAATGGATGTCAATTCACTGATTACATGTTTTTAATGTCTGTATGATATTTATCAAAAGATGTATTGTGTTATTGAGTATTTGTTTTGTGTAGGATTCCTTTCTTTTGTAGGTGATGTATGGCCATTTTAACTATAATGCTATGCTTATAAATACTATATATCAATATGCACACTTTTCTCCAATAAATGCTCTATTACTTAGAATTTAAAGAATACTTGAAAACAGCAGACCTCCAAATATGTTTATCAGTTGTACTGAATATTGTTTGTTCTTGTAACAATATGAAGCACTTACACCATTTAGGTTGTAATTGTGAACCAGTCTACATGCACAATGAATGCTTGCCTCAAAGAGAACAGATTTTAATGTCTGTACATTGTGCACAGGGGACTTAAGGTGACTTCAGATCATGCTATGTTTCAGTTTTACACAGCTGAAGACGTAAAAGTGTAAATATATGGTGCAAGAAGGACACCAATAGGCCAAAATATGCATTGCACTTTAGATTTGAGTCAAACATCTTATTTTTAGTTTAATACATAGTGGTTCTGCAGAACACTGGTTATAAAAGACTGCCTTAGGACATTTTTCCACAACCGTACGTTGATGGGTGTGGAAGATATGGTGTGGAAGGTGTGGAAGATATATATTTAGCTTCAAACTATGACCAAAAGCCATCAGGGTAGGATAACCTTTTGCAAATGTTTTTTTTTTGTTTCTTGTGAAGGGTTTCTTGGTATATGATTGCACTTCTGGCGCTAAATATACGGCTCTCATATGCAGCCATAATATGAAGGCGTGTAAAGAAGGCCTTCGGGCTCTCCCACAAGCTGCGGAATTGCCGCGTTTTTTCCGGCCTGCAAATTTCGGACATAAAAAACGCAGCAGAATACAGTAGCAGCATAGTGGATGAGATTTAACAAAGCTCATCCACATGCTGCGTAAAAATTCAGAGCAGAAATTGACCTGCGGTGCCTATTTTACAGACCTCAGCATGTCAATTCCTGCTGCGGAAAGTGGCCAGAATTGCTGCGTTTTTCAGAGGCGATGTCACCATCTCCTAACATTGAGAAAAACACTGCAAAATATGCACCATTTTCTGATGTAAAAAATGCAGGAAATTATGCGTTTTTTCCGCAGAGGAATGTCTGTGTTTTTCAATGGAATTGCTGCAGAAATTTTCTGCAGCAATTCCGTTGTGTGTGGACAAGCCCTTATACTGATGCTGCATAATAGGCACCTTCTCCAGGAAAAAAAAGAGTAGTAGTGGGATGAGAAAGTGTTTGTACGATACAGTATGTCTCTTTCCCTTTCAAAAAGGTTGATTAAAAGATCTTCTTTTCTACATAGTCAAATATGATACATAGAAAATAATTAATGAGAATCTAATAGCAGATTATCTTATATGTGGATGTTCTGTAGGGTGTTTAATAAAACTTTAGAAGATCTCACAGGTGCAATAAATGCAGCGGATGTGATCATAAAGAGAAATCTCATAAAGAGGAAATTCAGGACAGGGCCGTATTTGCCCCCAGGCACTGGGGGTGCAGTGTCTACGGTGTCCAGCGGGGGGGGGGGGGCTGCAGAAACTTGTTTTTTTTTTCGGGTTGAACTTGTGACCTAGACCGACCACAGCAGTGGAATCCCCGTCCACAGCATTGACGGCGCGGTGGCCGGTGATTCGGCTCCGGAAGAAGCCCCTGGAGTCACTGTCCATAAATGGACCGAGAGGCGAGGGGCTTCTCCAGGAGTGGAGTCCCCGGTGACAGCGTCGGCAATGCTGTGAACGTGGATTCCCCTTCAGGAGTTGCCCCTACTGTCACTGTCCATATATCCATCAAGTGCTACGACCAGGAGCGGACTCCCCGGCCACAGCGCTACGACCAGGAGCGGACTCCCCGGCCACAGGGGGATTCCGCACATTCGGAGGAGATAAAGTGGCGCTATGTACAGGAAGGGGGAGCACTATCTACAAGGAGGTATGTGGCACTACCTACAAGGGGGCTGTGTGGCACTACCTACAAGGGGGCTGTGTGGCACTACCTACAAGGGGGCTGTGTGGCACTACCTAAAAAGGGGGCCTGTGTGGCACTACCTACAAGGGAGCTGTGTGGCACTATCTAGAGGGGGCATCGGTGAGTGGCGGGCTATTGGTCAGTTTACTGTGAGTGGGGGGGCTGATGGTCCTTTTACTGTGAGTGGGGGCTAATGGTCATATTACTGAGTGGGGGGCTGATAATCATTTTACTGTGAGTGGGGGGCTGATTAATTGAAATCAGTAGGATGTAGAATATACCTGCGGCGCTCGTTTGGAGTCCTTTTTTGCCTGTGTCTTTTGACTTAGCTTCAACGGCTTAAAAAAACGCAGGCAAAAAAACGCAAAAAAAAAAAAGTCAAATAACACCGTCAATTCTAAATCTGCCTAAAAAATTCCTGAAATCAATGGGAGGCGGAGGCTTTTTTTCTCACGAGCGGAAAAAAATACTAGCGGGAAAAAGAAGTGTCATGCCCTTTCTAGGCTTTTCAATCTCTGACCACTTTAGGCAGAGAAAGTGGTTTTCGCTGCGTTTTTCACCGAAAAAAAACGCCACAAAGAGAATGCAGGCGGGTCAAAATCTGCCTCATAATTCCTAAAGGAATTTTTCCGCCTGCATAAAACTCTTTGTGAACATACCCTTAATGGTTTTGTTTCTTTAGTTATTAGTGTTAGTAATTTTCTTTTTTGTGTGTGTTTTTTACAGGTTCAGTTATTGGACTACGTTGGATTTGAGGACTACTTCGATGACAGCATTTTATATTTTCAATAACTTGGTTAACGAGGGTTGTGGGGGGGGGGCTTTATTTCAATAAAATATATTATCGGTGTGTCTGTGTTTTTTTAACTTTATTACCACTGCATTAGTAATGTCGGCTGTCTGATAGACAGCGTCCATTACTAAGGTGGGGCTTAATGTTAGCCGGTGAAGAGGCTAACACTAACCCCCAATTATTATCCAGTACCCGACCATCTGAAGTGATGGCTGGGAACTGGGAACTGGGGAGGCCGCAGGCTGGTATTATTAGGCTGGGAACGCCCTAAAACCGTGGCCATTCCCACCCTGGTAATGCTAGACTGTGGCTGCTTTATTGTATCTTACTGGTTATAATTTGCTCCAGTCGGTACGGGAGTATTTAAAAAAAAACTAATAATAAACTGTGACCTAATCAATAATATGGGAAATGGGTACCAGTGTTCATGTGGGGGGCAGGGGAGGGAATGTTAACAGGGCAGCACTGAGCATTTCTTTTAGGGACAGTTCACACTTTGCGTAACACTGCAGATTTTCCGCAACGGAGTTCAAAATCGACAGCATAACACAGTAGCAGCAGAGTGGATGAGATATGAACAAATCCCATCCACACGCTGTATAAAAATCCACCGAAAAAACGTTCATAAATTGATCTGCAGTGCATTTTTTTTAAATCCGCAAACATGTCAATTTATGCAGTGGGATTGCTGGTTTTCCGTTGTAGGATTTCCCCATTGAATTCATTGGGGAGGTAAAAACCTGCAACAATTAACACATGTTGCAATTTTTGCGGCGGAAAAGCTGCTTTATCGGGGGCGTCAGCATTAAAAGTGCCTAGGGCAACACCAACTTCATATACGGCCCAGATTCAGAATGGTAGAATTATATATTTTCACGCGCGTCACACGGACCTATATTAGTCTATGGGGCCGCGCAGACAGTTGCGTGATTTTTACGCAGTGTGAGTCCGCTGCGAAAAACTCACGACATGTCCGTTCTTTGTGCGTATTTCGCGCATCACGCACATTGAAGTCAATGGGTGCGTAAAAATCATGCATGCCACACGGAAGCACTTCTGTGAGACGATCGTGATTCGCGCAACAGCTGTCAAACTATAAATGTAAACAGAAAAGCACAACGTGCTTTTCTGTTTACAAACATCCAAACGGAGTATCATAATGATGCGGCCGAAATACGTTCCGTCCTTTATGGACGTAACATGCTCGTGTGAATCCAGCCTTAAAATTACATAGCATTAGTTCATTTGCACCACTGACTGATGGTGCAGTTCACATAAAAATCTTATAACCATCATAATTGGCTTCCTGGTCCTCTGACTGTATAGCCTTAATCAGCTTAGATGTTATAATTGATTTTATAGCCGTGCAGAGTACCTAGCATCTGGTGAAAACAAACACTCCCTTTATTTTTATACTTACTGATTTCTCTAAATCAGAAATTAAAAATGTACCAGAATAAATAAATCACCTAGGTCAAAGAATACTGAACTAGCTGAATTGCCAGAATAAGAACATAGGCAAATGACCATACACAAGATCTGTATCAAAAGGTTTTTCATATGGTGGTTTACGCAACTTTTTGTTCATATAGATTTGCAGCATGCTCCATCAATCGTATCTCAAACCTCATTGTCCCCTGGTAGTACTGTTTTCAGTGATTCTAGGGGGCGGAGGGATACAGTGTGACATACGACAACCAATATGAAATCGTTTTGCTAACCATATGGTTCAGTTTGTATATAATCCTTACACGCAGATGATGATTATACTGTATATACATACACACATCTAAATAAAACAATCTACAGCTCTACATACAATAAAACTATTTTGTATGCACACAAAAAGAGCCCAAGTAAAACAGCAATAAAACTACTGTGCATAAACTAGCAACGCCGCACTGCAGGTAGAGTAAGGGTATGTTTATACGCCCTATTTTCGGCCGTTTTTCGGGCCGTAAACGCCCGAAAAATAGCCGAAAAGTCGGAAGCAGAACGCCTCCAAGCATCTGCCCATTGATTTGAATGGGAAAAACGTCGTTCTGTTCCGACGGGCCGTTTTTTTACGCGGCCGTTTTGTAAAACGGCTGTGTAAAAAAACGCCCGCGAAAAAGAAGTGGAGGTCACTTCTTGGGACGTTTCTAGAGCCCTTTTTCATTGACTCTATAGAAAACAGCTAAAAATGGCCGTGAATTAACGCTGCGAAAATCGCGAGTGGCTTAAAAAACTTCTGAAAATCAGGAACTGTTTTCCCTTGAAAACAGCTCTGTATTTTCAGATGTTTTTTGCTAAGCGTGTGAACATACCCTTACAGGTACATTATAGGCCAACCAAAAAGGCTCCAGTAAGTAGTATTTCTGTCTGTAGGGGATGGAAGGAAATCCTGAAATAAAGGATATCTCCTAAGATATGAACCGCCAAGAAAGCCAAATTATCTGAAGAATGTGCGGCTGAGGGACGTAATGGAGATATATATTTTTCATAAAGCCAACAAAATAAATTTTTGTATTTTTCCACTAGAAAACACTGTTAAGCCAATCTTAATATTTTCTACTCTTACAATGTTACTATCCCTTTGTGGGATAGAGCATTATATACACAACTTATAGCTAGACAGACAGACAGGTAGATACATACATATACTATATTTTCAAAAGTATTGGGACACGTACACATTACACCTACAGGAACTTTTATGACATCCCATTCTAAATCCATAGGCATTAATATGGAATTGGTCTCCACTTTGAAGCTAAAACAGCTTCCACTCTTCTAGGAAGACTTTCTACAAGATTTTGTAGTGTGTCTGTGTGAATTTTTGCCCATTCACCCAGTATAGTATTTGTGAGGTCAGACACCGATGTTGTATAAGAGGACCTGGCTCGCAATCTCCATTTCTAGTTCATCACAAAGGTGTATGTTGGGGTCGAGGTCAGGGCTCTGTGCGGTCCAGTCAAGTTCTTTCATACCAAACTCACCCTACCATGTCTTTATGGACCTTGCTTTGTGCACTGGTGCACAGTCATACGGGAATAGAAAAGGGCCTTCCACAAATTGTTCCCACAAAGTTGGAGGCATACAATTGTCCAACATGTCTTGTTATGCTGAAGCATTAAGATTTCCCTTTACTGGAACTAAGGGGTCTAGGCCCACCATAGAGAAAACAACCCCATAGCATTGTCCCTCCCCCACCAAACTTTACAGTTGGCAAAAGTCAGGTAGGTAATGTTCTGTTATTCGCCAAACCCAGATTTGTAAATAAGATTGTTTACTGTGCCACTTACACAGGTCTGATAAAAATCCACTATGTAGATCCAGGAGATAGGGGGATAAAAAATGGAATATCCGAGGGCGAAAATTGCTTTTATTTGTACAACAACTGCGTTGTTGTACAAATAAAAGCAATTTTCAGTACAGCTGCGCCCTCGGATATTCCATTTTTTATCCCCCTACTTCCTGGATCTACATAGTGGATTTTTATCAATCTTCGAACCGGAATTTGGGCTGCAACTGTCTAACCTAAGTATAACTTGGACACGCATCATGGGATGTTATGCTCCTAGCATAACAACATCAGGTCAGCATAACTGACCACTTTTTTCCATTTGTCCTCATATTTTACAGGCTCATGCACTATGTGCGCTTTGTTCCCTTTTTCCCTATAGCGTGACTTACACAGGTCTGGCTGAATATACATGCCTATGAGTGCTTTTCTCTCATCATACAAATTCATGATGTTACTTGTAATGATTATTTCACACTCTTAATCATTACTTCCTATTTAGCGCATAACCAGCTCCAACTACATGCATGGGGATTTCTTGCCCATAAATAAACAGCGTGTATTGTGTCAAGTATTCCCCTGTGGTTGACATATACTTTTATTAATTGTGGCATGACCATATGCTTCCTGCTTTGTAGGACACCTTTTTGCACTGCATGTTTCATTTTTTAACCTGTTTTGTCTCATATATGTTAAGAATAAAGAATATTTTGTAATTTTTCAAATAATCTTGTGTTAATTGACCTTACCTGTAGGCTATATCTTGAATATAATAGGTCAAGGCACCAAGTTCTGACTTGGTTATATGTTTAATCTGCTCTGACTATCAGTCTAAAGATTTCTCTCCTGGAGGTACATATAGGTGATGCCAGATAGAGAAGCATGATTGAACACTCAACAGAATATGTTTCCACTGATTCAGAGTGCCGTGGCGGCATGCTCTATACCACTCCAGAGCATGACATTGTGGTGGTGATGAAAGGCTTGCATGCCGCTGTTCGGCCATGGAAACTCATGCGATGAAGCTCCCAGTACACAGTTTTTGTGCGGATGTTAATACTAGAGGAGGTTTGGCACTCTGCAGAGAATTGGAGACTTTTATGCACTATGCCCTTAGGGCTCAGTGACCATACTCTATAGCTTTACGTGGTTTGCTAATTTGTAGCTGAGTTGCTGTGTTTCCTAAACGCCTCCACTTTGCAATAATACCACTCACAGTTGATTGTGGAATATGTAGGAGGGAAGAAATTTCACGAACTGATTTGTTACACCGGTGGAATCCTATTACAGTACCACCCTGGAATTCAGTGAGCTGTTTAGAACAACCCGTTCCTTCACAAATGTTTGTAACGGCGACTGCATGGCTAGGGGCTCAATTTTATACACCTGTGGCAATGAGACTGAATGAAACGCCTGAATTCAATGATTAGGACGTGTGTCCAAATACTTTTGGCCATATACTGTAGATACATTATGAAATGTAAATATCTACTAAACAATACATCAATTTATGATAAACTAGCAGGCTGTCCTACTTTCTAATGGTCACCATGAACATTAACTAAAAATCGGACTAAATAGATGCTTTCGACCACTTCAGATGGCTATCAGGCTCTGTTCACATCTACGTCTAATGCTCTGATAGAAGCCTTCGTAGCAGACTCCATAATTTTTGCTGGAAAAAATAGAGTAGCATGCAGCGGTTTTTTGTTTTTTTTTACCAATAAACTTTTTATTGAATTTTGAGAAATAAGAAAATTAAACAGATAAAGCTACTACATGGAGAATACACCGTAAAAGCACAAAAAGAAAAATTAGAAACTGCAAGTGTGCGTTACAACATTGTACAGTTAATCCAATATAAATGGCATACAAATGAAAATGATGACGTATACAAAGCTATACATAAGAGTTCAAATAAAAGTAATACACAGTCCGGGTGTCCGCAACAGCCATTTTAGCTGGGAGAAGATTGTGGACAGGGCAGAGAAGCCAGGTAGTGCTACTACATGTGAACAATGTCCAATAGTGCCACTAGAGACTGAATTTATTTATGGCATGTGATATAATAGCCCAGGACTTTTCCATCTGGTAAGAGAAGTTAATCTGATTTATTAGTTCCGCCTTTGAGAATGCATCAGCACATTTCCATTTACAAGCAATCGTGAGCCCTACGGCCGAAGATAATATGACAAACCACAGTCCTGCTATGACTCGGGATTTGCTCGTTACCTATAAAACATAAAGCCAGACCAGGATTTAAAGGGATGCATAATTTCAGGACTAGTGTGGCCAATTGGAAGGCAATCACCCATAGTCTGTGGACTAAACAGCACTCCCACCAGGTGTGTTAATACGTGCCTCTCTCCCCACATCCCCTCCAACACATGTCTGAGGCAAAGGAAGACATTTTTGAGAGGCGAACAGGAGTGAGGTACCACCGGAAGATAAGCTTGCGCAAAATTTCCCAATAAACCAAGCTTTTAGAGACATTTTTTACAAAGACCATTGCTTTAAACCATGACTGGACCGAGAATTCTAAGTTATGCTCCATCATGAGAGCAAAATATAATGGGAGATAGTGGGCATCCCTGTCTCGTACCATTGCTGATCAGGAAAGGATCTGAGAGAAACCCAGAGGACAGCACCCTAGCCGATGGAGATGAATACAAGGCTAATATTGCAGAGTTAATGAAGCCCATCAGGCCAAACTTTTCCAACGTTTTCGTGAGTTATTCCCAATGCACCCTATCGAACGCCTTCTCCGCATCAAGAGCTAGGAGCAGGCGTTCTGGAGTGCTCCACCCACAGAATCAGGTTAGTACACCGACGAGTGCCATCAGGAGCCTATCAGCCAGCGATAAACCCCACCTGGCCGGGGATATGATGTTTGGAAGAAGTAGTCTAGCCAAAAGCACCTTGGCTTAGATCTTCAGATCTGAGTTTAGTGTGAAATTGGTCAAAAGTTAGAAGGGGTGTCAGGGATTTTTCCGGCCTTGGGCAGTGTAACGATGGTTGCCGAGAGCATTTCTGCTGAGAAAGAGCCATCAATTGCTGCCTTATTAAATACCGCTTGTTAGGTGAGGAGACAGGACATCAATGTATTTTTTATAATAGCTATTAGTGAAACTGTCTGGGACAGGGGCTTTAAATAACTTGAGAGAAGAGCTGACAAAGTGTCAAGGGTATTATAGTCTATTGTGGGCAGCAGAATTGAGGCTAGAAAATAATTTATCTCTTGTTTGGAGGGTTGGTGGTTGGATGGGTCCGAGGATAAGTTGTACAGTGATTCATAATATAGATGGAAACATTCTGCTATCCATCTTGGGTCAATTATGTTTTCTCCTCTATCTCCTTTTAAATAAGCCATTTTGGAGGTGTTCGAGAATCGTTTAAGTCTACGAGCCAAAAGAGCTCCTGCTCTATTATTATGAACATAGGAATTTAGTTGGTATTTCTTTAGAACAAAATCAAACTTAGAGGCTAGCAGAGTCTGCAAATGCAATCGCAAACCCCGAATGGTCTGTGAACAATCGTTTTGAGGAAGACATTATATTGAGGGATTTGAGTTGAGAGATTTTAGCTACTGTACCAAGCACCTCCTTTTCCCTGGCATGTTTGGCTTGAGCTCCCGCTTAAATGAGGATACCATGCATAACCGCCTTATGAGCGTTCCATGAAGAATGGGGAATAGATACCGAAGGGGAGTTAATCTCGAAGTATGATTCAAGAGCATCCTTAATTTGTTTATGGTAGTCAGGATGGGATAAAATAAAATAATTAAGTCTCCACTGAGATGGAGGGGGACACTAAAATGTTCTGCAACTACTATGGATACAGGAGCGTGGTCAGACTAAGTGATAAAACTATGGAGAAAGACTCTGAAAGTAGAAGTTATTCCTATCCGTCAGAAAAAAGTCAATTCGAGAGTATGACTGTCTCGGTGAGGAGAAGAATGTGTAATCACGTTCAGTGCTGTGCTGGCATCCCCACACATCAAACAAGCCCTCATTCCAGATTTTTTGAGAGAGTAATTATACCTACTGGCATTGGTGGACTCTTAGATAGATTGAAAAAGAGGGTTCTTAGTCATAGCTGGCTTCCCGAAGCTCTAGGTTCAGAATTTAAGCAGATGGGGAGGATCCCATGTGAATCACTTAGAGATTAACTCATTGCATGCCAAATCAAACTGTAAGCTGGGTTATTGTAAACTAATGTGCATAACAATGTATATATTAGAAATAAATATTATATGGACGGCATAGACCACGTATGTTCAAAGAAAAAATAGTCATAGAATCACTAAATAATTTATGCAAACTGGCGGGACCTAAGACTACTTGGAATCCCATTGAAATTAAAAAGATGTCATGTGATATGTAGCCCAGATTAACCATTTAGATTCTTGTAAAAAATTGTAAAGTTAATATATGTAGATATACTTCAGAACGCAACTGTAGTGCAATACAATATACTCTGGGCTATTCAAGTGGTGCTGAAAGGACAGTGCATCACGTGTATGGTGGAAGAATGTATTAGCATACTGTATACGTTTTGAAGAAAGTGCTGAAAGGACAGCGCCACTCACATATTATTAAGAGAATATGTTATCACATAGTATCTGTCACTAGGGGGTGCTAAATACACAACATGGCAGAATATAAATTCTAAAAAATTATATCGGAAGTAGCGACATCTTCCGGGACTCTTCCAACTTTACTGTTGTTCCTTATGGACCTGTCTTCTACATCCGCCACTTTAGATTTCAGCCACTGTACGTCATCTTCCAATGCATTATGGGCGTCCACCAGCTTATTATGGGCGGTGAAAAATTCTGCCATTTTATGCTGCATATTATCTGTTCTCGTCCCAATGGCATCAATATTTGTTTCGAGATTATTGACTAAAGTAGAGACCCGCATGGAAATGTTGTTTTGTATAATGACCAGCATGTTTTTAAGAGTATCCTCCTATATCGGTGCGGAAGAGGACCTGAAAAATTCCAAATGATAACTTTCCAGATGTGCCATGGTGTCCATTACATCCCCCGGGCATCGAGGTAACATTACTTTTATTGGCAGGGGCCTTACTTATCATGTATGGTGAGGGTGACATTTCCGATAAGCGTTAAAATCTTTCTGTTAGGAGAGGATGGGATCCCTCCGGGTGAAGCAGATACAGAGGATGAAGCATTGGCGCATCATATCTTCCTGGACCCACGTCATCAGGCGTAGGTTCCATAGCGTTAAAGTAAGCAGTGAGTTTTCTGGGGCCTGCAGACTTGCCCCTTCTTTTAACCATACTGCAGAATGCTAGGTCCAATGTTTTTCCCCTAAGTGGGACAAAACCTGCAGTCACAAGCAAGTATAGGTAAACCCCCTAGTGCCTCAATGGAAGAGAGCATGGGACGTTTCAAACAATCTATGAGTAATGGCTCTTGAGAGCTAGAAACGCGTCAGAGGGAACGTATGTTTTATGTTTCTTGTCCACTGTTTGCTGTTCAGTCTTCCGCTGGCTTTCTATTTTAACCAATAAAGAAGATTTTTTTTCATATTCCACAACGAGTGCTGAACCTTTTCCTTCTGGATTGTTGTTTTTACAGCGTGGAGATCGCTGTCTTCTTCTTGCACCTAGGAGGGTGAGCTGACATTTCCATAAATTTCCTACGTTTCAAACAATGTCTCTAGCCAGGCCCTTGAACATCAAGCAGCAACTTAGGCCCTACCTAAGTCTTGAGCAGCACAAGTCCAGATCTGAGCCCCGCAGGTAGCAACCAAGGGTATGTAGAGAAGCAGCTGGAGCGGTGTGTCACCCTTCACCGTGGGATGGTAGCTGAGGGGCCACCAGGAGTTCCCAGCAGGAGATAGGAACGTAGATCAGCGTCAGTATGGCGCACACCGGAAGTTTCGGCCTGACACCGCGCTACTAATTGAGCCCTGGGATGGGGCAGCGTGGTGGGCCTCGACTGGTAAGTATGCTCCAGGAGGGAAAATAAAGCTGGTATGTTCCTACTGGTAATGTGGGTAGGTGCCGGAGGTGACAAGCAGGCCGAATGATTCCTCTCAGCAGCAAGATGGCTCCAAATCAGAGTGAAGGTTTGTCGGGCCATCGTGGGGGATAAGGCTGTTTGACCACAAAACCACCGCTAGCGAGGCAATCCAGAACCAGGTTAGTTGGCTCCTTTAAGCAGGCAGCTCTAAGAGGTACCTACAGAGGGTTTTAGCAGGAATCTGTTGCTGCGTGCTGCTTTAGAGCTGAAAGGATGCAGGAGCAAAGGGATCAAGCAGCCATTTTAGCCAAAAGCCAAGCTCTGCCCCGGCATGCAGCGTTTTTTTGCCCAGCAAAGTGACAGAAACCCGACTAAACCAATTAAAGTCCATGAACACTGCTGATTTCCGTCATGTTTTAGAACAACAGAAAACAGAACCCAGATGTAAACATAGCCTTAATTTGTCATGTTCTCTTGTAGAAATGGCCTATAAATGATAATCTGCTGAAATTGACAGACAGACAGACTAACATGTATCTGTAATATTGGTGATTTAATCAACCTGCTGTTTTGCTGATTTTTATCTAATTTATTGGGTGACCTTTTGAAGGAGAAAATTTCATCCAAACAGAAAAATAAGTTGATCATCTACAATTTGTTCTAAGGCCTCACATGAGAGTCATGTGTAGGAGACTGGATGATGGCACACAGTGTCCTCTGTGGATCTGTACTATGGAGTCCCAGGGACTTCATGTGCCGCTGTACTAGGGCTGGGCAATTAATTGGAAAAAAAAACGAAATAGAAATTCAGCGCAGATAACCGACATCATCTTGTGCATTCCGGTTTTCTAGGTTTTTTATGGTTTCAACAGTATCTGCGTTCTCAGGACGCAGATGCAGTTGAATTCCATAGTAGAGCAGGGGAACATCAGTTTCCTGCTCTACTATTTACTGTATAATGCTGGCCGCTCACGGCTCAGCGCAGACAGGCGCGATGATGTCACTGCCTCGCGCCTGTCTGTGCTGAGCCGTGAGCGGCTCAGCGCGTATATTTTCAGAGTCCACTGGACTTCTGCCATATACCGGCGTTTAAGTAATCTTATTCGTCCTTGGTGTCTAGCCTCAGTGCCTGCCCAAATTGTATATATGAGGTGGGTTATATACAGGGTTGATGGGGGTCTCTGTATAATACCCCCATCATCATTGTTTACAGTGTATTCATAAGGACTTCAGACCCTTCACTTTATTCACATTTTGTTACGTTGAGGCTTTGTGCTAAAATAAAAATAAATTCAAGTTATCCCCATCATTCTGCACTTTATACCCCATAATGACAAAGTGAAAACAGAATTTTAGAAAGTTTTGCAAATTTATTAAAAATGAAAAACTCAAATTTTGCCTGAACATGAAATTTAGCTCTGGGGGCCTCCCTTTTCTCTAGATCATCTTTGAAATGTTTCTACACCATGATTGGAGTCCACCTGTGGTAAATTCATTTGATTGGACATAATTTGGAAATACTCACCCCTGTCTATATAAGGTCTCAAAGCTGACAATGCATATCAGAGGTAAAACCAAGCCATGATGAGGAAACAACTGCCTGTAGACCTCATATACCGGATTGTGTGGAGGCACAGATCTAGAGAAGGGTACAAAAAAATGTTCTGCTGCACTGAAAGTTCCCGAGATCACAGTGGCCTCTATAATTCTTAAATTGAAGAAGTTTAGAACAACCAGGACTCTTCCTAGAGCTGGCCGCCCCACCAAATTAAGAAATTGGGGGAGAAGGGCCTTGATAAGAGAGGTGACCAAGAACCCAATTGTCACTTTGGCTGAGCTCCAAAGATCCTGTGTGCAGATGGGAGAAACTTCCAGAAGGTCAACCATCACTGCAACACTCCACCAATATGTGCTTTATGGCAGAGTGGCCAGAAAAAAAACGCTCCTCATGACACATGAAAGCCCGCCTGGAGTTTGCAAAGAATGCACTTAAAGGAACCTCGGACTGTGAGAAACAAAATTCTGTGGTCTGATGAAACCAAGGTTGAACTTTTTGGCCTCAATTCTAAGCGTCATGTCTAGAGGAAACCAGGCACTGCTCATCACCTGCCCAATACCATCCCTACAGTGAAGCATGGCGGTGGCAGCATCATACTGTGGGGATGTTTTTTCAGCAGCTGGGACAGGGAGACTGGTGAGGGTTGAGGTAAAGATGAATGGAGCAAAGTACAGAGATATTCTTTATGAAAACCTGATCCAAAGGGCTCTGGTCCTCAGACTGGGCAAAAGGATCACCTTCCAACAAGACAATGACCCTAAGCACACAGCCAAGACAACACAAGAGTGGCTTAGGTAGAAAACTGTGAACATCCATGAGTGGCCCAGCCAGAACCCTGATTTGAACATGTCTTGAGAGACCTGAAAATGTCTGTCCACCGACAGTATCCATCCAACCTGACAAAGCTTGAGAGTATCTGCGGAGAAGAACTGCAGAAAATCCCCAAATCCAGGTGTGCAAACCTTGTGGCATCATACACAAGAAGACTGGAGGCGGTTATCAACTAAGTACTGAAGACTTTCCTAATGCATTGTATAGCAGCAATCATTTCTGTATATGACTCCCATCATCCCTGTATATTACCCCATCAACCCTGTATACAGGTATGATGGGAGTTATACACAGGGATGATGGGGGTTATATACAAGGATGATAGCTTTCTAGTATATACAGGGATGATGGGGGTTATATACAGGGATGATGGGGTTATATACAGGGATGATAAGGGTTATATACAGAGACCCCATCTTCCCCGTATATACCAGCTCACCATCATCCCTGTATATAACCCCCATCAACCTTGTATATAACCCCCATCATCCGTGTATAAATCATTGGGGTGGGCACTGGCCGTTACCCGTGGCGCGTGGGCATCGAAGCTTAACAAAAACTAAATGGGGTGGGCTTTGAGGACACAATGCACCAATAGGATAAAAAAATAACTGCTGCCAGTAGAAGTGGGAATGGCAGTCTAGCGGAATCTGAAATTATGCGCCGAGCCACACATAGAGCGTAGAGTGAGGGATCTCCTCCACTTGTCGTTGGAACGGGGTTAGGAGAGTATGCATTTTATTATTTTTAGGAGGCACTATTTGGGCATTATACTGTGTGGGGGCAGCTGTAGGCACATTAAACTGTTTGTGGGCAGCTATGGGGGCATTATACTGTGTGGGGCAGCTGTAGGCACATTAAACTGTTTGTGGGCATCTATGGGGGCATTATACTGTGTGGGGCAGCTATTGGGGCATTATATTGTGTGAGAGGCAGTGTTAGGGGGCATATTATATACAGTAGTGCAAATAGGGGTTTGGCCTAAAATTGTTTATTAATCGTAATTGAGGTTACATGTTTAATTAATCATTATTTTGATGTCATAATCGCCTAGCCCTACGCTGTACTATGCTCTGTCAGGTGCTTATGAGGGAGAGATTCCCCGTAGAGGTGATGCTTCTATGGGAGAATTGATACATAAATCTAAATCCATTTATATTTAACTTACAAATCCGATAGAGAAAGCCTCCATATAAAAATTAGGGGCCTACGAAGATACAGGAAAGGCTCATTTAAAATTAGCCAAATACATAGTTACATAGTTACATAGTTACATAGTTAGTACGGCTGAAAAAAGACACATGTCCATCAAGTTTAACCAAGGGAAGGGAAAAGGGAAGGAAAAATTTCTACACATAGGAGCTAATATTTTTTTGTTCTAGGAAATTATCTAACCCTTTTTTAAAGCCATCTACTGTCCCTGCTGTGACCAGCTCCTGCGGTAGGCTATTCCATAAATTCACAGTTCTCACTGTAAAGAAGCCTTGTCGCCTCTGCAGCTTGAACCTTTTTTTCTCCAGACGGAGGGAGTGCCCCCTTGTTTTTTGAGGGGGTTTTACAAGGAACAGGATTTCACCATATTTTTTGTATGTGCCATTAATATATTTATATAAGTTAATCATGTCCCCCCTTAGTCTTCTTTTTTCAAGGCTAAATAGGTTTAATTCTTTCAATCTTTCCTCATAACTTAAATTCTCCATGCCCCTTATTAGCTTCGTTGCTCTTCTTTGTATTTTTTCCAACTCCAGGGCATCCTTTCTATGAACTGGAGCCCAGAACTGAACTGCATATTCTAGATGAGGCCTCACTAATGCTTTGTAAAGTGGCAATATTACATCTCTGTCCCGCGAGTCCATGCCTCTTTTAATACACGACAATATCTTGCTGGCCTTTGAAGCAGCTGATTGACACTGCATGCTGTTATTGAGTTTATGATTTACAAGTACACCCAGATCCTTCTCAACAAGTGAATCCGCCAGTGTAGCGCCCCCTAGGACATATGATGCATGCAGGTTGTTGGTACCAAGATGCATAACTTTACATTTATCTACATTAAACTTCATTTGCCAAGTGGACGCCCAAACACTTAGTTTGTTTAAATCTGCCTGTAATTCATGAACATCTTCCATAGTCTGAACTATATTACATAGCTTGGTGTCATCTGCAAAAATAGAAATAGTGCTATTAATCCCTTCCTCTATATCATTAATAAATAAGTTGAATAATAGTGGTCCCAGCACTGAACCCTGGGGTACACCACTTATAACCGGGGACCATTCAGAGAAGGAATCATTGACCACAACCCTCTGGATACGGTCCTTGAGCCAATTCTCAATCCAATTACAAACTATATTTTCTAAACCTATAGTCCTTAATTTACCCATTAGGCGTCTATGGGGGACAGTGTCAAATGCCTTTGCAAAGTCCAAAAACACTAAATCCACAGCGGCCCCTCTGTCTAGACTTCTGCTCACCTCTTCATAAAAACAGATTAGGTTAGTTTGACAACTTCTGTCCTTAGTAAAACCGTGCTGGCTGTCACTTATAATGCTATTTATTGTCACATAATCCTGTATATAGTCCCTCAATAGCCCCTCAAACATTTTCCCCACAATTGATGTTAAGCTTACTGGTCTATAATTACCCGGGGAAGACCTAGAGCCCTTTTTGAAAATAGGCACCACATTTGCCCTGCGCCAGTCCCTAGGCACTATACCAGTCACTAGAGATTCTCTGAATATTATGAAAAGGGGGACAGAAATAACTGAACTAAGCTCTTTAAGAATTCTAGGGTGTAACCCATCTGGTCCCGGAGCCTTGTGCACATTTATTTTATTTAATTTAGCTTGGACCATATCTACATTCATCCAATTCAGTATATCAACTGATATATTACCAGCACTGGCAGCGGCTACATCAGCTGCTCCTTCTTCTGTTGTATATACAGAGCTAAAGAACCCATTTAGTAACTCTGCCTTCTCTTGATCCCCTGTGATCAACTCCCCATTACCATTATCTAGGGGTCCTACATGTTCAGACCTTGGCTTTTTTGCATTTATATGCTTGAAGAATTTTTTAGGATTTGTTTTACTATCCTTGGCCACCTGCCTTTCATTTTGTATTTTTGCTAATTTTATTACATTTTTACAGATTTTATTAAGCTCTTTATATTTTACAAAGGCTACAGCTGTACCCTCAGATTTGTATTTTTTAAATGCCCTTTTTTTGTCATGTATTGCCCCTTTCACAGAAGGTGTAAGCCATGTGGGGTTTAATTTGAGTCGTTTATACTTATTACCTGTAGGAATAAATTTTGCACTATAATAACTCAAAGTAGATTTGAAAATCTCCCATTTATCATTTGTTCCATTATTTGACATTAGTTCTTCCCAGTCTATATCCTGAATTGCAGCCCTCATCCTGGGGAAATTGGCTTTCTTAAAATTAAATGTTTTTGCCCTCCCAGCCTGCGTTTGTTTTTTACAGTATAGGTAAAATGTAACTATATTATGATCACTGTTACCGAGGTTTTCACGAACATTGACATTCCCAACAAGATCTGCATTATTAGAAATGACCAGATCCAACAGAGCTTCACCTCTAGTCGGGTCTTCCACAAACTGGCCCATAAAATTTTCCTGCAACAGGTTGAGGAAATGTCTCCCCTTTGCAGTTGAAGCCGAACCATGACACCAATTAATATCCCGGAAATTAAAATCTCCCATTATCACTACAGTACCCGCCTGTGCAGCCCGCTCCATCTGTTTATATATCTGACCTTCCATCTCCTCAGTTATATTGGGGGGTCTATAGATTACACCAAAAGTAATTTTTTCAGTGTTTACCTCCCTTTCTAGTTCCACCCACAAGGTTTCAACCTCCTCACAGTCTTCACCCACTATTGTCTCTTTCACACTCGCCTTCATATCACTTCTCACATACAGACAAACACCACCACCTTTCCTATTTGTCCTGTCTTTACGAAAAAGTGTAAAACCCTGTAGATTTACAGCCCAGTCATGTGAAGAGTCCAGCCATGTTTCAGCAACACCAACTATATCTATATTTTCTTCCAGTATCAAGGCCTCCAGCTCCCCCATTTTGCTTGCTAGACTTCTGGCATTTGTGAACATACACTTTAACTTGCCTGTCAGTTGTTCACTTTTATTATCAGAAATGTGATTTGACATTAATCGGTCCTTTTTATTTACACTGATGTTTTGTAACGAAAGGATCTCCTTATCTTGTTGTCTAGTCCTCTCCCCACATTCTGTTTCTCCCCCCACCAATATAGTCTGACCCCTCTCTAACCTGGCTACCCCTTTTTTTTCTACATTGACCTCCCTCCTCAGCCCTAGTTTAAATACTCCGCCACCCCAGCTAGAATTCTCTCCCCCAGCACAGCGGACCCCCTTCCATTTAGGTGCAAATCATCTGCAGAATACAGTTTGTACCCCAATGAAAAGTCAGCCCAGTGCTCTAGGAACCCAAATCCTTCTCCTCTACACCAAGACTTCAGCCATGCATTTAACTCCCTAAGCTCCCGCTGTCTTTCCTGTGATGCGCATGGCACAGGCAGTATTCCTGAGAATACAACCTTGGAGGTCCTTCCCTTCAGCTTGTAGCCTAGTTCTTTAAAATTATTCTTAAGGCTCCTCCACCTACCATTTATTCTGTCGTTGGTACCGACATGGACCACGACAGCTGGATCATCACCAGCCCCTCCCAGCAATTTGTCCACCCGTTCCACCACATGCCGAACCCTGGCACCAGGGAGACTGCAAACCATTCGGTTGAGGCGGTCTTGGCGACAAATTATTCTATCCGTCTTCCTGATTATAGAATCCCCTACAACTATCAATTGTCTTGGCTTGCCTGCATTACCATCCCGCCGACTACTAGCTGGGCTGTTCTCCCGGCTGTTAGGGAGATCAGTATCCACTAGGGCTGCCTTTTCTGAGACTGACACCCTTGCATCATCACCCAACCTGGCAATTTTGCTTGGAATGCCAGAAACCGGATCGGCCTTCCTTGTCTTTGACCCCTTTCTACTGCCCCTAACTACATTAACCCAGCTACTTACCTGATCCTGCTCACCCATGTCTTCACCCTCCAGTTCTAACCCACTAACTGCATGCTCTGTGAGCAGCAAGCTCCGCTCAAAATTGTCTATCCTCCTCAGTGTTGCATTTTGCTCCTCCAGATCTCTAATACGAGCTTCCAGGTGAACAACATGCTCACATCTGCCAGAGAGATAATCACCCTGGAACTCCGGCTCCAGTCGTGTATACATATGACAAACTGTGCACTGAAGAAAACCTCCAATCTTGCTATCCATTATCCAAGTTACACCAAAACAGCGAACAATTGTCAAAGAAAAAGAAGAGTACTTACTGGGGCTTCAACTCCTCTTTTCAACTCCGGTTTTAGAACTCCACTTAGTTCACAAGCCACTTAACCACCAAGCTCAGAAAGAGCAAGCTCAAAATGAGGTCTGCTGACTAATTTATACCACCTGTGTCCAGTTAACCCCTTCCCCCTCGTCAGCTGTTCAGCTGGAACGAATCTGCAAGGGAAAAAAAAAAATAAAAAAATTTACAAATTTTTTTTTTTAAATTGTGTGAGTTTTTGCTATCTTCTATTTGCTAGCAATCAAAACAGATTCACAAACACAGAAATACAGCAACACAATACAGAAGTACAGCAACACAATCCGGTTTTAGAACTCCACTTAGTTCACAAGCCACTTAAACCACCAAGCTCAGAAAGAGCAAGCTCAAAATGAGGTCTGCTGACTAATTTATACCACCTGTGTCACTAATTTATACCACAAAACAAAACAGTAATATATACATTTGCATGAGGCCTTAGATATACTAAAATCTGAAGACAGGGAGCAACACTTTAGTTTACTGGAAAAGCAAAAATACTAAGCTAAAACAAAGATGCCATCTGCAGGTCATCAAAAATCATATAGACAGAGGTACTGTAATTCCAAGGAGTCTACTTTAAACTAAGATCTCATGCACACATTCATAAAAAATCTCCGTAGTTGCGGATAGCAATATGGTCCGCAATTACGGATCCGCCCAGTTTTATTGGCCGCGGACACCTTTCCGTATCGCTACAGAAGGGTGTCCGTGCCATAGAACTGTGGCGTGAATTATGGAGCATGTCCTACTTTTCATTTTTTACGGGCCGTGCTCCCATACTTCGTGATTACGGGCCGTGTGCATGAGGCCTAAAGGATGAGAACAGCACAATGTCCATAGAGATGACATACATATTTATATCTTGACATCTATAAATAACAGACACATCAAAATAGTGTGCCACAATGCTCTTCTCACATTACAATAAATTAAAACATTATCTTTCTTTCCATTCTATTTATTTCCAAATTGTGCTAATAAAGTGATTTTTGTGTTTTTTTAAGATAGATGGGTGTAACGTCCGTGGTCGCTGACCACAAACTCCTTCCATCCAGTTGACGCCCTTCTCTCCAGAGATGTCTGCACATGCGGCTGTCCTGTTCCGCAGCGACCACCAGGGTGCGCTCGCGAGCTCAGTCCAGACTTGAGAAGCCAAAGCGCACGCATGTGGGTAATTGAGCTGATTGCTCCCAGAGCACCCGGGGCTATAAGAAGGTCGCAGCTCCATGCTTCCATGCCTGAGCGTTGTTTGTCGCATCCTAGTTTGTCTTGCAAATGGCCTCCTAGTGTTTTCCAGTGTTCCTGCTCCTGTATCCCGTGCTATCCTGTTCCTGTGCCGTGTTGTAGCCGTGCTGTGCTGTAACTACGCCTGTCCTGCTGCTCCACGCCTGACGTCTACCTGCTGCCTTGCTACTGTCCGAGCTGCCACAGGTACCTTATGCGAACTGTGACCTGCACCCTGTTGGCCAGTTGCCATACCGCCAAGGCGGTACGGCCCAGTGGGTCCATGAACCCAACGTGACAATGGGGCTTTATGTTTTTTGTGTCCATCTCATAACCAGGATAGATTTTTTAGAACAAAATGTAAACATGAAGGTTCCGATTGAATGTTTGCAAGCAGAGATCTTGAAAACCGTGAGGAATGGATACCGATGTATATTAGAACATTCTACAGTGAATAACTTTTATTTAAAAACTGGAATACCACTTTAAAGGGAATATGTCAGAAGTTTTAAGTCCTCAAAACTGCCGAAAGCGTGATATAGGTAACAATGGTAACTATACCTATTGCCTCGAAAATTGAACGCTGCTCTGAGTGATGGCTCTAGTGGTTTTCTGATTGGCCGCTAGAGTCAACACTTAGAGCAGAAAGTGGCATTTGCGACCGCCGTGCCGAAGTAATTAATCCACCGACCGCTTTATAGCGCTGCCAGCAGTTTTAAGGCCACAAAACTGATGACAGATTCCCTTTAAACCCGCACAGCTTGAAGACACAGAAAGTTTTTAATTTTTTCATCACTTTGTTTCAAGAGCCATAATGTTTAAATTTTTTCATTCAACGTATCCGTATTAGGTTTTCTTGTTGTGGGACAAGTTGTATTTTTTAATGACACCATTAAAACATGACAACAAATTTAATGCATTGAAAATTTTTTATTTATTTTTTTACGTGGAAATATAAAAAAAAAAACAGCAATTCTTCCATAATTTTTTGGGTTATGTTTTTACGACATTCACCGTCCAAATAAAACTATTCTGTTCAGAACAGGACAGCTGGATAACTGAATTACAGAACCTCATACTAAACCAATGAGCTGTCAAACTAGTAATTCAGCCACCAACAGTCCCGAACTTCAATACATAATGCGGTATGACAGCACCATCTCAGCTCCGTCTTTCAGTCCATGCCGACAAGGATTGTGAGAAAATGACGTTGACCCGCTAAGCAAGCTGGGAACTTCCTGAGAGGCTGCCTAGCGGCAACTTTTTAGAAGAGTCGGGTAATTTACATGAAATGCGCAAACCAGGCACACTCTAATTACAGTGGTAATTTAAAAAATTTCGTAATTAATGGTAATTAGAGATTTTATTATTTTTTTTAAAAAAAAGATTTTGTAATAGGTACTCTTAAACCCCTTGCAAACACAGTCAATTTTCTTTGTGGGGTGGAATTGGAAAAAACAGTGATTCCTCAATTGCATTCACTGTGAGGTAACAGTAATTCTTGCTATGTGAATTTTTTTTTACTACGGTGTTCACCTGGCAGGTTAAATAATGTAATATTTTACTACTATGGACTTTTATGGAAATTACGATACCAATTATGTTTACTTTTTTTTATTGCTTACATAATTGTTTTTGTGAAAAAAGGCAAAAAGCTTTTGTTTTTTAACTTTCAGTTATTTTCTATATATATTTTTCAAATATGTATTAACATTTTTGGATCGTTCATGCAGTATACTGTAATACTTCAGTGTATTGTCTTTATCTATGCGCTGAGCTGACCTGGAGGGCTTCAATAGACCTCCGGCTGCCGAGGACACTAAGCGGCATGGGGGGCGGGGTGATCGTGGCGCAGAGGGAACCCCAGTGTTCTGTGTAATTGCTCAGATTCCGCGGTCGCTATTGATAGGTGTTAAACGGCCGGGATCGGAGCTATCACCAATCCCGGCCGTTGCAGGCCAGTGTCAGCTTTTTGAAACAGCTGGCATCTGCCGCTTAGAGTGCGGGCTCAGCTTTTAAGTCCGTACCATATTGTTATGGCGTACATCCACAGTGACATAAGAATAGAGAATATAGATGAGAAAAACTGCAGCACTCAGGTTTCCAAAAATGTGTTGGTCTTTATTCACCAAGCATAAAACTTGCAACGTTTCAACCCATGTTGGGTCTTTATCAAGCCTGAGTGCTGCAGTTTTTCTCATCTATATTGTATAGAAGTTGTCCCTCTGGACCTGGGACGTTTATACTGCGTACACCATCCCTCGCTGGGATATTTGCCTTTCTCCTCTGGGATATCTCTTTGGTCGTTCTGCTGATTTCTTGAGAACAATAAGAATAGAGAAATTGCAGCACACGTGCTGCGGTTTCTCTATTCTAATGTCTATATCTGGAGTCGACCTGACTACGACCTAATACTGCGTGCACTGAACATATACCTGATTTTTTTTAAATTATTTTCCATACAACAACTGGGACAGTGATGTGCTGCTATTTTCTCTTTTTTTTTTTTTTTACATCCACAGTGAGGTATGCCCTAACAGCTGTCTGGGCATTTTATATAAACAGGCAGTAATGCATTAGACCACATAGGTTATTCCAATGTATTATGAGAAAAAAATAATTAATTTAAAAGTAAGCGTCCCCTTGTGGGACAAAAACATTTAAATACGGTTTAACCCCTTAACACCCTGTGACGTATTATTACGTCACGGGCGTTGGCCTGTTAACGCGAACTGACTTTTATGTCATTGCGTTGACAGGCTACTGTGTCTGCAGACATGAGCCGTAGGTGACAGTTGTATGTTACAGCTGACATCATACTGTAACGACAGGAAATGGAGCTAGCTTCGATCCCTGCCATTAACCCCTTAGATGCCGTGATCAAAAGCGATCGCGGCATCTTAGTGGTTTGTAGCGATAGGCATCGACACAATGTGATTGTGAGGATGCCGATCATTGCTTGCCTAACAATGGCCTCCTGGTCTGCCACGTACGATAGCCTATTAGGCCCCGACCAGAAAAGGGACCTAATAGGCTTGCTGTCAGTGAATGACTGAAAGCTCTAATGCATTGCACTACGTGGGTAGTGAAATGTATTAGAGTAAAGATCAGAGGTGCAGGCCTTCAAGTCCCCTAGGGAGACAAAAAAAGTTTAAAAAAAGTTAATAAAATGTTGAATAAAAGTGTAAAAATAAAAATGTCAAGTTAATAAAATCAATAACCTCCTTTTTTCCTATAAGTCTTTTATTATAGGGAAAAAATGAAAACGTTAAAAAAAGTACACACATTTGGCAACACCGTGTCCGTAACGACCCACACTAGAAAAATATAATGTTATTTTTCCTGCACGATGAACACCGCAAAAAAGAATAAAAAATAAAAAACAATAGCCTTGAAAAAAGACGACTAAGGGGGGACATGATTAACTTATATAAATATATTAATGGCACAAACAAAATATATGGTGAAATCCTGTTCCTTGTAAAACCCCCTCAAAAAACAAGGGGGCACTCCCTCCGTCTGGAGAAAAAAGGTTCAACCTGCAGAGGCGACAAGGCTTCTTTACCGTGAGAACAGTGAATCTATGGAATAGCCTACCGCAGGAGCTGGTCACAGCAGGGACAGTAGATGGCTTTAAAAAAGGGTTAGATAATTTCCTAGAACAAAAAAATATTAGCTCCTATGTGTAGAAATTTTTCCTTCCCTTTTCCCTTCCCTTGGTTGAACTTGATGGACATGTGTCTTTTTTCAGCCGTACTAACTATGTAATCCCAGAATCACTATTTTTTGGTCACCACCCCTTCCAAATCATAGAATAAAAAGTGATATGTATCCCAAAACAGTACCAATAAAAACTACAACCCGTCCCGCAAGCCTTACCCAGCTTTTTGACTGAAAAATAAAAAAAATTATGCTCTCAGAATATGGTGACAAAAAAGAAATAATAAAAAAAAAAAAGTGATTTTATTGAGCAAATGCTGCAGATCATAATAAAAATATTTAAATTTGGTATCGCTGTAATCGTATTGACCCGCAGAATAAAGTAAAATTGTTATTTATAGCCCACGTTTGACACTGTAACAAAAAAAGAATAGAAAACATTGTCAGAATTGCTGGTATTGGTCACCCAGCTTGCCAAAAAAGGGAATAAAAAGTGATCAAAGAAATCGCATGTACCCCAAAACTGTACCAATGAAAACCACAGATTGTCCCATAAGAAATAAGCCCTCACACAGCTCCGTTGGTGAAAAATAAAAAATTCTGGCTCTCATATAATCTGCAGTGTATCCAAAAGCGGATAGGATTGAGCACCATTTATCAGTGCGACACTGGCCACACATCTGTGAAATATTATTTATTTACCCCATTACTATAACCTCTTATTATGCCCTCATGCACTCTGCTCAGCTTACATACAGTAGAGGAAATAAGTATTTGATCCCTTGCTGATTTTTTAAGTTTGCCCACTGTCAAAGTCATGAACAGTCTAGAATTTTTAGGCTAGGTTAATTTTACCAGTGAGAGATAGATTATATATATAAAAAAACAGAAAATCACATTGTCAAAATTATATATATTCATTTGCATGGTGCACAGAGAAATAAGTATTTGATCCCCTACCAACCATTAAGAGTTCAGCCTCCTCCAGACCAGTTACACGCTCCAAATCAACTTGGTGCCTGCATTAAAGACAGCTGTCTTACATGGTCACCTGTATAAAATACTCCTGTCCACAGACTCAATTAATCAGTCCGACTCTAACCTCTACAACATGGGCAAGACCAAAGAGCTTTCTAAGGATGTCAGGGACAAGATCATAGACCTGCACAAGGCTGGAATGGGCTACAAAACCATAAGTAAGATGCTGGGTGAGAAGGAGACAACTGTTGGTGCAATAGTAAGAAAATGGAAGACATACAAAATGACTGTCAATCGACATCGATCCGGGGCTCCATGCAAAATCTCACCTCGTGGGGTATCCTTGATCCTGAGGAAGGTGAGAGCTCAGCCGAAAAACTACATGGGGGGAACTTGTTAATGATCTCAAGGCAGCTGGGACCACAGTCACCAAGAAAACCACTGGTAACACATTACGCCGTAATGGATTAAAATCCTGCAGTGCCCGCAAGGTCCCCCTGCTCAAGAAGGCACATGTACAGGCCCGTCTGAAGTTGGCAAATGAACATCTGGATGATTCTGAGAGTGATTGGGAGAAGGTGCTGTGGTCAGATGAGACTAAAATTAAGCTCTTTGGCATTAACTCAACTCGCCGTTTTTGGAGGAAGAGAAATGCTGCCTATGACCAAAACAACACCGTCCCCACTGTCAAGCATGGAGGTGGAAGCATTATGTTTTGGGGGTGTTTCTCTGCTAAGGGCACAGGACTACTTCACCGCATCAATGGGAGAATGGATGGAGCCATGTAGTGTCAAATCCTGAGTGACAACCTCCTTCCCTCCACCATGACATTAAAAATGGCTCGTGGCTGGGTCTTCCAGCACGACAATTACCCGAAACATACAGCCAAGGCAACAAAGGAGTGGCTCAAAAAGAAGCACATTAAGGTCATGGAGTGGCCTAGCCAGTCTCCAGACCTTAATCCCATCGAAAACTTATGGAGTGAGCTGAAGATCCGACTTGCCAAGCGACAGCCTCGAAATCTTAATGATTTACAGATGATCTGCAAAGAGGAGTGGGCCAAAATTCCATCTAACATGTGTGCAAACTTCATCATCAACTACTAAAAATGTCTGACTGCTGTGCTTGCCAACAAGGGTTTTGCCACCAAGTATTAAGTCTTGTTTGCCAAAGGGATCAAATACTTATTTCTCTGTGCACAATGCAAATATATATATATATAATTTTGACAATGTGATATTTTTATTTTATATAATCTATCTCTCACTGGTAAAATTAACCTAGCCTAAAAATTCTAGACTGTTCATGTCTTTGACAGTGGGCAAACTTACAAAATCAGCAAGGGATCAAATACTTATTTCCTTCACTGTATGCCCCCACATTATAAATTGAAATACCAGTAAAACGCCAAACGGAACTGCCAAGCAAAATCTCCAACAGCCAAATGGCACTCGCTCCCTTCTGAACCCTCCAGCATGCCCAAACAGAAGTTTACGTCCACATATATGGCATCGCCATACCTGGGAGAACCCGCTTAGCAGTTTACGAGGTGTGTGTCTTCGGTGGCAGAACATATTGTGCACTAAAATGGCAATGAGCGGAAAATTGCAATTCTCACTTTGCACAATCCGCTGCGCATTACTAATGAAAAAACACCTGTGGAGGCTAGACCCCTTAAAATGCCTTAAGGGGCGTAGTTTCCAAAATAGGGGTCACTACTTGGGATTTGTTTTACTATTTGACCTCAGAGCCCTGCAATTGTGGGCCAATGCTGCAAAAATCACCAAAATAGACCTCAAATGCAGATGTTGCTCTTCACTTATAAGCCCTGTCATATGTCCAGGCAAATGATAAATGCCTTGAGGGGTGGTTTCCAAAATGGGGTCACTTCTTGGGGGCTTCTACTGTACTCTGGGTTTTGCAAATGCGACATGGTGCTCAAAAACCAATCCATCAAAATCTGCATGCCAAATAGGACACCTGCTCTTCTGAGCCCTGCCGTGTGTCCAAACAGCAGTTTATGACCTCATGTGGAGTTTTGCCGTACTCAGGAGAAATTGCTTTACAAATGTTGGGGTGCTCTTTCTCTTTTATCCCTTGTGAAAATGAAAAAAGTGGAAAAAATTTGGATATTCATTTTTACGGCCTAATTCCAATAAATTCTGCAAAAGACCAGTGGGGTCTAAATGCTCACTATACTCCTAGATTCCTTAAGGGGTGTAGTTTCCCCAAATGGGGACACTTTTTGGGGGTTCCTACGGTTTTTGGCCCACAGGTGCATTACAAATGTGACATGGAACCCGAAAACCATTCCAGCTAAATTTGAGCTCCAAATGGTGCTCCTTCCCTTCTGAGCCCTGCCGTGTGTCCAAACTGCAGTTTATGACCACATATGGGTTATTGCCGTAAATCGGGAGAGATAGCTTTTCAAATGTTGGGGTGCTTTTTCTCCTTTATTCCTTGTAAAAATTGAAAATGTCCAAGTTTTATCTGAAAAAATTTAGCTTTACAATTTCATGGCCTAATTCCACTAAATTCATCAAAAAAACCTGTGGGGTCAAAATGCTCACTATACCGCTCGATAAATTCCTTGAGGGGTGTAGTTTTCTAAATGTGGTCACTTTTGGTTAGTTTTTACTGATTTAGTCCCGCAGGAGCTTTGCAAACGTGACATGGCGCCGCAAATCATTCCAGCAAAATTTGAGCTCCAAAAGCCAAATGATGCTCCTTCCCTTCTAAGCCCAGCCGTGGGTCCAAACAGCAGTTTATTACCACATATGGGGTATTGCTGTGCTCAGAAGAGGTTGCTTTACAAATGTTGGGGTGCTTTTTCTCCTTTATATATTATGAAAACGGAAAAATCTGAGCTAAACTACATTTTATTAGAAAAAAACGTAATTTTCATTTTCACGGCCTAAATCCACTAAATTCAGCAAAAAAACTGAGGTCAAAATGCCCACTATACCCCTTAATAAATTCCTTCAGGGGTGTAGTTTGCCAAATTGTGTATTTTTGGGGGTGTTTCCACTGTTTTGGCCTCACAAGACCTCTTCAAACCGGACATGGTGCCTAAAATATATTCTAAGAAGAAGGCCCCAAAATCCTCTAGGTGCTCCTTTGCTTCTGAGGCCTGTGCTTCAGTAAATTACCCCACTAGGGCCACATGTGGGATATTTCTAAAAAACTGCAGTATCTGGTCAATAAACATTGAGTTTTGTATCTCTGGTAAAAACTTTGTATTACAGGAAAAAAAAGGACTAAAATGAATTTCTGCAAACCCCTACTTTGCTTTAATTCTTGTGAAATGCCTGAAGAGTTAATAAACTTTGTAAATGGTGTTTTCAATACTTAGAGTGGTGCGATTTTTTAAAATTGGGTGATTTATGGGGGTTTGTATTGTATGGACCCCTCAAAACCACTTCACAACTGAACTGGTCCCTGTAAAAATAGCCTTTTGAAATTTTCTTGAAAATGTGAGAAATTTCTGCTAAAGCACCAAGCCTTGTAACGTCCTAGAAAAATAAAAGGATGTTCAAAAAACTATGACAACATAAAGTAGACAGAAGTGTGGAAAATAGCAACTATTTTGTGTGGTATAACTGCCTGTCTTACTAGCAGATACATCTAAATTTTGTAAAATGCAAATTTTTGCAATTTTTGCGCAAAATTTTGGTGTCTTTCACAATTAAATATCGACCAAATTTTACCAGTAACATAAATGTCCAATGTGTCATGAGAAAACAATCTCAGAATCTCTTGGATAGGTAAAAGCATTCCAAAGTTATTACCACATTAATTGACACATCAGATTTGCAAAATGGGGCTGCGTCCTAAATGTGACAACTAGTCCACGTCCTTAAGGGGTTAATTATTAGTTATAAATAAAATATAACGTGCATGAAAAATACAGAATTAACACAATTATTTAAAAAACAACAACCTGTTTTTATAAAATGAAAGCCAAACATAAAAAAAATAATAATAATTATTATACCTTTCGTTAAAAAACTATTGGGGTAGATTTACTATTCAAAATGCGCAAGAAATCCGGCTCAAATTGAGCCAGAATTCTAGCATACATGCCATGCGCCACATTTGAGCGTGACTTATTCAGAAAGGGGTGTAGTCTGGCAGAACTGGGCGTGGATTGAAATGCAACATCATACGCCAAAATTATGGCACAATAAACTGGCATAAACTAAGCCAACCAAGGGCTTTAAAAAAAATTAAAGTTTAAAAAAAAAAACTTTTCCCATTTTTCCCCAAGCACAATGTAAAAATAAAAAAATTATAAAAAAATTGGTATCACTGTGTCCGTAAAAAAAATAATTTAAAACCTCTGAATCGTTGTCTTTCGGTCACCATAGTGCTAAAAAGAATGAAATAAAAATGATAAAAAAATCGTATGTACCAAAAAAAATGGTGCTAATAAAAACTACAGCTCGTCCCGCAAAAACTAAGCCGTCTCACCGCTCAAACGATGGAAAAATATAAGTTATGGCTCTCAGAATGTGTTGAAACTAAACAAATTATTTTTTTTAACCAATAGTTTTTTCTTTGTAAAAAGTAAAATATGATTTTTTTTGTCCCCTATTTTCTGTTGTCTAAAACCTGGGTGCGTCTTATAGTCCGAAAAATACGGTACTTTTCAGTAGGCCAACTTTTCCGTGTTAAAAATCATTTTTGAAATTGGGCTTATATAATATTCTAATTTTCTGAGAGACTAAATTTTGGGTTTTCAATAACTGTTAGCCATAAACATCAACATTAGGGTATGTTCACACGGCTTATTTACGGACGTAATTCGGGCGTTTTACGCCTCGATTTACGTCCGAAAATGCGCCTCGATAGCGTTGGCAAACATCTGCCCATTCATTAGAATGGGTCTTACGATGTTCTGTGCACACGGGCATTTTTTTTACGCCCCGCTGTCAAAAGGCGGGGCGTAAAAAAGACGCCCGCGTCAAAGAAGTGCCTGTCACTTCTTCAGACGTAAATGGAGCCGTTTTCCATGGACTCCATGGAAAACCAGCTCCATTTAACGTCCGTAATGGACGCAGCAAAAAGCGCCTCAACATGCCATTACGGCTGAAATTACGGACCTGTTTTCTCCTGAAAACAGCCCCGTAATTTCAGCCGTTACGGACGCTGCCGTTTGAACATACCCTTAAAAGAAAAAGAATGCTGGAAATAGATCAGTCTGTGTGTAATGAATCTATATAATATGTATTTCACTTTTTGCATTGAATTACTGAAATAAATGAACTTTTTGATGATATTCTAATTCATTGAGAAGGACTAGTATATGTTTAAATCTCATCCAATTTGCTGCTACTGCAATACGCTGCGGAATTTTCATGCAGAAAATCTGGTTAGAAATTACGCAGTGTTTATGCCACGTGTGAACATACCCTTACATTGACAGGCATAACACACTGCAATACAGAAGCATTCCAGAGTATTATAGAAGCCATCAAGAGATTGCACAGTTCTGTGCCCTAGTGGGAATAATGGAAAAAAAGGCTAAATAGCTATAAACGTCCAGGCGGTCCGCAATTAACTCTGCAGGGACTGTTTTCCGCAATGTAGCGGCATTTAACTCTGTGACAAAGCCGTCTCTAAACAACTGACATCATGGAGCTTTGATCAGAGACCAATAAGCATGGTCTCTGGGCATGTGATCATTGTGACAAACGGTCACAATACTTTCCCTGTAGGCGTTTCTTCCCTATCCTCACGGCAGACCCCCCGCATGGAACCCCCCCCCCCCCCACCCCCACCCTGTAACTTCTTCCTCTCCTGGCAGGCTGTCAGGGAGGAAGAACAGTCAGTATGTAATAAAACACACTTTTTTCCCTCCAATATCTATCTATCTATCTATCTATCTATCTATCTATCTATCTATCTATCTATCTATCTATCTATCTATCTATCTATCTATCTATCTATCTATCTATCTATCTATCTATCTATCTATCTATCTATCAGGGGCGTAACTAGGAAAGACTGGGCCCCATAGCAAACTTTTGACTGGGGCCCCCCCCTCCCCTGGGTGTCACACAACCCCCCCCCCCCTTGTAGATAGTGCCTTTTTTACAGCCCCCCTGTAGATAACGCCATACAGTCCCCCCTGTAGACTGTATGGTGTTATCTACAGGGGGGACTGTATGGCGTTCTCTACAGAGGGGGACTGTGTGGCGTTATCTACAGAGGGGGAGGACTGTATGGCGTTATCTACAGGGGGGGACTGTGTGGCGTTCTTTACAGAGGGGGACTGTATGGCGTTATCTACAGGGGGGGACTGTGTGGCGTTCTTTACAGAGGGGGACTGTGTGGCGTTATCTACAGAGGGGGACTGCGTGGCGTTATCTACAGAGGGGGACTGCGTGGCGTTATCTACAGAGGGGGACTGCGTGGCGTTATCTACAGAGGGGGACTGCGTGGCGTTATCTACAGAGGGGGACTGCGTGGCGTTATCTACAGAGGGGGACTGCGTGGCGTTATCTACAGAGGGGGACTGCGTGGCGTTATCTACAGAGGGGGACTGCGTGGCGTTATCTACAGAGGGGGACTGCGTGGCGTTATCTACAGAGGGGGACTGCGTGGCGTTATCTACAGAGGGGGACTGCGTGGCGTTATCTACAGAGGGGGACTGCGTGGCGTTATCTACAGAGGGGGACTGCGTGGCGTTATCTACAGAGGGGGACTGCGTGGCGTTATCTACAGAGGGGGACTGTGTGGCGTTATCTACAGAGGGGGACTGTATGGCGTTATCTACAGGGGGACTGTATGGCGTTATCTACAGAGGGGGACTGTATGGCGTTATCTACAGAGGGGGACTGTATGGCGTTATCTACAGGGGGGGACTGTGTGGCGTTATCTACAGAGGGGGACTGCGTGGCGTTATCTACAGAGGGGGACTGCGTGGCGTTATCTACAGAGGGGGACTGCGTGGCGTTATCTACAGAGGGGGACTGCGTGGCGTTATCTACAGAGGGGGACTGCGTGGCGTTATCTACAGAGGGGGACTGCGTGGCGTTATCTACAGAGGGGGACTGCGTGGCGTTATCTACAGAGGGGGACTGCGTGGCGTTATCTACAGAGGGGGACTGCGTGGCGTTATCTACAGAGGGGGACTGCGTGGCGTTATCTACAGAGGGGGACTGTGTGGCGTTATCTACAGAGGGGGACTGTATGGCGTTATCTACAGGGGGACTGTATGGCGTTATCTACAGAGGGGGACTGTATGGCGTTATCTACAGAGGGGGACTGTATGGCGTTATCTACAGGGGGGGACTGTGTGGCGTTATCTACAGGTGGGGACTGTGTGGCGTTATCTACAGGGGGGGACTGTGTGGCGTTATCTACAGGGGGGACTGTATGGCGTTATCTACAGGGGGACTGTATGCCGCTAACGACATACAGCCCCCCCTGTAGGGAACGCCATACAGCCCCCCCTGTAGGGAACGCCATACAGCCCCCCCTGTAGGGAACGCCATACAGCCCCCCCTGTAGGGAACGCCATACAGCCCCCCCCTTGCAGGGAACGCCATACAGCGGCCCCCCTTGCAGGGAACGCCATACAGCGCCCCCCCCTGCAGGGAACGCCATACAGCGCCCCCCCCCCTGCAGGGAACGCCATACAGCGCCCCCCCCCCTCCTGCAGGGAACGCCATACAGCGCCCCCCCCCCCTGCAGGGAACGCCATACAGCGCCCCCCCCCCTGCAGGGAACGCCATACAGCGCCCCCCCCTGCAGGGAACGCCATACAGCGCCCCCCCCCCCTGCAGGGAACGCCATACAGCGCCGCCACCCTGCAGGGAACGCCATACAGCGCCGCCCCCCCCTGCAGGGAACGCCATACAGCGCCGCCCCCCCCTGCAGGGAACGCCATACAGCGCCCCCCCCCTGCAGGGAACGCCATACAGCGCCCCCCCCCCTGCAGGGAACGCCATACAGCGCCGCCCCCCCTGCAGGGAACGCCATACAGCGCCGCCCCCCCCCTGCAGGGAACGCCATACAGCGCCGCCCCCCCCTGCAGGGAACGGCATACAGCGCCCCCCCCCCTGCAGGGAACGCCATACAGCGCCCCCCCTGCAGGGAACGCCATACAGCGCCCCCCCCCTGCAGGGAACGCCATACAGCGCCCCCCCCTGCAGGGAACGCCATACAGCCCCCCCCCTGCATGGAACGCCATACAGCCCCCCCCCTGCAGGGAACGCCATACAGCGCCCCCCCCCCCTGCAGGGAACGCCATACAGAGCTCCCCCCCAAAAAAAATGCGACCTATAGTGTGTCCTACAAATAACATGCATCCCCTATCCACAGGATAGGGGATACACGTCTGATCGCTGGCAGCGATAGGGAGAACGGGGGACTGAAAGTCCCCTGAAGTTCTCCATGACTAACCTCTGACTTCCGGGGTCTGTGTCGGCAGCTCAATAAAAATGAAAGGAGCGCTGGTCACGCATGCGCACAAGCGCGACCAGCGCTCCATTCATTTCTACGGAGCTGCCGACACAGACGCCGGAAGTCCGAGGTTTGTGATGGTGAACTTCAGGGGACTTTCAGTCCCCCGTTCTCCCTATCGCTGCCAGCGATCACACATGTATCCCCTCTCCTGTGGATATCCTGTGGAGAGGGGATACATGTCTTTTGTTTAATGGCAGAGCGGGGAGATACCTCCCTGTTCTGCCGTAGTGTTCAGTGGCGTCGCGCTGTAGCAGCCATAGCGGCTGCTAGCGGAGCCTGCGGCAATGGTGGGGGCCCGTGCCGGCGGGCCCCGTAGAAGTCGCTACGGCTGCTACGGCGGTAGTTACGCCACTGCTATCTATCTATCTATCATCTATCCATGGGTGTGTCTATCTATCCATGGGTGTGTCTATCTATCTATGGGTGTGTCTATCTATCTATGGGTGTATTTATCTACGCATGGGTGTATCTATCTGTCTATGTATCTATCTCATATCTATGTATTTATCTAATATCTATTGATATACAGTATAGTTCTAGGCTGGGGCTACACGGCGACTTTGGCTGCGACACAAGTTGCACGAACAAAGATCACAAAGCGATTTTTGGCCATGGGACCTGTGTCGTGGCCAAAGTAGTCGTGTAGCCCCAGCCTAGAACTATACTATATATCAATATATATGAGATAGATAGATAGATAGATGATTATAATATATTTATATATACTGAAAGTGAAACATTTAAAGGCAAGTTAAAGTGTATGTTCACAAATGCCAGAAGTCTAGCAAGCAAAATGGGGGAGCTAGAGGCCTTGGTACTGGAAGAAAATATAGATATAGTTGGTGTTGCTGAAACTTGGCTAGACTCTTCTCATGACTGGGCTGTAAATCGACAGGGTTTTACACTTTTTCGGAAAGACAGGGCGAATAGGAAAGGTGGTGGTGTATGTCTGTATGTGAGAAGCGATATGAAGTTGAGTGTGAAAGAGACAATAGTGGGTGAATACTGTGAGGAGGTTGAAACCTTGTGGGTGGAATTACAAAGGGAAGTAAACACTGAAAAAATTACTTTTGGGGTAATCTATAGAGCCCCCAATATAACTGAGGAGATGGAAGGTCAAATATATAAACAGATGGAGCGGGCTGCACAGGCGGGTACTGTAGTGATAATGGGAGATTTTAATTACCGGGATATTAATTGGTGTCATGGTTCGGCTTCAACTGCAGAGGGGAGACATTTCCTCAACCTGTTGCAGGAAAATGTTATGGGCCAGTTTGTGGAAGACCCGACTAGAGGTGACGCTCTGTTGGATCTGGTCATTTCTAATAATGCAGAGCTTGTTGAGAATGTCAATGTTTGTGAAAACCTCGGTAACAGTGATCACAATATAGTTAGATTTTACCTGTACTGTAAAAAACAAACACAGGCTGGGAGGGCAAAAACACTTAATTTTAAGAAGGCCAATTTCCCAGGATGAGGGCTGCAATTCAGGATATAGGCTGGGAAGAACTAATGTCAAATAATAAATTTGAGATTTTCAAATCTACTTTGGGTAATTATACTGCAAAATTTATTCCTATAGGAAACAAGTATAAATGACTAAAATTAAACCCCACATGGCTTACACCTTCTGTAAAAAGGGCAATACGTGACAAAAAAATGGCATTTGAAAAATACAAATCTGAGGGTACAGATATAGCCTCTGTAAATTATAAAGAGCTTAATAAAAACCGTAAAAATGTAATAAAATCAGCAAAAATACAAAATGAAATGCAGGTGGCCAAGGATAGTAAAACAAATCCCAAAAATTTCTTCAACCATGTAAATGCAAAAAAGCCAAGTGTAATGACGGGGGGTAGGGAAACGGACAAGTGAGCCCTAGTCTACCCACCACTCTGTCCCTGCCTACTTGCAACGACCCGCCCTAGGCGACGGGGTACAACTGGGCGGCGGTCCCTGCGCTCAGTAAGTGCACGACAAACACGACAAACATACAAGGGAATACAAGCAAGGGAAAGGGGCAGTTGCCCACGGCAACACCGTGAGCAACAGAGTGGTGAACGAGCCGAGTCAAGCCAGGAGTGTGCGAGGTACCAAACGAAGAGCAGAAGAGTAGTCAGTAAGCCAGGGTCTGTATGGTGCAGGATCAAAATAGAAGGAGCTGTAGCTGGGCCAGGAAACCACACGAAAAGAATCACAAGCACCGAGGGAGAGGAAGGGCAGGCTTAAATAGACCGAGGGCGGGAGCTAGCTGAGTCTGGCCAGGTTGCGATAGGCTCTCCCACTCCTAAGCCTGCCAGCCTGAGTGGTGGAAGCTGGAGTCAGTCTCAGGGATGTAGATTCAGGTGCTGACTGATTAATTATGGGAGTTAACCCCGAAGCTGTGCCAGGCAGATCCTTTACAGTACCCCCCCTTTTATGAGGGGCCACCGGACCCTTTCTAAGTGGACCTGGCTTACTGGGGAAACGCAGGTGGAACCTCCTGACCAATACTCCAGCGTGAACATCCCGGGCGGGTACCCAAGTCCTCTCCTCGGGCCCGTATCCTCTCCAATGGACCAGGTACTGGAGGGAGCCTTGGACCATCTTGCTGTCCACAATCTTGGCCACCACGAATTCCCCCCCCTCAGGGGTGAGGACGGGAACAGGAGGTCTCCTCGAGGGAGCCAAGGACGGGGAGCAGCGTTTAAGGAGAGAGGCATGAAACACGTCGTGTATACGAAAAGACGGGGGTAACTCCAGCCGGAAGGAGACAGGATTGAGGACCTCAATGACCTTATACGGCCCAATAAACCGGGGAGCAAACTTCTTGGACGGAACCTTGAGACGCAAGTTCCTAGACGACAACCACACAAAATCCCCGACCATAAACAGGGGGTTAGCAGAACGTTTTCTATCAGCCTGAGTTTTTTGTACGCTCTGGGACGCCTCTAGGTTCTTCTGAACCTGGGCCCAGACTGTGCACAGTTCCCGATGAACGACCTCTACCTCGGGATTGTTGGAACTACCAGGTGAAACGGAGGAGAACCGTGGATTGAACCCAAAATTACAGAAAAAGGGGGAGACCCCTGACGAGTTACTGACCCGGTTATTAAGGGAAAATTCGGCGAGGGGAATGAATGAGACCCAATCATATTGACAGTCAGAGACAAAACACCTTAAATATTGTTCTAGAGATTGATTAGTCCTCTCAGTTTGGCCATTGGTTTCAGGATGGAAGGCAGAGGAGAAGGACAGATCAATCTCCAACTTCATACAGAAGGCTCTCCAAAACAATGAAACAAATTGTACCCCTCTGTCCGAAACAATATTGACAGGGACCCCATGGAGACGCAGGATGTGTTTGACAAACAAGGTAGCCAACGTCTTGGCGTTGGGTAGTTTCTTGAGGGGCACAAAGTGGCACATCTTACTGAAGCGGTCTACTACCACCCACACCACCGACTTGCCTTGGGATGGAGGTAAATCGGTGATAAAATCCATGGAGATATGTGTCCAAGGTCTCTGGGGAATGGGCAACGAACGCAGTAAGCCCGCTGGTCGGGACCTGGGAGTCTTGGACCTAGCACAAACCTCACAAGCGGCGACGTAGGCCTTAACGTCTTTAGGCAACCCAGGCCACCAATAGTTTCTAGTAATGAGGTGTTTGGTACCCAGGATGCCTGGATGACCAGATAGTGCGGAGTCATGATTTTCCCTTAGTGCCCTTAGCTGGAATTGCAGGGGAACAAACAGCTTGTTCTCAGGAAGGTTCCCGGGAGCTGAACCTTGATCAGCAGAATTTCAGAGACTAAATCAGAATCGAACGAGGAAATGATTATACCTGGAGGCAAAATACAAGCAGGATCTTCCTCCGAAGGAGGGCTGGCCATGAAGCTACGCGACAGTGCATCAGCCTTAATATTTTTAGACCCAGCCCTATAGGTAACCAAAAAATTGAATCTGGTAAAAAATAACACCCATCGAGCTTGTCTCGGGTTTAGCCTCCGGGCAGATTCTAGGAAAACCAGATTCTTGTGGTCGGTAAGGACCGTTACCTGGTGCCTAGCCCCCTCCAGGAAGTGGCGCCACTCTTCAAATGCCCATTTAATGGCTAAGAGTTCGCGGTTGCCAATATCATAGTTACTCTCAGTGGGCGAAAACTTCCTGGAGAAGTAGGCACAGGGACGGAGATGGGTGAGTGACCTGGTACCCTGGGACAAGACAGCACCCACTCCCACTTCGGATGCGTCAACTTCCACGATAAATGGCTCCATTTGGAGGGGCTGAACCAGCACCGGGGCCGAGATAAAGCACCTCTTAAGGACCTCAAAAGCCTGGACAGCCTCAGGAGGCCAGTGGAGGAGATCAGCTCCTTTGCGAGTGAGGTCCGTAAGAGGCTTAGCGATGACCGAGAAGTTAGCAATAAATCTCCTGTAATAATTAGCGAACCCCAAAAAACACTGTAACGCCTTCAGGGAGGCAGGTTGGACCCATTCCGCCACAGCCTGAACCTTGGCGGGGTCCATGCGGAATTCATGAGAAGTGAGGATTTGACCCAAAAATGGTATTTCCTGTACCCCAAACACACATTTTTCGGTTTTGGCAAACAGTTTGTTTTCCCGAAGGACCTGGAGCACCTTCCTGACATGCTCAATGTGGGAGGACCAGTCCTTGGAAAACACCAGTATGTCATCAAGATACACTACAAGAAATATCCCCAGGTAATTTCTCAATCTCATTTATGAAATTCTGGAAGACCACAGGGGCATTACACAACCCAAAGGGCATGACGAGGTATTCGAAATGGCCTTCTGGCGTGTTAAACGCAGTCTTCCACTCATCCCCCTCTTTGATGCGGATAAGGTTATACGCCCCCCGTAGGTCCAACTTAGAGAACCATTGGGCCCCCTGAACCTGATTGAAGAGATCAGGAATCAAAGGAAGGGGATACTGGTTCCTTACCGTGACCTTATTCAGGCTACGGTAGTCAATGCATGGCCTAAGACCACCATCCTTCTTCCCTACGAAGAAGAAGCCAGCACCTACCGGAGAAGTAGAGGGACGAATGTAACCCTTGGCCAGGCATTCCTGGATATACTCTCTCATGGCTTCACGTTCGGGACAAGAAAAATTAAATATCCTACCCTTAGGAAGCTTAGCTCTTGGTACCAATTCGATAGCGCAATCGTATTCTCTATGAGGAGGTAACACTTCGGAGGCCTCCTTAGAGAAAACATCAGCAAAGTCCTGAACAAACTCGGGTAGCGTGTTCGCCTCCTCAGGGGAAGAAATAGAATTAACAGAAAAACATGACGTAAAACATTCATTACCCCATTTGGTTAGCTCCCCAGTATTCCAGTCAAACGTGGGATTATGCAACTGCAACCAGGGAAGGCCTAGAACCAAATCGTACGATAATCCCTGCATCAACAGTACAGAGCACTGCTCCAAATGCATGGAGCCAACAAGGAGTTCAAAAACAGGGGTATGCTGTGTAAAATAACCATTAGCAAGAGGAGTGGAGTCGATACCCACTACCGGGACAGGTTTAGGCAAATCAATCAGAGGCATAGCAAGAGACATAGCAAATTCCACAGACATGATATTAGTAGAGGACCCTGAATCCACAAAGGCACTGCCGGTAGCAGACCTACCACCAAAAGAGACCTGAAAGGGAAGCAAGATCTTAGTACGTTTCCTATTTACGGGAAATACCTGTGCGTCCAAGTGACCTCCCCGATGATCACTTAGGCGCGGAAGTTCTCTGGCTGCATTCTTGCGCTTAGGACAGTTGTTCACTTGATGCTTGTCATCCCCACAGTAGAAGCAGAGACCATTCTTCCTGCGGAATTCTCTACGTTGTTGGGGGGACACGGAGGCCCCGAGTTGCATAGGTATCTCTGAGTCTTTCGGGGAGGAACGAAGCAACGGAACTTCGGGAGGCATCATGGGGGAGTCGGAGGAGAAAACACATAAACGTTCACGTTGTCGTTCCCTGAGACGTCGGTCAAGTCGTACCGCTAAAGCCATAACCTGGTCTAGGGAGTCAGAAGAGGGATAGCTAACTAGCAGGTGTTTCAGGGCATTCGACAGACCCAACCTAAACTGGCACCTTAAGGCAGGGTCATTCCACCGAGAAGCTACGCACCACTTCCTAAAGTCAGAACAATACTCCTCAACAGGTCTCTTACCCTGACGTAAGGTCACCAGCTGACTCTCGGCAAAGGCAGTCCTGTCAGTCTCGTCATAAATAAGTCCGAGAGCAGAAAAGAAACAATCAACGGAGGAAAGTTCAGGGGCGTCAGGAGCCAAGGAGAAGGCCCACTCTTGGGGCCCTTCCTGGAGCCGGGACATAATTATACCCACCCGCTGGCTCTCAGAACCTGAGGAATGAGGCTTTAAATGAAAGTAAAGCCTACAACTCTCCCGAAAGGAGAGAAAAGCCCTCTGGTCCCCTGAGAACCGGTCGGGCAACTTGAGGTGGGGTTCAAGAGGTGAGGTGAGGGGAACTACCAAGGTAGCATCAGGCTGGTTGACCCTCTGAGCCAGGGCCTGGACCTGTAGGGAGAGACCCTGTATTTGCTGAGCCAGGGTCTCACGGGGGTCCATAGTGGTGTGAGGGACCAGGGTAGACTAGGTATGGGCTTGTGATTATGTCATGACGGGGGGTAGGGAAACGGACAAGTGAGCCCTAGTCTACCCACCACTCTGTCCCTGCCTACTTGCAACGACCTGCCCTAGGCGACGGGGTACAACTGGGCAGCGGTCCCTGCGCTCAGTAAGTGCACGACAAACACGACAAACATACAAGCAAGGGAAAGGGGCAGTTGCCCACGGCAACACCGTGAGCAACAGAGTGGTGAACGAGCCGAGTCAAGCCAGGAGTGTGCGAGGTACCAAACGAAGAGCAGAAGAGTAGTCAGTAAGCCAGGGTCTGTATGGAGCAGGATCAAAATAGAAGGAGCTGTAGCTGGGCCAGGAAACCACATGAAAAGAATCACAAGCACCGAGGGACAGGAAGGGCAGGCTTAAATAGACCGAGGGCGGGAGCTAGCTGAGTCTGGCCAGGTTGCGATAGGCTCTCCCACTCCTAAGCCTGCCAGCCTGAGTGGTGGAAGCTGGAGTCAGTCTCAGGGATGTAGATTCAGGTGCTGACTGATTAATTATGGGAGTTAACCCCGAAGCTGTGCCTGGCAGATCCTTTACACCAAGGTCTGAACATGTAGGACCCCTAAATAGTGGTAATGGGGAGTTGGTCACAGGGGATCAAGAGAAGGCAGAGTTACTAAATGAGTTCTTTAGCTCTGTATATACAACAGAAGAAAGAGCAGCTGATGTAGCCGCTGCCAGTGCTGTTAATATATCAGTTGATATACTGAATTGGATTTTCTGTGGTGCTTCTGTTCAGGTACTCCAGGACTCTTGCATCAATAAGAGCCCTATTGTCCTGTACTGCAGACTAGCAGCAGAAACGAGGCTGCGACGAGAAGCGCTCCTTGGAGCTGGGTTCGAAGCAACCCTGGTTGTGGGGAATGGCTGTAAAGTGTCCTCTGTTGAGACATGAGGAGATGTGCTACTTGGAGTAGACTGTGATTCTGGCTCCTCAGGCTGAGTGGCATCAGATTCCACTTCCTGTGCATCTTCCAGATTGTCCCTTGTTCTAGAAAATAATAATTTACATAAAATCATACTTAAAGAGGTTTTCTAGGACTAACTATCTAATGGCTATTTACCTCAAGTTACCAATCAAACACACTTTGTAATTTACTTACGTTTCAGAAAATGCCGTTTTACCATTCCCGTCGCTGGTCACGTGACGCCGACCCTCTGTGAAATTTACACTTCCGGTGATTTCCCGTCCATAGTCTGCAACAGCTTCCTTCCGGCCTCTGGCCTGTACAGCACGTCATGAGTGACGTCTGTTACAGCTATTGGTCCCGTTAGCTGAGATCTCTGTTCCACGCATGCTCCATGTCTGCACCTTCTACTTTCACACAAACACAAATGTGTCTACTGCGCATGCGCCGCCCGCATCCAATTACATCAAAGCAGCCGCGGACCAGGAGTCATGTACATAAACAAACACTGGAAGCAATCCTGGGCAACGAGAATCAACAGAAAAATTAAATAAACGGGAGAAAGGTATTTGGGGGGACTATTTGGAACATTTGTAGTGCGGCCAGATCTTTTAAAAATTTGAGCGGTAGTGTCGGAAAACCCCTTTAATTAAAAGTAAAAATTTGTAGAACATAATAAGTTTAGCATAAATAAAAATGGATGTTCTTTCTTCATAATAGGCCATGTACTGTACATTGTTGGGGCTGCGACTACATGCACCCATGACGATCAGCTGTATTCAACGTGGCATAGCGACATAGCTTTTAACCAGTAAAGTACTGTCCATTCCTGACAGAGTTGTAGTTGGAGCTCACAGAAGTATGTACTGTGAATCGCCGCTACATGTGTGTGTGTGTGTGTGTGATTGACATTACAAGCAGGTACAAAGAATGAAGGGGAAGCAGGCCATGTACAAGCGCCACTGGAACCAAAAATATGTATGCATTTTTTTCACCCAATACTACTATACGGCATGACGAACATTGCCTAAATTTTGAAGAAACAAATTACAGTAGAGTTATAAAAATGCGCCAAAATGATAACTTACGGTCGAAGTTCCATGACATCCTTCAGGAACATCAGCTGCTGTGTGAACATATATCTTTTTTTTTTGGAAGGAACCTCTCCGCTTTTCCCAACCTGGTTCTGCTCACGGCAGAATTGGTCCCGACACGAGTACCACCATGTTTTAACTTTGTGTACTTTAAAAAAGAAAAAAAATTAAATATTAGGAAAAATGTGGTTATTAATGCATTATACATATTACAGGTATGATCGTTGGCGATCAAACTTCATGCACCCACGCGGATCAGCTGAAGGGGCCGTAAAAATTGTGCGCGTATTCTGTTTACCCTCTGACACACTTGGAGCAGCACATACTCTATACCACACCTACAACTGGGTGGTTATGCACCATTGTGATCAGTCTGTCCACATCCATCTTGTGTGCTGAATGCTGTGAACTTTGGCACAGCCAGCCGTTGCTTGGCAATGGATCCGTCAAAAGCGGACGACACACGGATGCCGTCCGTGTGTCGTCCGTTATTTTGACGGACCTATAGACTTCAATGGGCCCCACCGTCAATGAACAACGGACAAAAGTAGGACATGCTCTACTTTTGACGGAACGGACCAGCGGAACCGTCAAAACAACGGAAGTGTGCATGGCACCATTGAAATGAATGGGTCAGGGTGCTATCAGTTAAAAAAAAACATATAGCACCCTGAAGAAAATAACTGAAGTGGGCGTAAGGTCTTAGGAAGGTGGGGGGGGAGAAAAATAAAAAAATAAATAGGGGGAGGGGGGAGAATATTCTCTCTCTATACGACAATTTAGTATTACAGTACGCTATCAGGTATTAGCATGGACTTATAGGTATCCGAGGACTGAAACTGGATCAAAGGGTACCAAACTGTGATGAAGGTTTCCCCAGTATTCTGCAGTGATCTCCTCCATCCTCATGATATCGTCCACCCTATGTAACCACTGCACAATGGTTGGGGCAGTGTTTTTTTTCCATAGAACAGGGACACAGGATCGGCCAGCATTGACCAGATGATGGAGGATTAGGTCAAGAAGTATTGTTTTTTAATTTTTGCGTTCACGTAACTCAAAGTATAAAATATCACCTGGACAAGAACGCTTAAAAAAAATATTTTAATTTGATTAAGTCTTTAAAATGGGCTAATCAAGCCAATAATTCCTATAGATACCAGGCTAACCAGGTAGATAGGACTAGATAAGGGTGCCAATATACTTGGTTTCAATTATTATGGAAATACTCCAAATATCTAGTTAAAACATAAATTCAGTCCCTACCTGGACTAGATAGTAAAGTGTGCATTCACACAGAGTAAAGATCTGATACCTAGCAGCAGAGTGTGTGTGAACACTCAGTAGCAGAAACGCAACACATGCGACACAGTGTGCATTCACACTGAAATGAGCCACAGCACCTAAATTTCTTGTGCACTAGCTCCCATAAAAACAGTGCAGCACCTCAAGCAGTATTGTGCATTCACACTAAATAGATATAGTATACTAAGTGTGCATTCACACTAAATAGATATAGTATACTAAGCGTGCATTCACACTAAATAGATATAGTATACTAAGTGTGCATTCACACTAAATAGATATAGTATACTAAGTGTGCATTCACACTAATCAGCAAACCTACAACATAGAGTACATTATCGCTGAAATGAGCATCAGCACACGCAGGTAGTGTGCATTCACACACCTCAGTAGCAGTGTAACACCTATAGCAGTAGTGTGCATTCACACCTGATAAATATTCTCCATCTGATAAGAGTGTGCATTCACACTGAACAAAAATTAAACGCCTAACGCGTTTCCACGTCCTTATTTTATTTAGAAAGTTTCTTCAGAGGCATGTATACTGAAACAGGGCAGATTAGCACATCAGTTTTGTGCAATATTGTCTAACCGCCCTGTATCTGCTAGAGCTTTTCTCCTAACAGCACGGTTCTGGTATCTGACCGCAGCGATGCAACAGAACGCCAGCTATTTAAGCTTTTAGCCCTGCCATTTGGGAGGCTGGACGATTACCTCAAACACCCAATCAGAGCGCGCCACTTCATCAGACGCCGCGCTCATTCAAGAGCTCATCCAAATCCCTCCTTCCCCCCGGGCATTTGGAACGACACAGCATCATGTAACTATGGGAATCACCAAGCGGGTGTAATTCTAAATAATGGCGTGTATATATATATAGGAGAAGCAAATTGAGAGGTCATAAAAAGAGACAATTTATTTTGATAAAGAAAGCATAACTATATATGAGCCAATAGGATGTGCAGATGATATAAGTACAAAATCGCCACCGATCCATACCCATCAAGCTACTATCTCCAAATATCAGCTCCACCTTATAGAAAACAAGTATAGGGGATATTATCGTTAAGGCCTCCTAGTTTAACAGTCTGTAACAGAAATATCCACCTTGCTTCCCGCTGAAGTCAACGTTTATCCAAATCACCCCCTCTAGGATGAGGACGTACCCATTCAATACCCTGCAATCTCAGATGGTCAGGGTTACCCTGATGACATTCCCTGATATGGCGTGCGATCGGAGTATCAGCTCGTTTAACCGTATCATTGATATGGTCTCTGATACGTCTGCGAAATTCGCAAATGGTTTTGCCCACATATTGAAAAGCCCAGCTGCATGTCATCAAATATATGACACCTCGGGTCTTACAGTTGGTGAAGTCATAATTCTTGTAAGAACGACCTGATGTGGTACTACAATATGATTTACTTGTTAGGATTGATCTACAAGCTTTGCAGGTACCACAGCTATATATACCAATGGGGGGGCTTAGGCAGCCAGGTTGACCGAGTGGCTGGTTTCATATGGCTCTGAACCAATTTATCTTTTAAATTACGTCCTCTACGGTAAGTAATTGCTGGCCTATGACTCAGAAGACTCCCTATATCTGTGTCAGCTTTTAAAATACCCCAGAATATCTGAATGACCTCTCTTAATTGTGTATGTTGTGAATCATGGGTTCCTATGATTCTGAGGTCGATCTCATCAGTCTCTCTCATCCTTGGATTGAGAAGCTCATCCCTATCCACTGATAGGGCATGTTGATATGCATTTTTGAGAACCCAATCTGGATATCTCCTTCGACCAAACCTTGTTTTCAAGTCCGAGGCTGCGTTCTGATAATCAGACATATTGGTGCAATTTCTACGAGTTTGCTGATATTGCCCTTTTGGAATCCCCTTTTTTAGTGGTTTCGGATGCCAGCTATCCCACCTTAATAGAGTATTAGTAGCTGTTGGTTTTCTATGGATATGTGTGTTCACTCTTCCTGACACTGATTTACTTATAGACAGATATAAAAATGTACTTTTGTCCAAATGGATTTCAGAGGTGAAAAAGAGGCCAATATCATTGACATTCAATATCTGTACAAATTCTCTAAATTTGGTTTGTGAGCCATTTCATAATATTAGAATATCGTCAATGAATCTGAGCCAGAGGATCACACTTGAAGTCCAAGTTTCCATCGCCTCTGGGAAGACAATTTCTTTCTCCCACCAGCCCAGATAAAGATCGGCAAAGGTTGGGGCACAGGGACTGCCCATTGCCACTCCTCTGAGCTGGTGAAAAAACTTTCCATTGTACGTGAAAGAATTTTATCCCAACACATATTGAAGCAACCTCATGACAAACTCATTATGGTTAGTAAATTGAGTACCTCTCAATTTCAAGAAGTACCTCACTGAGTCACATCCCTTGTCATGTGGTATACTACTGTACAGGGCCTCCACGTCCAAACTTCCCAAGAGTACACCCTCATCAAGCTGTATACCCTCTAGTTGTTTAAGAACATTCATTGTATCCCTCACATAGGACGGAAGGGTCACCCCAAATGGACGGAGAATCTGGTCAACATACAAGCTAGCATTCTGTGTAACACGGTCAATGCCTGCTACAATAGGCCGCCCTTTCAGTGTCACTAGGCCTTTGTGCTCCTTAGGTAGGCTATAAAATGTTGCCATCACAGGGAACTCTGGAAGTAGAAACTTGAACTCTCTCTGGTCAATGATACCCTCTGACCTAGCGTACGACAACTATTCAATTCCTCTTTCTAGGATTTAATTGGGAAATTAAGATTTTATAACAGCTGCGGTCGTCAAGGATTGCAATGCACATACTAACATAGGTTTGGCAATCCATAACGACCACATTACCACCCTTGTCGGATGTCTTAATAACAATAGATTCATCCTTTTCAAGGAGCCTCAGACTCTCTACTTCTTCATGTGTGATATTGTTCACTTTGCCCTTAGAATGTAGATGTGTCAATTGATCAATGACTACCTTAAGAAATGTATCAATAGGTGTGTTATCATTTATTGGAGCGTTTCTTGTTGACGGAAGGGTTAAATTAGTAAAAGAACCCTCACCTGGTACCCTATTCCCCTCATCCAACAGATCCCCCATTGTTCTCAACAATGGCATATCCTCCTCATCTAAACCCAATTCGGTACATCTACGTCTATCATTAAGTTTAAAGAGGCTCTGTCACCACATTATAAGTGGCCTATATTGTACATGATGGGATCGGCGCTGTAATGTAAATTACAGCAGCATTTTTTATTTAGAAAAACTATCATTTTTGACGGAGTTATGACCTATATTAGCTTTATGCTAATGAGTTTCTCAATGGACAACTGGGCGTGTTTTACTATATGGCCAAGTGGGCGTTGTGGAGAGCAGTGTATGATGCTGACCAATCAGTGACCAATCAGCGTCATACACTTCTCTCCATTCATTTATACAGCACATAGCGATATAGCTATATCGTTATCTGCAGCCACATAAACACACTATAACATTACTGCAGTGTCCTGACAATGAATATACATTACCTCCAGCCAGGATGGGATGTGTATTCAGAATCCTGACCACTTCTCTGTGATTTACAGCACAGCACAGCGAGATCTTGCTGTAAATGACAGTTTACAATGTAATCTTGCGAGACTACGCCTGCTATGCTGTAAATCACAGAAAAGTGAAGTGGTCAGGATTCGAAATACACATCACGCCCAGTTGTCCATTGAGAAACTCATTAGCATAAAGCTAAAATAGGTCATAACTGCGTCAAAAATGATTGTGTTTCTAAATAAAAAACACTACTGTAATCTACATTACAGCGCCGATCACATCATGTACAAGATAGGCCACTTATAATGTGGTGACAGAGCCTCTTTAAAGAATTTTTTCCACTTGGGCTTACGCCCAAACAATTGCAAATCCTTCATCCATGAAAACAGGTCAAAAGATGGTGTAGGTACAAAAGAGAGTCCACGTTTCAATAGACACAATTCACCCTCTGATAAATTTAGGACTTGTAGTTCATCATTATGGGTGCTCTTCACTAGTTTTCCTTTCGTCCCCGTAGCAAATAGTCCGACACTAGTGGGCCTTGGGCCAAAAAATCACCCCTATTAGAAGAATTAGAAAAATCACCCCTATTAGAAGTTGGGGAAATCACCCCTGTTGGAAGAGTTGGACCCACGTTTCCTTTATTTCTTCCTCTAGTATTTATATTGGGGTATCGAGATCTCGCCTGATTTCCCCCTCTGCTATTGACACGTAATAAGAGGATAGATAGAGTGTAATAACGCTGTGGACGATCATTGATATGTAAGAGATGGGGATCCATCTAAGGATATACTGGTGACCTGGTAAGAGAGTCTATGAACCCCTGACCAGAAAACTTGAAGGGCAGAGCAAGACCAAAAAGGTGTGTGTGAGAGTTCCTACTGCAGAACCACATCGCCAGCACATAGGGGAGGAGGAGGAGGGATAAATAGAATGAAGACTCTCCGGTACATAATACCAGCGGGACAGGAGCTTGTGCCCGGCCTTCTGGTATCTGCTAGCGATGCAGGACTTGTGGGTGTAGAGAAGAGTGCCAGTTATCTGTTCTGGGGAAAGGGAGATCTGAAAGTCTGCTTCCCATTTAGTCAAGAACGGGGGGACATAGTCTTCCAGAGAGACCAGGAGGGACTAGCAAGACTATAAAGAGTGCCGACACGGACCTGATGAGCCTGAGACGGGGTTTTGGTTCGGGAGTGAGGTGCAGGCGCTGGGGAGGCCAGGAAGGGGGAAAGCTGCATTAATCTCCAAGAGTCTCTAAAAGGGTTTTTACGTGCAGAAGTAGTAAAACATAAAAGACATATTATAAATTTCGTATTCGCAATGACCCGCAGAATAAAGTTAACATGTTATCTCTACCGCACAGCGAACGCCTGGAAAACAAGACCCAAAAAACAAATGGTAGAATTGCGGTTTTCAACATTCCACAAAAACAAAATAATATTTTTTTTTCAAAACATCATATGTACCCCAATGGTGCCATTAAAAAAAAACAAAAAACTTGTAGCACAAACAACAGGCCCTCATATGCCCATGTAGAGGGAAAAACCCCAAGGACGCCCCATCCTGAAGCCCAAAATAGGGGTGTTTTGTTTTTTGAACGCCCACACTTTTCAATACAGAGGGAAAAAAACAAAAACCCTATCCCGAGGTAAACCTGCCTGTGCCTGGATACTGTATCGTGTACGATCTTTTGCTAGTACCAGACGTATACTGCCAACTGCATGGAGAACATGCTGCGAGTTCCACATGCCTGATCCTTTCAGTAGATAAGCAGCTGGCAGAGGGATTTGGTAGCCGCTTATCACCCTCTCCCCATTGACAAACATTTGTAGTATAATAAATAATAGAACATTCCCTCTATTATTATATGAATGGACTGTCATATTTCCCCATTGCTTTTTGTCGTTTTCCCTCCTCGTTGGTACTGGAATATGTTACTTTACGTTTAAGAACAGAATTGGTTTTTATTCGTCATACAGTAACTAGCATGAACCTGTTCCTGCAGAATGTCACACAAGCATCAGCGAACGCTGTGAAACACTCCAGCAAGCCGCGCCACGTGACCGCCGCGCCTGCGCTTTGCACACACAGGAAGTCAATCATCTTCCAAGCCAGTCATGTGACCGGCTTCTAGCTTCAACCTTTCTGTCTGCCTCACGGTCTCTTCAATGGGCGGAGCTTCTGCAATGCGCCTCGTCGCTTAGCTGGAACTGCTCCTAATTGGTTCTTGCCTATAGTAAGCGTGCGACGCTTGGTGGCGGGGCGGGACTTAGCAACTGGTTTGTGTGCCCTGGGGTGGTTACGGAGGGGACCGTTGGTGATGTTGTGATCCGGACTTCTACCCTCGGCATGGAACGCTCCCTTGTACTAATGTGAGTGTACGTTGCGTACGCTATAAGCCGGGTCACTGCCTTGTCCTACTCCAGCACTTCTGGACCCGCTGAGTAAACGGGGAGATGAAGAAGATATTCGGGTTCGGGAGGAAGAAGAAGAAGAGTGGTCCCTCCTCCAGCACATCGGAGACCGGCAGCGTACTCTCCGCAGGCTACGAGCTGAAGGATAAAGACCTAAGCAAGTTCCACCGAGCTGCCTTCTCCGGGGATGTGGCCAAGATCAGGCAGCTGCTGCACAAGCACGATACCAACCAAGTGGACAAGGAGAACAGGTGAGCAAGGACTCTGATAGTAAAGCTGCCATGCATTCCCACATACAGCTGGCCTGGGGGCTTCTAATAGCGGAGCACCACAAGTTCCAGCATACCCTACCAGTGCTACCTGTGACCCCAAGTAAAGTTGCATTTATGGTACCAGAACGGTGTATGGGGGAATTTGTCAGACCTTTATCAAGGTGTAACGATCAACAACGTCTTAGTGACATATCAGAAGTTTTGATTGGTGGGGGTCCGAGCACTGACACCCCCACCAATAGCTAAAACGAAGCCGCAGACTTGTTTGTGCGAGAGCTCAGCCGCTTCGCTTCTGTTTGGCTTTTTCCGGAATGACGATGTATCATTGTACGGACTCAACGGAAAGTCTATGAGCCCGTACTCCGATACATCGGCATTCCGGAAAAAAACGAACAGAAACAAAGTGGCACATCGCTCACAGGAGCGCTTCTGCGGCTTCGTTTTAGTGATCGGTGCGGGTCTCAGTGCTCGGACCCCCACCAATCCAATCTTCTGACATGTCACTATGACATGTCAGAAGTTTGAGCGTTTAGTTACTGTTTAAAAAGGGTATTTTATTTATTTTCCTCCCCTATTCTAAAACCATGACTTTTTTTTTATTTTTCCATCAATATAGCCGTATAAGGGTTTTTGTTTTTTTTTGCGGGACGAGTTGTAGTTTTTAATAGTACCATTTATTGTACCCTATAATGTAGTGGGAAACTGGAAACCAATTCTCTGTGGGGTAGAAAAGGAAAAAAATCAGCAATTCATCCATTATTTTTATTGCTCTCGTTTTTACAGCATTCACCATGCGGTAAAATTGACACGTTAAGGGCCGGCTCACATCAGCGTTGGCTTTCCGTTCAGGGGCTCCGTTGGAGGTTTCCTTCGGGTGAACCCCCCCAACGGAAAATCAGACGGAAACCACAGCTTCCGTTTGCATCACCAGTGATATCAATGGTGACGGAAACATTGCTAATGGTTTTCCGTTTGTCACCGTTCCGGCGGCAGGTAGCAGTTTTTTCGATTGAATCAATAGCGCAGTCGACTGTCGACCAAAGGTTTCCGTTTCCATCACCATTGATTTCAATGTTGACGGAACCGGCGCCAATGGTTTCAGTTGGTCTCTGTTGTGCAAGGGTTGAGCTGCGCTATTGATTCCGTCGAAAAAACGGAAACCTGCTGGAACGGAAACCATGAACGGAAAGCCAACGCTGATGTGAACAGGCCCTTACTGTATTGTGCAGGTCAATACAATTACGGCAATACTAAATTTCGATTGTTTCCTTTTTGTTTTGCTACTTTTACAAAGAAAAAAAAGGTTTGTTTTGTCGCCATATTCCGAGAGCAATGACTTTTTTCTGTTGATGGAGAGGTGTGAGGGCTTTTTTTTTTGCGGGGCGATCTGTCGTTTTTTATTGGTACTATTTTAGGGTACATACAACTTTTTGCATGGATGGCCAGAGATCCATCTTATTGATTAAGAGGCGTGCACCCCATAATAAATTAGGTGCATCTTATTCCAGCGTGATTTAGATTAAAGCGGCTGTCCAGGCACGGGCAGTTTTTCATACTGACAGGATAGGTCATCAGTATATGATCGGTGGGGAGTTACAGCATGGCCACCATACAGTGTAGGGACTTATCTGCTTCCGACCCCTACCCGAATGCAGTCGGAACAGGTGATTGTTCAGGGTCTGGGTGTTTGCTCCCCCCCCCCCCCCCCCACTGGATTTTTTACTTGGGATTTTTTTTATTTTTTATTCTAAACTTTATTAAACTCTTTTTTTATTTACTTTTTTTTTTTTAAGTCCCACTAGGGGACTTTTCTGTGCTTTTATAATACACTGCAATACTTATGTATTACTGTCTCTCAGTATAAAACGGACAGCCATCTGTTAGGCCATCAACTAGAGGCAGACCTGGGGGCCTTTGTTAGACGAGCGGGATTGATACTGATATCAATCCCGGCCGCTCGAGCAGGTCCGCCCTACCTTCGGTAGCTGAGAGCAGGGAGGTTTAGCTGCTCCCGGCGGTGTTTATTTATTCCGATGCAGCGTTGTAAAAAAATAAACTTAATCAGAATAAAGTCCTTTAGTGGCCGCGGTAAAAACACCTATGGGCGGTCACTAACGGGTTAAGACTGGCATATAAAGCGCCAGTCTTAATTGGTTTAGCACCGGGCTATTTTGAGCCTTCAGGACCAGACACTATAGCCATTTTTAGCATGTGTTAGTTAAATGGCTATAACTTTTTCTATGTGTTGACTTAGCAACGTGATTTTTGCAATGTTTGTTTTGTAAACAATGCAGGTTTTGTTTTTTATCACTTTTAGGCCTCATTTACACGAGCGTAATATACGCGCGTGCTTTTCACGCGTGTCTTACGCACCTATATTACTCTATGGGGCAGTGCAGACGATGCATGAATTTTGCGCTGCGCGAGTGCGTGGCGTAAAACTCACGACATGTTCTATAATCGTGCGTTTTTCGCGCATCACGCACCCATTGAAGTCAATGGGTGCGTGAAAACCACGCATGCCGCACGGAAGCACTTCCGTGCGAATTGCGTGATTCGCGCAAGAGCTGTCAAACTGAATGTAAACAGAAAAGCACCACATGCTTTTCTGTTTACAAACATCCGAACGGAGTGAGCGAACCGAACTTTACCGGGTTCGGCCGAACTCGTTTTGACCGAACCCGGCAGGAGACAGTCACTGTGCAGGGTGCTGAAAGAGTTAAACTGGTTCAGCACCCTGGACAGTGACTTCCGATTCCAATATAGGTGAACGTGTCAAAAAAAAAAAAAATTCTGACTTGCCGATAACTCCCGGCTTCTTCCTCCAGTCTGACCTCCCGGGATGACAATTCAGTCCAAGTGACAGCTGCAGCCAAGCACAGGCTGCAGCGGTCACATGGACTGCCGCGTCATCCAGGGAGGTGGGGCCAGATGTCAAGAGAGGCGCGTCACCAAGGACGCGTCACCAAGGCAACGGCCGGGAAGTTCTCGGTAAGTACGAACCTCCTTTTTTTTTTTAAACAGGTTACGCGATATGGTGATCGGAATGCAGTGTTGAGGGTGCTGAAAGAGTTACTGCCGATCAGTTAACTCTTTCAGCACCATGGACAGTGAATGACGTCGACTAGCCTCATCTCTATGATGGCGGCTGCGCGAAAATCACGCAGCCGCGCATCATACACGGATGACACACAGAGCTGTCAAGTGCCTTTTGCGCACGCAAAACGCTGCGTTTTTTGCGCGCGCAAAACGCACACGCTCGTGTAAATGAGGCCTTATACGCATCCTTTTTTCTTTTTAGAAGTTTTTAGGCTCATAGTTTGAAAATAATAGTAAAAAAAATAAGATTTTTTGCTTTTTAGCTAATTTATTCTGGTAATAATATAGCATTATCCTGAAATAGATCTTTTTTTTTTTTTGTGACTGTCTACCGTAAATTTTTATATTACGTGTCTGTTTTAATGTAATGTGGTCAGGGCTAGTGTTATGATAATGACTGGCAAGTGGCATGTTTTTTCTTTTGGGTGGGTACTTTATGTGTATTTATTTTATTTTAAACTTATTTTTTTTATTTTTTTTTTACCTATTATTATTATTATTATTATTATGGCCTGTCCTTCAAACGTCAGAAAATACTTTTTTTATTTTTTTTTAACAACGTCTCCAAGAGCTTAGGCTTTGTTCACATCTCCTTCAGGGCTCCGTTCCGTCTGAGCTTTCCGTCGGAACGGAGCCCTGACTGACGCAAACTGAAACCAAAGGTTTCCGTTTCCATCACAATTGATTTCAATATTGACGGAATGTTTTCAATTTGTCTCCGTTGTGCAAGGGTTCTGACGGCAGTGAACTGCGCTATTGATTCCATCGAAAAAAACGGAAACCTGCCGGAACGGTGACAAACGGAAACCATTAGCAATGTTTCCGTCACCATTGATATCAATGGTGATGCAAACGGAAGCTGTGGTTTCCATTTGACTTTCCGTTGCGGGGTTCCACGGCAGAAACCTCCGACGGAACCCCTGAACAGAAAGCGAACGCTGATGTGAACCGGCCCTTAGATAGCAATTAAACCATATTTTATTTGTTTTCATGCAGGACATGTCAAAGGGTTAACTTCTTGCAACTGTATAAATCTTTCCATAGTGTTTCCCCTGCGTGTAGGATTCACTCCTGATTTTGGCTTACAAAAACTGATGCAAAATTCGGACCAAATCTGCAGTATTTACACTTGGGCGTCTTGGTATTCTGTAAAATACATGTTAGGACTGCTCAGTGATATGCATGCATCTAGATTTTGGGCACCGTGCTTTTGAGACCTTGTTCTCTACCAGTGCCACAGGAACTAAGGGCTCGTACGTTGGAAGACTCCTTTTGGGGCCTGCCGCCGAAACTCCAGCCAAGAATACTGGAAACAATGGTGCATCGTGCTGCGCTACTATTTCCGGTAAAATCAGACACCCCGACAGGAGCCATTAAAGTCAATGGGTTTCGTTGGCCGCCGGTGGTGTCCGTAATTCTACGGAATCCGGCGCTTCCAGTATTTCTGTTATTCTGCTCTTGTAACAGAGCAGGATCCACCTTATCACATCTAAGTCATGAACTTAGATGCGATAGATAACAGGTGGATCCTTCTTGTCCGAGACACGAGGGCTTTCCGACACTGAACCCGTCTGGTCCGCGGGACTGACGGATTCAGTGAATAGCGCTAGATACAGCTGTTTTGTATTCTCTATACAGAACAGCTGTATCTAAAAAAAAAAAAAGTTAACATTTTTACTAAAAAGTATTTACAAAGTCACACAAAACACACTGATACTTTTTTATTCAAAAACATTTTTTTTGCCTTTCAAATGTTTCAATAGCCTTTAAAACACTTTAGGTTGGCGAAAACATTTAAAGGTATTTTGCAGTTTCAGGTAAATAAAGCGTAATCATTGTATAATGAAAAGTTATCTTTGGGTTGTGGAAATTAGGTTAGGACCTTAATCTGCATATAAGTGTAATGGGATTACTTTCTTATCTGGTCACGGTGTGGCTACAGGTTAATGATGTCACACGTTGTCACTAATAACACGCTCCTCATAGTACACAGTTCCCCTCTATGATTGAGGCATCTTTAGTGTACACGTTGCCATGGTAACCACTTGCAAACTGTCAATTGTCCAAAGTTCGAGTTTATCTGCACTTGCGTGTCTTGTACAACAATTGATCTGCGCGCTCACATTCCATTTACTGCATTCTGAACAGGTTTCATGTTGACCCTATTATTTTCATGTCCTGTTTTATAGTTTTTATTGGCAGCTTCTGTATGTTTTTATTATACTTCTATATTTCAAAAGTAGCTGTAACTGCATTGTAATACATAGTCTACTCACGTCCTTCTTTATTTTACACAAACCGAAAATGCTTATGAGGATGGGGTTGTAACCCCTTTTATATCTGTATATCAGGCTGCAATTGTTACATGCCAGATTGTGAAATATAACTGTGTGAACTTAGCCGAAGACCACATTCGCAATGGTTGCAGATTGTGGCATTGTAAATCTGCACAGAAAATACCTTCTATACAAGAGATTGAGACAGAACAAAATCTGTCAGTTTTAGGACACGCTGCAGGAATATAAATACGCAGCATAATCTTTCCTTTGTGGATTCCTCTTGAAAATGTCGCATTTTCCCCTCATTTATTAACGTTTTAGAATTAACCCAGACAGCCATACGTTTAGCGGAATTACGTTGCGCCCCATTTCATACAAAAATGTCCCTTGGGACCACCCTATATTAACCAGAGTGAAGAGTCATTATAAAGCTAAGTTCACACATAACGGATTGGCTGCAGGGAAATCCACAGCAGCAAATACGTACCAAATCATGTGGATTTCCCTGCAGACAACAGCTGAGTGTCTAAAAAAAACACAAACCCAAAACCCTATACCTTCCTCCCCTGGCACTCTCATGGCAACACTTCCTTGGTTACCCAACCACTGGTCTGGTATACAGAGGCTACGGGGAACCAGGGAAGTGTTGCCACAGGAGTACCAGATGATGGTATGGAGTATAGTGTAGTACAGGGGTCGGCAACATGTGTCACCCGTGCCACAGCTGGCACGTGGTTCTTCGATCTCCGGCATACTCTCCTCTCCCCGTGTCCAGGGCCATTGTATGCTGCGGCGCTGAACACTTGGGGAGAGAACGGAGCACCGCTTTCTTAGGAGACCAGAACGGCGCTTCAGTTTCCACTTGCTTATCTATCACTGATAAACAGGAGTGCAGAGCTGTTCTTCATTCTGCGTTTCTCGGTGCTGAACACTGGGTGGCGCCGTGTTTTGTGTTAGGAAAGCACACAATTAAGCAGCGCTCTTTCCCTCGGTGTTCAGCGCTGACAAGTGTATAATGAAGTGCCGCTCTCTGTCCTGGCTACCGATCACTGGTCTCTGTAAAAGTAAGTTGAAGTCCCTCTAGAAATCAATGCCAAAGTGACAAAGATTTTTACAACTTTGTCTGCCCCAACGAAATGCCGGGCAGCTCTTTTCACTATGTATGTCGCCCGCCCCCAAGGAAATCTCTCTGCCAGCTTTTTCTCTTTTTTTTTTTTTTTTGGGTTAATTTATTTTTACAAAATTAAAATATTGTTTTTACTGGAAAAAGGGGATTGTATTGTTTTTTTACTACAGGCAATTTTTTTGAAGTACAATTTATTTTCTTTATTTTTTGGGTCTCACTAAGGCTACGTTTACACCTGGGTCGGGGCGCCGTTCATGGGTTTCGTCTGAGCTTTCCGTCAGGGGAACCCATGAACGGAAACTAAACGGGCAGGGTTGTCGACTCCCGCAACCCCCCCCACTCTTTGCTTTGGCCATTGAAATACTAGCCATCAAGATTAGGAAAAACCCTGAGATCGAGGGGTTTGGAGTGAAGGGAAGAGAGGACAAAATAGCATTGTATGCTGATGACCTTCTCCTGTTTCTGTGGGACACGGAGGAGAGTTTGGGGAGAGTAATGGAAGAAATGAGAAGTTGGGAGATCTTCGGGTTTGAAGATAAATTGGGTCAAATCTGTTTTACTTCCTCTTGACCTGAGCCTAAGATTGAATACAGAAGTGCAACAGGTAACACGAGGAGGTTCTTGCAGATATCTGGGGGTGAATCATTCGGCTGACCCCGGGTTGTACACGAATTTGAACGTCACCCCTCTGCTGGAAAAAATCAAAAGCAAAATTAGTGCATGGAACAGACTTTCACTTTCCACTAATAAAGATGGTATTACTCCCACAAATTTATGTATATTCTCAGTAACTCCCCAGTGTGGATAAGGGATAAAATATTTTTAAAAAAATAGATAAATTACTCAGTGAGTTGATATAGAATAGGAAGAGGGTTCGTATAAAGGTGAAAATCATGACACTCCAGGAAGAAACGGGGGGATTGGATATACCATATCTGTTTCATTACTTTTTGGCTGCACATTTGTTTTCCCTAATAAAATGGAAATTTTTTTGAATACACAGGATGGAGTGGCACAAAGTATTTTGGATGTTTTAGAAATGAAGTCAAATAAAATGGCTCCTAAAAATTCACTCATGTGATTATCGGGGAGGGTTTGAAATCACTCTAAAAAGATAGTCGGGGCGGAAGGATCCTTAGATATTACTCCGATATTTTTTAATGATTCTCTTACAGAGGTGATAAAAGTGCCGGATCCAGGTTCTTGGGTTGCTAAAATAAAAAATAAGGTAAATGAGTGCCGTTCGCCATGCTATTTCGTAGATTGGCGCTTGTTAGGGCCTGTTCATATCCGCTTTTCCTTTCCATTGAGGGGCTCCGTTGGAGGTTTCCATTGGGTTAAAGAGGCTCTGTCACCAGATTTTTCAACCCCTATCTGCTATTGCAGCAGATCGTCGCTGCAATGTAGATTACAGTAACGTTTTTATTTTTTTAAAAACGAGCATTTTTGGCCAAGTTATGACCATTTTTGTAGTTATGCAAATGAGGCTTGCAAAAGTCCAAGTGGGTGTGTTTAAAAGTAAAAGTCCAACTGGGCATGTATTATGTGTGTTACATCGGGGCGTTTTTAATACTTTTACTAGCTGGGCGTTCTGATGAGAAGTATCATCCTCTTCTCTTCAGAACGCCCAGCTTCTGACAGTGCAGACACAGCGTGTTCTCGAGAGATCACGCTGTGACGTCACTCACAGGTCCTGCATCGTGTCAGACGAGCGAGGACACATCGGCACCAGAGGCTACAGTTGATTCTGCAGCAGCATCAGCGTTTGCAGGTAAGTAGCTACATCGACTTACCTGCAAACGCCGATGCTGCTGCAGAATCAACTGTAGCCTCAGGTGCCGATGTGTCCTCGCTCGTCTGACACGATGCAGGACCTGTGAGTGACGTCACAGCGTGATCTGGCAGAAGCTGGGCGTTCTGAAGAGAAGTGGATGATACTTCTCATCAGAGCGCCCAGCTAGTAAAAGTATTAAAAACGCCCCGATGTACACACATAATACACGCCCACTTGGACTTTTACTTTTAAACACACCCAGTTGTACTTTTGCAAGCCTCATTTGCATAAATACAAAAATGGTCATAACTTGGCCAAAAATGCTCGTTTTTTAAAAATAAAAACGTTACTGTAATCTACATTGCAGCGCCGATCTGCTGCAATAGCAGATAGGGGTTGCAAAATCTGGTGACAGAGCCTCTTTAACCCCTCAACGGAAAGGCAAATGGAAACTTTAGCTTCCGTTTGCATCACCATTGATTTCAATGGTGACGGAAACTTTGCTAAAGGTTTCCGTTTGTCACCGTTGTTTACAGTGTTCCGTTGTTTTTGACGCAATCAATAGTGCAGTCGATCTACACAGCCAGGCTCCTGCCCCAACTGCCGGAATCAAAGCGCTCTCTGTTTTCGACAGTTTAACCCGTTAGATGCCGCTGTCAATAGCGGCATCTAATGTGTTTGACAGAAGGAGGGAGGGATCTCACTCTTTCACCCCATTGGTGGCCTAATAGATTGGCAGTTTTACCCTGACAGGCTATTACTGTTTATACTAAGTATATCAAAGCATTATATCTGCGATCAGATCGCACAGTAAAGTTCCCTAGTGGGACAAAAAAAAAAGTAAAATAGTTAAATAAAGTTTATGAAAAAAAAAAAAAAATTGCAGTAAAAATAAACTTTTTTTCCCCAAAAAGTTTTTTTTTTTTTTTAGTAAAAGTGTAAAAAAATTAATTACACACATATGGTATCGGCGAGATCATAACGACTCAAACAATATAGTTAACACATTAATTAAACCGCCGGGTGGATGGCATCCCAAAAAATACGCAAAAAACAATGGCAAAATTCCTTTTTTTTTATTTTTTCCTCCCATTCCCCCCATAAAAAATAAAAAAAAAGTTAATCAATAAGTCCCATGTACCCCAAAATACTACCAATGAAAACTACACATTGTCCTGCAAAAAACAAGCCCGCATCGATGGAATAATAAAAAAGTTACGGCTCTTGGAATGCGGCGATGCAAAAACAAGTAATTTTTTTTTAAAGGGTTTTTATTTTGCAAGCGTAGGAAAACATAAAACCTCTACATATTTGGTATCCCGTAATCGTGCCGACCCATAGAATAAAGACATGTTATTTATGCCGCGTAGTGAACAGCGTAAATTTATAACGTGAAAATCAGCGCAGGAATATCTGCTTATTTTCAATTTTTTCCTAAAATAAAGTTAATACAAGTTAATCAATATATTATATGCACCCAAAAATGGTACAATTGAAAAATACAACTCGTCCCACAAAAAACAAGCCCTTATACGGCTATGTCGATGGAATAAAAAAAAGGTTACGTCTCTTAGAAATGGACAGTGAAAAAACTAAAAATAATCCTTGGTCATTGAGGTGTAAAAAGGCTTGGTCATTCAGGGGTTAATAAAGCAGCTCAATTTATAAACAGGCAGAGACTTCTAAGCTTTATTTCTAAAGTGGAATTTTCCTTAAAAAGCTGCAATTTCTGAGTTCATGATATTATTTTGTGTAAGACAATATTTAGCATATTCCATTCGTTTAATGTGTGTTTATACTATACATTTCCTAATTAATCATCATGGTTATTCATACACTCCAGATACTTCAGCTGCAGTTTGTGATTCGGGTTTGCTGAGCCATGTAATGGTTGTTATAGAAACCAAATGTGTGATAAGAGCATCATTCTGACATAAGAACCCTTCACTGATCCGCACTGGTATATGTCATCGCAACAATTTCATAAATATTTTTTGGACTCCTATGTAGGGTTGTCACGATACCAGAATTTGGACTTCGATACCGATACTTTGTGTAGTGTTGCGATTCTCGATACCGAAACGATACTTTGCCGACAATAATAATAAAAAAAAGTTCTTCCATTTTCTGATGTGAGGCGCGTGGTGTGATGAATTTTGAACATCTATGTGCCTCACATTAATAATAATTAACCCCATCGTGTTTCTCAGTCGTAATTGACAACATTGGGTTAATGTGTGAGGTACATGATTGGGGTTCATTATACTTCCATGTGCCTCACATTAATAGTAAAGTCATAACCCCTCGTGCCTCACATTAACAAGCGAGTAGTTTTTATTTTATTTTTTACAGTGTACACATCATAGATTACGCTATTAATTTTTTGTGCAGTTTATTACGGTCGCGCCGATACCGAATATGTGTATATTTTATGTATTGAGACATTCATTTTAGGGTATGGGCACACTATAACGACCATTACGGCTGAAATTACGGAGCTGTTTTCAGGAGAAAACAGCTCCGTCATTTCAGACGTAATTGCTCATACTCGCATTTTACGAGGCGTCATTGACGGCCGTAATTTGGAGCTGTTCTTCTTTGGATTCAATGAAAAACGGCTCAAATTACGTCCCAAGAAGTGTCCTGCACTTCTTTGCTGAGGCTGTTATTTTACGCGCCGCCTTTTGACTGCGACGCGTAAAATGACAGGTCGTCAGCACAGTACGTCTGCAAACCCATTCAAATGAATGGGCAGATGTTTGCCGACGTATTGGAGCCGTATTTTCAGGCGTAAATCGAAGGATAATACGCCTCGTTTATGCCTGAAAAATAGGTCGTGTGAACCCAGCCATAATGTTGTAGAAAAAAAAAAAACTTTTCTAATTTTTGGTTTTGCATTCAAATTTTTATGTAAAAAGTAGTCCCTTACTAATATACTTTAATTAAAAATTCGGTACTAAATGATGCCGTTCAAACTCAGTGAATTGTTCCCGGAAGTCCTGAAGCTCTTCTAATATTGATGACTCGCCGACACATCCCCACGTGACTGAAGGCTTGCTTCCTGTGCTTTTTCTGTCGGAGTGTTATCAATGGCATGACTGCAAGGGGCTGTCACATTGCCTATTGCAGGAGTCCCCGAGCAGAGCATCAGCTATCACTTTGCTTCAGACTCCAGCACTGCTCCTAATATTTGGTCAGTGACTTCAGGGGTTTCCTATAACTGGAGTTCCCGAGCAGAGCATCAGCTGATGCTCTGCCCGGGGACTCTAGCACTGCTGCCGACATTACTGTCCGTATATGGACAGTGACGTTGGCAGCAGTGCTGGAGTCCCCTGGTCGGGGACTCCAGTGATAGGAAACCCCTGAAGTCACTGTCCATATAAGAACAGTGATGTCGGCAGCAGTACTGAAGTCCCCGAGCAGCTCATCAGCTGATGCTCTGCCTGGGGACTCCCATACTGCTGCCGACATCACTGTCCATAAATGACATTGATCGGTGCTCGCTGCACCAGCCGATTATCGGCAAGTGTAATATGGTCTTATCTCTAGAACGACGGAATGAATAGCGGAGTCGACTGCGCTATTGATTCCGTCGGAAAAACGAAAACCTGCTGGAATGGTGACGAACGGAAACCATTAGCAATGTTTCCGTCGCCATTGATATAAATGGTGACGGAAACAGAAGCTGTGGTTTGTTTGACTTTCTGTTGCGGGGTTCACCCGACGGAAACCTCCGATGGAACCCCGGAACGGAAAGCCAACGGTGATGTGAACAGCTTCTTAGACGAAATACTCCTGTGGCCCGACCTGCTGAAATCTCTCAACAGAACCAAGCCTGTGGATTTCAGCATTCTCATAAATTGAATCCCTTTCGGAACAGTCATCCCTCCAAAAAGCAACCTGCAGTTGGACTTTATTGGATATGTCGGCTTCATATCAGTAGGAAATTTTAGTTTTTACCACACACACACAAATGGACCAGTGTGAACCCGGGGAACTCTACTATTCTATATTATAAAAGTGAATGTCTGTTTGTCTGTCCTCTATAGGCATCCAAATGCCTGAACTATTTAACCCCAAATTTGGCACATGGGTACATCGGTTGTTCAGGAAGGTTTTTGTAAAAGTCCTGACCTTGCTGTTCTGTTATTAGCCGTGATCACGATCCAATACTATATTTGCTTTTATAGTAGAGATGTTTTTATCTGGCAGTAACAGGTAGTGCGCTTTACAAGATAATCTTAGATGGGAAGGTACAGGGGAGCGTTTAACCATAGCAACCAATCAGATTACTGATTGCCAGGAGGAAATCTTCATTACTAGCTGCAGAGACTCCTCTTGTCCAACTGCAATCTGATCAAATGCGTCATACTGCTGCTGAAACTCCTCAGTAAACTTGGGCTTTCTAAGCAACAGATCAGAAAGGTAGCTCTCAGAAGTGCAGAGACTCCTGCCCGAACCTAGGCCAGAAAGCAAGCTGATGGAACACCTCATGTTCAGCGTGCTAATGAGTGGGCTTTCATGCATGATGCGGTTTTCAATTATGATCCAACCATAGTCTATGGCCAACTGGTAATAAAACCAATGTTGTTAATCAACAGGCTCTGTCATCGTCTTATGACTCCATTTCCTACTAGTTTATCTGTTAGGTATTTAGGAAGTTAAAATTGAAATAAACAGTGTGGAACTGCCGGGGTATATAGGGCTACCAGCGATTTCCCTGTAAACCAAGAAAATATGAGGGCATGGATTGGCCTCCTGGGCACCCTTGGAACAAATCCAATGAACACACACACACACAAACAGACAGACCGACACATTATACCCGGGCAGCGCCGGGTACTTTTCCTATATAATATAGATATGATAGATGGTAAGGAATCCCGGAGACTTAAAATTTAACACACAACTTGTTTTCTAGACTTTAAATAAGTATCTCTCATTCCAGAGTTTGTTCTCTCTTCTTCCTTTTAGGACACCTTTGCATCTTGCTTGTGCAAATGGACATCTAGACGTGGTGAAACTATTAGTAGAAAACAAGGCAAAATTAAATGTTTGTGACCATGATAATCGATCTCCTCTAATGAAGGTATGTGTCGCTGCCCGCTACATTTTGTTAATAATCTGAAGATACATGGTGCACCTTTCTGTTATAACAATTGGCAATGCTTTGAATTCTGTTGTTTTTCATTTTTAGGCTATACAGTGTCAACACGAACCATGTGCAACTGTTTTGCTAGAACATGAAGCAGATCCGAACGTTGTAGATGTCAATGAAAACGCTGCACTTCATCTTGCTGCTCTTATTCCATCTATGTCCATAGCAGTTCAGCTGCTTGAACATGGGGCCAACATCAATGCAATAAATAAGGTAAGCAATGTGTTACATTTTGATATGTTAAAGAGGCTCTGTCACCAGATTATAAGTGCCCTATCTCCTACATTATCTGATCGGCGCTGTAATGTAGATACCAGCAGTGGTTTTTATTTTGAAAAACAATCATTTTTGAGCAAGTTATGAGCAATTTTAGATTTAGTTTCTTAATGCCCAACTGGGCGTGTTTTTACTTTTGACCAAGTGGGTGTTGTAATGAAGTGTATGAGGCTGACCAATCAGTGACCAATCAGTGACATACATTTCTCATTGTTCCAGCCCAGCATGATCCACAACACAGTGTGATTGTGCTGTGAAAGAAGCTGGGCTGGAACAATGAGAAGTGTATGATGCTGATTGGTCACTGATTAGTCAGCCTCATACACTTCATTACAACACCCACTTGGTCAAAAGTAAAAACACGCCCAGTTGGGCATTAAGAAACTAAATCTAAAATTGTTCATAACTTGCTCAAAAATTATCGTTTTTCAAAATAAAAACCACTGTTTTCTACATTACAGCGCCGATCAGATAATGTAGGAGATAGAGCACTTATAATCTGGTGACAGAGCCTCTTTAAACGTTGTGTCCATAAAGTATGAAAATTGTTGGACTTTAGGTTTAACCAAAGTGAGAAGATTCAGTAGACTTATGCGACTTCCTGGATAGAATAGAATGCCATTTCCTACCGTTGATGTGCTATTCTGGAAATTAGGTAGTCAGTCTGCTGTAATTTCACTGCTGAGGTTACTCACAAATTACTAGTATTAAAGAGGTTGTGCATCGCTCCCTCTCTTCCACCTGAACTGACATCGGGCATGGAGAGACACTGGTAAATGCCGGGCAGAACAGTTGCTGAGGTAACCGTCCGATCTCTGGCAGGTAATAGGATGCATGCATGATACCCGTCGGGTGGTTGTATTGGCAACTGTCTTATCCGGCATGCAGCTGCATCTCTCCCGGCCCAATGTCCGATTGGGCGGAAGAGAGAGGCGCTGCACAACCCCTTTAACTAAAATGAATCCGAGACAACAAGCTTATCCTGTTAACTTATAAACCCAGCAGTTTGGCAAAATGGCAAAGTGGTCCAAGCTTGGTGTTGTGTCTCAGTCCTATAGCATATGTCTCTTCCTATTTTACAATTTACAGAAAAAACAATGCATTCTTTGTTGGTGCTCACGATGGGAAGTCAGAATACTTTAATACAGCCTTTTCCTCCCCTCCATGTATATCATTCTACTTTCCTGTTCTTGCTTTGGAAGCACATATAGAAAAATTTGGCCCATACAGACGACAGCATGACCTGCAAATCCATGAAGCCATTCGATTTCCGTTCTTTCTTTTATTTGGTTGGCTGTTTCTTGTATGTTTTTGTTTTTTTTTTTTTTTTTCAGTCGACGTCCCTACTAGCTGTAGATGGGTAAGCTGATTTGGGGCGGTTGAAATCTTATATAGGGATTAGTGAAAACTAATGTAAAGGAAGTGGAGCAGTTGTCAGTGACAATCTGTCAGATCACATTATGAAAATTGTATTTGCACTAGTTTTTACAAAAAAATGTTTACATTTTCCTTATATGAAATGGGTGGAAGATCGTCTATGTTCAGAGTTTCCTTGAAAATCTCTTCACTTTGTTTTTTTAAGGTTGGCTGTACACCACTTATTCTAGCTGTTACTGAAAGTCATCAAGAAATGGTTGAGCTTTTAATCAAAGAAGGAGCCGATATAAATTCAAGAGACTGCAATGGAAGGTAAAACTATTCCTGATCAGATGGAGTTTCACCTTAAATAAATGCTTAGGTGTCATTGGGCAAAGAAGTAGACCCTCTTGCAGGGGAGATGACATAGTGGGTCTTCATGTATATATATAAAAAAAATTATTTTGAAGAACCGTTTACATTGTCGTCAATAGCAACCAATCAGAGTTCTGCTTTAATATTAAGTGTAGTCTAGAAGATGAAAATTGAAATATACCGTAGTTCTTATGAGCAAAGAGACCATTTTATCAATTTATTGAGCCGGTATATGTTTTCTATTATTCCCTATAGGGAAATAAATCTAATGTGACTTTGTGGTTAATGTGGAAAATCCACACATTGTGGAAGTAACTGCAATAGTTTTCAGCCGCATGCCCCCCCCCCCCCCCACCCCTCTCGGAAGTTTGACTCACTTCACTGCATAGCTCTAGCTTGGAGAACAAGTCCTACCACTGGCAATGAGAAGAAATCGCCATGATTTTATTTTTTTCAGAATGCAATGTTGTAATAGTCATGATCCCAAGTGGGAAGATCTATTATATGGTACAGAGCGAGCCGCCATCTCTTGATTTCAAAGCTGTATGTTTTTTGGTTGGAATATAGCTATCATTTCTTCTTTAGCTTATCAGAAAGTGGCACATAAATACCAGTCTTGGCAACTATAGACCTTTTGACACGTCATTACTTTTGAAGGTTTTTCTTTCATGTTTAGTAAGAGCTAGGCTGTGCCTTCTTATCATGACTCCTGGCTCCTTCTTTTTTTTTTTTTTTTTCTAAGCACACAAAAGTGTTCTATTATTTCTTTGTCTTCACTAGCAGCTCTATTTTCTGTTGCTATTACTTTTGTTACCTCTTTATTTAACTGTCTACCTATACTTTAAGCCTGGGTTCACACGAGCATGTTACGTCCGTAATGGATGGAACGTATTTCGGCCGCAAGTCCCGGACCGAACACAGTGCAGGGAGCCGGGCTCCTAGCATCATAGTTATGTACGACGCTAGGAGTCCCTGCCTCTCCGTGGAACTACTGTCCCGTACTGAATACATGATTACAGTACGGGACATTTCCCCCGCAGCGAGGCAGGGACTCCTAGCGTCGTACATAACTATGATGCTAGGAGCCCGACTCCCTGCAGTGTGTTCGGTCCGGGACTTGCGGCCGAAATACGTTCCGTCCATTACGGACCAAACATGGTCGTGTGAACCCAGCCTAAAGGTGTTGTCCAAATTGGCTAACTCCTGTGACCTATGTAGGGATCTATTCGCTCAAGATCTGGAAAGAGTGCGTTCTCACCACTTCACGGGCTGACTTAGTCTCTCCCATTCATTTACGGGCAGTGCATGTGATATTATGTTTTTTTTTCTGCAGGAAATCTGTAACTTCCACCAGCATCCCCCAGCAATATCCATTGTTGCTAGGGTTTTCAGCAGCCAGACCTGCATTGATTACTTGATTATCAGGGAAAATTTATTTTGAGAAACATTTGTCACGTTTCAATGGCTGCACATATCTGGCGTAGATTGTTAAATAACTACCACACACACACACACACACACACACACACACACACACACACACACACACACACACACACACACACACACACACACACCATTGCTGAATAGAATGTTACACTGTTTTATAAGGTCTGTTTCTTAAGGGCCTGTTCACATCAGTGTTGTCTTTCCGTTCAGGGGTTCCGTCTGAGATTTCCGTCGGATGAACCCCTCAATGGAAAGACAAACGGAAACCTTATCTTCCGTTTGCATCAACATTGATATCAATGGTGACTGAAACATTGCTAATGGTTTCCGTTTGTCACCATTCCGGCAGGTTTCCGTCTTTTCGACGGAATCAATAGCGCAGTCAACTAGGATATGTGCTGCCAATAACGATGATTTTTTTGTGATAAAAGAAAGATGCGATCAGCTGATGAATGAGAGTTTGCTCGTTCATCATCTGATCTTTCCCCTGTTTACGAAGAGCAATAATCTGGATTGAGCGTTCATATGAATTCTAGTTTGTCCTATTTATTTGCTCGTGTTGGGCCTTTAGTGAGGTAATTGCAGCTATATTGTATTACTGGAAGCCTAGGTAAGGTAGGAGAACAACACTATACACACACAGATGCATCTTCCCTGTCATCCCCTGGTCTCTGGGGGATGGGCTGTACTCTGTCACCCTGGGTATTGTCATTTGAGACTTTTTCTATATATTTACTGCCATTCTTTTCAGCTGCCATAAAGCACACACACCCTGCTGTACTGTTTATTCAGACCGTACAGGAAGGAAGAGTATGCCTGTAATATGGCCGCTCTCAGATAAGTTTATAAAAATAGATCGCAACAGCATTAAAAAAACAAAACAGAACAAACATATTATTTATTTTCTAGAGACTTACATGTAATACATGAGACATTCCATTTAATATCCACCTTAAAGTGCTGACAAGAACTTGTATGTTTAGTATTGAGGTTATGGAGATGAACGAAGGGGACTTCACATTGAAACTTTATATTGCCCTGTACATTTCGGCTTATTTTCATTTACCACAAAAGGCACTTTTACCCATTTCAATTTGCCCCTTCATCCGCCATACACTGCAGCTGTTCCTACCGCCTAATTGTTTTCCTTCGCTTTTTGCTTAATGTGATTCTTACACGATGCTGATGGTGAAAGAAAAAATATCTGAATTTTCAATGAAGTATGCCTCTTAAAAGTGTTGTGCCCGCAGGTTCCTTGGCAGCTAGCTGATCAACTATTATTGCCATAGGAAATGTTTAGACGGGTTGTTTTGAAGTGAATGCTGCAAGGGAAATGAAGCATTACACAATCCCCAAAGAAATCAGTGTGCGATCTTCTCAATGCACACATGCATTAGTTCCTCCAGAGCAATAGCCGATCTTAGCAGCAGCTCCTCCCTCTGGCCAATAGAAAGGAGCAGTAAACATGGCGCCCTCTTTACTATCCAATTAGGGCGTATGGAAAGGGAGCGTTCAAAGAGTACCCTCCCTGTTTTGTTGTAACTATAACAATTGCCACTGCTACTGACCAAAATAACATTCTTATTACAGGACATCTCTAATGATTGCAGCAAGCAATGGTCACATCAGTTTGGTGAAGTACCTACTCCAAAATAATGCTAATAGTTCCATTAAAGATTTGACGGGTTGGACTGCTGATGATTATGCTGTTAATGATGGCCATCATGCGTAAGTTTAATATCGTGTTGTTTTTTTTTTTTTGTGTACATTTTAAAGGGGTATTGCTATTTTGGACATGTATGGGATATCCACAGAATATGCCAGAAATGTCCGATTGGTTGAAGGTCCCAGAGGTGGGACACGCATCTATATCTAGAATGGAGCTTCCTGACCCCTGTCCTACCTTTTTCGGCTACTGCTGCTCCCCAGACTCTGTCTAATGAGGTGGTCGGTAGTTACGGAAATAGCATAGCACAGTGAGCAATGCTGTTTCCGTAATTCAGGAGCTATGGAAACCGCGTGGCTTGCTGTACTACTCTGTTTTTGTAACTCCCCATTCACTGGTATGGTAGTTACAGAAACAGCGTAGCTCAGCGCGTTTGGCTGTTTTTGTAACTTCTGACCACCCTGTCAGACAGTGGGTGTGGAGCATCGGGTGCCGGACAAGGCAAGACGGGTCAGGGAGCCCAGAGGTGGGACTCGCATCTGTCGGACATTTATAGCATATCCTGTGGATTTTTCCGCTGCATATGAATGGGTTACCAAAGACCGATTCTCTGGCTTTGGCTGCGGAAAGTAAGTGATTTTGGTAAAGATTTAGAATTGGAATCCACATCTAAATCCTCATCAAATCCTGGACGTGTGAACATGGCCCTACTCAGGTGGGTTGTGTAATGAGATTTGGATATTGGGTATATTTGTGACTAACATGTAACTTGGTTGGACTTTCCTTCGTGATGCTATATTTTTTTTTATTTATAAAAAAAATGTTATGCCGTTCCCTAATCATCATAACAAATTGTATTAACTGGTTGTACAGATAGTTATGGCTACTGTGATATAAATATGTCTATTTTATTTAGTGTCTGCTAACCAGTATTTTTTGTAAAAAAAAAATAAAAGCAGAACGATTTAAACTTTTTTTATTTATTTTTTTATTTCTAAAGGATATTTTTTTTATTGATTACAATATACTAGCATATACATATGTCTGTATTCTAAACGCCCATTTTTTTGGAAAAAATTATTTAAGCCTTAAAAAAAGTAAACCTTATTGGTATCACTATTTAACCCACCGGGTGTACGCTGTAGCACAAAAGTATTCACAATATAAGGGCAGATTCAGACGAACGTTGCGTTTTTGCGCGCGCAAACAACGCAGCGTTTTGCGCGCACAAAAACCACTTGACAGCTGCGTGTGTCATCCGTGTATGATGCGCGGCTGCGTGATTTTCGCGCAGCCACCATCATAGAGATGAGGCTAGCCGATGCCCGTCACTGTCCAAGGTGCTGAAAGAGCTAACTGATCGGCAGTAACTCTTTCAGCACCCTCGACAGTGAATGCCGAACACAATATCGAGAAACCTGTTAAAAAAAAAAAAAAGAAAAAGTTCGTACTTACCGAGAACTTCCCTCCCGGCCGTTGCCTTGGTGACGCGTCCTTGGTGACGTGCCTCTCTTGACATCGGGCCCCACCTCCCTGGATGACGCGGCAGTCCATGTGACCGCTGCAGCCTGTGCTTGGCCTGTGATTGGCTGGAGCTGTCACTTGGACTGAATTGTCATCCCGGGAGGTCAGACTGGAGGAAGAAGCCGGGAGTTATCGGTAAGTCAGAACTTCGTTTTTTTTTTACAGGTTCATGTATATTGGGATCGGAAGTCACTGTCCAGGGTGCTGAAACAGTTTAACGCTTTCAGCACCCTGGACAGTGACTATCTCCTGACGTCGCGTACCGGAAATTTTTTTGACGGGTTCGGCCAAAACGAGTTCGGCCGAACCCGGTGGAGTTCGGTTCGGTTGTCCGGGTTCGCTCATCTCAAAGACACTCCGTTTGGATGTTTGGAAACAGAAAAGCACGTGGTGCTTTTCTGTTTACATTCATCCTTTTCACAGCTGGTGCGCTGTTTCAGTCGGTTCGCACGGAAGTGCTTCCGTGCGACCTGCGTGGTTTTCACGCACCCATTGACTTCAATGGGTGCGTGATGCGCGGAGATATGGAACCTGTCGCGTTTTGTACGCAGCGAACAAACGCGCAAAAATCACGCACTGTTTGAACTGCCCCATTGACTTCTATAGGGCTGTGCGTGGCGCGCGAAAAAAACGCGGCCTGCACGCACGAAAATCGCACTCGTGTGAATCACCCCTAAGCGTTGCTGATTTTTAGTCACCATGCTACCCCAATACAATGGAATAAAAAGTGATCATATGTGACACCAAATGGTGGCAATAAAAATTTCCGCTCGTTCCGTAAAAAATAAGCCCTCAAACAACTCCACAGACGGAAAAATAATAAAGCTATTGCTCTCTGAATATGGGTCAGCTATTGTGTTAAGTTTTTACTCTTCCTTTTATAGTTTATTTATCTTTTCATTTGTCATCTTGCTTTCTCTCTTGCAGATGTTCACAGTTAATTTTTGAGCGTGGCTCAAGGAATAAACATAACTCATCTCCTTATTACGGGGCTAATAAAAAGGAGAGCTCAATATTTGGCAGTCCAGAGAGAGCAGTGGATGGTGGATTTACACTGGGCAGTCCAGCTACAGACAAAGAAGGTTAGGATGACCTAGATGCCTACATAATGCAATGCCACGAACACATATGAACAATTGTACAGTAAGGGCTTTACTAGATTTATAAACCTTTGGTGCATATAGGGAGTGTTTTTTTTTAATGTATTTATTTTTCTTCTCGTTTTATTCTTTTATGAGCTTTAAAATTAATATCCTTACATACCTAAGATTTGTACAGTGGTGTGTTGAACACAAGATTGGGGACACTTTATTAAGAAGTTTATCTATAGATACATATGTGTATTGGAGTTTCACACGTTGCCTAAAAAACATAGTAATCTACAGAATATCTAGGAAATGTGTATAGGCGGATTTCTTTTAATGCATTTCAGGCCTTCTACACCATTCTGTACAATTCCTTGGTTTCACACATTGCCAGTAACATATACACCGAATGTAGAGCCCGAACTGTGTGTGGACCCAATTTTAATGTGTTCTTGCACACGGCTAGCGCATATATTTACACGTTACTATGTGACAGGATTGGCCAAAACTGTCTGCCCTCTCCATCCAAGGGTGCAGTGAGACATCCTTGGACCTTTCTTACATATACAAAGGGGAAACATTGTTTACCTTGCTGCAAGCAGCACTTTAAGGGTATGTTCACACGCCAACGCCAAATACGTCTGAAATTACGGAGCTGTTTTCAGGTGAAAACAGCTCCTGAATTTCAGTCGTTTTGACAAGTGCACGCGTTTTTCGCGGCGTCCGTTAAGGGCGTAATTGGAGCTGTTTTTCAATGAAAAACTGCTCCAATTACGTCCCAAGAAGTGACATGCACTTGTTTGAGGCAGGCGTCTTTTTACGCGCCGTCTATTGACAGCGATGCGTAAAAATACAACTCGTCTGCACAGAACACCGTAAGACCCATTGAATTCAATGGGCAGATGTTTGCAGACGGTTTTGATCCGTTTTTTCAGGCGTAATTCGAGGCGTAAAACGCCTGAATTACGTCCGTAAATAGGGCGTGTGAACATACCCTAAGAGTTCGTAAGTGGCGAATTTGTACCAGATTTTCTGTGCAGATTTTGCAGTAAATATTCGCATCAATTACAGTACAATGCATGTGGATGGGGTTTTGAATACACCATCCAGATGTAGCAGAAACAATCAATGCGGATCTCAGGTCAATCTGTGGATTTTGTAATCTGCAGCATGTCAATTCTGTTGTAGGTTTGTTGTGGATTTTGCCCCTTTGCAATGCATAAGTGGGAATCCGCAGTAAAATTTGCATGTAATGGATATGACCCAGATTTGCAGCGCAATTCCCCATGGAAAATTATATTCCACGTCTGAACTCGCCCTTTGAGAACAAGCAAGACAAAACTAAAATACACTTTATAACAGTAAGTAATGAGAAGAACTTGGCCAATTCGCACAATGTACCTTTATTTAGTTCACTTTAATGAGTGCATTTTTTTTAATACAGTGTGTATGTATGTGTGTGTATATGTGTGTATATATATATATATATATATATATATATATACTAATCCTTCTTAATGAATTAGAATATCATCAAAAATTTTATTTCAGTAACTCAATTCAAAAAGTGAATTCCTATATTATATAGATTCATTACACACAGAGTGATCTATTTCCAGCATTTTTTTCTTTTAATGTTGAAGATTATGGCTAACCGTTAATGAAAACCCAAAATTTTGTGTCTTAGAAACTTAGAATATTATTTAAGCCCAACTTAAAAAATGATTTTTAAATGTTGGCCTACTGAAAAGTATGTTGATAGCGGCCTTCAGCTCGTCTGCATTGTTGGGTCTGGTGTCTCTCATCTTCCTCTTGACAAAACCCTATAGATTCTCTATGGGGTTTAGCTCAGGCGAGTTTGCTGGTCAGTCAAGCGCAGTGATACTGTGGTTATTAAACCAGGTATTGGTACTTTTGGCCGTGTGGGCAGGTGCCAAGTCCTGCTGGAAAATGAAATCAGCATCTCCATAAAGCTTGTCAGCAGAGGGAAGCATGAAGTGCTCGAAAATTTCCTGCTAGACGCTGCATTGACTCTGGACTTGAGATAACACAGTGGACCAACACTGTTGCTCAGTGGTCCAAAGTCCTGTTTTCAGATGAAAGTAAATTTAGCATTTCGTTTGGAAATCCAGGTCCCAGAGTCTGGAGGAAGAGTGGAGAGGCATCAATCCAAGTTGCTCACGGTCCAGTGTGAAGTTTCCACAGTCAGGCCCCATGCACACGACCGTAAAAAACCTCAGCTTTTGCGGACCGCAATTGCGGTCCGCAAAAATGGACCCATTCACTTTCATTGAACGCGGACTCCTTTCCGTAGCGCTACGGATGGGTGTCCGTGCCGTAGAAATGTTCCGAAAATTATGAAACATGTCCGGCCCGAAAATGCGGGTGGCAGTCGGCGGCCGGCCGTGCCCGCAATTGCAGGCCGTGATTGCGTGCACGGTCGTGTGCATGGGGCCTAAGTGATGGTTTGGGGAGCTATGTCATCTGCGGACTAGTGTGTGTGTATATATGTATATTAGTTTTTGTTTTAATGCAAAGTGACCTATCCTAAAAATGTGCTGAGATTTGGATTTAGGAGATTATAAGGTTAGGCTAGTGCGTGAATTAGCTGTTATTACTCAGAGCCTGATTGACAGTAAGCTGTGCCTGCACCTTTTTTTAACATTATCATGACCAAGGGTCATTGATGCCCCTGTGTCCAGGTCAAATTTTCCATTTCTTATATGCACTTCTTGAAACAATAATATCATTGGAACCGCTTTGAATATCACAACAATTTTTACTTTGTTTTCTTACAAAGACTTATGAGGCTTTCATTTTTCTATATAATATATATATATATATATATATATATATATATCTAGTATATTTACAGAAAATGTATTTTTTTTTTTCACATTTGATTTGTCTGCTCATAATAAAAATTAAAACCGTGGAATTAATTAACCCCTTAAGGACACCGCCTGTTTTGGTCTTCAGAGCACTGTTGATTTTTTTTCAAATCTCACATGTTACTTTATGTGGTAAAAACTTTGGAATGCTTTTACCTATCCAAGAGTTTCTGAGATTATTTTCTCGTGACATGTTGTACTTTGTGTTACTGGAAAAATTTGGTCAATAAATTCAGTATTTATTTATTTGTGAACACACCAAAAGTTATAGAAAATTTGCAAAAAATACATTTTTAAATGTGTCTGCTTGTATAACAGATAATAATACCACACAAAATATTTACTAGTTAACATTTCCCATATGTCTACTTTATGGTGGCATAATTTTTTCAACATTTTTGTATTTTTCTAGGACGATACAAGGCTTAGAACTTTGGCAGCAATTTCTTACATTTTCAAGAAAATGTGAAAAGGCAATTTTTTTTTCAGAGACCAGTTCAGTTCTGAAGTGGCTTTCAGGGCCTTATATATTAGAAAGTCCCCATAAAAACTACACCCCTCAAAAGTATTCAATACAGCATTCAGAAAGTTTCTTAACTCTTAAGTAGAGGTGAAACTTACATATTTTTTTTTTTTCTGTAAGGGTATGTTCACACGAAGTGTTTTCGGACCGTAAACAGTTGAAAAATCGGAAGCAGAACGCCTCCAAACATCTGACCATTGATTTCAATGAGAAAACGTTCCGACGGGGCATTTTTTACGTGGCTGTTTTTCAAAATGGGCGCTTAAAAAAAACAGCCGCAAGAATAAAGTGCATGTCACTTCTTCAGCCGTTTTTGGAGCCGTTTTTCATAGCATTTTGACTCTGTACGTTTTTTTTGCCGAATTTATTGGATTTAGGCCAGGGGTCTCAAGCATGCGGCCCCTGGGGCTGTCATCTGCGGCCCGCGGGACACAGAGCCGCTAGTATCGGCTCTGCTCCGAGACTCTGGAATTCCCTGATATCGCTGTCCACATATGAACAGCGATGTCTGGGGCTTCCCCAGAGCCGAAGTCCCGAGCAGAGCGCTGGTGTCGGCTCTGCTCCGGGACTCTGTGGAATTCCCTGACATCGCTGCCCATATATGGACAGTGTGTCAGGGTCTTGCCCAGAGCGGAGCAGAGCGCTGGTGTTGGCTCTGCTCCTGGACTCTGTGGCATTCCCTGACATCGCTGTCCACATATGAACAGCGATGTCTGGGGCTTCCCCAGAGCCAGAGTCCCGAGCAGAGCGCTGGTGTCGGCTCTGCTCCGGGACTCTGTGGAATTCCCTGACATCGCTGCCCATATATGGACAGTGTGTCAGGGTCTTCCCCAGAGCGGAGTCCCGGGCAGAGCGCTATTATCGGCTCTGCTCCGGGACTCTGGGGAAGCCTCTGACATCGCTGTCCATACATCGACAATGACAGAGCAGGAGTCCCAGTGATGTCAGGAGCACAGCTGGAGTCCCAGGAAGAGCCTACTAGCGCTCTGCCTGGGACTCCAGCTCTGGGCAAGCCCCTGACATCACTGCGGCAGCCTCTACAGAGGGCACTGGGGCAGCCTCTACAGAGGGCACTGGGGCAGCCTCTACAGAGGGCACTGGGGCAGCCTCCCACAGAGGGCACTGGGGCAGCCTCCCACAGAGGGCACTGGGGCAGCCTCCCACAGAGGGCACTGGGGCAGCCTCCCACAGAGGGCACTGGGGCAGCCTCCCACAGAGGGCACTGGGGCAGCCTCCCACAGAGGGCACTGGGGCAGCCTCCCACAGAGGGCACTGGGGCAGCCTCCCACAGAGGGCACTGGGGCAGCCTCCCACAGAGGGCACTGGGGCAGCCTCCCACAGAGGGCACTGGGGCAGCCTCCCACAGAGGGCACTGGGGCAGCCTCCCACAGAGGGCACTGGGGCAGCCTCCCACAGAGGGCACTGTGGCAGCCATCTACAAGTGGGTGTGTGACAGTATCTGAAGAGGACACTGGCATTATCTAGGGGTGTGTTGCATTATCTACAGAGGGCACTGTGGCCTTATCTACAGAGGGCACTGTGGCCTTATCTACAGAGGGCACTGTGGCCTTATCTACAGAGGGCACTGTGGCCTTATCTACAGAGGGCACTGTGGCCTTATCTACAGAGGGCACTGTGGCCTTATCTACAGAGGGCACTGTGGCCTTATCTACAGAGGGCACTGTGGCCTTATCTACAGAGGGCACTGTGGCCTTATCTACAGAGGGCACTGTGGCCTTATCTACAGAGGGCACTGTGGCCTTATCTACAGAGGGCACTGTGGCCTTATCTACAGAGGGCACTGTGGCCTTATCTAGGGGTGTGTTGCATTATCCACAGAGGGCACTGCGGCAGCATCCACAGAGGGCACTGCGGCAGCATCCACAGAGGGCACTGCGGCACTATCTAAAAAGGGGCTGCCCAATCTTGACATGTGTGCTAACTGAGCCGCCGGACTGCATTTAGCGACACTTAAACTGGAAAGCAGGATTGTTGAAATAAGCACGTGGAGAAATATCTCAAATTTTAAACCTAGCGGTATTATTCTAGTAATATAGTGTTATAGTAGTTCAAATAAGGAATTGATTAACAATAATTTTGTATTGTATCAAATTTGAAAGTAATGCGGCCCGTCAACTTCCCATTTTTTTCTATATGCGGCCTACTTTCCCGGCCGAGTTTGAGACCCCTGATTTAGGCCATGAAATTGAAAATCTTAATTTTTTTTTCTACTAAAATTATTTCGATTTTGCTCAGATTTTTTTCATTTTCACAATAGATAAAGGTGAAAAAGAAACCCTACATTTGTAAAGCAATTTCTCCCGAATACAGCAGTACCCCATATGTGGTATTAAACTTTGGAGACACAACAGAGCTTAGAAAGGAAGGAGCATCATTTGACTTTTGGAGCTCAAGTTTTGCTGGAATGGTTTACGGCGCCATGTCACATTTGCAAAGCCCCCAAGGGGCCAAAACAATGCAAAGTGACCCCATTTTGGAAACTACACCCCTCACAGCATTTATCTAGTGGTATAGTGAGCATTTTGACCCACTGTTTTTCTGCTAAATTTATTGGAATTAGGCAGTGAAAATGAAAATCTAAATTTTTCCACTAAAATGTTGATTTTTTTATTTTTTTTTTCTCAAGAAATAAAGGAGAAGCACCCCAACGTTTTTAAAGCAATTTCTCATGAGTACGGCACTACCCCATATGTGGTCATAAACTTCTGTTTGGACACACCGCAGAGCTCAGAATGGCAGGAGTACTAGTTTGATTGTTTTTTGGGCGCCACGGCACATTTTTCAGAGCCCCTGAGGTACCAGTACAGTAGAAACCCCTGAGAAGTGACTGCATTTTGCAAACTATACCCCTCAGGACATTCATCTAGGAGTGTAGTGAGCATTTTAATCCGACAGGTGTTTCATAGATTTCATTAGAATTAGGCCCCATGCACACGAACATATTTTTGCGGCCGCAATTCACCAGCAAATCTGCGGGTGAATTGCGGCCCCATTCATTTCAATGGGCCCATGCACACGACCGTGCATTGCCCAGCAGCCTGGACCGCAAAAAGATCGGACATGTCTTATTACAGCTGCATCTTGCAGTCCAGGCTCGTTGAAATTAATGCACACTGCAATGTGCACGGCCTGTGATTTGCGGGCGGCCGCAGGTGACACTCTGCGGCCGTCCGAGCCGCAAGTCATGGTCCGTTCACACCACTACGGTCGTGTGCATGAGGCCTTAGGCAGTGAAAATTAAATATAGACAGTGTCGTCAGGGGCTAACTCTAAAAACAGAATCCCCTGCCTGAGTATCGGCAGCGCTGTGGCCGGGGATTCCCTTCCAGGAGTAGCCCCTAACGTCACTGTCCATATATGGATAGTGATGCCAGGGGCTTCTCCAGTAGCGGAATCCCCGGTCAGACTGTCGGCTGGGGATTCCCAGAGAGAGCCCCTGTTGGTGGACAGTGACTTCAGGGGCTCTCTCTAGAAGCAGAATTCCCGGCACAGAGCGATCTGACAATGGGGATTCTGCTCCTAGTGGGAGCTTAGGTGGCGCTACAGGGGGAACGGGGGTTCGATGCTGTTTACAGTAGGGGGGGGAGGGTTCTATCTACAGGTGGGGTGGCACTATTTACAGCGGAGATGTTGAGACGTCAGCGGCTCCCTCTGGCCAGGGATTCCGCTCCTAGAGGGAGCTTAGGCAGCGCTATCTACAGGGGGTTTTGCGGGGGTTGCGTGTGGCGCTACCTACGGCGGGGGGGGGGGGTGTATTCCGGGGCACTTAAAACCCAGACAGACATGAGTGCAGCGTTGCTCACACTGTAGCAGCACTCCACTCATTAAACCCCGCTCCAGGCTGCCAACGTTTATATACGTGACCACTACACGGGGCATCGGCAGTTGGAACGTGTATAGCCGTATGAAGCCGTCGTGAAGGGTTTAATATAGGATACTGTAATATATCTCAGAGAATAATACACACATAGTGATGCATGCTTTACTAATGCAATTTCTACCATAGATTGAGGTAATAGTTATCGCTTCTTCCTTTTTATCTTTCGCTTATCTAGAAAGGTTGCTAGACAAAAATGGTAGAGCAAATTGTCACACGCCTATATAATATTAGGTGGCTAAAGCATTTCTTCATCTTTATATAGCACCAACATATTCTGCACTGTTACAATTCAAGACATAACAAACAAGTCAAATGACCAGTAATAAAAATATACAATTAAGATTAGTATGAATTTTAGTGATATCCTGTGCCTAAGTGAGGAATTTACAATCTTCCTTATCAAAATACAACATGGACATTTTCACTATATTCTACCTCTCACCTTTAAACATTGAATGGATTCCAGTTACACTTTTGGATCCTAACATAGTGCTGTTCTCATAATTGCCCCCTTTTGCCTCCAAGCTTTCTAATAACGTGGAAGACTGCAGTGAATTTGAATTTTGCTTTTTTGAGAGACTACATTGTGCCGCAAACATGAGCTTATAGTCTGATAGGTTCATGGGATATTTGACATGCCCTGCATTTGTATTTTGCACTGCTATTGTGGCAAAAGGGAGTGATTCCAATACAAACACTATATAAGATAATTTGGTGTGTTTTTATATTCTGGTAAGATCAAGAAAGATTAGTCTGGTTGGCCAACAAGTGCAAACGAAAAATATTTTTATGTGTACATCTAGTTTGACATGTTTTACTTTAAAAAGTTAAATCTTATTTCCACCGTATCACTTATTTTATGACAATGCGTACATCTTCAGCTCTCCGTAAATCTTATTTTATTGGAAACAATGTAAAGGATTGAGAGCTCTGTATCAGAAAGACCAGCTCTGATTGCTATAAAAATACTGTATATTAAGAAATGAATCCGCACAGAATTTTGAAGATAGAAGTGACGTTGTGTTAGTGGTTTTCCCAGAAAAAATAAAATCGATAGCTGAAAATGTGTGACCTGGGTTCTGACCCTGGGTATGAAAAGGGATGTGGTGCTGAAGTCGTAGAGTGTTTTCAGTGCTTTCCCCACCCCCTCATGAGCCAGAAAGAAGCACCCGCAAAGAGCAGCTCCCACTCTGGCAAACTCTATAGATCAGTGTACTACAGGGTTGCCATTCATTTGAAACAGTGTTGTGTAATATTACATTTCCCCGGTAGTGCCTGCACGCAGCTTCCCCCGATGTTAATAATGGGTTGCCAAGGGTTAAAGAAGATGGACCCACGGAAATCAACTGATTGCTATGGCAGTTAAACTGAATCCAATTGCTTTAGGGATTGTCCCACTACTTGGACATCTTTTTTTAAACCATGCAGTATATATGCAATTTTCCGTAGAAGTATATTTCTTGATTAACTTTTAAACGCTAAATGATGATTTTGTTTTTGTTTGTTTTGTTTAGAAGCAGATGAAATTTCTCAAGCTGAATCTGAATCCAGGTAAGCATCCTTAACCCCTTTTCACAAATAGGGGTACCATTGCATCCTAATTGTGTCCTTGCCATATGCAGCGGGTGCCAGCTGTAATAAAAAGCTCACATCCACTTCAATGACTGGGATCAAAGTTACTGCTGATTTCGGACGTTTAAACCCTTAGATCCCGGCCATTTAGCCCTTCCTCTTTATGCACATTAGCGCTTACTTCACGGGGTGCCGATGAGTTGCCATGCCACCCGGGGGTCAGCCATGGATGTGCGCCTTTTAGGCTGTGCCTAATGGGCTGCCTGTGAGTATAACGCTAACATTATTAAAGCAATCATTCACATGTTTACATAAATGTCTTCAGTGCAGGTCTCAGAGCAGGGAAACGCATCTATCTCAAGATTAGGGTACCCCGGCCCTGTCTGCAGAGGTGGTCGGGGTACCGGAAACAGTTGAGCTTACATGGTTTCAGTAACTCTCATAGAAGTGAATGAGAGTCATGAAAACAGCATAGCTCATTTGACCACTCTGTTTTTGGAGGACTTAGGCCCTGTTAATGCAGAGTTTTTGGACGCGGGAACCGCGTCTGAAAAGACGCCGAAAATGTCTCCCATTGATTTCATTGGGAGGCGGAGGTGTTTTTTTCCCGCGAGCAGAAAAAACATCTCGCGGGAAGAAGAAGCGACATGCCTTATCTTCTGGTGTTTACGTCTCTGACCTCCCATTGACATCAATGGGAGGCAAAGAAAGCGTTTTTCGCGTCGTTTTTGCCCGCGGCGCTTGATGGCGGCGGGCGAACATCACGGCAAACTGCGTGCAGGCAGATGAAAATCTGCCTGCAAAAAAAACTCAGTGTGAACAGGGCCTTAGGAGTTACAGAAACCGCATAGATCGCTGTGCTACACTGTTTCCATCATTGACTTCTATTGGAGTTACGGAAAACTCATAGCTCAGCAAGCTTGGCTGTTTCCGTAATCCTGGCCAATTTGCAACTGAGTCTCCTGGATTCGCTGCCCAGCAGGCATCTTACCAGGCAGGGAAGGGGCCGGGAACCCCCCGTTTTGAGATCGGTGCGTGTCCCAGAGCTGGGACCAGCCTCTATCAGACTTTTATGCCATATCTTTATAGCTATGCCATAAATGTCTGAGGTGAATATATATCACTTTAAGTCCCATGGTAGTCCGGGGTATATGCAAAAGCGACGGACCCCTTGCCGACAGCGATTGTCATCGCGCTGGAATGTCCACTGTGTGAGTACACAAAAACGACACCACAGACAGACTTAAGTGGCAGACCGCTGAAATCAGCGTGTCTGTCACTACTTTCTGCTGCTCTTGGTGAGGGCAGCATAAAGGAACTGATCGGCTCCTTTTAATGGGTCAAGGGTTGTTTTTTTTTTTGTTGTGTTTTTTTTTATATACATATTTGATCTGGAAACAAATATACCATTCTTCAAAATAATTTTATTTCAATTTTTAAAGGTGTGTTTCATGAAGCCAGAATGTTCAGCTATTAAACAAACATTGTTTTGGGTCATATCTGATTTGTGTACTTGCTACTAAGTCCAAAATCTGGGTGAACATCCTCTAATTGTGGTGATTCCATAATTTTTGTCAGGGGTTGTAGATGGCCACACACCAGGGCTGGGATAGGAATTGGGCATAAACAAATACATATAGGGCTTGTTTAAATTTTTTTTTTTTTTTACGAAGTGCAGGATCGAAGTAAATGAAATTTTAAAAAAATACTGTTCAAACCCCCTTCCTCTCCAGCATTGTCGATCCCTGTTGACTTGTCTGCAGTGATGACATTCTGTTCATACACGTGACCCCTGCAGGCAATCACTGCCTTTAGCGGTCTCGTGCCATCTATGTAAACAAGCCGAAATGTTTGTGTCTTGGTCCTCTCTCCCTATCTGACTTTCTAGTGGACTTGTGTTTATACACAGCAGCCAATCTGAAGAGGCAGAGCTGCAGTAAAGTGAGAGAGTGCGGCAGGCTGAGCCAATAATAAGACAGGAGGGTTTTTAGACTCCATGTAGGCGCTGTAGTACTAAGGAAAATAAATAGCAGGTAAGCATCACAAATAGACACTTCCCTACATATTGTTATGCTCACAACTGGACAAACACTTAACCCCTTAATGACCGGGCATGTTTGTACCTTAATGACCAAGCCAGATTTTTTTCAAATCTGGTATGTCTGACTTTATCAGAGAATAACTCTGTGAAAGTTTTGAATATCCAAGTAATTCTGACATTGTTTTTTCGTCACATGTTGTACTTTATTTTAGTGGTAAAAGTAGACTGATACGATTTGCGGAAATTAATTAAAAAATAGAAAAATTGAAGAAATTTTGTAAAAATTACCATTTTCCCCTATTTTTAACTGCAATATGTCACATATGTACACACATACTGTACAATAGTTTTAATTAAATATATATTTCTATCTCTTTACTCTATTTTGGCAGCACTTTTGAAAAAAGAAAATACATTTTCAGCAATTTAGAGGACTTACAAATTGAATAGTAATTTTATAAATTTGTAAGTACATTTTGTTTTCCTGCACCAAGCCAGGTTTTCAGAAGCTCATAGGTCTCAGAGTGATGGAAACCCCCACAAATGACCCCATTTAGAAAACTAGACCCCTTAAGGTATTTACCTAGGGGTATAGTAAGTATTTTGACCCCACAGTTTTTTGCTAAATTTAATACATAGCAGGTGAAAAAAAAAAACAAAAAACTTTTTTTTCATAAAAGTATCAGTTTGAAGACCAATTTCTTTGTAAAGCGAACATGAGAATGAAGAAACACACCACAAAATCTATCACCCTGTTTCTCCTGTTTTCAAAAATACCCACATTGTGGCCCTAATGCGCTGCCTGGACACACGGCAGGACCCAAAAGGAAGGGAGCACCCGGAGGCTTTCAGTACTCATATTTTGATTGAAAATGTTTTAGGCCCCACTGTACATTTGGAGAGGCTTTGAGCTGCCAGAACGATAGAAACTCCCCATAAACGACCCCATTTCGAAAACTAGACCCCTTAAGGTATTTATCTAGGGGTATAGTTAGCATTTTGACCACACAGGTTTTTCGCTAAATATATTGGAATTAGTCTGTAAAAATTAAAATGTACTTTTTTTTCTGAAACAACATAGAAATTTTTATTATTTACAAGGAATAACGAAGAAAATGCACCCCAACATTTGTAAAGCAATGTCTCCCGATTACGACAATACCACATATGTGGTAATAAACTGCTGTTTGGACCCACAGCAGGGCTCAGAAGGGAAGGAGCGCCATTTGGATTTATGATTTTGCTGGAATGGTTTTCGGTGCCATGTTGCATTTGCAATGCACTGGAGGGACCAAAACAATGGAAACCCACCAAAAGTGACCCCATTTTGGAAAAACCTTCAAGGAATTTTTCTAGGGGTATAGTGAGCATTTACACCCCACGGGTCTTTTGCAGAGTTTATTAGAATTGGGGCGCGAAAATTAATATCAAAATTTTTTCCACTAAAATGTTGCATTTTCTCATTTTCACAAGGGATAAAGGAGGAAAAAAACAACCATTTTTTATAAAGCAATTTCTCCCGAGTACGGAAATACCCCACATGTGATCATAAGTTTTTAGAAATGAATTAACCCTTTCAGGACTGATCCATTTTTTGCTTTCATATTTTAGATTTTCACTCCCCGCTTTCCAAGAGCCATAACTTTTTTATTTTTCCATCAATAGAGCGGTGTGAGGGCTTATTTCTTGCGGGAGGAGCTGCAGTTTTTATTGGTACCATTTTTTGGTACATAAAAAGTGATTCAAAACCGATTTTGGCGGTTTCAATTATTAATTTTTTTTAAGGTGTGCACTGTGCAAATTAAATAATGGTATATTGTAATAGTTCGGACTTTTACGGACGTAGCGATACCAATTTTGTTCATTTTTTTTACATTACTTTAGAAGAAAAATGCGAAAAGGTGTTTTTGTTTTTTTAACTTTAAAAAAAATAATTCTCACTACTAATAACTATAATTCTTCTACACATTTTATTAATCAATCCCCTTAGGGGACTTGATCCAGCGATCATTGGATCGCTGGTACAATACACTGCAATACTAATGTATTGCAGTATATTGTTATTCTTACAGGCTTCTGTAACAGAGCGATCGCTGTACCTGTCCGTTAGTACCGAGGGGGCCTGCTGTAATACACAGCCGAGACCCGCAGTGTATGGAGCGGGCTCAGCACGTGAGCTGGCTCCATACATCAACCGCCGCACCATGACGGGCAATTAAGTCATAGTGCGCAAAGGGGTTAAGTCGCAGCGGATGGTTCAAAGTGAAAATTGCAATTTTCCACTGATACGCCATTTTAGTGCATAATATGTTGTGCCCAGTTTGTGCCACAGAAGACAAATACCTCATAAAACGTTAAGCGGGTTCTCTCGGGTATAGCGACGCCATATGTGTGGGCGCAAACTGCTGCTTGGGCACGCTGCAGACCTCAGAAGGGAGGGAGCGCCATTTTGCTTTTGGAGCGCAGATTTTGCTTGGTAGGTTTCTGTTTTGGGTTTCGCTGGTATTTCAGTTTATAATGTGGGGGGCATATGTAATCTGTGCGGAGAACTTCCGGGCATAATAAGAGGGTATAATAATGGGGTAAATAAATAATATTTCATAGATATGTGGCCGGTGTCGCACTGATAAATGGCGCCCGATCTTATCCACTTTTGGAACCCTCTGCACATTTTGCATCGCCATATTCTGAAAGCCAGAACTGTTTTATTTTTTCTCCACCGGAGCCGTGCGAGGGCTTATTTGTTGCGGGACAATCCTTTAGTTTTCATTGGTACCATTTTGGGGTACATGCGATTTTTTTTTTTTTTTTTTTTTTTTTTTTATTTTTAATTTTTTTAATTTTTTTTATTCCATTTTTTTGCAATCCTGAGCAAAAAAACAGGAATTCTGACACCGTTTTTTAGGTTTTCTTTTTGCGGCGCTCACCGTACGCTATAAATGACATTTTTACTTTATTCTGCGAGTTGGTACGGTTACGGCGATACCAGATGTATATAGGTTTGATCCTTTTTTTTAGCGTTTGCAGAATAAAATGACTTATTTATAAAAAATAAAAAAAAATCTGTGTCACCATATTCTGAGAGACATAATTTTTTAATTTTTTTTAGTCAAAAAAGCTGTGTAAGGGCTTGTTTTTTGCGGGACGGATAGAAGTTTTTATTGGTACTATTTTCGGGTACATGCGACTTTTTGATCACTTTTTATTCTTTATTTAGGGAGCGGTGGTGACCAAAAAAATTGCTATTCTGTCGTTTTTTATTGATTTTTTTTTTTGGGGTGTTCATCGTGCGGGAAAAATAACATTATAGTTTTATAGTTGGGGTCGTTACGAACGCGGTGATACAAAATATTTTTACTTTTTTAACGTGTTAATTTTTTTCTATAATAAAAGTCTTATTATTGGGAAAAAAAGCATTTAGTGTTTATAGAACTTATAACTTTTATTTTTACACTTTTTTTGAAACATTTTTATTACTTTTTTTTTACTTTTTTTACTTGTCCCACTAGGGGACATTGAGACTTGCAGCTTTGATCGCTGCTAGAGTACATTACACTACACACGTAGTGTGATGTACTCTAACTGTCATTGTGACGTGACTGTCACACTGACAGGAAGCAGAGGAGGAACGGCCGGAGGCTGTTCCTCCGAGGCTTCCGTACATGGCAACCCGGAGGTCATTATCTGACCTCCGATTGCTGTGACAAGCATCGGTAGCCCCCACGATCACTTCGTGGGGGCTGCCGATGTGCTTCAAACCATTTAAATGCGGCGACGGCAATCCGTCGCCGCACTTAAGGGGTTAACTGCCGAAAGCAGCGGCGATGGTCCGCTGTCCGGCGAGACTGATGTCTCAGCTGTCTACGACAGCTGTCAGCGCGCGTCTGTCACTCTGTGTTTACACAGAGTGACAGTTTGAAATGCGGACGAAAATGAACGTCATGGTGCGGGAACTAGCACCCGACCATGACGTTCATTTTCGTCCTTGGTCGTGAAAGGGTTAAGTTCACTGGAAAATATTCTTAGATTTCTTTAACTTCTTTTGTTTTCTTTGTCTTAGCCATGCCTCTGATGAAGCTGATTCTTGGCCGCCTTCTTCTGATGAAGAGGACTTAGATTTTAGCCCAAAGGTATTACATGAACATAGTTTATGAAATCAGCCCTGCTTGTAAACTGAGAGTGATTGTAATGTCACAAAAGGCTAATGCAACAGGAAATTGACAGTATATTCTATTTTTTCAATATTATTTTTTCCATTATAAACACAGTTTTTGGAAACAATTTTTTTTTAGAGTTAGTCACAACTTAAACATTTATGACATATCCACAAGATATGTCATGAATGTCTGATAAATGCGGGTCTCCGTTCTGGGCCCCGCACCTATATCGAGAACAAGGGTCACTCAATATAGGTGCGCCCGTTGGGACGGTTGCTGGCTGCCAATTCCAAACCGGGACTAAGGCCACGCATGCGTGTGGCTCTCTCCGTTCTATTCTATGTGAGTGACAGAGGCAGCCGAGCAAGCACTTCTTGGCTGTTTCCGTAACTCCCATAGAACAGAATAGAGAAAGCCGTGTACATGGGCGGCCCATACTAGTTCCCACCTGGAATCGGCAGCCAGCGGCTGCCCGACAAGGCAAAACAGGGGTGTCTAAGTTGGGATTTAACCCTTTTAATAAAAGTCCAGAAACTGTAAAAACCAAACAGATACTTCGTACCCCTAATAATCTGTACAATAACAATCTGTTTGAAAACGTCTCTTGAACTATAAAACGGTTGAGGACCTCTGATATGTAAATTAATCATGGTGCTTGTTTTCAGCACAGAAATCCTCAATCTATAAGCTCCTAAAACCAGAAATATAAAGCAGATCTGAGATTAAAACAAAGCGCTCTTTAAAATAACATAATAGCCTGAAAGGTTTAAAACCATGCAAGTAAACTCTATACAATTTCTATACACCTGGATAACCTCAACCACTACTTGAAATCCCCAGCTGGAAAAGACAATTTTACGTGGGAATTAAACAAGATACCGATTGTGGAAAGTTCTCAGATGCAGAGGAAAACTATGCATACATGTCACCCACACATCTTTAGTAAACTGAATTGGGCCTAACAGTGGCTGTGACATATAAAGGGAATCATCCCCATAATAGAGCATTGTAGGAGGTTTTAAAAACGGCCACAAAAATAGACATTTAGGTTGGGATAATAGTTTCTGTGTCCGTTTTAAAGAACAGAAGTCCACCTTCGATAAAGGCTTGGCCTCTAGATCAAGGGTGGCGGTTGCATTGTAGGTGGCTAATGTGATCTGTTCGGGTTGAAAGAGGAGTGTATGTGGGAGAAAGAAAGGACAATAAGGCTCTAGTTGGATGTATGGCTAGTATAAATTTTTTATTTAATGTTGTGTACTGCATAGTATTTTTGCACACTTTTTTTTTTTAATGTTTAATACATTTTTTCACATTATTTATTATTTTTGCAGAAGACTGCCAAACCAAATTTGACACAACTCCTTCATACAAAGAACAGCAGTAAGTTTCTAACAGACTGTTCAGCCCACTGTCAAGTGATTGGACTTTTTATTTGGAGTGCATAACTGACTTGTGTTTGTTTCTTTTGATGTAGTTATTGAAAAGGGTAGTTTTACCTCAGTACAGCCTAAAGGCTTTAGTCTGAAGAGTAAATCTGATAGTGATGAAGACTCTGTCAATGATAGTGAAGATGATGGTGCCAACAGTCCGTCCCCTCCTAAGTCTTTCCCCCAGACCTGTTCCCTTCCTCATCCTGTGTGCAATAAACCTGGCTCTGTTGCAAAACCTTCCCAGCTGGCTTCTACCTCCCTCCTCGAAATAAATAAGGTAAAATGTTTAACAACCACTCAAACTTACTGTTTTTATTAATATTTTTTTTTGGCTTTTTTTTTATTTATTTTTTCCTGCTTGCTTGTGGACTTTTGAAATTCAGCAGACGAAGGGAAATCGGAGAATCAAGGCAGCAATAAAGACAACACAGAGGAGAATATCGACTGCACGGAGAAACAAGATGATGATGTAAAGATGCAAAATGGTGATGAAGAGATGCAGAATGATAATGAAGAGTCTGAAGATGATGCTGAAGAAGGTGAGGAAGATGAAGAAGAATCGAAAGACTTTGAGGAGGAGGAGGAGGGCGAAGAAGACTTCGAAGTTGAACAGGATGATGATGAAGAGGAGGAGGACGAAGAAGAAGAAGGTGATGAAGATGAGGATGATTTATCTGAAAGTCATGAAGATAGTTCAGAAAAAGAATGTGATAAAAGTGTCAATGAAGCTATTGAAGCCGGTATGAAACACAGTCAAAATGAAGCTGTTCATGTTGCAGAAGGTGTTGAACTAACCTCTGGAATTGGCAATAATATGGAGTCAGATCATGTAGAAATTATGGATAAGCAGCAAAGTTTTTGTAATAAATCACTTCTCAACTACATAGAAAATTCAATTCAGGACACTGAAGATGCTCAAGCTTGTCCAGATACCAATGAGGTTCCAGTGTCACTAATATTTGGGTTACTGGAACATGATGATGAAAATGGAACTTCCCCAATGGGAAGTGAAGTGACCACGTTAAAAAGCTGCTTTAAGTCAAATATACAAACCGATAAAAATATTTATTTTACCAATGCCATAGAAGAAGATAATAAGAAAGCAAGCAAATGTATCCAGCCATGCGTTGCTATAGATAATCTAACAAACCGTGAAGAGGTTCACGACCAAACACAAAATAACATTTCTCAATATTCCAGTGAAGTAATTGAACAGTTAGATTCCAATATGAAAGTGAACAATACAGCAGGCATTGAAGACCTACATACTAGGGTATTTGGGAAGCATGTAAGTAAACTTCTGTGCCCGTAAAGCTCTAGAGAATTAGTGTGTGCTTTCCTTTCAGTAGGTTATTTGTCGTCGTCTGCCCCCCTATATTTGTGCTAGCTATTCTAGTCGCTTTCCTTTCCTTTGCAATATTGTTTGTGTCATTAATTGTATCCTTGAAAACGCTAGTTGCATGGACACTTGATTTTTCGTCTTCCATATAGTAATCCATTACTTTGCATTAGCTGCTATTATCTTTTCTTACTTTATAACATTTTGCAGTACTTGAGATATATGAAGTCGCCAGTTAAAACCAGAGATGTATGTTTTTTTTGTTTTTTTTTTAATTTAAAGAACAGTATATCTTATTTTAGCCCTTTCACTGCCAAGGCCGTTTGAAATATGCCATGTCTTTAAATGGTTGCTGCAAATATAAGGGCTAGACAATGAATCTCTGTACCCTATTAACACCTTCCTGACATTTGACGAACAGTTATGTCATAGCTGGGAAGGGTGAGTATGGAGCGGGCTCACGGTCTGCTTTTTGAAGGGGGGGGGGGGGTTATGCTGCCTAATCCTTTGTGTCCTATCCTTGGAAACCAGGGGAGATGGAAGTGTTCAGCTTACCCTGGATCTCAAGCAACTTAAGCACTAGTTCAGGGTGTGTTTTTTTTGTTTAATTTTTTGGATTAAGTCTCTTAAGGACCGGGACAACCTTCATTCCACAGGGCAAGTTCCTTTTCTCTGGAAACCGAAGATCGCGCCTGGTGACCGCACCTTGTGGCTTCAATAAACTACTAGCCATGGTCATGTCCATTATCTGGTTCAGGGGATGTAAATCCCCACCTGGATGTCATCTTGGTCAATGCTCCTTTTTCTTCGATTTAGACCATCCTTTTTCACTCTCGCCCACTCCAGAGGCTGATTATATTGATCCCTGTCGTCGCTAGACAGTTCTATCCTTATTCTCGGGACTGTCTTGTACACTTCAGGATTCATTCATTCATTCTCCGACCATAATCTAAGGTCCATCCTTCCGCCCCACTGTTTGATTCTTCCAACATATGTAAATCTAGGGGGTTGGAAGGGGGGGCATCCTACATCGCTAGAGATTTGGTCACTTGGAGAAACTTTTCCTGAGTTCACTGTCTCGGAGCTGGGAGTGATCATTCTTCTCTTTCTCCATTAGACTCCTGAACCATCAAGGCAGGACTTGCATCCCGATGGTGATGTCGGAGTGAGCAAGGTTCCTATCAGGGTGGAGAATCATGTGTCGTTTTTTTTGCAGTCCACATCCCTTGAATGGGCAACCTGAGAACTAACTTCTTTATTCCAGAGTACATAAACCTAGGAGTGCGGTCCCTGCAGCAAGTCGGGTCCGAGCAGCTCTGTATAGATGGAGGTGACCCCAGATGTGGATCTAGGATGGATCCTCTAGCTCAGGTGCTGGGCACTCTGGTCACTTAATGGAACTGTTTCAGTCTCTTGTGTATCTTTCTCTTCTGCCCCAATATCCTCAGAAGCATGCCTGAAGATATCCTAGCAATACTGGTGGCCCCGACAGGTGTGATACGCCACCGTGGTTTATCTGCTTTCCGCAGTTTCCTGGTCTCAGTCTCTGTGTGTGCCATTGGGCCACTGCTCTGCAGATGTGCAGGGTTGCTATCTGGTCTTTCCTTCTCTTTACACTTTTTGCATCTTTTGGATGCCTTCCACGACTCCAGGTGAACAACGGTGGTGGGGACACCTATATCTATTTTATTTTTTTTTTCACTCCTATGGGAGCTGCTTTTGGGTGTCCCACGGTCTTCTGTGTCCCCCAATGACACGAGCGAGAAAAGTGTTGTTTTTATGTTTTGTTTATTATATACTCACTGTAAAATCCTTTTCTCATTGAGTTTGTTGGGGGACACCGCTTCCACCCAATTAGAACTTTTTTTTTTCTCACTTTCTTCTTAGGCATTTACAGGTCTTTTGTAGACCTTCTGGAATCTATTCTTTCTGACAATTGTTTTCATGGATAATGTATGTTGGGTTCTCCTTACTGCGTCTACTGCTAGTGCACAAACTGAATAGCTCAGTGCCTGCAGGAGGGGTATAGCCTGGGAAGAAGGAGCTAACTGTTTTGGCTTCCTTGTCAACTACTAGTGACAACAGCCTTTACCCATGGTCTTCTGTGTATCCCAATGAACTCGATGAAATAAGAATTTTACAGTGAGCACTCAATAAATCCCCTTTGCTTTGTAAAAGTAGTAAAACGCACGAAAAACTACATAAATCTGGTATCGCCGTAATTGTATTGACCTGCAGAATGAACGCCGTAAAAACGAAACCAAAAACAACGGAGAAATCGCTGTTTTGTTTTTTTTCCTTACTCTACCCCACAAATTTATTTTCAGATTTCCAGTACAATATATGGTACAATAAATGTTGCCATGAAAAATACAACTCGACGCGCAATAAACAAGCTCTCACACAGCTATATCTATGGAAAAATTGAAAACTTGTGACTTTTGGAGTGCGTGGAGAATAGAACGAAAATGAAAGCAAAAAATGGCTGCACTGGGAATGAGTAAAATCGCAGAATCTTCACTTACAAATTATAGGTGCAAGAATTTACAGAAGGATGGAAAGTTTATCTTCCTGATTCTGGGTGAAACATGGACCTTTCATGTCATCACACCTTTTACCAATGGGAGCAGATATGTGCTCTCTGTCACATTTAGGAGGACCTTTGTTTTAATACAAAAAGAGTGTGAAGATGAGCACATCTAACCACCCCTGCACCTACTCAGAACATTTGTCAACTATGTGATGCTAATGTATCTGGGTCATGTATGAACTCTGCAAATCTTTTATGTTTAGGAGATTTTGTGTATTAGTCTCTGCTTGGGTCAGACTTTTAGCCACAACATGAATTTTTATGCAGTTTTTACCAAATGTTAAGCTTTGATGCAAAATTTAATGAAGGTGCCTATGAGTGTAAAGTGCTGGTTGGCATTTCTGTGTAGGTGCCGGGTGTCCAGTTGCAAAAAATAAGAGTATGGGGAAATAATGTGATTTTTATTTATTTATTCTTTTCCAGGTTAGGCCACATGCACACGACCGTAGAATTTGTCCGTAACTACGGACCGCAGTTACAGTCCGTAATTACAGACCCATTGATTTCTATGGCCGACTGACACCTTCCCGTATATTTACGGGAAGGTGTCCATGCCGTAGAAACCTTCTGTAAAAAATAGGACCTGTCCTATTTTTTTTTTTTACGGACCGTGCTCCCATACTTTATAATGGTAGCACGACCCGCAAATGTGGACGGCTATTCGCGGCCGGCCATGCCCGTAGTTACGGATTGTGATTTACGGGCACGGTCGTGTGCATGGGACCTTTATATATGTGTATGTCAAAAGTATGAAAATTGGCCTTGCATCAAGGGTTAATTCAGGCATTTCAAATACGGTTATTGAACAAATTTGTAGGAGGTTCTATTCTTTGGTTACACAAATTTTTATCTGGATAATACTTCATAAGTTTCATTATCAACTGCTTTTCTCTTTTTCAGGATGAGTCTTTTTCGGGGGATGAAGTTGATGAAAGTTCTAAACTATCAGTTATGGTAGATATTGCTCAGTCAGAAAAGGTACAAGCTAACGGAGATGGTGTTGGCAGAAAAGGTTTGTATGTTTATTGTGATTAGAATAACTCTACTTACAACACTACTAGTTTGAGCTCTATACAGCTCACTCTGTGGACCTACTACCATAGAGGCAACACATAGTGAGTGAGTTTGCGTATAACCGAAACTATTTTGACCATTTGGTTCCAGTCTCTTGCGTGACCACATTTTTGAACACTAAATTGCAAAGTTACTTCACATTTGGTGTTCAGGGGACTGAACGCTAAATGTTGATCCTGTAAAAAAATAACATTTGTAGCATGTGCTATTCTACCTACCATAGAGGTCACATCTGCGTCAAATATGGCGTAAGTCCACATGTTAATACATGCATATTTCCTTCAGATTTACAATGGATTTTCACACCGTCAAGGTCCTTTTACGCTGGCCAGTTATCGGGATAATAAGCGTTCACAGGGCAGCAATCAGCCGATGAACGAGCAAACGCTCGTTCATCGGCTGATTGCATAGTTTTAAATACATAAACTATTATCGTTGTCTGCAGCACATCTCCCTGTATAAACAGGAAGGTGTTCTGCCAAGATGATAGAAATGTATGGGGATGAGTGATCGGAGTAACGAGCGCTCGTCCCCATACATAGTTCCTTGTGAAAGGAGAAAACGAGCGCCGATCAACGAGCTGTCTCGTTGATCGGTGCTCCTTTACACGGTTCACGTCGGGCTGCGTAATACTACCTTTACTTTAATCCAGCCTAACATTTTCTTTGTAATAATGTATACCTTATTACAAGCTTCTTTATGTCAGTCTACTGTGCCATTCTCTGACTGAAGGCAACCTTCATTGTGCTGGTGTATTTATTGGGCAGTGATGGGAAAACTGAATTCCCCATAGCTCTCCATTAGAATTATGTGAGCACTGTCTCTTGTATTGCTGCTTATGCAAATGTCTACCTGTTCTACCAAAACCTTTACAAGCAACATTTGGTTTAATTAGCAGTAACCTTTGGAGTCAAATTGATATACATTACATGTACATTGTGGGTAATCAAAACAATACTGAAATATGTATATTTTTGTGTCTATAGTTGCACTATTGACAGAACTAGGATTCGAAGATGATGTTGAATCACCTTGGGACTCAGAGGTAGGATTGTAACTATCCCATAAGTCTCCCCTATTCAGTTAGGTTTCATTTTCTAATACTACATTGGCTTGGATTGCTTTTGTTTGAAGTTGTGCATGTGGCCTGATCATATCCTCCACTTAACCTCTTAACCCCTTAATGACCAGCCTATTTTAGACGTTAATGACCAAGCTATTTTTTAAGTTTTTCCATCATCGCATTCCAAGAGCTATAACGTTTTTATTTTTGCGTCTACATAGCTGTATAAGGTCTTTGTTTTTTGCGGGACAAGTTGTATTTTTTATTAGCACCATTTTGAGGTACATGTTATTTATTGATTAACTTTTTTTTGGGGGGGGGATAGAAAAAAATCTGAAATTTCGCCACTCTTTTTTGCGTCCTGAATCTACGCCGTTTACCGTGTGCTATAAATAACACAATAACTTTATTCAGCGGGTTGTTACGATTGCAACGATACCAAATTTGTATAGGTTTTGTATGTTTTACTACTTTTACACAGTAAAAACGCTTTTTTTTCAAAATTATTTGTTTTTGTGTCTCCATATTTGAAGAGCTGTAACATTTTTATTTTTTCGCCGGTGCGGTTGTATGAGGGCTTTTTTTTTGCGGGACGACTTGTAGTTTTTAGTGGTACCATTTTGGAGTACATGCGACTCTTTGATCACTTTTTAATCAAATTTTTTTAAAGTCAGGATTCACAGAAAACAGCAATTTTTCCATCTTTTTTTATTTTATTTTTTACGGCGTACACCGTGCGGGTTAAGTAATGTAATAGCTTTATAGTCGGGGTCGTTACGGACGCGGCGATACCAAATATGTGTAACTTTTTTTAACTTTATTTTGGTTTTTTAATAGTAAAGCATTTTGTAAGGGGAAAAAGTGGGTTTTTCATATTTTTTTTCACATTTTTTTTTAAATTAACTTTATTAAACTTTTTTTTCTACTTTTTTTTACTAGTCCCACTAGGGGACTTTAATATGCGATTCTCCGATCGCTATTATAATACACTGCAATACTTTTGTATTGCAGTGTATTATGCCTGTCCGTTTAAAACGGACAGGCATCTGCTAGTTCATGCCTCCGGCATGACCTAGCACGCATTCAATCCAGGCAGACCTGGGGGCCATTATTAGGCCCCCGGTTGCCATCGGAGACACTGACACTCGGCGATCTTATCGCCGGGTGTCAGTGGGATGAGAGGGAGCTCCCTCCCTCTCTCCAAAACCACTCAGATACGGTGCTCGCTATCGAGCACGGCATCTGAGGGGTTAAATGGGTGAGATCGATACTAATATCTATCTCACCCGGCAGAGCAGGGACGCCCCCAGCCCTCAGCTACCTCTGGCAGCTGAGAGCAGGGAGATTTGACAGCTCCCTGCTCTGTTTACTTATTCCGATGCCGCGACGTAAAAAGTCTATGGCATCAGAACAAGGCCCGTTAGTGACCGACGTAAAAAGACTATGGGCCGGTCACTAACGGGTTAAGGATGTTTTTTGCCTAATGGACCAGGTCATTTTTTTCAAATATGACATGTCACTTTATGTGGTAATAACTTTGGAATGCTTTTATTTTTCAAGCAATTCTGAAATTGTTTTCTCATGACACATTGTACTTTAAGTTAGCGGTAAAATTTGGTAGATACGTTCAGTGTTTATTGGTAAAAAACACCAACATTTTAAGAAAATTTGCAAAAATTTGCATTTTTCTAAATTTAAACGTATCCGCCTGTAAAACATATAGGTTTACCACACAAAATAGTTAAGAGTTAACATTTCCCATATGTCGGCATCGTTTTTTGAACATCATTTTATTTTATTCGAGGACGTTACAAGGCTTAGAGCATTAGCAGCAATTTCTCACAATTTTAAGAAAATTTCAAGTCTTATTTTTTATGGACCAGTTCAGGTTCGAAGTGGCTTTGAGGGCCCTATATATTAGAAACCCCCATAAATTACCCAATTTTAAAAACTGTACCCCTCATAGTATTCAAAACCGCATTTAGAAAGTTTCTTAACCCTGCAGGCATTTCACAGAAATTAAAGCAAAGTAGAGGTGAAATGTACACACTTTTTTTTTTTTTATTTCTTTTTTTGCGGAAAATCTGTTTTTAATCCATTTTTTTTCTGTAACACAGAAGGTTTTATCAGAGAAACGCAACTCCATTCCAGACCCAGATTCTGCGGTTTTTAGAAATATCCCACATGTGGCTCTAGTGTGCTACTGTACTTAAAGAGGCTCTGTCACCAGATTTTGCAACCCCTATCTGCTATTGCAGCAGATAGGCGCTGCAATGTAGATTACAGTAACGTTTTTATTTTTAAAAAACGAGCATTTTTGGCCAAGTTATGATCATTTTTGTAGTTATGCAAATGAGGCTTGCAAAAGTCCAAGTGGGTGTGTTTAAAAGTAAAAGTCCAAGTGGGCGTGTATTATGTGCGTACATCGGGGCGTTTTTAATACTTTTACTAGCTGGGCGCTCTGAAGAGAAGTATCATCCACTTCTCTTCAGAACGCCCAGCTTCTGACAGTGCAGATCTGTGACGTCACTCACAGGTCCTGCATCGTGTCGGCACCAGAGGCTACAGTTGATTCTGCAGCAGCATCAGCGTTTGCAGGTAGGATCGACTTACCTGCAAACGCTGATGCTGCTGCAGAATCAACTGTAGCCTCTGGTGCCGATGTGGCCGACACGATGCAGGACCTGTGAGTGACGTCACAGATCTGCACTGTCAGAAGCTGGGCGTTCTGAAGAGAAGTGGATGATACTTCTCTTCAGAGCGCCCAGCTAGTAAAAGTATTAAAAACGCCCCGATGTACGCACATAATACACGCCCACTTGGACTTTTACTTTTAAACACACCCACTTGGACTTTTGCAAGCCTCATTTGCATAACTACAAAAATGGTCATAACTTGGCGAAAAATGCTCGTTTTTTAAAAATAAAAACGTTACTGTAATCTACATTGCAGCGCCTATCTGCTGCAATAGCAGATAGGGGCTGCAAAATCTGGTGACAGAGCCTCTTTAAGCACAGGCCTCTGAAGCAAAGGAGCACCTAGTGGATTTTGGCACTTCCTTTTTATTAGAATATATTTTAGGCACCATGTCCGGTTTGACGAGGTCTTGTGGTGACAATACAGCGGAAACACCACCAAAAAGACACCATTTGGCAAGCTACACCCCTTAAGGAATTTATCAAGTGGTATAATGAGCATTTTAACCTCACAGGTTTTTTGCTGAATTTAGTGGAATTATTCTGTAAAAATGAATTTTTTCCAATAAAACGTAGACATTTTTGCAAGGCATAACGGAGAAAACGCACCCCAATATTTGAAAGTCTACCGATTATGGCAGGGCTCAAGGGTAGGAGCACCATTTGGCTTTTGGAGCTTCAGTTTTGCAGGAATGGTTTTCGGATGCCATGTCACATTTGCAAAGCCCCTGGGGGACCAAAACAGTGGAAACCCACTGAAAGTGTCCCCATTTGGGAAACTACAGCCCTCAACGAATTTATCGAGGGGTTTAGTGAGCATCCTCAGTTGGATGGGGTTAAAGGCTATGTAGACCTTTTGTAAGGCAAATTTTTTTTATTAAAAGGTGTATCGGTGTTTTTTGTGTAACTTTGTAAATACTTTTTTATTTTTTACTTTTTTAGATACAGCTGCTCTGTATTCTCTGTACAGAACAACTGTATCTAGTGCTTTTCACTGAATCCATCAGTCCCACGGACCTGGTGGTTTCAGTGTTAGTGAGTAAACCTGTCACATCTAAGTTATGAACATAGATTTCGATGTTGAGTATATTAGGTAGCTAATTCAACTGAGAGACTTAGTGGCTGTGCATATATGAAAGGTTTTAAATGGCAAGTAAATGGATCATTTTAAAATTTGTATTGCCATATACAGTACTTTGTTACTAATGAAAGCTAGAAACTAAAATTTAAGGATGAAATGGCTGATTGTAACGCATGGGTTCATTCTCCCAAAAACTTACCTCATGCCATCTAAATTTGATCAGTTCCTTCCCACTTCTCCCTAATAGTAGTCACCAAATTGTAAAAAAAATTTTTATATTATAATAAATGCAGACTGATACTTTGTAATTTGTTAAGGAGGCAGCGAAGAAACATTCTATATGGAAACTTGGAATTAAAACCAAATTCTCACTCAACACCCACCATAATCCGAATACCATTTTTGACATTTCTCCACCAATTCTGAAATTGTTTACAATAACAAACTATAACTTGGCATACATTGTTTTATTTGATGTTTTCCCTAATGTTTTTTTGTATTTATTAGTCTGCTTCAGAAAGCCCAAGAAAGCAATCTGTAAGTGATGGGGTTCCACCTTCTATTCAGGCCCATATGCAGTGTATCTCAGAAGAATCCAATGAAGGTACCGTATAGATTCCTTTTTATTTAATTTTTTTATTCTAAATACATTTTAACTAAATACAATACACAATAGCCATTTTACATTTACTTAAAGTGAATCTTCAACCTAGAGCCGCTTAACATGTTATCTTAGTATCCTATATAAAATAGTTCCAGTTCCGTGTCTCATTAAATATAATTATTAGTTATGAAGTAAAAATAGTAGTGAATGAAGTAATGTTATTTTAACATCATATTGGTAGAGGGTTTTCTGCTTTAATAGGCATTTTTTTTAGCTCTCCATTCTCATTCCTTTACTAGATGTGTATTATTGCCCTTCTTTTCCAAAACAATCAAGAAGCTGTAAGCTACAAGATGAGGGCTGGCACTTTAGGCAAAGGGGTATGATCAGCTTTGTATAACGCCACAGGCTGCAATAACAGACTCTGGATTTCTGCAATACTAACTGTTTCTCTGCTTATTTTCAACCCTTCTGGATAACTATGCCTGAGATATTTTGCATTCTTACTAAATGTTATTAGCCTAATGATTTGATTTCTAACTTTTTTTTTTTTTTTTTTTCCTGTCCTCTGCAGAGGTTTCTGATAACAGTACAGATGTGAAGTCACTGGAAATGAAAAAGGTATCGATGATCGATATAAATTAGCCATAGTAAAATCTGTTCTATTTTTATTTGTAACATGAATACGCTATATTTATATGTATGATCGACGTCTTAAGTTTTTATATCACTTTGTCTGTTTCATTGTTCAATTTATTTTTTTAATTTTATTTTTTTTGTTTCCCCAGGACCCATTTTTGCAAAAGAATGAAGTCTCCACTTCTAATTTTATTAGGACACCTCCTGAAAAAAATAAGCCAGGTAGTTCAAATACATTTAACTGAGCTGTTTGTGCAGTAAGACAAATTTTGTTACGTATGTTTAATTATTCTTTATCGTTTTAAGATTCTATGGCAGACTTGGGTCTGGATGATGCGGATGATATTGAAGGTAATATATGATCAACTCTATAGGCATCAAGTACCCACTGCAGAAAGTTTGATCTCAATATTTGGGAACTCCACTCTCATACGCCTCCCATTCGTTTTAGTTTTCTTGCTCTTGTAGTCCAGGTCCTTTCTCTCTCACTCTCTCTCACTCTCTCTCTCTCTCTCTCTCTCTCTCTCTCTCGCTCTCTTCCCCCCCCCCCCCCTCCCTCACCTCCCATTGAAAAATTCGGTGAAATGCGTTTGTGCCTAATAAATAAAAATTATTATTTTCTATTATACTAAAACATGCAGTTGACAGGACTGTCTGTGGTCATTTTTCTTTTCTTGAGCTACTACTTTTATTGGTACTTATTATCTAGTAATTTATATGCCACACATGTTTTAGGCAAAAAAAAAAAAAATACACTTTATACATTTTATTTCCCATTTCTTTAGTTTACTTCTATTCTATTTTGTTTAGATGCTTCAGACTGGGACTCAACCAGCCATTCGTTTAAATGTGCGACGAATACTTTGCAAGGTGTGAATTCTTCCCACCATAAACTACATGAAAAAAAATCTCCACAAAAAAATAGTGATAAAGTTACAGCAAAGGAAAATGCTACTTCGCATCCAGTGTTCCTGTGTTCAGTAGCTGAAAACGAAAGTGAAGATCATATGCAGTTGAGACAGAATAATTCACAAAGCCTTCCCAAAGACCTGTTGGAACATCCCCAGAATAGCAAAAATGGTAAAATCCTCATTTTGTATGAGTGCTCGGAAACTTGGATGTTGAGTTTATCAGGTTTTCTAAAAATAAATGTTGGCGGTAAAGAAAATGGGAATAAATACAACTCAATAGTTAAAAATGTTAAAAGTAATTTTGCAAATTTTTAGTACATGATTAGGTGCAAGTATGTAAATTTTTGTCAATGCAAATACCTCTGAAGACTGAAAAATGTTCACATGTACAGCGGTCACTGTTATAATGGTGCTGTGCTTTTGGGGGCACAGAGCCAAGGGGGACTAGTCTGACAGCAGAGGTGCTGGACTGCTGCCCTACAGTTGGTTGTTCTCCACTTAAAGGGATATTCCCATTTTAGACATTTATGGCATATACACCAAATATGCCATAAATGAGTGATAGATGCAGGTTCCAGCTCTAGCCCTCACCTCACCTGGTCAGGAGGCAGCCACATCCAGGCGGAGAATGACAGGAGACGTGGCTGCGCACGCTTTCTCTGCTGTTTCTATAACTCTCATAGAACAAAGCTGGGCCCCACTATCATCAGGCATTTTTTCTTTATATCATATAGAGTAGATGACAGTTGATTATACATAACATCTTTTTGTGACTGTAACATTTAAATGGTCATCTTCTGACTTTTCCCTATAGACCTGTGCTATGATTGGATATGCTTACAAAATTGTTCTTTGTATGTTAGTTCTAATGGTGTAAATGTGCCTCTAATGCTTGTGATTATTTCAGAAGTTCAGCAATCATTTGGTTAACCACTTCCCGACATTTGACATAACTGTACATCATACTTGGGAAGGGGTCCCCACAATTTGCTGTACAGTTACATCAGAAGTGGGTGTCAACTGGGGTTGCATGATTCATTGAAATATCGATACTATTTTGATGCCGTGCACCCTGAAACGTTTCAGTAACGTTAATTCATGTACAGCCTTTCGATGCGAAGCTGTGCGGCCGCACAGCTTAGTATTGTAATACATAAATGTAGTCAGAGCGGGGCTGCGGCTGTGTAATACAGCCAATGCCCTGCTCCTGACAGGTGTGCGTGCGCGGTCAGCATGAGGCGATGCGGCGCTCATTAGTGTAGCGCCGGAATTGAAGACCGAGAACATGACAGGCGCGCTGCAAAACACCCCCATGTGCTGTCTTCATTAGTTCAGCGTCGGCCGCATCACCTCATGCTGACCGCGGCGCACTTGTGGTCCGGAGCGGGGCAATGGCTGTATTACAAAGCCACAGCCGCGCTCTAACAGCGGAGATCAGAGAAACCTCTGATCTCTGTCTCTATTCCCTTGAATGCTGCAATCAAAGATGACCGCAGCATTCAAGACGAAAATGAGAAGGGGGATGTCCCTTGGATCGTGTCAATGGGAATCCCTGTGATGCGATTGAGGGACATACCATATATGGGCAGACAGCCCAGGGTCCTTTGAAGGACCCCAGTGCTGTCTGACCATATTTCCTGTTGTTAGGGCATGCTTAGGTATATATACATATATATGCCAGTACATTAAAGTTTAAAAATAAAAAAGTTACAAAAAATAACGTAGTACTAAATAAAATAAAAAAGTTAAATACACACATGTTTTGCAATAAACATTAAAATAAAAGTCTCAATACATAAAATATACACATTATGTATCGCCGTGACCGTAATAACCTGCACAACAAATTGACCTCACGTTAATAGTAATTAACCCCGTCATGTACCTTACACATTAACCCAATGTTGTCCATTATGAATGCGAGGAACATGATGGGGTTAATTACTAATAATGTGAGGCACATGGTGTGATGAATTTTGAACCTCCACATGCCTCACATCAAAAAATGGAAGAACTTATTTTATTTTTATTGTTGGCAAAGTATCATTTTGGTATAGAGAATTGCAATACTACACAAAGTATTGTTATCGAAGTCCAAATTCTGGTATCGTGACCCTAGTGTCAACTATATATCACGTCTGGCACTCCAGCTAGCTCCAACCCTGGCCGATTAACCCCTTAGATGCTGCCAGTCAATAGCAACCGCGTCATCTAAGTGGTTTGTAGTCATTTGCCCTCCTCCCTAATAGGCTGTTTGTCAATGTAAAACTGATGGTTATAAAAGAATGCGCTGCATACGTAAGTAGTACAGTGTATTATAACGGCAATCAGAGGTTCGGCCTTCAAGTCCCCTTGTGGGTTTAAAGAAATTATTGTAACAAAAATAAAAAATAGTTTCAAGTAAAATTTATTTTTCCCCTTTTGAGTCTTTTTTTATTGTGAAAGTTAGAAACCTAAAAAAACTATCAATTTGGTATACGCTGGAATCCAACTGACAGAATAAACTTAACATGTCATTTATACTGCATGATGAACCTTATTAAAAATGCATGAATTGCTGTTTTTGGACCAACTTGCCACTCGTACGACCACGCCTATAAAAGAAAATCTAAAAAAGTTACGCCTACCATAAGACAGGGATGAAAAATCGTCCAGATGTGCGGGCCAGAGATTAACATTTCTGTTTCAAGAAGTGGTTATCAAGGCCCTAATACTTGGGAACCAAAAATACCCTCTTATTTTGCCCTGATTTACTCCGCATATCTTACATATGCCCCCACATTATAAATTGAAGTACCAGTGAAACTCAAGCAGAATTCAAATAAAGCCAAATGGAGTTCTTCATTTCTGAACCCTGCCGTTTGCCCAAATAACAGTTTTTGTTCACATATATGGCATTTCTATACCCGGGAGAACCAGGTTTTACTATCTGTCTTAAGCAAATGCTTTTAAATAAAAAAATAAAATGCACATTTTTCAAAATGTTTGATCAATTTTGGTGTTTTTCACTAACAAACACGGAATATATCGAACATAAAGTCCAATGTGTCACCAGCAAACCATCTCCGAATCACTGATAAGTAAAAGCATTCTAAAGTTATTACCACATAAAGTGACACATGTCAGATTTGAAAAATGAGGCTCTGTCGGGAAGGTCATAACTGGCTGCGGCGGTAAGGTGTTGAAATTTTTTTATTTTTTTTACGTGTAATTGTACCTTAAACTAGGTTATTCTTTTATTAATAGGGTTATCAAATGGAAATAAATTGGCCAATGACATGAATAATACACAGGTAAGTTGTATTTTTTTTTTTTTTATATTACAAATTGCAAATATTTGTAACTTTTTAAATACATTTTGTTCGCTCAAAACACATTATTCAAGAACTGATAAAAATAGTTTTGTGCGCTGTTTTACACGTATTAAAGTGATATTATTAGCCAGAGGCGGACACATTTAAGATGCTCATGAAAAGTTAAAGGCTATGTACACCTTTGCATCAAATAACTTTTTCATTGCAGTTTAAGGCCCCATGCACACGAACGTGCTTTTGCGGCCGCAATTCCCCCGGAGAATTGCGGCCCCATTCATTTCTATGGGCCCATGCACACGACCGTTTCCATGGTCCGTGCATGGCCCAGGAGCCTGGACCGCAGAAAGAACGGACATGTCTTATTACGGCCGTGTTCTGCGGTCCAGGCTCATAGAAAATAATGGACCCCCGAGATTTGTGGGTGGCTCGTGGGTGATATGGCACATGGCTACGGTCGTGTGCATGAGGCCTACGTTTTTTCCAAAACACATTTGTAATTGGTTTTAATTAAAAATTCCTTACCATTTTTCTTTTGTGCCTGTGGTTGAATCCTGCAATTGACAACTCCTGTCTTTCTTTCTTGGTCCAAGCCTTCCGTCGGCTCCCTAACCAGTCCCTCCTCTCTTTGCACGTGAATGATCATCCTCTCTTTAATCTGTGTATTTACAAGGTCCCTGTAGCTGTTGGGAACAATTCGCATGCCCAGATGATTCTTTGTCGTCATCTAGACCGCTTCTGCGCAAGCACTGCTTTCTGCTCCTTCCTAAAGACTATTGTGCATGCCCAGCGTTCTTTCCCTGTCCGAGATAGCTAGGCATGCGCTGTAGAACCCATCCCCATGTGATTCTAGCCTGATTCTATTGTGCCTGGCCAGCATTCTTTACTTTTGAGATTCCGCTACTAGAGGAGGCCACTGATGTCACTGTCTATATATAGACAGAGACTCTGGGGGGCCTTGAGATCCCGGAAACGCCGGCCAGAGCATCGGCAATGATCTGGCTGGAGATTTCACTCCTGGAGGAGCACTTGACAGCGCAGTCAATGTATAGGCAGTGATGTTAGGGGCTCTGTAATGCAAAAATCCCTGGCCAGTGTGTCGGCAACACTCTGGCCAAGGATTCTGATTTTGAAAGAATCCCCGACGTCGCTGTCCATATATAGACAGTGACGGCACAGGTTTCCCCAATGTCAGCATCCCTGGGCTGAGCGCTACCTGATGCTCTTCCCAACTGTATGGCCTTACAGTGGCATCCGTCACACATGGGCTCCCATGGGGGAAAAAAAACGTATACCACGCGTTCTACTCCCTTTTTTTTTTTTTTTGTGGAATACCTCGGGATGGAATAGCGTAATATAATACTTAAGGCTTTGTTCACATTTGCGTTGGAGACTCCGTTGCAGATCTGGCAGAGACTACCGGAAACCATAGAGCAGCATGCTGCGCTATTGTTTGTGTTTAAAACCATGGACACCCAATAAAGTCAAAGGTTTCCGTCGGCCGCCAGTGTTGTCCGTGGTGTAACAGAACGGCCGCTTGCGGTTTTCCTTTGTTCTGCTCCTCTGATTGAGCAGAACAATGGAAATCCCTAACGCAGGTGTGATCATAGCCTTATTCCATCCTAAAAAAAAAAAGAGGACACTCCCTCTTTTGGATTCCGTGGGGCTAATGGAGCCCCAGGGACACATTTACGCCTCATTCACACGACAGGGTCCGAGTGTCGGCCGATAAAATCGACCGTTTTTCCCGGCCGGTTTGCATCCGTTATGCATCCGTTCTGGGCCGTGTTGCCGTTTTTAACGGCTGATTTTTGACCCGTTTTTCCCCCTGTCCGTTTTAAAATCGGATGAATTTCATTTAAATTTGTTGCCACACACAGCCCTTTGTAGATAATGCCACCCAGCCCCCTGCTGGTAATGCCACCCAGCCCCCTGCTGGTAATGCCACCCAGCCCCCTGCTGGTAATGCCACCCAGCCCCCTGCAGGTAATGCCACCCTGCCCCCTGCAGGTAATGCCACCCTGCCCCTTGTAGGTAATGCCACCCTGCCCCTTGTAGGTAATGCCACCCTGCCCCTTGTAGGTAATGCCACCCTGCTCCTTGTAGGTAATGCCACCAGGCCCCCTGCAGGTGATGCCACCCAGCCCCCTGCAGGTGATGCCACCCAGCCCCCTGTAGGTTGCACCCATCCCCCCCCACACATTCCAGGAGAAGTCACTGACTTCAATGTCCACATATGGACAGTGTAGTCACTGACTTCTCCTGTAGCGGAATCCCCGGCCATAGAAACGGGGATTCCGCTTCAGAAGTGAGTGACGTCGCTGTGTCCATATATGGACAGTGTAGTCACTCACTTCTCCTGTAGCGGAATCCCCAATCCCCGGCCGGGGATTGGGGATTCCGACTCCTACAGGGAGCAAAAAAAGACCCTCCTCCTCACATGCACTCTGCACTGTGAGGAGGAGAGAGAGAGAGCGCGCGAGTGACGGAATACATGGCCGTCATTCGGGACACATTCCGGTGATGGCCGTGTATTACCTGGCCCCATAGACTTCTATAGGAGCCGGGCGGCCGGGTAAACGGCCGAAAATAGGGCATGTCCCATTTTTTGACGGCCAGGTTCCCTGGGCCGTCAAAAAATCGGTCGTGTGAATAGCCCCATTAGGGGTCTATTGTTCCTAATGCAGCCGGGTGACGGCCGATTTATGAACGGCCGTCATCCGGCCGGGAAACCCTGTTGTGTGAATAAGGGCTTAGCGTGTACATAGGGAGCTTTCCAAGCGTGCACACTAAACGTAGGGCCAAAAAGTGATCTAAACAGGCCCTTAAATTTACGGCCGGGCTATTTTGAGTCTGGAGGATCAGACACCGTTTAGCCATAACTTTTTTTTATTTGTTGGGCTAGCGACGTGGGTTTTGCAATTTCTTTTTTTTTTCCGTTTTTTTTTAATCATTTTTGTTATTTTATAATATTTTTTTATATTTTTTTTTCTGGTAATGATATAGTTTTACCCTGAGATTAGAGCTTTTATTTGTGATTGTCATTGTGTATTGTAAATTTTGATATTACATGTCTAATTTAGGGTAAATGGCTCAGGGCTAGCATTACGACAATGATTGGCAGGGGGAAAGATTTTTTGGGGGGGGGTCGGTCATTTGTGTATTTATTATTTTTAGTTCATTTTTACTTTATTTTACTTTTTATTTTTTGATTATGGTCTGTCCCTCAAAGGTCAGAAAAGGCTTTTGGGGGACTTTTTTTGTTTTGTTTTTGTTTTACACCGTATTTTTTAAATTGTAACTGGGTCTGCATGGGGAAATCAGCCCTCTCATATTGACTATTGTCACTAATAGGACTGTGCTGGGTCTAGTTAGACCCAGCGGCAGCCTGACACTAACGGCATCCCGGTGTTCATGTGACCCTGTGATCATGTCACATGATCACCGGGAGCATTAGAGGCAGCGGCTCTATTCTATACACAGCGCTTATTGAGCGCTGTGTAGAAGCGATCAGAGCAGACAGTCACTGATTGCCGGGCACCTGACATTCAGCTGCCCGATCGCTCGGGCTGTCAGCTAAAACTTGCGCCATATATTTGCTATGGCAAGGGTTTTAAGGACCTCAACCGCTGGATGTTTATATACAGCCAGCAGTCGGGAAATGGTTAATATTTCTGGCACATCTCTAGGTCCCATGCGCCACAATAGAAACTAGAGTTCATTGATCTAGTTTCTATTGTGGCACAGGGGGGAAAGAAAGACGACCGAAGACTGCGGTAGGTGAAAATAGTTTTTTTTTAATTTTTCATACCGCTATATTTTTGTTATTTTTTATTTTTTTTGCAGGTTCTACTAGACCGTTTGAACTAGGTCGTAGATTCGGTTTTTGGTCCTTCACAGCCTTATAATGCAAGCCTGCAGCCGCCCCAGTACCCAGCCATCACTTCAGATGGTCATACGCGGCTCTTTCTAGTACCCCTGGTGGCGGTTGGTACTGGGGTTTTAGTGCTATCCTTTTTACTAGCTAACACTAAGCCCCACCTGAGTAATGGCTACTGTCTGATTGATAGCATACATTACTAAGGCTGTAATAAAGTATAAAAAAAAACTCATTTTTTTTTTATTATTGAAATATAAATCTCACCCACACAACCCTCTCAGACCATTTTATTTAACAAAAATAAAAATAAAACAAACTGTAGTTCATCGTAGTGGTCCAATGAATCTGCAAAGTAGCCCAAACGTGCAAATACGAAAAGAAAACAAAAAAGTTAGCAGTTTGAAAAATAAAAATATATATATACTCCACTAAAGCAGTCTTCAGTTTTCTTTCTTCCCCTCTGCGCTGCAATTGAAACTACAGGTCAATGAAAAATATTTCCCATTCATGTAAGTCTGCTAACTGTCAATTATCATCCTCCTATACATTAGCTGCTGAATAGCCACAACCTGTTGCAAAATCTTATTAGGCTGGGTTTACACGAGCGTGTGCGTTTTGCACACGCAAAAAACGCGGCATTTTGCGTGCGCAAAAGGCACTTAACAGCTCCGCGTGTCATCCCCGTATGATGCGCGACTGCGTGATTTTCGCGCAACCGCCATCATTATGACACTCCGTTTGGATGTTTGTAAACAGAAAAGCACGTGGTGCTTTTCTGTTTACATACATGATTTGACAGCTTTTTTGCGAATCACGCGCGTCACACGGAAGTGCTTCCATGTGGCATGCGTGATTTTCATGCACCCATTGACTTCAATGGGTGCGTGATGCGCAAACAACGCACAAATATAGAACATGTCGTGAGTTTTTCGCAGCGGACTCACGCTGCGCAAAAATCACGGACTGTCTGCACTGCCCCATAGACTAACATAGGTCCGTACGACACGCGTGAAAATCGCGTGCGTTGCACGGACGTATTACACGTTCGTCTAAACAAGCCCTAAGGGTGTGATTTTGTCAAGTTTCTGTGCCGCACGGCCAAAAACCGCACTGATAAAATGCATTCGTTTTATACCGCTATTTGACATGGTTTTGCAAGTCGTGGGAAAAAAAAAAATCATGCGTTTTTCGGTGGGGTTTTGGGCCGCGCAGAAAAAAAAAGCATCAAAACCGCACCGTTTAAATACATTCTTACACACCGCATCTGCTACTGCTGAATCTCGTAACACACACATTAAAGAGGCTCTGTCACCACATTATAAGTGCCCTATCAACGTGATCGCCACTGTTATGTAGATTACAGCAGTGTTTTTTATTTAGAAAAACAATAATTTTTGATGGATTTATGACTTATTTTAGCTTTATGCTAATGAGTTTCTTAATGACCAACTAAACTAGTCGTGTTTTACTTTTTGACCAAGTAGGCGTTGGGGAGAGAAGTGTATGATGCGGACCAATCAGCGTCCTACACTTCTCTCCATTCATTTACACTGCATATAGTGATCTTATTAGATCACTATGTGCAGCCACATACACACACATTAACATTACTCAAGTGTCCTGACAGTGAATATACATCACTACCAGCCAGGACGTGATGTCTATTCAGAATCCTGACACTTCGCTAACGTTTGTGTGTCATTTACAGCACAGCAAATCGAGATCACGCTGGGCTGTCATTTACATTAGAGTGTGGAGGCCGCTATGTGGGCATTCTACTGTGGAGGCGGCTATGGGGTCATTATACTGTGTGGAGGCCGCTATGGGGGCATTATACGGTGTGGATGCCGCTATGGGGGCATTATACGGTGTGGAGGCAGCTATGGGGGCATTATACTGTGTGGAGGCCGCTATGGGGGCATTATACTGTGTGGAGGGCAGCTATGGGGGCATTATACTGTGTGGAGGGCAGCTATGGGTGGCATTATACTGTGTGGATGCTACTATGGGTGGCATTATACTGTGTGGATGCTGCTATGGGTGGCATTATACGGTGTGGATGCCGCTATGGGGGCATTATACGGTGTGGATGCCGCTATGGGGGCATTATACTGTGTGGATGCCGCTATGGGGGCATTATACTGTGTGGAGGCAGCTATGGGGACATTATACTGTGTGGAGGGCAGCTATGGGTGGCATTATACCGTGTGGAGGCAGCTATGGGGGCATTATACTGTGTGAATGCCGCTATGGGGGCATTATACTGTGTGGAGGCCGCTATGGGAGCATTATACCGTGTGGAGGGCAGCTATGGGTGACATTATACCGTGTGGAGGCAGCTATGGGGGCATTATACTGTGTGGATGCTACTATGGGTGGCATTATACTGTGTGGATGCCGCTATGGGTGGCATTATACGGTGTGGATGCCGCTATGGGGGCATTATACGGTGTGGATGCCGCTATGGGGGCATTATACTGTGTGGAGGCAGCTATGGGGACATTATACTGTGTGGAGGGCAGCTATGGGTGGCATTATACCGTGTGGAGGCAGCTATGGGGGCATTATACTGTGTGAATGCCGCTATGGGGGCATTATACTGTGTGGAGGGCAGCTGTGGGTGGCATTATACTGTGTGGAGGCCGCTATGGGGGCATTATACTGTGCTGAGGCCGCTATGGGGGCATTATACCGTGTGGAGGGCAGCTATGGGTGGCATTCTACCGTGTGGAGGCAGCTATGGGGGCATTATACTGTGTGGATGCCGCTATGGGGGCATTATACTGTGTGGAGGGCAGCTGTGGGTGGCATTATACTGTGTGGAGGCCGCTATGGGGGCATTATACTGTGTGGAGGCTGCTATGGGGGCATTATACCGTGTGGAGGGCAGCTATGGGTGGCATTATACCGTGTGGAGGCAGCTATGGGGGCATTATACCGTGTGAATGCCGCTATGGGGGCATTATACTGTGTGGAGGGCAGCTGTGGTGGCATTATACTGTGTGGAGGGCGCTATGGGGGCATTATACTGTGTGGAGGGCAGCTATGGGACATTATACTGTGTGGAGTGCAGCTATGGGGGCATTATACTGTGTGGAGGCCGCTACAGTTTCATTATACTGTGTGGAGGCCGCTATGGGGGCATTATACTGTGTGGAGGCTGCTATGGGGGCATTATACCGTGTGGAGGGCAGCTATGGGTGGCATTATACCGTGTGGAGGCAGCTATGGGTGGCATTATACCGTGTGGAGGCAGCTATGGGGGCATTATACTGTGTGAATGCCGCTATGGGGGCATTATACTGTGTGGAGGGCAGCTGTGGGTGGCATTATACTGTGTGGAGGGCGCTATGGGGGCATTATACTGTGTGGAGGGCAGCTATGGGACATTATACTGTGTGGAGTGCAGCTATGGGGGCATTATACTGTGTGGAGGCCGCTACAGTTTCATTATACTGTGTGGAGGCAGCTATGGGGGCATTATACTGTGTGGAGGGCAGTATGGGGACATTATATTGTTGGGAGGCACTATGGCAGCATGATATGGTGTGGGCTGATCTGGGTGTGTATGGGCGGGGATAGGGTGGGGTTAGAGGTATGGCTTAACAGGGAGAAAATTTCCGCTGCTTCGGTTGTCCCTCTTTAGAATACCTGAAAGTTGGGTGGTATGCTCGGTGTGTAGTTTTAGTCTAGTGCATTACTATGTCTAGTGTTTTTTGTTTTTGTTTTTCTTCGTTTATTTATAAAAATCTAGGTTTAGAACCAGCAATAAGATTTGATGTCAATCTACTTTATGAGTGCGGATCAAGAATAACCTAGAAGCACGATGATCCTTGAGAGTAATTTTTCAAGATAATTTTATTATGTATAATTCATATGCAATTATCTCTTGCAAGAGTTAATTGCATATGAATTATACATAATAAAATTATCTTGAAAAATTACTCTCAAGGATCATCGTGCTTCTAGGTTATTCTTGATCTTTATTGTGGGTTCTCTAGCCCAAACCTCTATAGCACCTACACAGCGTTTACTGAGGTGTGCATCCTTACATATTTGAAAATAATACTTTATGAGTGCAGCAGTCTGAAAGATTGTGAGAAGCATCTCAGAGAGGGGGAGAAATGCACATCGCGTGCGTGCGCGCGTGCGCATTCAAAACCGCCTCTGAACCAGAAGGGTGAAGAAGAGGGGAAGGGGTGCGTGAGAAATCCAAACAGGCAAAGATGAGGGAATGCTCTTAGAGAAGAAGTTTGAATAGAGAAAAGCTTGCAAACCGGGACTTAGTTACTTGCATGTAGACTCTTTTTTCAGGCACAAAGGTTTCCATAGCCTTTAAAGTAGTTGGTGCTAAGAGCTCCCAGAGCAGAATTTGGGGTCTCTATACTATGCCAGGCGTTCAGCCAAAAAGTTACATTTTGGAGGAGTATTATGAGCTGCTCTCAACCAATCCGTATTTCCTGCAGTGTTCCCAGCTATGCAGATTGACAGACCGAAGCTCACAATACTCCTCCAAAATGTCCTTTTCATCTGGATTCAAGGCATAATATACATCCTTGAAACTCTGGTTTTTGGATCTGTGGACCTTGTTTAAAGTGCCTTTGTCTCATGGTGCTGGTGCTTTCAGGGTTGCACGTTAAAACATTACTATAAGAAAGGGGTCATTTGACTCTGAGGATTTTCTCTTCTCAAACAGAACATATTTTTTGGATGTTTAAGGGTGCAGTCACACACGCCAGTTTTTATTGCAGAAATTAATGGGACTGAAAACCATTAAAGAATATAGATTGTGATTGACTAGGACTCGAGCCGTTCTGACTGCAGATGTCATGGCCAAAATTGGAACCTCACATTGTTTGTAGTTATGACTTGGTAATTGGAAGCCATTACTTTGTTAAAGAAAACTTTAAATAAGAAAAGTATGGTAAATAGAATGGTCATGAAGTCCTAAAAGATTTACCCTATGAACCAGCTCCTGAACCATTGGCAAACAAATTAAATGTATTCCTCAGGGGTACAATAAATATGACCACAAGATACTTATAAACTTGTCCTGACTGCAGAAAATAAAATGAGTTTGTCATATGGTAATGTAGCAGAAGCGTTAAATTCAGCTCCATACAGTAAAGGACATGTGTAAATAACCACTTATATGATAATACGAGTATATTCAAAGCTTTTCCCAATGATTAACAAAATTATATATTACCTATTGCATTAGGACATTCTTTTTTTCAGTCATGTTTTTACATTTAGACTATTTTTGTTTGGCTGCGTTAGTGTTGCCTGAATCTTGTCCATCTGTGTTGTAATTTTGCATGCACTGCCTAAATTTGTTTTGTATTTCTATGTAAAATGGAGACTGAGCAAATGTTAATGAAGTTAAGCCCGAAAAAGGATGATATGGTAAATGATACTAATGAAGTGATCGCACAACAGCAGCTTGAAAGTCCAACTTTAGAGAAAATTCTGGACAATCCGGAGTCTTCATCTGAATCTGATCTTCCTTGGGAGGAAAAATATGAAAAACTGTGGGTTGAAAAGGAAAAAAAGGATGTGAAATATCATTTTAAAGACATTACTGCTGAGCTGAAGCAAAAGTTTGGGGAAATGTCCAATAGAAAGAAAAAGACTTCTTCAAAAAGCGATAAAAGCCCAAATCGGAGTCCATCTAGACTGGATAATGGAGGCAAATATTTTGCAGAGGAAAAGCATACTTCATCCTCTGAAAAACTTCCATTGGCAGATAAACCTAAAAATTCAAGCTGTGTAGTAACTTCTCCATTGGCTGTTAATCGGGAGAGCGAAAGTTCCAGAAACCGTTATTCTGTCCAGCATAAAAACACGACTGGAAGCGGATCTCGGGAGCACTATGCTGTTAAAAATGAGCGCAACACTTTAGTAGAAAAAGACTATCCCTCTTCATTTAAACCTAATAATTCTGACTTTAAGTTTAGTGAATCTATTCCTTCTATGCAGAAGCATTTGGGAAATAAATTGTCATTGTCTCCTGAAAAGTTAATGAAAAATATCTCAAATCCAAGCTGTGAAATATTCGGTAATGTGGATGCTGAAAAAAATGAGCCATGCGGAAAGCATGAAGGGGGATTGAACCAAGTTAAAAACGATAGCCAGCATCAGCACACTAATGTGGAAGGTGAAGATGCGTCTAAAGACTTTGTCTATAAAGATCCTAGCAAGAATCTGGACAGACAACTGGATCAAGAGATGAGAAGATTTAAGAACGAGGTAGGAATGCTACAAATGGAATTCCTGAATTTGACCAGAGAGAGAGAACAACTACAGAAAGAGGTAGAGGTTTGCAATCTTCAGACCCTCTGTCTCTGCTTCTCTCTGAACACTAAATGAACTTTAATGTTTGTTTCTCTTGTCCTGTAGAAGGTTTCAGTGGAGCCTACATTGTGAACTTTGGGTGCCATCTTTCCTTCCATATATCTGTCATTAATTCTAGAAAAAAGGGATTATCATTGCATTGCCCTTTTTGCTGTGTGTGTGTGCTTCGGTTGCTTTCTCATCTTCCGTGTGCTGCATCCTACTTATGATTCATATTTGTTCTCGACTTTCATTGAGGCTTCTGTTGTGTGATCATTTTCATTAATCTCATAAAAGGTAAAAATCCATTGTGTGTTTTGCTTTATGTGCTTCATTTTCGTCATTCATTTGTCTTTTTTGTGCATTTGTGTTTAATACCATATCATTTATTGTTTTCTTTACCTTTGTGTAGGTTGGGGGAGAAATAGAAACTACTCAAAACAGACAAGTGGAATTGGAGAAGTTAAATGGTGGCGACAACAAGCCTGGACTACAAGTTGAGCCTAATATTCAACTGAAAGCAAAATCTAAAGCTAGCTCACATAAAGGGTAAATACATCCGAATTATATTGTTACCACATTACATTACCATTGGTTATATGTGTTAGTGTGGAATTTCTGAGACATTCCTTTGCTTTTGATAGAACTTTTTTTTTTTTTAAAGAACTTCTCATTTAATTAATCAAAATGATAGTAATTGCTATGGCAATATAATTGACCTGCTAGTTTTGCTTGGGTTTTATTTTGGAACGTGCTTTTTTTTATAATTTTTTTTTTTTTTGTTATTTTCTTCTGTAATGAATTTACTGAGCATCTTGTTTATCTCCTTTAGGAATAATGAAGAGGAAAAGTCTGTGTCCAGCCAAGCTGATGTTAAAGTATCTTCTAAAAAAGAAAAGAGTTTAGTGAATGGCAGCATGCTTGATGTATTTGATGACAGTAGCTTAAGTGAAATCTCACCGGAGGAGGATGGCAGGTATGGTAAAGTGTCACATCCTTGCAAGAAACAAAATTCACATACAGTAAATTTTCATAAAAGTTGCTACTTATTATAGACTTCTTTTGATTCAGTTGCACTTGGTATTGACTCCTATATATTCTAGTTTAGCAGCCCTACCATAGGCTTGTGCCCTTTCACACAGAATAGCAGCCTGGTTTGACAGCGTGTTTCAGGGGTGCTTTCAGAATATGTCACTCAGGCTTGAATGAAGTGTAGGTTTACCCCACAGCACCAAGAACTTGTACTGGTATTGGATAAAACAAAGGATTCTATCTGTTTTTACCAGAAGTTGATTATTAATTGGCCCCATTTTTATGAATAATCTTTTCGATTATGATAGCTATACTCCTTAATAGATCCTGTATTTGACCCTGAAAAAGTCCCCTTCTGTGTCTTTATTAACTTGATTTTAAAATTCTATAGAATTTATTTGTTTAAAGCTAAAGCGCTTCTGTCACCGTTTCTGTTTTGTTTTTGTTACAATCATTGTTATATCACAATATGTCTTATTGCGCTATTTTTCTGGAAATTTGACTTGGGGGTGATTAAAGGCCCTTTCATACGGGCCAATTATCGGGCAAATGAGCGTTCACAGAACGCTCGTTCCCGATCATTGCCCTGTGTAAACAGGGCAACAGTCAGGCGATGAACGAGCAAACGGCTTGTTCATCAGTTGATTGTATCGTTTATGTAGCCTAAAATATGGACCCTAAGTCACGGGTTTTTCCTTTGTCTATTGTGTGGACCTTCAATGAAGGCTTTGTCTAATCATGTTCACTCTCCTCCAGCGGTGAATGTGTCACATAATGGCCAATCGGCAAGTAAAAGAAGCCGCTAAATTTATATATTCTACAAAAGGTTTTTATGTTCTGAATCTGCATTTTCCCCTACGTTAATTGTTGTCGAACTTCAGCTCGTCTAGTACATAAATGTAATAGCACTTTTTATACTGTATTACTTCTGTTTGATACACACTCCAGCAGCTTGGTCATCTGAGATATCACAGAAAAGCTAGCAATACAGATAACATGAAAGACCGGATCGGCCAACAATCGAATGTGTTAAAAGCCGGCAGCCCAACAATTCCTCCAGTGGTAGATTTGGGGGAGGGGAGGTCAACCATGTATTATTGAATGTCTGACATCAAATTGTTCCCTCTCTCTATTAAAATGAACATGCATCCTTCGCTTAGTGTGCAGAAAGATATCTATCTTCTTCAGATGAAAGCTATATAAGGCTGTTTTCACATCACATTACAGCCCTACGTCATATACATCTGATAGTAGGCTGCAACATATCCCACTGTACAGGCATAGAGTGGTATACATTACCAATAGGTTCCCATTGTAAAAAAAAATAATATACAGTGCGGTGTAGCTTTTTCATCTGTATTTTTCTGTAAAGAATCTCGCAATCTACTACGCTTTTCTATACAGAGAAAAAGTTATGCCGACTATTTTAGCATACGGCTGTGAATGAGCCTATAGATACGTTTGGCGTATACGTCAGGAGCGTTCCTGGCACTTACACCAAATGTGGGGCTGTAAACGTGACCTGAAGAGGCTCTAATAAGTGTGACTGTTACATTTATCCTTGCACTAATAAATAATATGTAATATCATAAGTTTTGTTTTAATTGGCTGTTTGATTTTTCTTTCAGGACATCTGGTAAACGTACAGAAAAACAAAAGGTAAATTTATGTTTTTAATTTTGGGATTAAAATTATACAAGCTATAGTCCAATGTAGCCTTGAGCAATAAGGATAACCTCAGGTTAAATCTTTATCTTCTATGTTTGTTTATTTTAGGATGACATACTCTAAAAATGGAAAAAAATGTTTATTTTCCTGTAATCTGCTTTTTATTTCATGATGTATAAAAAAACAACAATGAAATATTGAAATTAAATGTTTGGCCTACACAGATGAATGAAGATATAGATTATTATTCTCAGTCCTCTGACACTGCCACTGAAGATTCTGAATTGCCTACTTCAGCTTTTACAAATGCCATGTTACTGATCAAGCAACTCAACCTTGATGGTCAAGGTAATAGAAGAATTATAAAGATTTTATTAAATGAATGTACCTGTCTTACTATGCATCATAATGTCTTAATAAGGTCAGAAACAGCATCTCTTTGCTTCCTAGATGCAAAGTTGAGCAACGTTCTAAATTCTGACATAAATCTGACAGAACACTGCTCATGTCGGAGGCTGGCTTATATGCTCACCCCATCCATTTTCTCAGTGTTAGACATACCCTTAGGTAGGTGAAGTAGGTTGTGCAAGGCAGATCAGACTGTGGTGAGGGAGGAAAATATCCACATTTTCCGGGAGGGCAGATCACACTAGCTTATCTTTATCAGAGTGAAGATAGGGAGGAAAGTACACATTCTATAAGTGGCGTGAGAAAGCAGTACAGGAATGAAGCTCCGCCGATGAGGAGACCTAGTGAATACAGCAGCATCCTGGAGTCACAGATCTCCGGTATTACTGGGAAGGACATGCCCATAGGAGAAAATTCTGAAATTAGGAGCATTTTGTAAACCGCATATTAGGGGGTCTGGAAATTAGTGTAGGATGAAAATTGCAGCCTGAAGCATTTTTTTTTAACTTCATATAACCACTAACGTTTAAAAATAATTTTTTCCATGTCAAAGGTTTCCATAGCCTTTAAGTGTTATTAAATGGTATTTTGCAGGTATTGATGATATATGAACATTACTTTGTATGTTAATATTATACTCTATCATGATGAAGTCTAGAATTACCTATCCTTGGAAGAATATTGCACTATGATTCAGGATGTATTTTAATGCAAACAAATTCTTATTTATTGGAATCAAAAAAATTAATTTTACTAGTTAATAATTTAATAAAAGTATGTATGTGCAGTTAAGTAATATATTATTTTTTTATGATCAATCTAATAACAATTTAATTTATATAATGGGCCTGATTTATCAAAACTAGCCTTGTTGCCCAAAGCAACCAGTCAGAGCTCAGCTTTCATTTCTTAGCCCGCTATGGAAAAATGAGAGCCACACTCTGATTGGCTGCTATGGGCAACAAGAATAATCAATTTGACCGTTTCAATAAATTATGACTGGTTTGCCAGTCAGTTAGTTGGGGTCCTCACACAGTGCCCCTTTAACAGTGGCAGCTGCATGTCCCCCATAAAGGTGACAGCCATTGCACTTACTCTTCTTCATAACATTGCAGTTCTGAAATGCATGTGTACGTACAATAGCAGGCATGAACAGCTTGGCAGGGAGCATTGCAGGTATCTTATGCCTGTCCCCTTTGCCAGCAATGTTGTAATAACAGCAGTAAAGGGAGCAGTGAGACCTGGGATCTCGTGTACCTTTCTCCAGAAGCCCAGTGCTGTGGGATGTAGGGGATGTTTTGGGGGTTTAATCATGTAATACTCATCCCTTTGTACCACCATCTACTCAAATATGTGCTCATAAAGGTGCAGATTTATTAAGCACTCTACACCAGATTTCTGTCGTAGAAAAGTCGCAATTTGCACAAAAACAGAGTTTTGCGCAAATATTTTGCAAATTTTATGCTTTTCTGAAAGGTAGGTCGGCTTAGCAAAAGGGAGAGTGGCCTGTCACAGCCTGAAAAAATTTGCTGTAATTTACACCAGCAACTGGCGGAAGTCTACGCCAGCTCGTATCTGGCATAGATTTTCCTTTCAGACGCACGGATGACTTGATATCTTTATATTAGGACTGGCGTATTAAAAGCCATTATTAATAAATCTGCCCCTAGGTGTTGTAATGTTTCTGGTTTAGCTAATAATATCTAATTATCTTTCTTTAGTGAAAGTTTTATTGTACTTGTAAGATTGCATTGGAATGCTGTATAGAAGACTTATTGTTTGGTAATTTAAAATTTTGCAATTCTCAATGCAAACTAGTGTATATTTTATTTGGTACCTTGTGCCACAAGCAACAGTTGCAGTTTATGATTGCTTCCTGCACCCCAGATTGTATGACATAAGGGTGAAAGAAAGACTAAGATATTTCGGATGCCACATGTTCGGATCTTCACCTCTGGTATTGTCTTTTGTTGTCAAACACAATGACTGGCCCGGGCCATCCATGTGATAAAGGGTCAGTTATTCACTTGAGTGGCCAGCATGTAACACATTTACCTCCCGGTTGCCTCTGCAGGGGAAATGTATAGCTGCAGCATACCCTGGGATAACAGATGATCGCTGGGAATTCCAGGAGCCAGACAAGTGTCAAACAGCTGTCTTTAGAGAAGGAGTTGTCTTCATGGGAACACCACCTTAATGGGGTTTGCTACTATTTCCAATTGAAAGTCAAACATTAAAATAGGCAACTTACAAATATGGCTGTCGATGGAGGGACACATGACAAGAGACCTCATTCTGCAATGTCTGATAAAACCCACTGCGCATGCTCTAGTTTCCTGACCGTCCAGAACCCATATAAGTGCAGAGGAAACTAGCACATGCGCGGTGGGTTTCATCTGAGATTGCAGACTGACGTCTCTTGCCATGTGTTCATCGATCGGCGGCCATATTAAGGATGGAGCGGTGCACTGTCAAGGGAGAAGGATATGAGAACCAGGGGGCATGGCTTCAAACAACGAAAACGCAGCAGAACTGATAAAAAGAATGTATTAGTAAGTTGCCTATTTTAATGTTTGATTCTCATGTGGAAATAGTACAGCTAAATTGGCAAACCCATTTAAAGGCTATGTACACCTTTTGAGGGCAATTTTTTTTTTAATCGATTAGTCAGTGTGCTTAGTGTAACTTTGTAAATAGTCTTAATTAAAATAAATCGTTTTACTTTTGGAGATACAGCTGTTCTGTATTCTCTATACAGAACAGCTGTATCGCTCGTTTTACACTGAATCCGTCAGTCATACGGACCTGACTGGTTCAGTGTCGGCGGATCCTGCGTGTCTCTGACACACAGGGTCCACCTGTAATCGATCACATTTAAATTATGAACTTAGATGTGATCGTTTACAGGTGCATCCAGCGTGTCACAAACCTGTAGGACCCGCAGACGCTGAACCTGTCAAGTTCGTGGGTCTAGTAGAAGCAGAGATGGGAATAGCACTCCTTATATTACCTGGTAGAATAGTCGTGCACACCAAACCAGGGGCATGGTTCCAGCCTCCCCAAAGTACAGAAAAAAATTGAACAGTAGGCAGCACTCAGTTAAAGGGAATGTGTCGCTAGAAATTATTATTATTTTATTTTTTTAGTTAAACAATTATCATTTAAGTGATTACACATTGTTTTAATCTTTTCACAAGTCCGGAAATATTATAAATTGGATTCTAATTTATAACATTTCCATGTTCTGGGCACTAGAGGGAGCAGTTTCCAAAATTGCAGCATGGTCAATGTGGTAAAGCAACCTCATTGCTTTATGCTGCAAATTTGGGGTAGAAACACACTCTCTAGTGTCCTCACATAATCCCCCCCTCCCTTATTCTCGCTAGTGCCAGGAGAAGGAGCGGGTTGAATCTTCAAAACTCCTACACTGTATGCCGCCATTTTCTGAGCGAATGCACAGTGTAGGAGGATTAGATACAGTGTTAATCAGACAGTATAACACGAACATAATACACACATCACATACACAAACATAACTTCCCTTCTCCTGCCGCCTCCGCTCCTATTCCTTGTGTCTTCGCTTCCTTGAACATATGACTGTCCGGCAGCAGCTTCCGGTCCACATGAAAATGGCTCCGGATTTCGCTCTGCTAACGATCTCCCGTTCGCATTCTCTATGGGGTTGTATGTGCCGCATTCCATCTCTGTATGTGTCGTTAATCGACACATACAGAGATGAAAAAAAAAATGGCAGCCCCCATAGAGAAGTAAAAGTAAGAAAAAAAAAATAAGTAGAACACAAATAAATGAAATTTATTTTAATATCCTACTAAAAGCAATATTCTAAAAAAAAAAAAAATGTCATGACACCTTCCCTTTAAAGTGTAAATGAATCACCAGTGGTTTATTCCAGTATACAGCGACGTTTCGGCTTGTGTAGGCCTTTATCAAGGTTGCGGGACTGACGCATTCAGTGTAAAAGGAGAGATACAGTTGCTCTTTATAGAGAATACAGAACAGCTGCATCTCTAAAAGTAATTATTTTTTTTTTAAATAAAGACTACTTACAAAGTTACTAAACACACTGACTAATCCATTTGTTAAAAAAAAAAAGTGCCCTCAAAGGTGTCCATAGCCTGTAAGCCTTTAATAGTACGCAGTATTAATAATATGGTACAACATTACTTCAATGGTTGTTGGCCTTGGATTGATCAAATCTATATATATTTTTTCTTTTTAGATTCATTGAAGTTTTTGAAAATTCAAAATATTATACAGGAGTACGAACGGGTAATAGAAAAAGAAAAGGGACGACGTGCACTTTTGTCAAGGGAAGTAAAGAAATTGCGTAGGGAACGCAAAGAAGTACAACAAATTATGGAAGAAAACCGAGAGGTCAAATTTTTGTTAGAACATCACAAAGTAGAATGGGAAAGTGACCTAAACAATTTAAGGTTAGAATATTGTTTTTAGCCATTTTCCAAAATACAGATTGTGAAGGCTTATTGTTTATTGCCATTATCTTGTAGTGGAGCTCTTATTTTACCCCTGTAATTTGTATGTTGTCCCGTTTCTTGCATGGGATTCCTTCAGGTACTCCAGAAGGTTTCCTCCTATATTCCAAAAACATACTGATCAGTCAATTGGCTTCGATGTAAAAATATTCATAGTATGTTATGTAGTAGTGAACCAAATAAATTGTTAACCTCCCAATAAATGTTTGTCATTGCCATCCATCACTATGACTACTGCCTGGATGGTGCTGCAGCTTTTAGCACAATCCTGTAAGACCGCCTAACCAGACACCGCTGACACTGTGGACATTGTTGTGACTTGTGGCCTTTTATTCTTCACTTGATTATTTTAAGCATATTTAAAAAAAAAAATTATATATATATATATATATAATTCCTCTGCATACACCAGTCCAGTACTGAGACTATACTCATATTTAATGACCTTTTGATCAAGTCAAATTTTTTTTCTAACACTATATAATGCATTTCATAAAAATAAAAAGACCCCAAGCCATGTCCATAGCCTTTAAAGGATACTTCGACTAATGTTGCAAACCACATCTTCCGCCAGAGGTTAAGAAGAGACCGCAAAAGAGTGTGGGCAGTCCGGTTACCTAGGCAACATTACGATGCCGAAAGCCTTTCCTGCAAAGCTGCTTTTCAGGTTCATCTTTTGGCTTTATCCAAATGCCTAAGCAAACCAGGCCGTCTGCTCTTTCGGTCATATCTTCCGCAATCACTTTTTAACTTCAAGCTGGAAAAGCGGGCAGGAACCCCCACTTCCCCAGTAGACACAGCGGACTCATCCTGCCACTTCACCAGTAATAATAGCAGCCTACCCAATTCTATTAGTGGGTCACTCACCTCTTCACATGAATTTGACACCAGGTGTAAGAAAGGCAGGGAAAGAAATGCTGCGGCCAAGGACGATTTTCTAATTGCGGTGGCAGATATATATATATTTAATTCTTTTCCCCAACCCTGCTTATGTGCTACATTGTATGACCTAAAACAAACCTTGTTTTTGTATTAGACTTTCTCTTAAACAAGAGGAAGAAAAACGGAAGAGTGCAGATATGCTGTACGATAAAAGCAAAGAACAACTAAGAAAAAAGGAGGATCAGTGTTGCAAAGAGATGGAGGAAAAGCAACATCTTGAATTGACCTTAAGAAATTTAGAACTTGAAATAAGGAGCATGAAGAACAATGTAAAACAGGTACTATAGATACTGGGTGTTGCACTGTTGTTTTCTTGTGTCATCTTGAACTTCCCAGCAAAATTTATATTTTTTTTATTTTGTGTATTTTGAGACTTTCCTAATTTGGAAACCCTGCGTAGAGCAGGAAAAAAAAAAATCTAACAAGTTAGGCTATGTCTGCGTTTTCTTCTGACACTCTGCTCATGTGTCTCCGTTGTAGATCCCGTCTGATGTGACGGGAGGAATAGCGCTGCTTGTAGCACTGTTCCTTCCTTCAAAATGATAGAAAACAACATAACGAACCCCATTGTGAGTCATTGGTATCCATTGTACGACTAATCCGGCACTATTTCCTGGTTTCATGAATCTAAAAAAAACAGGACACGGTTGTGAACTGAGCCTTGCACTGGCAAAGCTTCATATCCGTGTCATAAAGATGAACATTATCTGCTAGCATGCAGCTTAGTTTAGACTTCTATTTAATAAGAAAAAATCAAGTCTAATTGATCTTCTGATATTCCGTAGATACACGTGAGAAGATCATATGAAAGGGCTTTATAAAGAGCCCAAACTCCCTTGACATAAATTTGTTACTTAAAGAGGCTCTGTCACCAGACTAAAAATGCCCTATCTCCTACATCATTTTATGTGCGCTGGAATGTAGTTAACAGCAGTGTTTTTTTATTTTGAGAAACGATCTTTTTCCAGCAAGTTATGATCTTTATTACATTTATGCAAATTCCTTTCTTAATGCCCAAGTGGGCGTTTTTTAACTTTTAACCAAGTGGGCGTATTACAAAGAAGTGTATGACGCTGACTAATCAGCATCATACACTTCTCTCCATTACACCCAAGCTTGTTTCACTGAACAGCATGATCTCGCGATACCATTCTGTGACGTCACTTCCGCCCACAGGTCCTTCATCCCTGCGTTTGAAGACTGAACATAGATCGTCTCCAGGCGTATGAGAAGTTACAGAAACGAATTTGCATAAATGTAGGTCATAACTTGCTGAAAAAAGATTGTTTCTCAAAATAAAAAACACTGCTGTTCTGTACATTCCAGCGCTGATAAAATGATGTAGGAGATAGGGCATTTTTATTCTGGTGACAGAGCCTCTTTAAAGGGGTATTCCCAACTTTTGACATTTGACATCTTCACAGGATATGACATAGATGTCTGTTCCCCGTTTTGACTGGTGTGGTGGTACAGAAGCATCCGAGCAATGGTTGCTTAGCTCTTTCTGTAACTGCCATTGAACAGAATGGAGAGTGTCAATGAGCTTTCCCTTACATCTTCTTAGATCAAAGTGAGGATTGCGGCATGTCTTAAGAGAGAGGGGGGAAACATTCTCTACGGAAATATTAGGCAATGTTTACTCTCTCCCTTGGGCCACAGTTTGATCTTCCTTTTGATCTAAAAACACATGTGGGGGAATGCGTCTTCTGTACGTGATGTAAAAGATTTGCTCGACCAGAGATTGTTAGGTACTTTGGTTAGTGCTGTTTTAGGAGAATGTAAAGCACAAACACCAGATTGGGGCCCAATAGAGAGCTAGTAGAGGTAATTGATCAGATGAGAATACATACGTCTTGAGCATTGAGGTGACCATAGCATGCTTAAATAGAGAAGGGAAATTTCCAGATGAGAGAAAAAAAAAAAGTTAACAGTTTTAGTTATATAGGGAATAACATCTGGTGGCAAAACACAAACAAAATGTGAGCCGATGGGGTCAAGAGGACAGGTAACTAGGTGAACAGAGAAGAGATGTGCAGAAACTTCATCCATGTCACAGGGTCCAAAAAAGGGGGTGCAAGAGGGAACATGAGTGCTTACTTTTTTCTTTTCATCACTTCATTAATAAGACCCTTCTAATATATATTATTTGTAAGTTTTATGTAACATGACTGAGTAGTGGGGACCTTGGCAACTTCTGTGCTGCACATTCTGGTTGTCACAAGTATATATAAGATTAATTCCATCTTTAAGAGGCTCTGTCACCAGATTATAAGTGCCCTATCTCCTACATAATCTGATCGGCGCTGTAATGTAGATGACAACAGTGGTTTTTATTTTGAAAAACGATCATTTTTTTAACAAGTTATAAGCAATTTTAGATTTATGCTAATTAGTTTCTTAATAGACAACTGGGCGTGTTTTTACTTTTTACCAACTGGGCGTTGTACAGAGAAGTGTATGATGCTGACCAATCAGTGACCAATCAGCGTCATACACTTCTCATTGTTCCAGCCCAGTGTGATTGTGCAGTGAAAGAAGCTGGGCTGGAACAATGAGAAGGGTATGACGCTGATTGGTCAGCGTCATACACTCCTCTGTACAACGCCCAGTTGGTAAAAAGTAAAAACATGCCCAGTTGTCTATTAAGAAACGAATTAGCATAAATCTAAAATTGCTCAAAAATGATAGTTTTTCAAAATAAAAACCACTTATCTACATTACAGCGCTGACCAGATTATGTAAGAGATATGGACTTATAATGTGGTGACAGAACCTCTTTAAATGACGTGGCCTGCATGATGACATTCTTGGAATCGAATATCAAGATAATCTATCCAGTGTCTCTTAAAGGATACATGTCAGCAGATTCATACTATCCTAACCCCGGGCAGCATAATAGAACTACAGTTACCCGGATTACATAAAACTGTTTTACTCTGAAGTGCTGTGGTGTTTCAGAGAAAATATAGTTTTAATAGGTGACGGACTTGGGGAGAAGTTTCGAATGGGCGCCTTTTCTTCCCTAGGCTCAGGTTTGACAGGTCTCTCCCTATATACATATTGGGAGATACTTGTCAATTAGTATGAGTCGGGCAGGTAAAAGTCAAGGGGAGAGCCACCAAGCAGATCCTTCTTCCCAATACTTCTCTGACATGCCATAACGCTTTAGAGTAAAACATAGTTTTATGGAGTAAGGGCACATGCCTATATATATTGTCACCCACTGTTAGGACTGCATAGATCTGTTCACAAGTTCACTTTAAAATTGCCACATTACATAACCACTAGGTGTATTGTTTTTTCTTCAATTCTTTATTTTTTATTTTAAAGGCTGAAGAAGAACGGAATAAAGCACAGCGGTTATATGCACAAGAACTTAATGCCAGAGTACTTAATGAAGGTGCTTTAAATAACTTGAAGAAAAAGAATGAAGAGGAAGAAGCCAAAAAAATCAAGAATAAACATGTTGAGGTACTGTAGTAACCTGATATTCATTATTTGATAAAAGTTAGACGTACATTTCACTAATTTCTGTGATGTTTAATTTGGCAGGAGAGGATCTGTCACCTTTCCTGACATGTCTATTTTTGGTAAATACTTGTATTCTCCATGAAATCACAATCTTGGAACATCTTATCTTAGAACTCCTAATTCCTCCTAAAAACGGATGTAAAGGGGATTGGTAACCGTTATCAATTTATTCAAAGGGGCTTGTCCCTACACAGTCATAGGGTCAGTTCACACAGAGTTTTTTGGTGCTGATTTTGATGCGGAAACCGCATCTGAATCATAGGCAAAAAATGGGCCAAGTCACTCACCAGTGATTGGGAGTCCGGAGTTTGTATTTTTTCCGGGCAACTTTTGGCAAAGTTCTAAGAAAAGATGCTGCAGAATTTTTACTTTATTAAGAAAACAATTATTTATTAAAATAGACATGTCAGGAGAGGTGACAGTAAGTCTTTAAAGATCGCAAAAAAAAGTATTCTGTAAGCATATTTTGTTAAGATTTTATGGTATTATCTGGGATGTTTAAACAAAAAAATAAACTTTTACGGAATGTTTACTGTTGACTGGACTTGGGCTAGGTATGTGTGCTAGGCTACTTCTGAAAGCTGAGACATAACTTCCAGATTAGACATGAAGGGGATGAGGATCGAGATATTTTTTGTATAGGTCTATGTTTATTCCTGTGCAATTGAGGAAGAGTGGGGAAAACGCTGGCAGTTTCAGCAGGGAGAGTTCTGCCCCATAGGAGGGATTAAAAGCTAAAAACTCACCTCCATGACCTGACTCTTATGATCATAAGGATGTAATGGGTGATCAGCTTGTGGCAGTGGGCGATGGGTGGGGCAGACATGAGAGCGCGGTTTCCATATGCGTATGCAGGAAGTTGCGGTAGCACACAGATTTCACACACCTGAATTGTAGGAGGTTAAATCCTGAGTTGGTTCACAAAATGGCAACAGGAGGGCATTGGTGCAGATAAGCCGTTTAGCAGGCTACCCTTCTTTATTGTCTCCATTTTTGGAAACCTAGGCAGGGAATTGGGCCCAAGAATTTGTCAGTGCTTGATAAATTACATCTCGTCTTACTGCTAGCTAGAGCATCCCATTTGAGCCTGTGTTTACACTATGTCTCCGTAAGAATTCTGTCCATCGTGATGTAACCTCGTGTAGTTGTATCATTGCCATGACTTCCTGTGCAAGCAGTTGGACAATTCTGCTATATGAAGTTATGTCACTATGGACACCACATCACTGAGGCCTAATGTATAAAATTTTAAGGTTAATATATTAGAAATATTTCTTACAGGGTTTTGGGGGGAAATGTCAGAATATCAGTAAAACCCCTTTTAATGAGAAGCACCCTATGTACCCTCAAAGTTCTATTTGTGTACTTGCTGTCCATCCTGAGATCCCTCGCCATCTTGTTTCAGGCTTTTGGTCCTACATGAAGACAATGAGGGATCTCGGGAATTAAGCAGATAAGTGTAATCTAGGGGGTGATTTACTTTGTAACTGTGTAGACCAGTATTGTTTTTTTTTTTCTCTTTTCTTGTAGATATATTTGTTTCGGTACATTCACTATCATTGTTCCTTTAGATGATGTCCTATATAGGTTGATATGACTGCACCCGACCTGTGTCTGATATGTGGCTTTATAATTACTAATGGTCATGAATTTTGGCCTATATTTTTTATTTACAATATGTGGTTATACTTTCTTGGTAAAAGGAGTTTTTATTTGCCATATTATGCAAGATCTTTAAATGAATGGATCCTTAATTTACACATTGCTTGTATGTGAACTGTTAGATGTTCTTTACAAATAGAATATAAAAAGACAGAAATTACTATTTTTCCTTACACTGACAGAATTATTATTTTTTTTTCTGTGCCGTCTCATTATAGGTGTTCCGTGTCATACAGTAAACTGACGGAATTTTTTCCTTTACTTTTGTTAGCAGGTACTTAGCCAGTCTTCCGAAACAAATGGGAAGGAAGTAGATTTAACCATGAGAAACCTAACATTGCAAGAGGAAGTAAACGGTCTTAAAGTAGAACTAGATAATATGCGTTCTCATTATCAAGAAGAGGAGAATAGATATATGGATAAAAGTGAGATGTTAAAAGAAAAGATCGAAGATCTAAGAAAAGATCTAAAGATGAACGAGGAAACATTAACCCAAACTGTAATTCAGTACAATGGACAGCTGAATGCCCAGAAGACAGAGACAGCCATGATGTGCTCTAAAATTGAGCATGAGAAGCAAAGCAAGGAAAGGTTAGAGACTGAATTGGAGACAGTACGATCTCGGTTGAACTCTACTTTACAGGATCTTGAAAGAAGTCAAGCATTAAAAACTGACACTGATCGCACACTGCAGAGAGAACGAGATGAGTGGCTGCGATCTAAAGACAAATTAACTCATGAGTTGTCCAACTTGCGTGAAAGCCACAGCAACTTGTCCCAGCAGCTTAGCCGAACTGAAGCCAAGTTAAATAGTTTGGAAAATGAACTCCATAGAACTGGGCTTTCTCTCCAAGATAAAACCCTTCTTTTAGATAATGCAAAAAGAGACTTGACGCAGGCCCAATCCAAAATAAAAGACATTGAACAAGCCCTCCAGGTGGAAAAGGACCACAATAACAAAAACTCGGTAAAGCAAGAGTCAGTGCAGGAGAGACTGGTCCAGATTACTAGTGAGAACATGCAGCTTCGTCAGCAGCTAGAAGATGTGCAGAATAAGGGCATCATCAAAGAAAAGACAGTCACTGATGCTCAAGACCGCTTTACTGAGATCTACAGTGATCTGCGGGCTGACACAGAAAGACAAGTTCACATAGTTGAAGAGAGAAACAAGGATTTGATTACGAAGTCTAATGACCTAAGGGAACAGCTTTATAAGCTCGAAACGGAGAAAGTAGACCGTGAGGTAAGAAGCATTTCAAATGTGATATTTGGTTTGAAAATTTACCCTTTCCTGATGGTAGCTGAGCCAAGTTGTCAAGTAAACACACAGCTGACACCCCGCTGCAACGGGCAGTTTTGAAGCGAACTCCGATCCCAGGCGTTTAAACCCTTTATATGCTGCGGCACCCGAGTGGATTTACTGAAGGAGGCGCCCTCTGTAGGCCCATCAGTGTCCCCGCGATGATATTGTGCGTTTCTACTGGATTCCCTGGCAGCCAGGGGCCCAACAAAGGCCTCCAGGCATGCCATGGACAAGGGCCTGATAGGCGTATTACACTGCAATACACACTATTATTGAAGCAATCAAATGATCGCATTTTAAGTCTTAGAGGGACCAAAACAAATTGCAAAAAAAGAATTATAATGTTTATGGCAAAAAAATTTCTCCCCGCAAAATGTTTTATTATGAAATACTACACGTAATTTGTATCGCCGCTTCCATAACGATCACCCTATTAAAACCATCAACTTGTTCCGCAAAAGACAAGCCCTCATAAAACGAAGTTGACAGTAAATAAAATGTCATGGCTCTTGAATTGCGATGACGTACTTTTTTTGTATTTTAGTTTTTTTACATTACTTTAAAGAGAAAAGGGGTTTTGAACTTTTAATATTTAAAAAAATGTTGTACGTTTTATTAAGAACTTTAACTGTTTTTCACATTTTATTTTTTTCAGTCTTCCTCGCGGACTTGAACAAGCAATCGTTTGATTGCTGGTACAATACGCTGCAATACCTTTATGTATTGCAGTGTGTTGTCGTTTTTACCGGAACCCTTTTATGCCCAGGGCTTAATAGGAGCACAAAGATGGCAGACCTGGGGGCCCTGTCGGAGGCCCCCCCCCCCACTCTCCCGCTAACCGCTTAGATGCTGCGGTCGCTATTGACTCCTGCATCTATGGGGTTAAACGGCCTGGATTGAAGTCCTCTCCTATCCCAGCCGTTACAGTGAAGTGTCGGCCAAATACTTGATGAATATAGAGCGGGCTTAACCCGTGAGCTCACTCCATGCTCCTCATTCGCTTCCATGACATACAGCTACGTCATAGATTGTTAAGACCCAAAATAGCTGTGCCCTTATGGGGATAAAGGGGTGATGGGATTAGAAAGAAAAAAAACTATTTTTTTTTTCTCCAGACACTGCATTATTTTTATCTATAATCTCTCAGTCCTGTTTAAGTGAACAGGGCTGAGATGCAGCACCAGACTTCTCTGTTGACACCATGTTTGGTGTGTAGATTCTGTGTATGTATTGGGAGAGACTCCGGACGCACACGCTGAACGGATCCAATAGACCAGAGATAAGTTGATGTACCGGTGTATATGCTGGACGTAAAAGAAACATGTCTGGAGAAAAAAAAAAGTGTATACCCTTTATTATTTTACAAATCTGTTAAGCCATTATCATATAGATTACTGTGTGAAGATATGACTTGCAGTAAGACAGTTGGCCCACATGTCCTGATTTTTGCAGCCGATCAAACTTTCTGCTGCTCATAATTTATTGGTTCACATTTCCTATTACTATTGCTATCAAATTTGAGTAGATGTGTGAAATGGATTTGGAAGTAGACTTGTTCAAAACTATTTCTAAAATACAAATGAATATTTTTCTCCTAGAGCTCTGTAAGACAACTTCAACAGGAACTTGCTGATACTTTGAAGAAGTTGTCTATGTCTGAGGCATCTCTTGAAGTTATAACACGTTATCGAAATGACCTTGAGGAAGAGAAGCAACACCTTCAAAAAGAACTAGAAAAGTTCCGAACTAAGGTATGGAATGTGGCTTTAGGCCTTGTACACACGGCATGTATTCAAAACATTCTTGCCGCGTTTTAGGCGCCAAAAAACGCATCAAAAAACGCTTGCTTTAAGCTTCCCATTGACGTCAATGGGAAAACGCATTGTAGTGCATACGACGCGTTTTTTTTATTTTTATTTTCACGCTCGTGTTTAAAAAACGCGTCGTGTAAAAAAAAAAGTCAGGTCAATTCTTGGCGAAAATGTGCCTAGGTCACATGGTCAATGGAAGTACTAGTTACGGGCCCAAAAACGCGTCAAACGCCTGTACTTTAAAAAGCAATTTGCAAAAATGCTAGCGTTTTTGGCGCGTTTACACGTCCTTTTTTTGAGCGCCGTATAAACAAGGCCTAATAGTGTTTATTTTCTTAACACCGAAAAAAGGCCATACTTACAAATGGACACAGCCAGGTCAGAAACGCTGATGGAGTGAGCAGGTGCTTTAAATAATAATAGCCACTCCCACTAGTCTTGAGGGGAGTGGCGTGTGGTGCATGGGATGTGTAGTAAAAAATAATGAATGAATAGTGTATGTGCAAGTGATAATAATAGGGGTGACATATAGGGGGCAGTAATGAGTAAAGTGCATAAATAAAAATAAATGAATAATGGGGTGCAAGTGTGTGAAACATAGAGGGATAGTGTGTAAGTCATGAGGCGCAGCGTGTATAGCCAGGTAGAAGCCTATTTGTGACGCCTTGATAGTTCATAGAGCGGGCTAACCTGCTTACTATGCCAAACAACAGCACACCATGCTCTCCCAGCATCAAAGACCCGGCTGTGTCCAAGAGAAGCGAATATACGTAGTAATGAAAAATACCTGGGGTATTAGTGATCTATTTGGCCAAAAGGACGCAAGCTCGCAATCCACGACAAGGATCCCCAGTCTAGCGAGTCCCTAACTCCCTGTTTATTTTCTTGCTATATTAGGGTTCCTTTTTTATGTTTGTTTTTTATACAGATGCAAGATGTTGAGGACCAGTTTGTTCATTCAGAAAGACTTAATCATCAGTTGAAGAATGCATTAGATGACAAAGAAAGAGAAATGATCGCTGCATTTCAGAAAGTTCAGGAATTTTCTGCTGCAGCCAATGGGGCTGAGAAAGCAGTTAAGCAGCTAGAAGAGCATGTGCAAAAGTAAGTTTAAGCCAAATGTAATAATTAGTTGTACCACTTTTTTGCAAATATCTGCAAGCGCATAAATGGCGTCCAATGTTTTTCATTATATTTTATTAATAAGATTCGTATTTATTGCAGGCTCGAAATTGAAAATGCCAGAATTGAGGCAACAGCCAAACAGCAAGCAGGACAAATTGAAAACCTCCAGAAAGAACTACATGAATCAATTTCTGTAAGTCATCCCTATGTGACATATTCTATACAAACCCATCACTAAAAACACACAGACAATCCGCTGCTGCAGGAGCAGCCACCTAAAAGTTAATACATTATAGGAAGAACATATTAAAATAAGCTAACAAACTATCCCTATTTATTATTCTTATATTCTTACATTTGAGGATACGATTGAGTTAATATTTACTTAACGTTATAGATGCGCAATCGGCTGGAGGATTTGGTTACAAATTTGCAATCAACAAAAATCAGTTTGGAGGAGAAGTTTAACCAGCAGGTAAGTTGTCATTTATTTTATCTGCTTTTTTGTGCATCTTTTGTGAAATGTTTATCCTTTCTTTCCCATTATGACAAGATTAAATCTGTTCATTTATTCGTATAGCTATCATTGCAGCATACTTCTGATGTATTTGTCATAGAGATGGAAAGTGTGATTGGTGAGGGTCCATATCCTGAGATGCCCACCAATCACTAGGACAAACTGTTCAGCTGAGCGCTGTGCCCCTTTGGCTCCCAACATCTTTCCTTGGCAGTACCATGCTACATGTGTAGAGCTGAAGCTTGGCTATATACTGCTTGTAGAATTTACTTCAGCTAACCTTGTGCAGCCACACACTGCTGTGGAAAAGCTTCGGCAGCCAAAGGAGCATGGCACTAAGCTGAGCACTTGTTCCCTTTTGTTCTAGCATACTGTAGGAGTTTCGTTATGCAGACCCACACTAATCCCAACCCCCAATGCAGACCCCCAATGATAATTTGTTGAAATGATAGGTACACCTTTAATTTACTTATAGTTACTTCTATTGAATATGCTGCAGGCCCTGTATTCAATTTATTTACAATACATTTAGATCATGTCAACCTTATGATTCGGCCTATCACTATTTTTATGTCTAATATTTCAAATAAATTTAAGCCTATCCTAACTTGACGTTAGGTACCTTTTCCTGTCCTAGACCACTTACATTACCCCTTCACCATCCTATCCAGGGACACGAATAGTACTTAAATTGCTGTAGCGTCTGTAAAATTGGGGGGTGGAGGGGCACTTTCACATTTCTTCCGTAGGGATCAACAAGCTTGGAAACCCCCCTTTAAATATCTGACAAGAAAATAAATCTTCATTCATTTAGACCACTAAGGCCCCATGCACACGAACGTGCTTTTGCGGCCGCAATTCCCCCGAAAATCAACGGGAGAATTGCGGCCACATTCATTTCTATGGGGCCATGCACACGACCGTAGTTTTTGCGGTCTATGCATGGCCCGGGAGTTCGCACCGCAGAAAGAATGGGCATGTCTTATTACGGCCGTCTTCTGCGGTCCGGGCTCATTGCGGGCGGCCCGCGGCTGACAGTTCGCTGCCCGCCGACCCGAAAATCACGACCGTGCACATGGCCTTAAGTTATTCTTCAGTATTGTATTTCATTTTCTATGTATAACAAGTATAATTTTATGCAAATAAAAACGTATTCAGTTAGGTAACTGCAACAACAATATTTCAGTGATCCCTGTCTGGTTTTAAGAGAATTTTTACATCTAGTTATTCTAATGTGTCAGCTAATCCTATTTTAAGTCTAGTGTGCCCTATTTCCAGAATATGACTCCTGTGTGTATGTGTTTTATGATCCAGGTGCATAAACAATCCGCTTTGTCTCAAAGTGCTCATGACTCTCACAATCTTTGGGAGGCAGAGCTGAAATCAAGATCACAAATAGGTGTCCGCTTGGCAGAGCTTGAAGGATTAAATGCTAATTTATCTGATCAGGTAAAAATTATGTAGACTAACAAGTTATTTGCGATCAGGAGAATGGATTTTGAATCTCAATTTTTGACAATTTATTGATCCCTCACATGATGGGTCCACCGGGGGATTTATTTGTGTGTATGTTGCATGCAGTTTTTTTGCAATATTTTATCTCATTGAAGCCTAAAAAGAGGGAACATAACATGTAGTGGTTAAGAAACAAACAAAAAAAATATACACATTAAGCCATAGAAAGTATACACCAAGTGTGGATGAGATTTTCTAAAATCTCATTTGCTTACATATTTGGCCTGTTGGGTTTTTCCAGAATGAAAAGCTACCAAGTATATTTGTTCACAACTATTGAGCATTTTTGTAGGTGGGGGCCTTGGTCATAGGCACCCACCGATAACATTTTCTGATTTGTCTCTTTTGAGAATTCAGCACTGAGGTGAGGGAAATAACACTTAGGGTATTTTCACACGGCTTATTTTCAGCCGTTTTTTGGGCCATAAACGCCCCTAAAAACGGCTAAAAATAAAGAGGCTGACTCCTCCGAACATCTGGCCATTAATTTCAATGGGAAAGACGGCATTTCGTTCTCACGGGGCATTTTTTTACGTGGCCGTTTGTAAAAACACCCCGTAAAAAGAAGTGCCAGTCACTTCTTGAGCCGTTTTTGGAGCTGTTTTTCATTGTCTCAATAGAAAAACAGCTCCAAAAACGGCTGTAAAAAATGCATCAAAAAACGCTTGATGCATAAAAATGGCTGAAAATCAGGGGCTGTTTTCCTTTTGAAAACCGCTCCGTATTTTACAGCCGAGCCGATTTTTGTTTGCCGTGTGAACATACTCTAACAGCCTGTGTCTCTTCTATGCTCCTGCTTACCTCTCCCCTCTTTATAGACTTATATGGGCAGCGTGTCTGTGTCTGACACTCTGCTTCTGCTGCCCCTACCCTCTCAATAGATTTCTATGGGGCAGGCTGTGAAGAAACACACCCCTACTTTCTGTAGTCAGTCTCCTCTGCTATGTAACTAGAGATGGATTTTGTTTGACAACAGGGGGTTGATAGCAGGTTCCAGGAAGGGAGACACCTAATGGCAGTAATTTCACATAGAATTTGCCTGGGTGAGGCCCCATGCACACGAACGTATTTTTTCCTGGCCGTAAATACTGGCGTAAATATGATCACACGTATTCGACCCGTATTCCACCAGTATTTACGGACCCGTGCCCGTAAATACGGGTCCGGTATCACCAGTATTCCACCCGTATTTACGGACCTGTTTTTCTGCACTAATCGGCATCCCCTTCTCTCTATCAGGATAGAGAGAAGGGGCAGCCCTTTCGGGCAGAGTTTCATACGTACCCCTGCCTTTGTCTTGGTGACGCGTCCCTTTTCTGACATCCGCGTCATCCAGGGAGGTCGGACTGGAAGTGCATGTGACTGCTGCAGCCTGTGATTGGCCTCTGATTGGCTGCAGCGGTCACATGGGATGAAACGTCATCCCGGGAGGCCGGACTGTAGGAAGAAAAAGAAGAGTGCTGGTTAAGTTCACTTTTAATACTATTCACTCCAGCGGTAGTCACTGTCCCAACTGCTGAAAGAGTTACTGCCAATCAGTTAACTCTTTCAGCACCCTGGACAGTGACTATCCCCTTACGTCGCCTAGCAACGCTCCTGTAATTACGGGTGTACACACGTAGCCACCCGTAATTACGGTAGCCCCATAGACTTCTATGGGCCTGCCGTGCCGTAATTACGGCCTGAAATAGGACATGTTCTATATTTTTCAACGGCACGGGTACCTTCCCGTAAGCATACGGGAAGGTACCCGTGGCCAATAGAAGTCTATGGGCCCGTAATTACGGCTCGTAATTACGGGCGTTTTTACGGTCGTGTGCATGGGGCATAAAAGTAAAAAAAAAATGTAACAGTAAGTGAATCTGTATAAGTTGATCTATATAAGGTATACCATTTACATTCACATTACTTGTTTAAAAAAGTTAATGTCCATTTAAAGGTTCACATTTCACAATCGAAATCTATTTAGTCACGTATGCAGTTTGTTAGACCTGATTAAGCTGGTGCAAGTACTTTGAAAATCCCTGTCAGAATGGCTGTATAATCCTTACTCCATGTTCCTATTTGATATTAAAAGAAACAGTTTATGAGTCCAAGAATATGAATGATGTAATCTCAATCTCCTCCCGCCTAGAGCTAACAAGCTCCTATCAGTGTCGCTCCTCCCCTGCACCATTCTGAGATCTCACATATGCTCAGTGCAATTTGTAAGTTCCCTGGTTCTGCAGTGAGAGCCTGTTGTTCAGCAGGAATTTTAGTGTTGAATTACAGCTTCTAACTTCATCTGCTGCTTTCTTTTACTGTAGAGCCAGGAGGGAGACTGCAGCTTGCACTGAGCATTTGTGAGATTTCAGCATGGTGCAGTAGAGGAGGGACACGGATGGGAACTTGTCAGCTCTAGGTGGGAGGAGATTAGGATTATATCATGCTTATACTTGGTCTCATCCATATACTTGGTCTCATAAAATGCTCATTTTAATATCGGGCGGGAAAATTTAGAAAATCCATGTTAAAGTGGCTGTATAATCTTTTTTTTCAAAGTAAGTACACCAGCTTCATCAGGTCTAAGAGATTTACTTAATAATGTATGCAGTTTGTATTGTAAATCTGGTGATAGATCCTATTTAAATATGTAATATTTCATTTGTTCTTCATATCAACATGCAGTACTTGCCTACGTCATTACAATAATTTGTAATGCTTGTTCAGCCATTCATTGTTCTACTTTTGTGTCTCACTAAGGTTGCAGTTGAGAAAAAGAAACTGAAGAAATTGGCAGATCAAAAGAAATCAATAGAAGAAAGATTTGACCAAGAAATGAAAAGGAGTAATAAATTGCAACAAGAAGTGGCTGGGTATAGGACAACAATCTTTCCTTTTTTTTTTTTTAATACCCTTATTTGTATAATCGTTTTGTAAATTCTTTATTTAAAGCATGAAAATTGTTGAGAAATTCTGCATTTAATATGAGTCTCATAAACTTTCATAAAGAAACTGGATTCCGGTCTACACATAAGACTCGGTGAATCGGTGAATTAGACTAGTGATAACTTGTCCGCACGGGGGACCTGAACAGAAGCTGTATTTTGAGAAATAATCGCTCGGTGAGAAAATAAAAAGCACGTATTTGTGCACAATGTCCATTACTAACGGGCAAAGGAATAATAATAATTTTCATGAGTGTGCGTCTTTAAAAAAATATATATATGGAAAAAAAATGCATATAAGGCAGCACCACTCAAACATTATCCAATTTTATTAGTAAGTAATACTTATGTAAGAAATGATAGAGACAGATTATTAAAAACATTTAAAAACACTCAAGGTGCAACAAACACGGCCCTGTCCCCTGTTCGGATCAGAAGCCCCCAACATGGTACACAAGTATCAAAGCTGAATATATGTTGGATCATATAAAATATAGTGCAAATATATTAAAGAAATGTATGCAAATATACAAAGGTGGTGTAACAATAAGGTGGGTATTGTACTAAAACAAATAATGCAATATCAAAGTCATAAGAAATAAAAAGGCATATCAAAAACTATCACCAAAATAATTCCCCCTACTGCTCAATTTTCGGAATGCCGTGCAGACATTCCCATAAGGAGTTGAAGGGGAAATTGGGGTGTAGTCACATGTCCGCATTTGTTGCAGAAATTTCTTCAACTTAAAATCCGTTCTATTCATCTAAATGAGGTTGATTGAATTCTGCAAGTTCCATTCAGATAAATGGATCAAATTTTTGCAGTCGCAGAAATTTCGACAACAAAATCTGCCGTGTGTGAATCCAACCTGATAGGAAATGTAAGTACTTCCTATGAGCTCACAGATAAAAAAAAAAAGAAAAGAAAAGTAGCAGCCAAGGAGACATACAACATGTTTTGGCCATTGTTTAGGAGGCAGCAGAAACCACAGGATCGCAACGCTCATGTAAAGATATGTCACTCGCTTCTCCGGTGAAATGGCTGATGGTACGCATACTTAATTTAACTAGAAAGCATTAGTTCTCTGTTACGTTATAAATTATATAGGCCATTTCTGCATGAAGTGATGGAGAAATCTATGGTGATGTTTAATGAATATTGCCAGACTCTCTAAAATCAAACTTTTCTTTGGCTTGTGATTTAATGTATATCTTCACTTAAGAGTGCAGGCACTATGGTTACTTAGGCAACTTTATAACTCTGAAAACTTTTCCTGCTGCGAAAGATCCTGGGGAGCCGGAACGCCAACTTTTCAGGCTTTCTCTCCTGCCATAAATTTTAAAGGGGTTTTCCAGACAGTAAAAATTGATGGCCGATCCTCAGGATAGGCCATCAATAGCTGATCGGTTGGGGTTCGACTCCTGGGACCCCTGCCGATCTGCTATTTTGAACGGGGTGCAGTTCTCGTACGAGTGCTGGTTCCCCTTCATTTCTATTTGCTCACTGTGAATTGTCGACACAGATGTAACGCCGCTTCACAGGTATTGCAGCTTTCTTCTCCATTTGAAGTGTATGGGAGAAAAGGCTGCAATACCTGTGAATCGCCGTTACACGTGTGTCGACGATTCACAGTGAGCAAGAAGAAATGAAGGGGAAACAGCGCTCCTACGAGCGCTGCACCCCCTTCAAGACAGCTGATCGGCGGGTGTCCCGGGAGTCGGACCCCGACTGATCAGCTAATCATGGCATTTGGATAGGCCATCAATTTTTACAGACTGGAAAACCCCTTTAAACTTCTTGCAGGGGATGCAATCACACACTTCACTGTAGATACACTTTAAGACTCCATTTACAGCCAAAATAAGTCCTTTTTTTTTATTGTTTTGAACTCACAAATTTGACAAACATACTGTATGTGTTATTGTGATTTATACCTATTGCTTTAAAAGTGTTGGTTATACATTTCATTGTTCTGCGCAGGCTAAAGAAACTTTTAAAAACTGCCAAGAAGAGACTGAAAGACTATGAAGGCCCTGAACACCGAAGTAGTTTGAAAGAAGGTTCCAGAAACTATGAAACAGATAGTGAAGTCTTAAAAATGAAAGACAAGGTTTGTATAAAATGTGTGTATGTATATATATATATATATATATATATATATATGTAAATTGCAATGTTTATTCTTCTATTATTTCTAATCCACGGTGAGGAAATGCTTTCAGAACAGTGGTTGTGCGTTCACACTGCTGCTCCATAGAACTTTATAGGAGATGTGGAAATAGTTGAGAGCTCTCTAGTACTAGTGATCGGTGAGGGTCACATTGCTTAGGTTTATGATCTTTTACAGTCCGTGTGATCTATTACCATCACCTTTAGGTTACAATGGCCTCCGGTTACAATATTTTCAGAATACAATGGTGTTTCCTGGGTCATTATAACTTGAAACCACATTCAACTTACAATGCCACACACACTGCCAATCAGAGGCAAATGTGATTGGCTAGAAGATCCAGCCAATCAGCATGGACATTTCTCTGGTAAAATACCTTCATTACTGAAGTACATGCACTGATTGGCTAGTAGCGCCTCTCTACAGTACTGTCTACCAGAGCCAGAATGAATTGCTCATTTGGGCACCAGGTGGCTCAATTTTATTTTTCTAGTACACTATGTACTGTACAGGATTCTGAAATTGCTTCTATACTCAACATAGAAAGGGATGTGCAGCTTCCAGCAGCTCTTTCTAACTTTTTAATGTGTAAGGACTTGTTTTATTTGTGTTTGTTTTTTTTTTTTCAATCTTCATGTTTTTCTTGTTTTGGGTTGACATTTTGGGGCTTTGGAACCAATTACTAGTTTTCCATAGAGTTATGGTCTCAAATTACAATGGTTTTAACTTACAATGGTCACCCTGAAACAAATTAATATTGTAACTTGAGGGACCAAGCTACCATATAGCCTGGGTTAAAGGAGTTGTCCGGGCACGGACAACTGATAACCTATCGACAAGATAGGTCATCAGTTTATGATCGTTGGGAGTCCGACACCCGGACCCCACACCAATCAACTATTCCGGCTGCCTCCGGGCAGCGGATGTCCATGTCGGAAGCAGATGGCTCCGATCCAGAATAGCGGCCGAGGTGCAGTACTTCAGCTCTGCAACCATTCAAGTGAAAAGGAGCAGAGACGCAGTTCTCCAGCACGGACGCTATGCAGTGTACGGAGCATTCTGCTTCCAGCTCCGAACTCTGCATACCGTGCATAACATCCAGTCCCTGGAGGCAGCCGGAGCAGCTTATCTGTGCGGGGTCCGGGTTTCTGCCCCCCACCGATCATATACTGATGACCTATCCTGTGGATAGGCCATCAGTTGTCTGTGCCCGGACAACCCCTTTAAAGAAACAGATGTTTGAGTGTCAAAATCCAATATATTAGGACCACGAACATAGTGCTATTTGCTCTGGACAACTTTTAATACTTGCATACTCTTCTATAGGAACATTCACATGTTTTCTAGAAAGAATGCCATGGCGTGTTTTCCGTGTATCCTCAAATTGAGTTTCAAGGCATCGTTTGTAGATTATACACTAAGGACCCAACCCATCTGCAACACTATGTAATACCAGACCACTTTTATGCTGTTGAATCAGTTTAGATGATTAAAGGGGTTGTCAGAGATAAAATTACTATGTGTTTATGCTTGTAATTTATTAATGTAAATACGTTTGTAACTTACTTACATTTTCCAAAGTGGCCCCGTTTCCAGATCCTGCCGTGGGGTACTTGACGGGTGACGTCACACTCTGCCCGCTGTCTTGATATTCAAGTCGGTTCCAGGTATACGACATGTCACTTGTGACGTGCCTTGTATGGGCTGTTCTGTTGTAACGCGCATGCGGTCCCTGCTCTTATCTCGAGAACAGCAGGGACCACGCATGCGCGTTACGGGCTGTACAGCAGAACAGCCCATACACGGCACGTCACAAGTGACGTGTCGTATACACGGAAAAGAATTGAAGATCAACACCGCGGCCAGAGAGTGACGTCACCCCATGGCAGGATCTGGAAACGGGGCCACTTTGGAAAAATGTAAGAATATTACAAATGTATTTACATTAATAAATTACAAGCATTAACACATAGTCATTGTATCTCAGACAACCCCTTTAAATCCCTTCTACTAAATAAATGTTGGTGTTTTTATAGACTTTGCTGGACCACAAAACATTTTAAATTACAAAATTATAGGGCATGACCTGAAAGGGTTATTCCCATCACACAAAGTGATGACATATCGCTGGGATATGCCATCACTTTGCGATCAGTGGGGTTTCCGACTGCCTGGACCCCTACCAATCCTGAAAATGAAGAGGCTGCATCGCTAATTTAGCGCTTATTTGCTTTCCTCGTTTTCCCTTCACCACAGATGCTACAGGCCACGAGGCTGTGCAGCATAGCCCTATTCATTTAAAAGGAGCTGTGTTGCTGGGGCGCTAATGTGCAGGGAAAAACAGTGAAGGGAATTTCAGCATGAAATTAGAGGGGCCACAGCGCTGCTTTTCTGCTGTGGCCCCTTCAATTTCATGATCTTTGGGGGTCTCGGCAATCTGACTCCCACCAATCGCAAAGTGGTGGCATATTCTAGAGATATACCATCGCTGTGTGTTCTGGGAATACCCCTCAAAAAGTGGGTAGTGTCTAAAGTTTTTTCTTAACTTTGAAATAAAATCAGCTACACACCTAAGGCTACATTCACACGAGCATGACCGTTTTACGCACGTAAAAAAACGCGTGTAAATCTGTCCGTGTGCGTTGCGGTATGCATCAGAGTGCTTTGCGAGTGGCATGCGTTTTTCACGCACTCGCAAAGCCCTTTTTTTTTTTTTTTTTTAAAGGAATTGACGCGCAAATCACGCACCGCACACTGATGTGCATCAGTGTGCGGTGCGTGGTTTTCACGCCCTCATTGGCTTCAATGGGCGCATAGGTGCATTAAGACGCTCCAATATAGGACATGCAGTGAGTTTCAGACCACAGACTCTCGCTGCGTGAAAACTCCTGCATGTGTGAACGGCCTCATTGAAATCAATGGGTCCGTGTGCTGCGCGTGATTTCCCTGTACAGCACTAAGGTGTGGGTGGCTATGAGGATCACACAATACATTTTACTGAATGTACATACAAACTTCATACTTGATGAGTGATGGTGTGTATGTATGTGTATATGTATATACATATATCATTTCGATTAGTCTTTCAACATGGAGTATGATGTATTTACATTTAATTTTATTTGTAATACTGCATCTTCTAGCTATTCAATGGATAGAGAACCTCAAAAAGTTTGCAAAGTTAGTTGTTTTTTTTAAAGCCATGTGCAGGAGAATTTTTCAAGTATATTGTTTCACTTCAGTTATAATATATCCTATAACCCAAAGCTGCATTCATATTACTTTAAAGCCCTGTTCACACAGATTTTTTTTTTACTAGTTTTTTGGCGCGGAAACCGCTCTGCAAAACTCGTCAAACGCCCAAAAATGGCTCCCATTGATTTCAATGGGAGTTGGACGAGTTTTTTTACCGCGAGCAAAAAAACTGCGTCGCGGTAAAAAGAAGCGACATGACCCATCTTGAGGCGGTTTCCGCCTCCAAAGCCCCATTTCAATCAGTCAGAAAGGGTAAAAAAAACACCTCGATGAGTGGTTTGACGAGTTTTTGTCAAACCACTGTGCAAAAAAACATCTGGAGCAGTTTTTGCAGGAGGAATTTGTGTGAACACAGCCTTAGGTTTCTACTGTGACCATGGGACAGTAATTTGTTGGGTTTTTTTTTCTTGTCAGACCTTTTACATTTGTCTTTATAAAATTTCTTGAATAACGCAGATTGAACAACTGTCTTCACAAATGCAAAGAGAATCCCACAGATATATGGAATTGGAATGTACAAACCGTGACCTGCAAGAAGAAGTGTCTACAAACAAGAAATTATACAGGAACATTGAAAGGCTAGAAAGAGGCAAAACACAACTAGAAGAAGAACTGGCCGAACTTAAAAGATGTATTGATTCAAGCAAGAAGAGTCAAAGTTACCTAGAAATGTATAAAAAGGAAGTGGATGAAAGGGGCAGACAAGAAGTACGGCAACAACTGGAGGAGGTCAATCTCTTTCTACAGGTATGAATTTCCTTACTATTTTTGTATTCTATATTTCATACTTTCAGTGGAATATCTGTAACATATTATAGCACGTTTATATTGAAGTGGGGTGAGCTATTTGCCACTAATGCATGTCCCTCTGAAAAGGACATGCAGGCAGCACTTGAGGAGGAGAGCCCTGTCAGTCAGTGGGTCCCCTCCAATTCGTGGTGTCGAGCAATCTAGCGCGCTGGCTGTCCTAACAGAGCATAAGCATCTTGCACATTCCGGTATTTAACCCTATCCAGCTGCAGACATTTTTCGGATTTTCACTTTTGGTTTTTCCTCCCCACCTTCTAAAAGCCATAACTTTTTTTTTTTTTTTTTTTGTTTTCAGTCGATATAGCCGTATGAGGGCTTGTTTTTTGCAGGATGATTTGTAGATTTTCGTGACACTATTTATTGTACCATATAATGTTGTGGGGAAAAAAATCCTTTGTGAGGCGGAATAGGAAAAAAAACAGCGATTCCTCAATCTTTTGGAGTGGTTAGTTTTTAGCGCGTTCGCCTTGCGATAAAAACGGCATGTTAACTTTATTCTGCGGGTCAATACGATTATGGCGATTATCAAATTTATATTGTTTTTTTTTTTATGTTTTACTACTTTTACAAGGAAAAAACTGATTGTTAAAAATAAAATGTGGTTTGCTGCCATATTCTAAGAGCCATGACTTTTTTTTTTATTTTTCAGTCGACGGAGCTGTGTGAGGGCTTATTTTTTGCGGGGCGGGCTGTAGTTTATATTGGTACCATTTTGGGGTACATGAGACTTTTTGATCACTTTTTATTACATTTTTATGGGAGATGAAAAGACCAAAAACATTGATTGTGGCATTTTTAATTGTATTATTTTTAACGGCGTTCACCATGCGGACTAAATAATTATATATTTTAATAGTTCACAGTTTTACGGATGCGGCTATACCAGTTATGTTGATAAAAAAAATTACATTGTGCTTGAGGGAAAATGGGAAAAGTTTTATTTTTTAACTTTTAAAGTTTTTTGATATATTTTAAAAAAACGATTTGACTGTATTTTTTTTTTTTTTTTTTAAAGTACCCGGGGGGACTTGCATGATATACTGCAATACTAAAGTATTGCAGTATATCGTTATACTGATCGTCTCCTATGAAGCCCTGCCGGAAGCCAAGTTGGCAGACATGGGGGCCTTCATCAGCCCCCCCAGGCTGCATGCCAACCATCTGCACAACGCAATCACATCACATTGCAACATTACAGGAGGCTGCCCCCGTTTATAACTACTTAAACTCCGCAGTTGCTATTGACCTCGGCATCTAAGGGGTTAAATGAGCAGGATCGTGCTCGTTACACTGCAGTGCCGGCTGTAAGACACGCTCATTCTATGGAGCGGGCTCAGCATGTGACCCCCGCACCATACTCCCCCACCCGACGTGCGTCGTGTATATACAGTGAATGTTGGGAAGGGGTTAAAGGGCTACTCGTGATAGTGGCACTCTAAGGCCCCCCAAGATTACCACAACGGGCCGTCACCAGCCCTTTCAAAGTAGTGTCTAATATTTTTTCTTCATTTTCAGGCACATGCATCTTCTCAAGACAAGCTAGAACAAATGAGAGCTGAAACCGATGCTTCAGTCAGGAGTCAGATGGAGCTTAGAATTCAAGACTTAGAATCTGAACTACTCAGGCTTAAGAATGCACAACTAGAAAACATGAGTGAGAGAGACTCCACAAAGCAGGAATTCAGCAGATTAAAGGACTTCTATTCAGAAGAACAAAAGGCGAGAAAATCTTTGACATCAAAACTAGAACGGTAAGTAATGTCTGGGGACATGTAGTACACATCAAACACTTAAAGGGATTTTCCCATTAAAAAAAGTATGCTAACTAATGTGGGGACCACGTAAGCTATTGGGCACAAACCTAATGGGCCAATTTTGAATATAATACACTTACATTTTAGTGTTTTTCATCACCCCGATTACTGGCGGGGCTGTGCGATGCTTTCCCACAATCCCCAGACTCCCTCCGTGCCTAATCTTCTCTCACTGCACATGCACAGTCCTGCAGCAGTAAAGTATAGGGAACCTAACAGCGGTGCATTCACAGAAGCACCACAAAGGGGACTGAAACAACTGCGCATGCGCGATTATCAAAATGGATTGACAATTGTGGACAATTCCAGCAGCAACGGAACTTCTTAATAGAGGAGGCCGATGGAGGTGAAGTAGTTAATAATTTGAAAATGGGCCGATACTAAAACTAGATCTATATTACGAATGTCTTTATTTGTTGATCATGCATCCACATAGCCCTATTTTCCAGTTGGAAAACCCCTTTAACATCTGTTAAAAAATATTCACAGAGCTAATGAAAGACTCGCAGAAGCCAACAGCAAACTTCTTAATGAAAGGCAAAGGAACAAGTCTTTAATTGCAAGTACTTTTCTAAACGGAAGCTTGGGTGCCAGTCCTGTTGTAGACGCAAGTCATCTTGCACGTCTCAGCAGCAATCTGCCATTTAGCAGAAGTTTGGGACTTAGTGGAAGTTTACTTAACACAGTCGGAAATAGTTTGGCTGCAAATCAAGTGGAGTCTTACTTTACTAAGGTCAGTTGTCATTTTTTTTCCTAAACAATGTTCTTTGATTTTTATTTTACAGGTACATACCAAATAATAGAGCTAGAGTAACAATTCCATAATACACATGTTCTATTTCTATAGACACGCATGTAAATAATTCCTGCATATGTACAATACTGTGCAAGTGAAGATGCTTATTAAACCCCTTCACGCACCAGGATTCACAGGTACGTCCTGGTGCAGGGGGAACAGTATGGAGCGCGCTCCATACGGTGCAGATGTCCGTTGTGTTTTACAGCTGACACCCAGGACTAACGGCCAGGAAAAGCGATCGCTCTGTTCCTGGCCGTGTAACCCCTCAAGTGCTGCGGTCAATTGCGACCGCAGTATCTGAGGCAATTTAAAGAGGTGAGCGCCAAAAGGCATCGAGATCAGGGGGTGACTGGTTGTAGCTTCCGTGCAAAGTTTTTAATAATATATTGAATCTCAACACTGTTTCAGATGCAGCAGGAGCTGGAAAAGAATATTGCTAAAGAACTAGATCAAGGTATGTTCTATACAATGACATCTGACCTAATGTGAGAATGTTGTGTCAGCCATTGTTTTCTGTCTCTCATGGCAACTACCTGTTATTATGTTTGCAATATCCTGCTGGATTGATTATCCCATCCAAAAGGTTACCAGTGTGCTTACTGATCTGTTCAAAGTATTGGGCTATACTCTCACATGGGTGGCCATAGTGGGGGTCGTGAGCCTCTTTTATGTAGCTCCTGACTCCCCAAACTTCCAAGTATTCCGGATTCAGTTCGACAGTCCCAGATTGCCCTGGTACATCTGCCCTGATAGGAAAGCGCAATACATCATAGATTACATCTGCCCTACAGAGCTCTCCAATACTGATTTCTGACTGAAGAGATGGGCACAGGAAGAGAGAAAGACATGTGGATTTGCTACTAGTGGAGTAGAGGGCAGTGCAGGACAATGAGAAAAAAATATGGGCACTGTAATATGGTATAAATGCATAGTGGTTTTGGGTACTATGTGGCTCTATTTTGGGGAGAATCTGTTGTGAGTCTACACTGTAGAACTGGTTTGCCATTGTTGTCACTAGCTCTGGGTACTGAGAAAGCAGTATTATTTGAAGATTACGACCAGCCACATGCACCCAACCGTATCCGCAAATACTGACCGTAAATACGGTTCCGTATTGCTTTATAGTCATCAGCGAATCATCAGCAACGTACCCTTTTCTGCTGAATGGTATCCGCAAATACGGTCCGTATTGCATCCGTATATACGGATCCGCAAAAAGAGGCCTGGTTGATGGGAAATCCCATTTGTGTTGCTTAGCAACACTTCTATATGTGCGGATGGCTATCGGTATTTGCGGATGCACCTCCGTAGCCAGCCGCAATTTTGGCTTCCCCCATAGACTTCTGTGGAGTCCGTGCCTCAATTGCGGACCAAAAACGGACATGCTCCATAATTCCCGACACAGACACTAATCCGTAGCGATATGGAAATGTGTCCACGTTCAATGGAAGTGAATGGGTCCGTTTTTGCGGTCCGCAAAATCTGAAGTTTTTTTACGGTCGTGTGCATGGGGCCTAAAGAAGGAACATTTGCTTCAGCACGTGCTTTTATTATCCCATAATCGAGGCTCCTGAACGCCAGCTGGCAGCTAGTCATTATTGTGGCTGCTAACCGTCCACTCCTGTAATATCGCAAACATTTTTGTGCCATGTGATTTTACTAGAAAGCTGCATGTGACGTGAGCGGGACTCTGACATACTTGCGTTACCAGCAGTAAAGGTGCTGGGCTCCCCTATACCACTCTAGTATAATCCTTCATTATTTCGGTTTGTTTTTGATTTTTAGCGAATGCGGAGCTGGAAACTGGATGTACCAGAATCTCCCCTGTTGGCTCAACAGCTGGTTCACTTAGAAACCTGAACGTGGACCAAGACTCCGTTTCAAGAGCAACGCAGCAATATCTAGAGGTTTTGAAGAAAAACTACATGTTTTAAACTGACATTGTTTACGTTAGATGGTTATGTTTAAAGGGTTTGTCCAGTTTTAGCTCATTTACTTTTAATCATGCAAAAAAATAATTTTCCAATGTACTTTCTTTATGAATTCCTCGTGGTTTTCAGGATCTCTTTTTGTCCAGTAGGAACATTAATTTCTCAAATTTTTTTTAGATCTCTGCTTGTTGTTATTCTATAGAAACATTGATTGTTTACTTCCAGTAGATAAAATTGTGTCCAGGTCATGTGATGGACACACAGGTGTACGGCTCGTTACAGTATATGTAGTACAGCTGTGTCTTGTTACGATCCCAGCACCTGTGTGTATATCACATAACCATGGACAGGATTTTATCCACTGGAAGTAAACTATAAATGTTCCTACTGAATGGCAAGTAGCAGAGATCTTGAAAACTGTGAGGAATTAATACAGAACACATATGGGAAGATTGTACAACTTTAATCATAAAAAATAACGTTAATTTTAATGAAAGTGGACAAGCCCTTTAAGTCGGTGTGAAAATAGTGCAATCATTTCTTGGTTGTGCGGTTTCCATATCTATCTTGCATTTGTCACAAAACAACATTCATGACTTTAGTATTTATTTCTTTTCTGTGTCCATCCTTTGTCCATGGCCACTACATTTGAATTTGTTTATCGCGTAGTGTTGTTTATGATGTATTTTAATAATTCAAAGTTTGTGACAGTATTTACTTAAGTGTTAGTGCCAACAAAGTTTAAGAATGTATTTTTGTAAAGATTTCTACACTGCTGCTAAACATAAGGTACAAAATATTTCCTATTTATAATAAGACAGGGCAGAAGACATTGTATGTATCTCTGTTGTCAATTACATTCATTTTTAGACTGCCTCATTTTATGTCATGGTCTTAATGTGAATCCTTATACCTCTAACAGTTACTGGTACAAAGCAAATATATTAGCTGCCAAAAGTGTTATGGCTGTGCTTTTAAATGTATAATATTTAAGTTTCAGAAGTTCCATTAGTTATTCATTTAAAGGGGTTGACCAGGAGTAGAAAATTGGGTTGGCTCTTCACTTCAGGGGTGCTGAGCTGCAATACCAGACACAACCCATGGACAAGAGTGGTAATGTTTCTGAATACAAAAGCAAACCTATTTTTCCAATTCTGACAACCCCTTTAAGTTCACCTTAATGGGAACCGGTCATCCGCATCTAAACACCTAAATCACTACCACCGATGCGTTACAGGTGTAGTGAGCACCAGCACTTTTTTGTACACTGCTGTGTACCTATTTAATCCCGATTTATTACTTTCCTGCCCTAATGTAATTTACCTGTAATACGTCACCAGAGCATCAGTCTTCTCTCTGCATCCCCACCTACCGCATGTTGATTGACGATTTTCTCTATTCTGGCGCTGGGCAAATCTTATCTCAAATCCTGTGCCTGCACTTTGTATTCGTTACCTAGCGCAGGATCATGCCCTCACCTCCCGGCTGCCCTGTGTTCTTCAGCACATTCCCTCTTGTATAGGGTGACGGCATCACATGACGGCCAGCCGGGAGGTGATGACATTATCCTGCGCTAGATAACTAATACAACGTGCAGGCGGGAGGTTTGAGAGCCTAGGAGAAAACAAAGGCTGTCAATCAAACCCAAGGAGGTGGAGTCAGACAGCAGTCATGAATAAGCCGGACTCCTCTCAGCTGCAGAACACATATCTCGCCTCATTTACATTGAGCGCGGGAAAACTCCGGAGACCAATTATTCAGGTAAAGGGGCTCGTTGAGAGAAGGTCAGCGATTATAGGAATAGCATTTTGGATAAACTACTGGAAAGTGTATTTAGTTTGGGGGGTACATTGGGGGTGGCAGATTCCTTTTAAAATAAAAGTTTATAATAAAGTCCATTTAGCATGTTCTAAAACTGAAAAAATAAAGGAATATATCTTATTCCTGGGTTGTTAAGTTATTAGATATTAATGTTACAGGAGTCCAGTTAAAAGGGTTTCTCTGTGTTCCCATGACAACACTCCCTGGACCTGTGCACTGGCAGTTCAGTGGTTTTACAAGGAAACTGGGCCAACGTTGGAACCAGACTGATTTCTTTATAATCTTTGTGCTATAAAAAGAAAAGTTGGATATTAATTGTTGTTAGAAGGCCAGTGTCCTAGTGATAACCCTGAGCTGCCAGAAACGGTGGCAGGAAGTGTTGTCATGAGGACGCAGGCAGAGAAGTGCTTTTCATATTTTTAAAACCTCTCAAATAAGAGTCTAATATAAATATTCTGCTAGTTCTCCTTCTAACTAGGATGTTTACAAATTGTATATATCAATGCTACAGCAAATCTTTCTATATTTCCTCTATATAAGCCTGTATGGTTTTACTTCTGGACGTCAAATTATTCTATTTTCAGTTACTACAAAAGAAAACTGCACACATCATACCAAATAAATACTTTATAGAAATTGCTTGCCTTTGTGAAGTCTTTTATAGAAACCCATTAATGTGACCACTTTAAACCTAATGAATGCAAATCTGAATGTTTGAGTGCATGTTCAGAACTATTTGATTGACTATTACCCAAATTAATTTAATGAATTATCCTATGTTCACACGCTTAGCAAAAAACGTCTGAAAATACGGAGCTGTTTTCAACGGAAAATCGCTCCGGCTATTCAGACATTTTTTAAGCCACTCGCGATTTTCGCTGCGTTTTTTACAGCCATTTTTGGAGCTGTTTTTCTATAGAGTCAATCAAAAATGGCTCCAAAAACGTCCCAAGAAGTCACATGCACTTTTTAGCGGGCGTCTTTTTACATGCCGTTTTTGGAAAATGAGGCGTAAAAAAAACGCCCCGTCGGAACAGAACGCCGTATTTCCCATTGCAATCAATGGGCAGATGTTTGGAGGAGTTTACGGCCCGAAAAACGGCTGAAAACACTCCATGTGAACATACCCTTAGACATCTATTGTTTTGAACTGGTGGTGTAGCAGCAACATCTGCACCTGTTTTCGACAAAATGGGGTCCTCGGCAGACGACATGATGGGTCCCCTACTATTGATCAACATTCAGAAAGACAAGAGAAACGGGCACAGTGATGAAACAGACATGTAAAAGTACATGATGTGGGGCTGGGGCCAGTCCACGCTAGCACATTATTGCAATGTCCTGTACCTCGTGAGCTAGGAGTTTAGTATGTACTGAAAACCTTGCTGGTGACTACAGTTCTCTTTATTTATACGTTACCAGAGAGGTGTAGTTTGTGGTCCCAACGTTGTAAATTGGAGTCTGTGCTCCCCAATTACATTACCAGGGAAACTTGCAGAATATATTCTTGTTTTTGGAATAAGAATAATAGGTAAGCATGCATGGCCACCTCTCAACAGGGTCACCATTCAACCCTTTGACCATACCGGTTTTATCAGATTTTAGGAAGAGCTGGTTTTGACGATGGTAAGAGATGGTTTTTCACTTTGATTTTTGCATGACTGACTGGTTCTTTTTTTTTTGTACTCTTTTTAAATATAGTTTTTATATTTTGTATTTTATTAATACAGTCTTAGGTCCCATGCGCACGACAATAAGAATTGTCCGTAATTGCGGAATGTAATTACTGTCTGCAATTACAGACCCATTCACTTCTATTGTCCACGGACACCTTCCCTTATATTTACGGTACGGTGTCTGTACCGTAGAAACCTTCTGCAAACGATAGGACATGTCCTCTTTTTACAGATCGTGCTCCCATACTTTATAATGGGAGCATGGGCCGCAAATGCGTGCCCGTAATTACAGACCATAATTACGAGCACGGTCGTGTGCATGAGGCCTTAGTGTGTAAAAATAGTGGGAAAAAAATTCACTTTTCCATTTTTTAATTACATTTTTGATTGTTTACCATTCTATTTATGTATTTATGATTATATATATATATATATATATATATATATATATATATATACACACACACTACCGTTCAAAAGTTTGGGGTCACCCAGACAATTTTGTGTTTTCCATGAAAACTCACACTTATATTTATCAAATGAGTTGCAAAATGACTAGAAAATATAGTCAAGACATTGACAAGGTTAGAAATAATGATTTTTATTTGAAATAATAATTTTCTCCTTCAAACTTTGCTTTCGTCAAAGAATGCTCCATTTGCAGCAATTCCAATTTGCTGAGGTAATCGGGAGAAATTTCACACCATGCTTCCAGAAGCTCCTCCCACAAGTTGGATTGGCTTGATGGGCACTTCTTGCGTACCATACGGTCAAGCTGCTCCCACAACAGCTCTATGGGGTTGAGATCTGGTGACTGCGCTGGCCACTCCATTACAGATAGAATACCAGCTGCCTGCTTCTTCCCTAAATAGTTCTTACATAATTTGGAGGTGTGCTTTGGGTCATTGTCCTGTGGTAGGATGAAATTGGCTCCAATCAAGCGCTGTCCACAGGGTATGGCATGGTGTTGCAAAATGGAGTGATAGCCTTCCTTATTCAAAATCCCTTTTACCTTGTACAAATCTCCCACTTTACCAGCACCAAAGCAACCCCAGACCATCACATTACCTCCACCATGCTTGACAGATGGCGTCAGGCACTCTTCCAGCATCTTTTCAGTTGTTCTGCGTCTCACAAATGTTCTTCTGTGTGATCCAAACATCTCAAACTTCGATTCGTCTGTCCATAACACTTTTTTCCAATCTTCCTCTGTCCAATGTCTGTGTGCTTTTGCCCATATTAATCTTTTCCTTTTATTAGCCAGCCTCAGATATGGCTTTATCTTTGCCACTCTGCCCTAAAGGCCAGCATCCCGAAGTCGCCTCTTCACTGTAGACGTTGACACTGGCGTTTTGCGGGTACTATTTAATGAAGCTACCAGTTGAGGACCTGTGAGGCGTCTATTTCTCAAACTAGAGACTCTAATGTACTTGTCTTGTTGCTCAGTTGTGCAGCGGGGCCTCCCACTTCTCTTTCTACTCTGGTTAGAGCCTGTGTGTGCTGTCCTCTGAAGGGAGTAGTACACACCATTGTAGGAAATCTTCAGTTTCTTGGCAATTTCTCGCATGGAATAGCCTTCATTTCTAAGAACAAGAATAGACTGTCACGTTTCACATGAAAGCTCTCTTTTTAATGCTCCAGATTCTCAACTAGTTCAAAGGAAGGTCAGTTTTATAGCTCCTCTAAACAGCAAAAGTGTTTACAGCGGTGCTAACATAATTGCACAAGGGTTTTCAAGTGTTTTCTAATCATCCATTAGCCTTCTAACACAGTTAGCAAACACAATGTACCATTAGAACACTGGAGTGATGGTTGCTGGAAATGGGCCTCTATACACCTATGTAGACGTTTGCAGCTAGAATAGTCATTTAGCACATTAACAATGTATAGAGTGTATTTCTGATTAATTTAATGTTATCTTCATTGAAAAAAACTGCTTTTCTTTCAAAAATAAGGAAATTTCTAAGTGACCCTAAACTTGTGTGTGTGTGTGTGTGTGTGTGTGTGTGTGTGTGTGTGTGTGTGTGTGTGTGTGTGTAAATATTATGATGATGATTGCAGTGTTTCAGGTTGATTGTTTTTGTCATATTTTATTTTTTTCATATTTTTGGCACTAGTTTTCCCATGTAGCTCCAGAAGCCATATCGACCCAATTAAAGGTCAGAACAAACCTGGTAAAGCAAGACCAATCAGATCTAATATGATCACTGGGCATCCTTCGCGATATGAGGAATCATGTATCTACTAAGGCTTCGTTCACATCTGCATCAGGGCTATGTTCTGGCTTTCCGTCAGATCAGAACCCTAACTGAAAAAAACGGAAAACATAGGTTTCCGTTTGCATCGCCTTTGATTTCAATGGTGACTGATTTGGTGCAACTACTAGGTTAACAACTACTTCTGCCTTCTTTCTCAGATGTCTTTTTATGACTTTAATCCAGACATCCAATCCTGTTGCTACACAATTGGCAGATGCGTTTCTGTAGCAACAATAATAGTCAGTGGGCAGTCATTAAGGACTTGATGGATAAGTATTAGGGTATATTCACATGGTGCGGTTTTGCCATGTTTTTTTGCCTAACAGCCATTAACCGCTCGGCATGAACGCATTCGTTTTTACCGCGGTTTCAATGCCAACTGCATAACGGCGGTAAAAACACATGCATTTTTGCAGTAATGGTCTTTGGCTGCGTGGCAAAACCACACCGTGTGAATACACCCTTACTAAAAACTATGAATCTGAGCACACTTGCGGCCATCTACTTGCAGGTACCCTCAGTTGCCCCATTTTTAGTTAGACAAGTAACAAGCACAATAAAGGTGGCCTATCAGTCAACCGATTATTCAGTTGCAACTGGTATACCGCCAAAATGTTACCTTCGCATTTCCCAAAATTAAGAAAATCATATCCTTCAGATAAAAGAAATCATCGTGTAGATGTGTGAGAAGATCTTTCACGAGTTTTGGAAAAAGGGTCTTTGCAGAGACAGAACAGCATTACAAGAGTTATCAACCGTATTAAACACCAGAAAACAAAGCTAGTGGAATTAAGGAAACCATTATTTCAGTTGAGGATGTCTTCGCATCTGGGTTCCGTTATTCTACTTCGTCATAGGAACAGAACGAGGATGCTGAATCTGTTGCATGATGGAAACCAAGGGAAGCCATTGACTTGTGTTCAGTCATTTTGCCAGACGAAATCACGATGAACGCTGCACTATTTTGTATGTCAAAAACTACGGAATCTGTGACTGAGGCTCCTAATGGAGCCCCGACACAAATGTTTCTCCTCCGCTTCTAGACAAGGTGCATTTTTGATATGCGTTTTTTTGTTTTGGTAGATAAACTCCCACATCTCTCAAAGGGAGTTCATCAAACATAAAAAAATGCACCATGTGAACCCAGCTTTAAAGTGCAGACTTGCCTTTAGATTTTGGATCATTGTCTCCGTGCGTATCCTATGCTTTAGCTGAGAGACGAGTGACTGGACATCATCCTCAAGAATTTTCTGGTACAGTGCAGAATTCATGTTTGCTAGTTTTCCAGGCCAAGAGTTAGTAAGGGTGTATTTAAACGTTGCAGTTGTGGTGCGTTTAAAACCACATCCGAAAACCACATGCGTTTTTACCATGATTTATTGTGTTTTTGAGGCAATTGCGATAAACGCAACGAAAAACGCATCAAATTACGTTAAAAAGCATGCGGTTTTTAATAAGATTTTAACTGCACCTCAACCACAACGTCTGAATACACCGTAAGGGTATGTTCACATAGCGTAAACACTGTGGAACTTACAACCGCATTTTCTGTGCGGAAATTCCGCCGCGGTTTTAAGAGGAAAATCTACATGCTGCAGATTGTAAATTCCGCACCGCAGGTCAATTTCTGTATCCGACCCTTTTGGCCGCAGGGAATTCTGGGCAAAATAACTGCAGTTTTCCGGCCAAAATTCCCATTGTGGAAAATTGCAACATTCAGCTGGCATGACGTTTCATCCCAGGAGACCGCTGCAGCCTGTAATTGGCTGCAGTGGCGGTCACATGGGATGAAACGTCCTCTCAGGAGGCCGGCCCTCTGACATCCAGGCCGGCCTCTTGGGATGATGATGATTTATCCCATGTGACCAAAACGTCATCCCAGGAGGCCGGCCTGCAGAACGTCAGAGGGAAGTATGAGGGTATGTTCACATGCTGAGTCAAAAACGGCTGAAAATTACGGAGCTGTTATCAGAGAAAACAGCCTCTGATTTTCAGACGTTTTTGAAGCTGAAAATGAAGTTTCTTTTAATTTGGAGCTTCTTTTGAGGCGTTTTTCATAGTGTTCAGGGTATGTTCACACGAGGGCGTCCGTAACGGCTGAAATTACGGGGATGTTTCCGCCTGAAAACATCCCCGTAATTTCAGTAGTAACGGCATGTGCAGGCGCTTGAACGCCGCGTCCATTACGGACGTAATTGGCGCCGCTATTCATTGAAGTCAATGAATAACGGCTCCAATTACGGCCAAAGAAGTGACAGGTCACTTCTTTGATGCGGGCGTCTATTTACGCGCCGTCATTTGACAGCGGCGCGTAAATTACGCCTCGTGTGAACAGACAATGAGCAGATGTTTGTCAACGCTATTGAGGCGCTATTTTCGGACGTAATTCGTGGCAAAAACGCCCGAATTACGTCCGTAATTAGTGCGTGTGAACATACCCTTAAAGTAAAATCAGCGCCAAAAAAAACGCCTCAAGAAGTGACATGCACTTCTTTTTACGCTCCTTTTTTTAAAACAGCGGCGTAAAAATATGCCCCGTATAAACTAAATGCAGCTTTTCCCATTGATTTCAATGGACAAATGTTTGTAGGCATTCAGCTACACCTGAAAACCACAAGTGAACATAGCCTATTTTCGGCCGTTTTTCAAGCCATAAACGGCTGAAAAATCTCAGAAGCTGAACGCCTCCAAACATCTGCCCATCGATTTCAATGGGAAAAACTGTGTTCTGTTCTCAGATGTTTTTTATTTTTTTTGCGACTTTTGTGGAGTAACCGCCGCGATTCTGCCGCAGAAGTCGCAACACTTGCGGGTTTTAGATCCCCATTGAATTAAATGGGGAAAACCTGCAACAAAAATACTGGCGATTCCACAACCACAATTGACATGCTGCCACTTAAAAAAAAAAAAAGCTACAAAAAAACGCACCGCAGGTCAATTTGTGTACGGAATCTCCACATATCACATACGCAGCGTGTGGATGAGATTTCTTGAAATCTTATCCACTCCTCTGCTACTGTATTATGCTGCGGATTTTCCGCAACAAAATACGTCACGGAAAATCTGCGGTATTTACACCATGTGTGGACTAGCCCTAAAGCATCCCTATACAATCACCACCATATTTTTTTTTTTTTTTTAGTAAATCTCACCCATTACTTCCACAAAGTCTGCCAATTAAGGCGTGGCGTAAGAAAGAGAAAAGTGTCTAGTGAGTTGCATCGAATTTACCATTGTGATACATCTGCTTGCTGAAAGAAGGGAAAAACCTCCTGCCCTATCTAATTGTATTCTGCTCTAGAACCTCCCACTTATATCAATAGGAGGCAGGGTGGGAAAAACAGCACTGTGGAGTTTGGTGTTTTTTGTAAAAAAAAAACGCTGGCAGATTTTACAAATCAAGGTTCCCAAATAAAAAAAAGCCACAAAAAAATGCCCCTGATGAAAACGCCTGCGTTTTAAAAACTGCCTACACATCCATTTATAGGCAGAATTTTTAGTGTGAAAATACGCTAAAAGGCACGGCAGTGAAAAACAGCCGTGTGAAGGCCATTTAACGGTAGTCACACGGCCATTTTTAGAACAATGAAGTTTTATGGGTGTATTCACAGGCCCGTTGGTTTTTTTTTTGTGTCCGTTTTCATACAATTGGCAGCACTGCTGTAGCACGTGAGCAATTGGTTCTCCCCGCCATTTCGTGTTTTTTTTTTTTTTTTGTGATGCAGCCTGCGCGATTCCATCATCATGCTGCCTGGATCATTCTGCTGGAGTAGGCCTGGTCAGAAGAGACCAAGTCTTCATCGCTGGAGTAGAGGACGGTGCGGGGAAACGTAAGGGGGGCACTATCTACGCGAGTGTGTTTGGCACTATCTACAGGTAATATTGTGGCACCATCTACATGGGCACTGTGGCACTATCTACATGGGCAGATATTTTAACCACTTCCTGACCAGGAGCTTTACACCCTTCCTGACCAGGCACATTTTTAAGTTTTAGCCATTTGCCAATTTAAAATCAAATTGTTCTATTATTTTTCCAACCTACATGTATTTGGTCTTGTTTTTTTCAGAACATATTGGGCTTCCATATTGTGTAAAAAAAAAATAAGATAGATTTTACTTTTTTTTTTAAATATGGAAGGAAAAATGGAAAATAAAGTTGAAAAAGATGTGAATGTGATATTAGGTGATTTTTTTTTTTACATCTGGTGCATGCCACTGGGTAAACACATCTGAATACATATTTGGCAACTTCTACCGACTTCAACGATACCAAATATGTGTGCATTTATTACACGCTGGGCGCAAGGCGGAGCTTACAATGAATGGTGCGCAAACTGGCTTTTAGAGAAAAAAATTCCAAAGCTGGTTCGCTGACACCATACGACCATTACAGATGTTGTGGTGTTTCCAGTCCACAAAAACTGATGGCCTATCCTAAGGCTAGGCCATCAATATCTGATCGGTCAGGGACCGGCACCCCCGTCGATCTCCTGGAGCAGAATCCCCAATCCCCGGCCACAGTGTTGCCAAAGCTGTGGCCGGGGATTCCGCTCCTACAGAGAGCAACAAAATACCCTCCTCCTCCTCACATGCACTTCGCACTGTGAGGAGAGAGAGCGAGTGACGGAAGACATGGCCGTCACTCGGAACTCATTCAAATGATGGCCGTGTATTACCCTACCCCATAGACTTCTATGGGGGCTGGGAAAACGGCCGAAAATAGGGCATGTCTCATTTTTTGACGGCCGGGTTTACCTGGCCGTCAAAAAATCGGTTGTGTGAATAGCCCCATTTGGGGTCTATTGTTCCTACTGTGGCTGTGTGACGGATGTTTTTTGAACGGCCGTCACACGGCCGGGAAACCCTGTCGTGTCAATATGGCCTTATCCTGAGGATAGGTCATCAATTTTTGTGGACTAGAAAACCCCTTTGACCCCCCCCAAAAATGATTATTTTATGGAAAGTAGACCCCAAGGTATTAATTTAACGACACATCAAAGATTTGAAAATCTGCCGTGTAAAATGTCTGCAGCATGCAGATGAGTTTTGTAAAATCTCATCTACTTACCTTGTACTGTAATCCGCTGCAGACTTTGCCTGCGCAGGTAAAATTTGCAGTGAATCCGCCAAATCTAACGTCACTCTAATGCCCAAATCACACAGTTTTTTGGTGCTGATTTTGACGTGGAAACCGTGTCGGAATCAGCACCAATATACAGCCGAAATTGTTGTTTTTTCCCAGGGGGCTGGGAGGTAGAAAAAGCGTTTTACGCCCACGTTCCTCAATGTCCTTAGACGAAAAACACGGCAAAAAAGTGTAGGCAGGTAAAAATCTGCCTCGAAATTCCTTCTGGAATTTTGAAGCAGATTTTTTTTCTGCCTGCAAAATACTCAGTGTACAGGTTGTCCGACCAAAGATCGCTATGTCCCATAGCCTACACCGCAAGTAATGAAAGTCAATGTGGTCACGTTGGGACCTGCAAGTAACTGCGACACCACAGTTTATATTTCCTGCAACGGTCATGTCATGGCAACTTGCGTGTTGCGACACAACCACATTGACTTTTATTACATGCAATGTAGGCTATGGGACATAGCGATCTTTGGCTGGTTGACCTGTGTCGTGCGTGGCCAAAGTCGCCATGTAGCAGATAGACAAATTAATTTATAGAGAAAAATTTTATTTAAAAAAAGTGTGGTGTGTTTGTTTTTTACATTACATTATTCTTCTCCCTCTCTCGCAGTCTGCCAGAGAGGGAGAAGATTCAACTGGTGATCGCTGTGACAGGCTGTCACAGCGATCACCTGACCAGAGACCACACTGAGGCTCGGTCATACAGCTGTCTCTAGACACCTGTATCATGGAGCTCCTTACCGTCGGCACACATATGATCGCTGTGACAGGCTGTTACAGCGTTCACATAGCTGAGCGCCTTACTGTCGGCACACAAGCGCTGCTAGGAGGAGCAATGTGATTGCTGTGACACGCTGTCACAGAGATCACATGACCGGAGACCACACTGAGTATCACGGAGCTAAAGGCCGCTGGGGAGCGGCAAACCTGCTAACTCTGCAGGACGTTCTGGAACGGCCCTGCAGAGTTAATTGCGGACCGGCTGGACGTTTATGGTCTATGGGCGGTCCGGAAGTGTTTATAGAGGCTCTGTCACCACATTATAAGGTCCCTATCTTCTACATAATGTGATCGGCGCTGTAATGTAGATTACAGCAGTGTTTTTTTATTTAGAAAAACAATCATTTTTGACTGAGTTATGACCTATTTTAGCTTTATGCTAATGACTTTCTTAATAGACAGCTGGGCGTGTTTTACTTTTTGACCAAGTGGGCGTTGTGAGAAGTGTATGACGCTGACCAATCAGCGTCATACACTGCTCTCCATTCATTTTAGTCAGCACGTAGTGATCTTACTAGATCACTATGTGCAGCCACATACACACTAACGTTACTGAAGTGTCCTGAGAGTTAATAGGCGATGTCTATTCACAATCCCGACACTTCGGTAACGTTTTTGTGTGACTTATAGCACAGCACTGCGAGATCATGCTGAGCTGTCATTTACAGCGTAATCTCGCGAGATTACGCTTGCTGTGCTGTAAATCGCACACAAACGTTACCGAAGTGTCAGGATTGAGAATAGACATCACATCCTGGCTGGTAGTGATGTCTATTTACTCTCAGGACACTTCAGTAACGTTAGTGTGTGTTTATGTGGCTGCACATAGTGATCTAGTAAGATCACTATGTGCAGAGTAAATGAATGGGGAGAAGTGTATGACGCTGATTGGTCAGCGTCATACACTTCTCTCCAAAACGCCCACTTAGACAACTGGGCGTGTTTTACTTTTTGACTATTAAGAAAGTCATTAGCATAAAGCTAAAATAGGTCATAACTCTGTCAAAAATGATCGTTTTTCTAAATAAAAAAACACTGCTGTAATCTACATTACAGCGCCGATCACATTATGTAGAAGATAGGCCACTTATAATGTGGTGACAGAGCCTCTTTAAGGGGGTTGGGACAAAAAAAAAATGAAATTCGTCCATTTTTTTTGTAACAGCTGTGAAACAGATGAAAATTTTGAGACCTACTGAAGCAAAACGTCCGTGAAAAACTCACAGTTGACCATAGCCTACGACAGTATTAACCCCTTTCCTCTTTGGCCACTTTTGACCTTCCTGACAGAGCCTAATTTTTCAAATCTGACATGTTTCACTTTATGTGGTAATAACTTCGGAATGCTTTTACCTATCCAAGCGATTCTGAGACTGTTTTCTCATGACACATTGGACTTTGTTACTAGCAAAATTTGCTCGATACGTTCAGTATTAAATTGTGAAAAATGAAAATTTTTGCAATTTTTCGCTAAATTTAAATGTATCTGCTTGTAAGACAGGCACTTATACCACACAATTGTTGTTAATTAACATCCCCCATATGTCTACTTTAGATTGGCATCGTTTTTTGAACATCCTTTTATTTTTCTAGGACGTTACAAAGCTTTGAACTTTAGCAGCAATTTCTCACATTTTCAAGAAAATTTCAAAAGGCTATTTTTACAGGGGCCAGTTCAGTTGTGAAGTGGCTTTGTGGGCCTTATATATTAGAAACCCCCAAAAAGTCACCTCATTTTAAAAACTTCACCCCTCAAAGTATTCAAAACAGCATTTAGAACGTTTCTTAACCTTTTAGAGGTGAAATTCACAAATTTTCATATTTTTTTGCAGAAATAAATTTTTAATCCATTTTTTTTTGTAACACAGAAGGTTTAACCAGAGAAATGCAACTCAATAGTTATTGCCCTGGTTCTTCAGTTTTAGGAAATATCCCACATGTGGCCCTAGCATGCTTATAGACTGAAGCGCCGGCCTCAGAAGCAAAGGAGCACCTAGCGGATTTTGGGGCCTTATTTTTATTAGAATATATTTTAGGCACCATGTCAGGTTTGAAGGGCTCTTGCGGTGACAAAACAGTGGAAATCCCCCAAAACTGACCCCATTTGGGAATCTACACACCTCAAGGAAATTATCTATGGGTATAGAGAGCATTTTGACCACACAGGTTTTTTACAGAAATTATTGGAAGTAGGCCGTGAAAATTAAAATCTAAATTTTTTCCAAAGAAAATGTAGGTTTAGCGATTTTTTTTTTTTTTTCTCATTTCCACAAAGACTAAAGGAGAAAAAGCACCTGCAAAATTTGTAAAGCAATTTCTCCCGATTAAAACAATACCCCGTGTGTGGTCAAAAACGGCTGTTTAGACACACGGCAGGGCTTAAAAGGGAAAGCGCGCCATTTGGCTTTTGCAGCTCAAATTTAGCAGGAATGGTTTGCGGAGGCCAGGTCACATTTGCAAAGCCCCTGAGGGGACCAAACAATGAAAACGCCCGAAAAGTGACTCCATTTAGGAAACTACACCTCTTGAGGAATTCATCTAGGGGTGTAGTGAGCATTTTGACCCCACAGGTGTTTCATAGCTTTTATTAGAATTGGGCAGTGAAAATAAAAACAATCCTTTTTCTTCAATAAGACTAAGATTTAGCTAAACATTTTTCATTTTCTCAACAAATAAAGGAAAAAAAGAACCCCAACATTTGTAAAGCAATTTATACAGAGTACGGCAATACCCCATATGTGGTCATAAACTGCTGTTTGTGCACATAGTAGGGCTCAGAAGGGAAGGAGCGGCATTTGGCTTTTGTAGTGCAGATTTTGCTGGATTGGTTTCTGGGCGCCTGTGGGACCAAAACAGTGGAAACCCCCCAGAAGTGACCCCATTTTGGAAACTACACCCCTCAATGCATTCACCTAGGGGGTGTAGTGAGCGTGTTAACCCCGCAGGTGTTTTGTAGAAATTAGTGTGCACTCGATGTTGCAGAGTGAAAATGGTAATTTTTCCATAGATATGCCAATATGTGGTGCCCAGCTTGTGCCATCATAAGACAGCTCTCTAATTATAATGCTGTGTTTCCCGGTTTTAGAAACACCCTACATGTGACCATAATCTTTTGCGTGGACACTTGACAGGGCTCAGGAGTGAGAGAGTACCATGTAAAACTGAGGCCTAATTTGGCGATTTACAAAGTATTGGTTCACAATTGCAGGGCTCAGATGTGAAATAATAAAAAGAAACCCCTGAGAAGTGACCACAGGTCTTTTCCATAAATGAATGCGCTGCGGATGGTGCAAATTAAAAATTTATATTTTTCCCTAGATATGCCATTTCAGTGACAAATATGTCATGCCCAGCTTGTGCCACTGGAGACACACACCCCAAAAATTGTTAAAAGGGTTCTCCCGGGTATGGTGATGCTATATATGTGGAAGTAAACTGCTGTTTGAGCACGCTGTAGGGTTCAGAGGGGAGGGGGCGCTATTTGGCTTTTGGAGGGCAGATTTTGCTTGGTAGTAGTTTTGTTTGAGTATTACTGGTGTTTCCGTTTATAATGTGGGGCATATGTAAGCTGGGCAGAGTATATCAGGGGCATAGTCAGGTGGTATAATAATGGGGTAAAAGAACAATAAAATAATCCATAGATGTGTGTTACGCTGTGACACAATCCTTTCTGCACAGGCCAGTGTCGCACTGATAAATGTCCTTCCTTATCCGTCTTTTGGTACACACTGCGCATCTTTGCATTTGGGGAATTTTGCTGGGAAAGTGTTGTCCTGGTATAATACGGGCACCCTCGCTTCCAGCAGATATGTTTGGACCCTCCCCTTCCTAGTTCCCCTAAGTAATTTTAGGGCCTTGATAAATCACCTCTTGAAACGGAAGAAATGTTCCCCTCGGGCCGGCACAACTGCATATTTTTTATTTCCTGACTTATTGTAGCCTAAACTAATTTCATTTTTTCATAGACGTAATGGTATGAGGGCTGTTTTTTTTGCGGGACGTCCAAGTAACCAAAAAAACGCAATTCTGGCATATTTTTTTTATACAGCGTTCACCATGCGTTATAAACTACATGTTAACTTGATTCTGCAGGTCAGTCCGATTCCGGCGATACCTAATTTATAGAACTTTTTTATGTTTTACAACGTTTTGCACAATAAAAAAACTTTTGTAAAAATAATGTATTTTTTCTGTCGCCATATTATGAGAACCATAACTTTGTAACTTTTTCGTCGACGGTGCTGCATGAGTGCTTGTTTCTGGCGAGACGAGCTATAGTTTTCATAGGTACCATTTTTGGATACGTGCGACTTTTTGATCACTTTTTATTCCAATATTTGTAGGGCAAAGTGACCAAAAAACAGAAATTCTGGTATTTTTTCTTTTACGCTGTTTACTGCGTGCAATAAATAATATAATTTTATAGCTCAGGCCGTTACGGTTGCGGCGATACCAAATACGTATGGTTTTAAAAAAAATTCAATAATAAAGGACTTGATAAGAGAACAGATTGTTTTATTTTATTACTTGAAACTTTTATTATGTTTTCAAACTTTTTTCACTTTTTTTTTAAAACTTTTTTTCAAGTCCCACTAGGGGACTTGAAGGTCCAACTGTATGATTTAGGCCTCCAGTTGTCATTGCAGCTACCGGAACCCCGGCAATTTCATTGCTGGGGTTCCGATGAGCTGCAAACACCTTAAATGCAGCGATTGTGTTAGAGCGCTGCATTTAAGGGGTTAATGGTGGGGATTGAAGCTAAGTTCGGTCCCCGCCATTACAGCCGGATGTCAGCTGTAAGATACTGCTGACATCCGGCTTCTGAGCCGGCACCAAGCATTTGGCGCATGGTTACAGCAAAATACAGGAAGCACTAGCTTTCCATGACGTATCCATGCAGCAAATGTCGGGAGGGGGTTAATTAGTTTGCCCCAATGCGCTTATCGTGGAATGCTTTATTTATTTTCTATTAGATACTAGAAAAAGTACCCGGTGCTGCCTGGGTAGAACGTTTTGGTCTGTCTGTTTGTGTCAAGGATGCCCAGGAGGCCAATCCATGCCCTCATATTTTCTTGATTTCTGGGGAAATCGCTGGTAGCCCTATATACCCCGGCAGTTACACACTGTTTATTTAAATTTTAACTTCCTAAATACCTAACAGATAAACTAGTAGGAAATGACGTTATACGATTGTGACAGAGCCTGTTGATTAACAACATTGGTAGTTTTATTACCAGTTGGCCATAGACTATGGTTGGATCATAATTGAAAAACGGCATCTTGCATGAAAGCCCACTCATTAGCACTCTGTACAACACCAGCTGGCTTTTCCCAGTAGGCCACATTTTTGCCCAGTCTCTTTCTTATGGGGGTATGCTCACACAGGCTATTTTCAGCCCTTTTTCGGGCCGAAAACGGCAAAAAACGCAGGGGCTGAACGCCTACAAACATCTGCCCATTGATTTCAGTGGGGAAAAACGGCGTGCCGTTCCCACGGGGCATTTTACGCGGCTTTGTAACTAAACGCCTCGTAAAAAGAAGTACACGTCACTTCTTGAGCCATTTTTCATTGACTCCATAGAAAAACAGCTCCAAAAACGCAAGTTGCTGAAAATCAGGGGCCATTTTCCTCTGAAAACTGCTCAGTATTTTCAGCCGTTTTTTGTTAAAGGGAATGTGTCACTATAAATTATTATATATTTTTTTTCAGTTAGTATATAAATGATTATACATTGCTTTAATTTTTTCACGAGTCAGGAAATATTATATTTCCATGTACTGTTCACTAGAGGGAGCAATTCCCAAAATTGCAGCATTGGTAATGTGGTAAAGCAACCTCATTGCTTTATGCTGCAAATTTGGAGTAGACACACTCGCTCTGGTGTCCTCACTCAATCCCCCCCCCCCCTCCTTTATCCTGGCTAGTGCACATACAAACACACACATCACATACACAAACATAACTTGCCTGCTCCTGCTGCCGCCGCCGTCTCTAGTCCTTGCGTCTGCGCTGCCTTGAACATATGGCCGGAAGCCGCGACCGGAAGTAGTCATCTTACTGTCCGGCCGCGGCTTCCGGTCCACATGAAAATGACGCCGGATGTTGCTCTACCAAAGATCTTCCTTTTGGTCTGGGTGGGAGCGATGCATGCGCCGTTCCCACACAGACGGCATACTCTATAGTGAATGGAACGGCTCCCGTTCGCATTCTCTATGGGGTTGCATGTGCCGTATTCCATCTCTGTGTGTCGTTAATCGACACATGCAGAGATGAAAAAAAAAATGGCAGCCTCCATAGAGAAGTAAAAGTTAGAAAAAATAAAGTACAACACAAAAACAAAAATAACTAAAATTTATTTTAATGACATACTAAAAGCAATATTATATAAAAAAATATATTTTGTGACACCTTCCTTTTAAGCGTGTGAACATAGCCTTAAAGTGTCATAAAGACAGACTGCTTTAGCTGAGGTCAATCAGTTTATTTGTTTTTGCTTTTTTTTCCACATCCTAGATAAGCTATTGTCTTAGGCTACATTCACACGAGCACGACAAATATATGCGTGTAATAAAAATAAAAAAAACACGTAATCTGTGTATCTGTGCTTTGCGAGTAGCGTGCGTTTTTCCACACACTCGCAAAGCACTTTTTTTTTTTAATGGAATTAATGTGCAAATCACACACAGCACACAGATGTGCATCTGTGTGCTGTGCGTGGTTTTCTCGCACCCATTGACTTCAATGGCCACTTAGGTGCGTGAAAACGCACCAATATAGGACATGCAGTGAGTTTCTGCATGTGTGAACGACCCCATTGAAATCAACGGGTCCGTGTGCTGTGAGGCCGGGAGGCTTAGGCGGAATCAACCGAAAGAACGAACAGGACGCTTCTTTTTCCCGCTAGCAGAAAACAGAAGCGTCCGACTCCAATTGAAACAATTGGGAGGTGGAAATTTGCGGCAGATTCTGCCACAAATTTCTTCCGTGTGAACATACCCTTAGTCTTCCCTGCATCACATTACTGTACAGCACCTGATGTAAAGCCTGTGTTTCCCATGATGATCAGCGAGCTCTTTACAAACACAGAACTCCTGTAACTCAATCAGTGCATAAGTAATGCAATCTATTTAAAAAGTTACTCTACTTTTGTTGTTAAAGGGAAAGTGTCGCTAGAAATTATTTATTTTTCAGTTAAACAATATTATTTGAGTGATTACACATTGTTATAATTTTTTAACAAGTCAGGAAATATTATAAATTAGATTCTAATTTATAACATTTCCATGTGCTGGGCACTAGAGGGAGCAGTTCCCAAAATTGCAGCATGGTCAATGTGGTAAAGCAACCTCATTGCTTTATGCTGCAAATTTGGAGTAGACACACTCGCTCTAGTGTCCTCACACAATCCCCCCTCTCTTATTCTGGCTAGTGCCAGAAGGAGGGGGTTGAATATTCAAACCTCCTACACTGTGTCGCCATTTTTTGAGTGACTGCACAGTGTAGGAGGATTAGATACAGGGCTCAGCAGACAGTATAACACGAACATAATACACACATGACATACACGAACATAAATTACCTTCTCCTGCCGCCACCACTCCCATTCCTTACACCTTCGCTTCCTTGAACATATGGCCGGAAGTAGTCACCTTACTGTCCGGCAGCGGCTTCCGGTCCACAAGAAAATGGCGCCGGATTTCGCTCTGCGAACGAGCTTTGTTTTGGTCTGTGTGGGAGCGGCGCATGCGCCGTTACCACACAGACAGCGTTCGCACTCCCTATGGGGTTGTATGTGCTGTATTCCATCTCTGTATGTGTCGTTAATCGACACAGATGAAAAAAAAATGGCAGGCCCCATAGAGAAGTAAAAAGAAAAAAGTTTAACACAAATAAATAAAATTTATTTTAATATCGCACTAAAAGCAATATTATAAAAAAAAAAATTATTTCATGACACCTTCCCTTTAATTTTATATGCAACTTGTACAATGATTTTGAAAGTGAACATATGCTTTTAAGAGCACCACTGCCCCTTTTTTCTAAAAAAAAGGCAAAAAAACAAAACGGTGGGGATCACAGGGCACAGAACGCACTGATGACATCTTCTGACAGGTCCATAGAGGCTTTTAGCCGCTTGCAGAAAAAAAAAAGCGGCATGTTCTTTCTTGCAGCGGTTCCACCTCTGACCTCCCATTAAAATCAATAAGAGGCAAAAAAAGCGTTTTTCGCTGCATTTTTTGCCCGCAACCCTCAATGGCCGACGGCAAAACATGCTGCGAAAACAGCAGCAAGAATATGCAGGCAGGTCAAAATCGCCTGAAAAATCCTCCGTGTGAACAGGGCCTTAATCTTCGAGTCACAGGGGCGTTGCGCATCTCGGACGTGAAAAACTGCCATTTCTCACGTCCGAGGTTCATCCGTGCTCTGCGGGATGCGATATCACGCATCCCCCCCCCATAGACTAGACATGTCCTATTTTCTCACGGACCCTTCACACGGTCCGTTTAAACAGCGGCCGTGTGAACGGCCACATTGAATTTTATAGGTCCGTGTGACACCCGTTGTTTCAACAGCCATCAAATGGACATTTAACACGTTCGCGTGAATAAGACCTTAGGGTATGTTCACACGGCCTATTTACGGACGTAATTCGGGCGTTTTTGCCCCGAATTACGTCCGAAAATAGCGCCTCAATAGCGCTGACAAACATCTGCCCATTGAAAGCAATGGGCAGACGTTTGTCTGTTCACACGAGGCGTAATATACGCGCCGCTGTCAAATGACGGCGCGTAAATAGACGCCCGCGTCAAAGAAGTGACCTGTCACTTCTTTGGCCGTAATTGGAGCAGTTATTCATTGACTCCAATGAATAGCAGCGCCAATTACGCCCGTAATTGACGCGGCGTTCAAGCGCCTGCAGATGCCGTTACGGCTGAAATTACGGGGATGTTTTCAGGCTGAAACATCCCTGTAATTTCAGCCGTAACGGACGCCCTCGTGTGAACATACCCTAAGAGTATCAAAGTGACAGTTAGGCATTCCCATCCCCTTAGAGGTTGAACAAATAAAGAGTAAAGTAGTAACATTACAGAACATAAAAACGTATAAACATTTTAATTTATATAATAAGGTAGAATACACTTATAATAAAAAGATGCAGACAGAATGAGATTTATCCAAATGCAATAAAAAAACCATGTACAGCTCTAGAAGTTCACGTCTTCAATTTACAACAGAGTTCAGAGGTTCAGCTCGAATATTCCCCAAGTCCAGTGCAGAGTCGGTCTCTTCGTCAATCTCTCCGATAACAGCCCTGTAGAAACATTTACAAGTTTTGAGGATCTTGTTGAACTGTTAGTTGTTATTGTTCCACTAGACGACTTTCGTTACTTACTGGACCCATGATAATTCTGCATTGACTTGCATCAAAATTTTTTATTTCTTCAATGAAAAGATATTACACAAAATTCAGAGCACAGAGCGGTTCCACACCAACTGCACATAAGTCCCAACCGACTCCATGTTTGTGGAAAAGACCACTGCCCGGATAATGTATTTGTTCTAACTACACTAAAATTGGCCATAGACTTGAAGGATCGACCAACAAACTAATAGGTGACCATAAGGCCTCATTCACACAAGCGTATTAGATTCACGTGCGTAAAAACGCACGTGAATCTGGTCAGTGTGTGTTGCGTTATGCATCAGTGTGCTTTGCGAGTGGCATGCGTTATTCACGCACTCACAAATCACTTTTTTTTAAATATATATTTTCAATTGAATTGATGTGCAAATCACGCACCGCACACGCATCCGTGTGCAGTGCGTGGTTTTCACGCACCCATTGACTTCAATGGGCTCGTAGGTGCGTAAAAACGCACCAATATAGGACATGCAGTGAGTTTCACGCAATGGACTCTCGCTGCGTGAAAAATCACGCATGTGTGAATGGCCCCATTGAAATCAATGGGTCCGTGTGTTGTGCGTGGTTTCAACGCATAGCACAAGGATGTGATTTACGCTGGTGTAAATGAGGCCTAAGTAATAATTTCATCTGTCTATTGTTTCCCCCGTGGAGATAAATGAGGCCAGAGGTACCGAATGAGGATTAATAGGGCGGCTGGGACTAATAGCTGGCAGAAATGTATAACGCAAGATTCCATCCCAAAGATGCAGTCAAGTAACCATGTGGGCATGACAGCCTTTACACCACTTACCAAAGGCATAATTGGTCAAAATTCTATCTATACTTGTAAGTGGCTAAAAACATTTTTAATAGATCACCCAATCTATAGTCCTTTTACAACCTTGGGAAAAAAAGACACTAAAGCCTCTATTACACCGGCCGATTTTGGTCAGTGCAGCGACGCTGATCAACGAGACATCATTGATCGGCGCTCGTTTGCTCCTTTCACAAGGAGCTATGTATGAGGATGAGCGCTCGTTACTCCGATCCCTCATTCCCATACATTATCATCATGTCGGCAGCGCAATTATCGTCAACGAGCGTTATATGAACGCTCGTCTGCACGATAATCGCCCAGCGTAAAACCATTGTGATAGCAGGCTCCAGGGGTAGCGTGCATGCCCAGGAGCTAACTGCAATTCTGAATAGAGAGAGGTGGCCTGGTCGGCTGCTAACGAACATACGACATCAGGCACGTTCACGATGCCCCAGCCATCCTCTACAAGGAAAGAAGAAGAAATCAGTGCGCAAGCACGGCCACCGCGGATGGTGGCCGGATCCCTAGGCAACGAGCGATGTACAAAGATGAGCAGACAGCCAGATGGACGATCATCGATATCTGGAGAAATACACCATTTTAAGACAGGAAGGCAATTGCAAAAGTGCATAACTATTCATTTTTTAGCCTTTTAGGTTTGATCATCAAGATGGGAACACCCCTTTAAAGACGCATTCCGAGACTATAAACCTAAGGCCCAGTTTCCACGTAGTGTAAACGGTGCGGAAAACGTTAAATTAACCTGCGGTGCGGAATTTAATTCTGCGTTTTTGTTGATTTTCCCTATTGAATTTAATGGGGATGTAAAACCCGCAACAGAAAGCCAAGTGTTGCGATTGTTTCAGCGCAATCGCAGCGATTACGCTGCAAAAATCACAACCCCGGAAAAGGAAAATAAAAAATATCATAAATAATACTTACCCAGAACGCTCCCCTTCTTCCTGCAGTCAGGCCACCTGTGACGACGTTTCATCCCATGTGACCGCTGCAGGAAAACCACAGGCTGCAACGTCATCATAGAAAGTAAGGACTACGCTTATAGAAGAGGGAGTGGGTAAGTATCGTTTTGGTTTGTTTTTTTCACACGCTTCTTTCCGCAGTGGAAATTCGGTCCAAAAAATAGCACCACATTTTGGTGTTTTTTCGGACGGAAGGTTCCAGGTCTGATACGCTTGCGCAGTTTTTACGAAACATATCCGACACCTGGTAACCCAGCATTAAGGGTATGTTCATACGTAGCATAAATACTGCGGATTTTCCGCAACATATGTCATTGCTAAAAATCTGCATCGTAATACAGTACCACCAGAGTGGATGAGATGTAAACAAATCTCATCCATATGCTGCATATAAAACAAAAAAATACGTTCATATATTGACCTGCAGTGCAGTTTTTTAATCTGCAGCATGTCAATTTACGCTTAGAAATTGCTGCTTTTCTGTTGCGAGTTTTACCTCCCCATTAAACTCAAAGGGAAAGAACCGCAAAGTTCGTAACTCAGAAAAAAAAGCAGCTTATTCTTACCTTGTTTCCCGTACTTCTCCATCCAGGCCGGCCACCTGGAATGACATTTCATCCTGTGTGACTGCTGCAGCGGTCACATGGGATGAAGAGTCATCCCAGGAGGCCGGGCTGCACGGGCAGAGTGATGCAACGCCATGACTACAGGTAGGCATACATTTAAAAAAAACAAAAAAAAACCTGCTGTTTTCTGTAGCAGACATTCTGCCCGAAAAACTGCACGACAAATTGGTGTGGTTTTCGGCTGGAATTCCCTGCGGGGTCCAGGACGGATATGCGGTGTACTTTTACACAGCGTATCCGTCCTGCATAAACGTGGCCTAATGTAACAGACTTGCTGTCTCAGAAATCCATTGCAGAGGCCCCCTGTTAACCAACAGCCGATACTTTATACACAGGTCCTTGTAATGATGCGAGGCCATATGACAGCAGCAGGAAATCTTGGCAGAGCTCAGTGATGTTGCATCCACCAACTTGTAGCGGTGCGAGTTACTATGAGGACCTGGAAGCAAGTGAGTTTTGGGACAAAGTATATTGCAAACGGTTTTATTTCCCATTACCCAGAACGGATTAGAATTTTTTCAAGATTTACTGGAGTCTCAAAAATATCAACTTCTCCGATTCAGAGGAACATAGAAAACATATTATAGTTAACGACTAGAAAAAAATAAAACAAAAACACACCCGGTCCGGGAAATGCAGCCGAAACACAGACCGTATATCACGGACTGAACACGCTCGTCTGAATTAGGCCATAGGGTATGTTCACACTGAGTTTTTTGACGCAGAAACCGCGCCGCAAAACTCGGCAAAAACGGACCGAAAATGCCTCCCATTGATTTCAATGGGAGGTGGAGGCGAATTTTTCCCGCGAGCGGTAAAACAGTCTCGCGGGAGGAAGAAGGGACATGCCCTATCTTCGGGCGTTTACGCCTCTAACCTCCCATTGACATCGATGGGAGGCAGAGAAAGCGTACTTCGCTGCGAAAAATGCAGCGAAAATCGGCGTGCAGGGAGAGGAAAATTTGCCTCAAACTTCCAAACGGAACTTTGAGGCAGCATTTCCGCCTGAAAAAACTCTGTGTGAACCCAGCCTTTGGGGAAATTTGAGGCAGATTTTGAGCTGCCTGCACTTTTTTCTGTATTTCTTCGCTGCGTTTTTTACCCACGGCAATTGAAGCGAATGCAAGGACCGCAGGCAAAAAAAAAAATCTTCAAAAAATGAAACTAGCGCCGGGGCTTTTCTGCCTCCTAGTGATTTCCATGGGATGTCAGAGGCGGAAATCGCAGCCAGGAGAAGATATACCGCTTTTTTTCCTCGCAAGTGGAAAAAAGCCGTCTGTGGAAAAAACGCCTCTGCCTTCTACTGAAATCAATAGGGGAGATTTCGGCAGTTTTTTGCCATTGATCACCTCCAAAGAACGCTCTGTGAACGGACCCTTAAAAGGTTTTTTTGTTTTGTTTTTTAAATCACCACATACATTTATGGCATATCAACGAGATATGGAAAAATGTATGATTGCTGGAAATCTGACCCATGTAACCCTTACCCATTGTGGAAAACTAAGATGCTGCTGCAGCCGACATTGCAGCACAAATTTGTGAATGTGGTGGTTTCTGAAAGTTCCATTCAGACGAATGGAACGGATTTCTGCCACATGTGACTACACCCTTAGGCCCCATGCCCACTTCAGTGTTTTTCTTCAGGGTGCTAGCCGTTTTTCTGACGGCTAGCACACTGACCCATTCATTTCAATGGGGCCATGCACACTTCAGTTTTTTTGACGGTCCCGTTGCTCCGTTCCGATCCAAAGTAGAGCATGTCCTACTTTGGTCCGAGACTCCGTGACCGTGAGGCCCATGCAAGTCAATGGGGCCGCCAAAAAAACTGAAGGCACACGGAAGGCATCCGTGTGCGACGGAGCCGTTGCCTAGCAACGGCCGGGCGGGCAGAAAAACATTACAGAAATATTACACTAATACGCAGCCACTTGTCTCTATCAATCACTGATAGAGAGAAGAGGCTGCTGATTAAAAATAAAATAAAAATCAGTTCATACGTACCCCGGTCGTTGTCTTGGTGACGAGTCCCTCTTCTTCCTCCAGTCTGACCTTCCTTTCTGACGCGGCAGCCTGTGATTGGCTGCAGAGGCCGCTGCAGCCTGTGATTGGCTGCAGAGGCGGTCACGTGGGATGAAGCGTCATCCCTGGAGGCCAGTCTTCTGACGTCATCCTGACGTGCGTGACAGCCACTACAGCCTGTGATTGGCTGCAGCGGTGACACGGATGAAACGTCATCGCTGGAGGCCGGACAGGAGGAAAGTAAGTATGAACTTATTTTTTTATTTCATTATAATTCTATTTTCCGAGCATGGTACTGTCCAGGGTGCTGAAAGAGTTACCGCCGATCAGTGCAGCCCATTAACTCTTTCAGCACCCTGGACAGTACCATGCTCGGCGCTCGGAAACGGAAACACGGAGAGCACACGGCCGCTAAAACGGGCACATGGATCCGTCAAAAACGGCCGTGAAAACGGTGTCGGAAGTGTGCACGAGGCCTTAAGCTTCCAATCTCTATAAAGAACTTTTCTAGGTTCTATAGAGCCACATGATTTTGACGCGGAAAATAAGTGGTCGAATTCGCCTCCCATTGATTTCAATAGGAGGCAGATTCATTTTTTTTTGCCGGGCGCTCACAGGAAAGAAAAGCAGCATGTCCTTTCTCGTCACAGTTTCCAAGGCAGAAAAACCTGCGGCACTTGTTTCCGAGCGTTTTTCGCAGCGTTTTCTGCCTGTGGTCCTTGCATTAGCTTCAATGACCGAGGGTGAAAAACTCTATAAAAACCGCAGCAAAATAAGCGCAGGCAGGTCAAAATCTGACTCAAAATTCCTGAAGGAATTCTGAGGCAGATTTTTTCTGCATGCAGAAAATGTTGTGTGAACAGGGCCTAAGATTTAGACACATTAATACTTACACATTATCTCCTCTTACAATGTACAGTCCCAGCACTACTTGTTCTACTCCTTGTGATGAACTGAATACTCTCTCATGACTCTCATCCAAAATTAGGTTAATAGTCTGATCAAAACCCTTAAGTGTACCCTAGGAGAAAAGAAAACAAAACATTAAGTCATGGCCGAACTAGTAAAAAAAAAAAAAAGTCTACCACAGATTCATAACATCACAGGTGAAATCACATTTACACGTTGTGCGAAACAGAAAAAAAAAAAAAGAGAACAGACGCAACTAGAGCATGGTACATAGCGAAACAGCACAAATGTGAACCAACCAGCTATCTGATCAAACATTACATCACCACCAAGATGATGCCACCTGTATGTTTTTATACAATTATGAGACTCTGGGTGTAAATTAGGTGCTCATTACCCAAAATAGATTGTACGCGATTAAGCTTTATTAACTAAGTCAAAAAGTTTGGATAGCAAGAAAAAAAAAAATAAAATCTAAATGTTTCCTGTGATGTATCCATACATATGCCATTAGGGTATGTTCACAGAGGGTCTATGCTCTGCGCTAAAGTACACAGCGTATCTGCCCTGGACGCCTCCGAGAATTCCTGTTTTTGGCTGCAGCAGTCATATGGGATGAAACATCACCTCAGGAGTCTTTTATTTACGCTATGTGTGAACATAGCCCTAAGAGCATCCTTTTGGCATGCGACACCTAGTGCAGTCTACCAAACTATTCAGCACCGCAAAAAACAATATTTTATGGTATACACTTTTCTACAATGAAAGTCAACGGGCAACAGTTGCAATGTTGTTTTGAAACAGTGCATTGGTCTGATTTTTTTTTTTTTAACCCTTTTAGGATCCGTGCCATAATAGTACACAGCTGGCAGGAGTCCTCAGGGGACCAGCACCATACTTTTACGGTGCTGTGATCGTGTGGGCACTGCCACTGTGCCTACTCAATCAGCAGCAGGACCAGGGCTCTAATAAGCAGCCATGGTCAATGGCAACTGCAGCATCTAAAGTGTATGACAGTGTGCTTGACTGACAGCTGTAGTGCACATCCAGGAAACTGGGTTGTGGAGCGCTTACTGCAGAGAGCCGAGGGCACTTTAGCATTAGGGAGCACCCAGAGGACAGTTGCGATAGCGACCAGATTAAAACTTCTGATTCACACTCATGCTGCTACTGAAACCCTACACAAAAGGTACGTTTCAAGAGATTTCCAGGGCTCCTATCTAGCTCAGTCAGGCTTAAAGAGGCTGTCACCAGATTTTGCAACCCCTATCTGCTATTGCAGCAGATAGGCGCTGCAATGTAGATTACAGTAACGGTTTTATTTTTAAAAAACGAGCATTTTTGGCCAAGTTATGACCATTTTTGTATTTATGCAAATGAGGCTTGCAAAAGTCCAACTGGGCGTGTTTAAAAGTAAAAGTCCAAGTGGGCGTGTATTATGTGCGTACATCGGGGCGTTTTTACTACTTTTACTAGCTGGGCGCTCTGATGAGAAGTATCATCCACTTCTCTTCAGAACGCCCAGCTTCTGGCAAATCACGCTGTGACGTCACTCACAGGTCCTGCATCGTGTCAGACGAGCGAGGACACATCGACACCAGAGGCTACAGATGATTCTGCAGCAGCTTCGGCGTTTGCAGGTAAATCGATGTAGCTACTTACCTGCAAACGCCGATGCTGCTGCAGAATCAACTGTAGCCTCTGGTGCCGATGTGTCCTCGCTCGTCTGACACGATGCAGGACCTGTGAGTGACGTCTCAGCGTGATCTGGCAGAAGCTGGGCGTTCTGAAGAGAAGTGGATGATACTTCTCATCAGAACGCCCAGCTAGTAAAAGTAGTAAACACGCCCCGATGTACGCACATAATACACGCCCAGTTGTACTTTTACTTTTCAACACGCCCAGTTGTACTTTTGCAAGCCTCATTTGCATAAATACAAAAATGGTCATAACTTGGCCAAAATGCTCGTTTTTTAAAAATAAAAACGTTACTGTAATCTACATTGCAGCGCCTATCTGCTGCAATAGCAGATAGGGGTTGCAAAATCTGGTGACAGAGCCTCGTTAAGGACGCTCTGTCAACAGATTATAAGTGGCCTATATTGTACATAATGTGATCGGCGCTGCAATGTAGAGAACAGTGGTTTTTATTTTGAAAAATTATCAATTTTGAGCAAGTTATGAGCAATTTTAGATTTATGCTAATGAGTTTCTTGGTAAAAAGATGCCCAGTTTTATACCAACTGGGCGTTGTAAAGAGAAGTGTATGACGCTGACCAATCCGCATCATACACTTCTCTTCATTCATGTCCATTTGTATTCACAGCACGATCTCACGAGATCACGCTGTGCAGTCACATACTCCCACATTAACTTTACTGAAGTGTCTTGAGAGTGAATAGACATTGCCTCCAGCCAGGACGGGATGTCTATTCACACCCGACACTTCGGTAAAGTTTCTGTGAAAGACAGCACATCGTGATCTCGCGAGATCACGCTGTGCTGTGTGAGTAAGTCCCACAGAAACTTTACCGAAGTATCGGCAGTGTAAATAGACATCGCGTTCTGACTGGAGGCAATGTCTATTCACTCTCAAGACACTTAGGTAAAATTAATGTGGGAGTATGTGACTGCACAGCATGATCTCGCTGTGTTGTGAGTACGGCTAAAAATGAATGGAGAGAAGTGTATAACGCTGATTGGTCAGCGTCATACCCCCTTCTGTACAACGCCCACTTGGTAAAAAACACACCCAGTTGTCTTAAATTAGCATAAATCTAAAATTGTTCATAACTTGCTCAAAAATGATTGTTTTTCAAAATAAAAACCACTGCTGTTATCTACATTCCAGCGCCGATCAGATTATGTAGGAGATAGAGCACTTATAATCTGGTGACAGAGCCGCTTTAAAATAGGCAGGTCCTAAAAAGGGTTAAAGGAAACAGTGTATGTGTATATATATATATATATATATATATATATACATATACACACATACATACACACACACACACACACACACACACACACACACACACACACATACATACACACCTGGACTGTGTGCCCAAAATGTCATAAGAATAAAGCCTTAGACATACATAATATGGTATGGTCACTGATCAAGTAGACACATATGGCCCATTTGCTCCAAATTTTCTGGCCCCTTGAAATCCCATAGACATTGTCGGGTTTTGTATCCATATCATGTTTCCAATCAAATTCATCCTATATATGAACCATACTTGTTACACAGAAACAGTGTGCATTTCCATGTAAGGGCCTGATCACATCTGCGTTGGAGCCTCTGTATCGGGCCTCCGTCGCAGATCCGGCAGAGATTACTGGAAACAATAGTGCAGCATGCTGCACTATTATTTCTGGCAAAACCACGGACAACCCAACGGAACCCATTGAAGTCAATGGGTTCAGTCGGCCGGCAGTGGTGTCAGTTAAACAACGAAGCCGTTGCATCCGGCATTCCCTTGTTCTGCTCCTCCGACGGTGTAGAATAACGGAATGCCCTGCTGCAGATGTGAACAGGGCCTAAGCATTGTGAACTTCAGAATAAAGCATCTACAACAAAGTTGCACTCAACAAAAATGCAAAACATGTCAACACGATACCAATATTTCTTACCACAATCATCCTCCCATCAGCCGTAATAACCGCAACCGTTCCTGTATGATCTGTTAAGGTAGTTACAGCACACAGGGTATCCATTAAAAAAACAAATGGAATCCTAGATATAAAAGGGGTGTCTTATCAGGACAAGTCCCATCCATATGACCTTCCCTCCATCGTTTCTGGTTCCAGAACGCCATTATAATATATCTACTATTTACTTTTCTGCATACATAAAAATAACTGAATAATAAATCATTATGCAACTTCCAAATATACTTGCTATTACTCATCATGTGCCATCCCTGCTTGATGTCAGTGAATTGAAACATTCTTGTTTATATCCAGAAGCCAGAGACCTGCTCATAGCATATCCAAGTGACACAGGTGAACAGCTAGAGAAGGCCGTAAAATGTAAAAATAAACTTTTGTATATACTTACTGTTGGGACACACACAATACACTAGACCAACTGGACACCCCCAGATCAGCGGTCATAGCGGGGAAAGTCGCATCTAGGAAGACATCTCCCCCTACAGCGACCCTGTAGTATTACATGGCGGCCATTCAAATGAACAGTCGCCTATTCCTTAATAGGGCACATGGACAGGGGATTGTCACCTTGGGACAACCGCCTTTATTAGCTTCTCATCATGCAACTAAGCATTATATAAAACCCATCAAATACAGTTAAAGGATAGTGCCCCTCTAAAGAGTTCACCCATGGGGCAATATTTACACTGCGCCGTTCAGGCTTGGGTAAAGGATAAGTGGCCTGGGGCATTAAAAGAATAAGAACAGGTGTCCGAGCTTCTAATAAACCCACCCCCGTATAAAGACGGTACTCCACTGCAATGCATCATGTTCCACACTACCAATGGAGTAACTTATGTTGAGAGCTTTTCGTTATTCTATGCCACTGCCCCCAATCCACCATATGTAAAAGAACCATGTCTATAATCCACCAGCAGGATACGGTTTATGTAATTCTCCAGCGCTGACGTCATATCACAGACACTTCACGCACACCGGAAAGAAGCGGTAGTTGCACGTTGTGCCCGGGGAGTACAAGAAATCCGCCAGATGGAGGGTCGCCTTTCATAACGTCATCATTCCGCGACCAAAACAAACCCCGCCTCTCTCAAAGAAATAGACTGACGTTGATCCTTGACGTCGCCATTTTCCTGGTGATATTTAATGACAAATCGCTGAGCGGCTACAATAAAATGTCTACTTCTGTATCCTATCAGAGCGTTGATTTGTATAATATTCCAATGAAGATAATTTTTCTCCTGAAGTTTCTCCGAACTGTTTTTTTTCCCCTCTGCATATAGGGCAATAATATGCTGAACTATGATACATTATTATGTTATTGCCCTAGATAAGAGGTAAAACTGCGCACACGCAGCCCAGTCACCAAGCTTTCGTATATTGATATGCAGGGAACTCTGGACCTGCGCCCCCTGGTAACAGTAACCAGAAAGGTTTCATAATTGAAGTATACTGTATGTATTAACATTCTATTTGTTTAACCCCCTTGGCATACCTCCTAACTTTTAAGTATCACAAAGAGGGACAACCGATGTGGTTCATCCCCTGTAGACGGCGCCATTGGGGCTCCCTCAAGGAGTGGAATCTCCAGCCAAAGCATCAGACACGCTGTGGCCGGGAATTCCGCTCCAGGAGGAGCCCCTGACGTCACTGTCCATATATGGACAGTGACGTCTCGGGCTTCTCTAGGAGCAGAAGTATATGGCTCTTGACGACAGGGAAACCCTGAAGTCATTACACTGACGTCAGGGACTCCCTCTAGGAGCGGAATCCCCTGCCAGAGCGTCAGCAACGCTCAGGCCGGGGACTCCGCTCATGGAGTAGCCCATGGCGTCAACTGTCTGCTATGCCAAGTGTCTACCTAATCTTCTATCCAGGTACTCTTATCCTGAAGGCTATTTTTGAGTGTTGTTTTTGCCAGCTGCTACTCCGCTACGGCAGAGCGGCCTAGTGGGTCCACATATCCCATAGCCGTGACAGTACGATCAGGCCATAGATCCTGCTGGTCAACCTAAACCCGCAGTCCAAATGATGCAAGCAGACATGCGTGACCTCCAGACACGCCAGGATCAACTACTACAGGCGGTAAACTCCATAATTACTCATTTGGATCTTCCTCCTGTACCTCCACTGGTTGCTCCACCACCTGCTATTCCTCCTGCCTGCCTTGGGTCTGCAATTATGCATACCTCCCAACTGTCCCGGATCTGGTGGGACAGTCCCGGTTTCTCACCGCTGTCCCACCGTCTCGGGCGGTCTGCAAAATATCCCGCTGGGTGCTGTATCAAAACAGCTGATCGCTGCTGACAGGCGCCCTGCATGCCAGGCGACTGCAGCACCGATCAAAAGTAGGCAGGAATCTTGCGGCGGTGTTCTCACTGGGATCGATGCCGGCATGGGAGTGGACCAGTCCAGTCACCTGACCTGTCATCTGACCTCACCGGTCAGGTGACAGCATACCTCCCAACCGCCCCGGATCCGGCGGGACAGTCCCGGTTTCTCACCGCTGTCCCGCCGTCCCGGGCGGTCTGCAAAATGTCCCGCTGGGAGTTGCAGCTGTATCAAAACAGCTAATCGCTGCTGACAGGCGCCCTGCATGCCAGACGACTGCAGCAGCGATCAAAAGAAGGCAGGAGTCTTGCGGCAGTGTTCTCACTGGGATCAATGCCAGCACGGGAGTGGACCAGTCCAGTCACCTGACCTGTCATCTGACCTCACCGGTCAGGTGACAGGTCAAGTGACTGGACTGGTCCACTCCCGGGCCAGCATCGACACCAGTGAGTACGCCGCCGCAAGACTCCTGCCTTCTTCTGACGGTGAGTGGAAGCAGAGCGGAGAGTGGCAGCAGTAGGGCCGGCTACCTCTTATATGGGGGTTGTGTTGCACTACCTACAGGGAGCTATCTACAGGGGGGCTGTGTCTGGCACTATGACCAGGGGTCTGTGTCTGGTGCTATGTACATGGGGGCTGTGTTTGGAGCTATCTACAGGGGGCTGTGTGTGGAACAATCTACAGGGGGCTGTATCTGGAGCTATCTACAGGGGGGCTATGTGTGGAGCTATCTACAGGGGGGCTATGTCTGGCGCTATGTACAGGGGGGGCTGTGTGGAGCAATCTACAGGGGGGCTGTGTCTGGCGCTAAGTACATGGGGGCTATGTGTGGCCCTATCTACAGGGGGGCTTTGTGTCGAGCTATCTACAGGGGGGGCTGTGTGTGAAGCTATCTACAGGGTGCTGTGTGTGGCACTATCTACAGGGGGGCCTGTGTGTGGAGCTATTTACAGGGGGGCTGTGTGTGGCGCTATCTACAGGGGGGCTGTGTCTGGTGCTATGTACAGGACGGCTGTGTGGAGCAATCTACAGGGGGGGCGGTGTCTGGCACTATGTACATGGGGGCTGTGTGTGGCGCTATCTACGGGGGGCTGTGTGTGGAGCTATCTACAGGGGGGCTGTGTGTGGACCTTTCTATAGGGGGGCTGTGTGTGGAGCTATCTACACGGGGGCTGTGTCTGGCGCTATGTACAGGGGGGCTCTGTGTGGCACTATCTACAGGGGGGCTGTGTGTGGAGCTATGTACAGGGGGCTGTGTCTGGCGCTATGTACAGTGGGGCTGTATCTGGAGCTATGTACAGGGGGATGTGTCTGGCGCTATGTACAGGGGGCTGTATGGATCAATCTACACCGTGTTCCAAATTATTATGCACATTGGATTTAAGTGTCATAAACATTTAATTATTAGTTTTTCAATTAAACTCATGGATGGTATTGTGTCTTAGGGCTCTTTGGATCATTGTAATCAATCTCAGACACCTGTGATAATTAGTTTTCCAGGTGTGCCCAATCAAAGGAAAACTACTTAAGAAGGACGTTCCACATTATTAAGCAGGCCACAGGTTTCAAGCAATATGGGAAAGAAAAAGGATCTCTATGCTGCCGAAAAGCGTGAAATAGTGCAATACCTTGGACAAGGTATGAAAACTGTAAAGGATCTGCCAGATACAGCTTCTGTGTCGACGCCCGTGGTTACTCAGTCTGCACCTGCTCCTAAGTCTGATAGAGTGACTCCTTCTTCTACCACTCAGGCTGGGAGGCTGAGGAGTGGGAGAGCCTATCACAGCCTGGCCAGACGGAGCTAGCTCCCGCCCTCTGTCTATTTATACCTTCACTTCCTGCTTCTCCTTTGCCTGTGATTCTGCTTGTTTCCTGGCTCTGCTGCTTGTACTATTTGTCCTCTGCTTCATTTTGACCCTGGCTTTACTGACTACTCTCTTGCTCTGCGTTTGGTACCTCGTACACTCCTGGTTTGACTCGGCTCGTTCACTACTCTTATGGCTCACGGTTTTGCCGTGGGCATCTGCCCATTTTCCCTTAGCTTCTTTGTACCCTTGTCTGTCTGTCTGTCGTGCACATAGTGAGAGTAGGGACCGTCGCCCAGTTGTACGCCGTCGCCTAGGACGGGCCGTTGCAAGTAGGCAGGGACTGAGTGGCGGGTAGATTAGGACTCACCTGTCTGTCTCCCTACCCCGTCATTACATAATCACAGGCCCATATACCTTTTCTACCCTGGTCCCTGACACACTATGGACCCCCTTGAGACCCTGGCTCAGCAAATGCAGGGCCTCTCCCTACAGGTCCAAGCCCTGACTCAGAGGGGCAACCTGCATGATGCTACCCTGGTAGTGCCCCCCACCTCACCTCTTGAACCCCACCTCAAGTTGCCTGACCGGTTCTCAGGGGACCGGAAGACTTTTTCTCCTTTCGGGAGAGTTGTAGGCTCTACTTCCGTCTAAAGCCCCACTCCTTAGGTTCTGAGAGCCATCGAGTGGGTATAATTATGTCCCGGCTCCAGGACGGGCCCCAAGAATGGGCCTTCTCCATGGCTCCTGACGCCCCTGAGCTTTCCTCTGTTGACCTTTTTTTTCTGCTCTCGGGCTCATATATGACGAGACTGACAAGACTGCCTTTGCAGAGAGTCAGCTGGTGACCTTACGTCAGGGTAAGAGACCCGTTGAGGAGCACTGTTCGAACTTTAGGAAGTGGTGTGTAGCTTCTCGGTGGAATGACCCTGCCTTGAGGTGCCAGTTTAGATTGGGTCTGTCGAACGCCCTGAAAGACCTGTTAGTTGGCTATCCCTTTTCTGACTCTCTAGATCAGGTAATGGCTTTAGCGGTACGTCTAGACCGACGTCTCAGGGAACGACGACTTGAACGTTTTTGTGCCTTCTGTTCTGGCTCCCCCATGATGGCTCCCGAGGTGCCGTTGCTTCATTCTTCCACGGAAAACTCGGATGAACCTATGCAACTCGGGGCCTCCGTATCTCCCCAACAATGTAGAGAGTTCAGCAGGAAGAATGGTCTCTGCTTCTACTGTGGGGATGACAAGCATCAAGTGAACAACTGTCCTAGGCGTAAGAATAAGCAGCAGCAACAGAGCCAGGAAACAAGCAGAATCACAGGCAAAGGAGAAGCAGGAAGTGAAGGTATAAATAGACAGAGGGCGGGAGCTAGCTCCGTCTGGCCAGGCTGTGATAGGCTCTCCCACTCCTCAGCCTCCCAGCCTGAGTGGTAGAAGAAGGAGTCACTCTATCAGACTTAGGAGCAGGTGCAGACTGAGTAACCACGGGCGTCGACACAGAAGCTGTGTCTGGCAGATCCTTTACAAAAACATTGGATATTTCAAGAGAACTTAAGCGTGATCATCGTACTGTGAAAAGATTTGTGGCTGATTCACAGCACAGACGGGTTCGTTCAAATAAAGGCATAATGAGGAAGGTTTCTGCCAGACAAATTAATAGGATTAGGAGAGCAGCTGCTAAAATGCCATTGCAAAGCAGCAAACAGGTATTTGAAGCCGCTGGTGCCTCTGGATTCCCGCAAACCTCAAGGTGTAGGATCCTCCAGAGGTTTGCAAGTGTTCATAAAGCTATTATTCGGCCACCCCTAAACAATGCTCACAAGCAGAAACGGTTGCAGTGGGCTCAGAAATACATGAAGACTAATTTTCAAACCGTGTTATTTACTGATGAGTGCCGTGCAACCCTGGATGGTCCAAATGGATGGAGTAGTGGATGGTTGGTGAATGGCCACCATGTCCCAACAAGGCTGCGATGTTAGCAAGGAGGTGGCGGAGTCATGTTTTTTGCTGGAATCATGGGGAGAGAGCTGGTAGGCCCCTTTAGGGTCCCTGACGGTGTGAAAATGACCTCTGCAAAGTACGTAGAGTTTATGACTGACCACTTTCTTCTGTGGTACAAAAAGAAGAACCGTGCCTTCCGTAGCAAAATTATCTTCATGCATGACAATGCACCATCTCATGCTGCAAAGAATACCTCTGAGTCATTGGCTGCTATGGGCATAAAAGGAGAGAAACTCATGGTGTGGCCCCCATGTTCCCCTGACCTCAACCCTATTGAGAACCTTTGGAGCATCCACAAGCAAAATATCTATGAGGGTGGGAGGCAGTTCCTATCAAAACAGAAGCTCTGGGAGGCTTCTCTGACATCCTGCAAAGATATTCAAGCAGAAACTGTCCAAATACTCACAAATTCAATGGATGCAAGAATTGTGAAGGTGATATCAAAGAAGGGGTCCTATGTTAACATGTAACTTGGCCTGCTAAGTTTTTTTTGATTGAAAGAGCTTTTGATTTCTGTAAATATGACCTCCTGATGCTGCAAATTCAACAAATTACCATTTTAGTTCTCTTTACAACCTTTAAAATGTTTTGATCTCTGCATTTTGAGTTTTTTACTTCTAAAAAAAAAACTGTTATCATTAGGAGATTTGTTCAATAAAATTTGCATTATACACCAACGGTTCATGGCTTGAAGATTATACTGACTGTCATTTGCATCGACTATTTAGGAAAATCAGCGAAAAATAACATTTTCATAATAATTTGGAACGCGGTGTACATGTGGGCTGTATCTGGAGCTATCTACAGGGGGCTGTGTGTGGAGCTATCTTCAGGGGGCTGTGTGTGGAGCTATCTACAGGGGGGCTGTGTGTGGTGCTATCTACAGGGGGGCTATATGTGGCGCTATCTACAGGGGGGCTGTGTGTGGCGCTATGTACAGGGGGGCTGTGTGTGGCGCTATCTACAGGGGGGCTGTGTCTGGCGCTATGTACAGAGGGGCTGTGTCTGGCACCATCTACAGGGGGGTTGTGTCTGGCGCCATCTACAGGGGGGCTGTGTGTCGCTATCTACAGGGGGGCTGTGTGTGGCACTATCTACAGGGGGCTGTGTGAGGCGCTATCTACAGAGGGGCTGTGTGTGGAGCTATCTACAGGGGGGCTGTGTGTGTAGCTATCTACAGGGGGGCTGTGTGTGGAGCTATCTACAGGGGGCTGTGTATGGCGCTATGTACAGAGGGGCTGTGTGTCGAGCAATCTACAGGGGGGCTCTGGTGGATGATTTTTCCATTGACCAGTACCAGAGCTACACAACTGGAAAAAAAAAATCCCCATCATGTAACTCTGCTACCTGTCAATTGAAAAGTCATCAACCACAGGGTCTCCCTCTTGACTTTCATTGTTTTCAGCCTTTTGGTTTGTCCTGCAGCTGCTGCCGTGATAAGCAAATGTTATACCCAAGATAGGAAAAGTAACATAAAGATCCATAATATCTGTGAAATCCAGACAGTCTAGAGATCCGCAAATGTGCGCGTGTTATTTGCAGAAGGATCTGGCCGTGATTAGATGTGTTGATGCGGGATATTGGGCGTGGTTAGGTGGCGTGGCTTAAAATGTCCCTCTTTACCGAATTCAAAAGTTGGGAGGTATGGGTGACAGGTCAGGTGACTGTACTGGTCCACTCCCGGGCAGGCATCGACACGAGTGAGAACGCAGCCGCAAGACTCCTGCCTTCTTCTGACAGTGAGTGAAAGCAGAGCGGAGAGTGGCAGCAGTAGGGCCAGCTACCTCTTATAAGGGGGTTGTGTTGCGCTACCTACAGGGAGCTATCTACAGGGGGGCTGTGTCTGGCGCTATGTACAGGGGGGCTGTGTGGAGCACTCTACAGGGGGGCTGTATCTGGAGCTATGTACAGGGGGCTGTGTGTGGAGCTATCTACAGGGGGCTGTGTCTGGCGCTATCTATAGGGGGGCTGTGTGTGGAGCTATCTACAGGGGGTTGTGTGTGGAGCTATCTACAGGTTGGCTGTGTGTGGAGCTATCTACAGGGGGGCTGTGTCTGGCGCTAGTTACAGGGGGGCTGTGTGTGGCGCAATCTACAGGGCGGCTGTGTGTTGAGCTATCTACAGGGGGGCTGTATCTGGAGCTATCTACAGGGGGGCTGTGTCTGGTGCTATGTACAGGGGGCTGTGTTTGGAGCAATCTACAGGGGGCTATGTGTGGAGCGATCTACAGGGGGCTGTGTGTGGAGCTATCTACAGGGGGGCTGTGTCTATCGCTATCTACAGGGGGCTGTGTGTGGAGCTATCTACAGGGGGCTGTGTCTGGCGCTATCTACAAGGGGGCTGTGTGTGGAGCTATCTACTGGGGGCTGTGTGTGGAGCTATCTACAGGGGGGCTGTGTGTGGCGCTATATACAGGGGGGCTGTGTGTGGAGCTATCTACAGGGGGCTATGTTTGGAGCTATCTACAGGGGATTGTGTGTGGAGCTATCTACAGGTTGGCTGTGTGTGGAGCTATCTACAGGGGGGCTGTGTCTGGCGCTATGTACAGGGGGCTGTGTGTGGCGCAATCTACAGGGCGGCTGTGTGTGGAGCTATCTACAGGGGGGCTGTATCTGGAGCTATCTACAGGGGGGCTGTGTCTGGCGCTATGTACAGGGGGGCTGTGTTTGGAGCAATCTACAGGGGGGCTATGTGTGGAGCGATCTACAGGGGGGCTGTGTCTATCGCTATCTACAGGGGGCTGTGTGCGGAGCTATCTACAGGGGGCTGTGTCTGGCGCTATTTACAAGGGGGCTGTGTGTGGAGCTATCTACAGGGGGCTGTGTGTGGCGCTATATACAGGGGGGCTGTGTGTGGAGCTATCTACAGGGGGCTATGTGTGGAGCTATCTACAGGGGATTGTGTGTGGAGCTATCTACAGGTTGGCTGTGTGTGGAGCTATCTACAGGGGGCTGTGTCTGGCGCTATGTACAGGGGGGCTGTGTGTGGCGCAATCTACAGGGCGGCTGTGTGTGGAGCTATCTACAGGGGGGCTGTATCTGGAGCTATCTACAGGGGGGCTGTGTCTGGCGCTATGTACAGGGGGGCTGTGTTTGGAGCAATCTACAGGGGGGCTATGTGTGGAGCGATCTACAGGGGGCTGTGTGTGGAGCTATCTACAGGGGGGCTGTGTCTATCGCTATCTACAGGGGGTCTGTGTGTGGAGCAATCTACACGGGGGCTCTGGTGGATGATTTTTTCCATTGACCGGTAGCAGAGTTACACAACTGCAAAAAAAAATCTCCATCATGTAACTCTGCTACCTATCAATTGAAAATTCATCAACCACAGGGTCTCCCTCTTGACTTTCATTGTTCTCAGCCTTTTGGTTTCTCCTGCAGCTGCTGCCGTCGTGATGAGCAAATGTTATACCCAAGATAGGAAAAGTAACACAAAGACGACATAACCGGATCCATAATATCTGTGATATCCAGACAGTCTAGAGATCCGCAGTGAGCATGTGCGCTTGTTATTTGTAGAAGGATCTGGCCGTGATTTGATGTGTTGATGCGGGATATTGGGCGTGGTTAGGGGCGTGGCTTAAAATGTCCATCTTTTCCGAATTCAAAAGTTGGGAAGTATGATTATGTTGCCTCTACCTCCTCACTACGACGGGAATCATAAGACCCATAGAGGTTTCATCAATCAGTGTACGATCCAGTTCAGGTTATATGCTCACCTCTTCCCCCTCAGATGAGGCCAAGGTTGCTTTTATTATTTCTCTCCTCTACGGCAAAGTCCTGGCATTGGAGAACGAATCTGATCTGCCACTGTTTCTTGAGACTTTCCGTACAGTGTTCGAGGAACCGGGTCGAACATCTTCTGCCGCTGCCTCACTTTTGACCCTCAATCAAGGGGAATCAACTGTAGGGGAGTACGACATCTCCTTCAGTACGCCGGCAGCGGAGCTGGCTTGGAATAACGAGGCCTTAGTGGCAATGTTTTGGCAGGGCCTGGCCATTCATATAAAGGATGAACTGGCAGCTTGTGATCTTCATGCTACCTTGAATGCCCTAATACTGCTGGCAACCCGGATCAATATGAGGATCCAAGAGCGCACTTTGGAAGTTCGTCGGGAGAAGAGGTCTTGTCTACTGGCACCCAAATTTCAAAGGCCTCTACTGCCCTGTCCTGCTGCACCTATGCAGGTAGACAGACTAAGACTGTCCAACCAGTAACGGCAACGCAGACGTTCGACTGGGTTATGTCTGTATTGTGGACACATAGGACATTTCATGCACCAATGCCCACAAAAGCTAGGAAACTCTTAGCGACTACTAACTTAGCGAAACTTAGCGACTACTAACTTCTCCCCCAGACTTTCTATTCCAGTGTCTATTGTCACCGGTGAAGGATCGCACTCTGTACCTGCTTACTTGGATTCTGGAGCCGCTGCAAATTTCATCCAGCATGACTTAGTAGACCGTCTCCACTTGGCTACTGTTCCCCATATATGGACAGTGACATCAAGGGGTCCTCCAGGAGCGGAATTCCCGGCCAGAGCGTCAGCAATTCTCTGGCCGGGGATTCCGCTCCAAGAGGAGACCCTTACGTCACTGTCCATATATGGAGAGTGATGTTAGGGACTTTGAGATGCCGGTAATCCCCGACCGGAGCGTCAGCAACAGTCTGGCCGGGGATTCCGCTTCTGAAGGAGCCACTGACGTTACTGTCCATATATGGACAGTGATGTCAAGGGCTTACCCAAGAAAAGAGTCCCCGGCCATTGAGCTTGCATTGCTCTGGCCAGGGATTACATATTTGAAAGCCTGACATCACTGTCCCTATATGGACAGTGACATCAAGGGCTTCCCCGGGCTCATTTATTAAAGTATTGCTGTGCCCAGGGAGCCCTCGACTAGTGGACAGTGAATGTCTCCATAAAGGTTTATCATCAACCCTATAAACCGCCCTCACCACACTGGCTTTCTTCAAGAATTTCTGGCAAAACAGGCTTTGGAGCACAGGTCCATTACTTTTAGTGAAGGTCCATTCTACTGGTTCTGCTGTCAGGTGAAGGTCTAAGCTGAACACCAACAGTAGGGCTATGCACACACAGGTCAGATTTGTCAGTTTTATGTGCCGCATGTGGAGATCCGCTAGTGTTTCCGGAGCGTGTGAACAGGGTCTAAAGATGTCGTCTTGCTAACATGCAGCCCTACCTACAGAAATCTCTCAATCTGACATTCAAAGATGTATTCCAAAAGCAATGCTTTCCTGACACAATTCCCTCCCCCCAGTTTTCACAGTCCTGTCTTTGCCACCCCTTCCTGCAGCTGCTGTGATTTTTATAATTATGGAAATTGATATTAAATTGCTGGTCAGTGTCCTAGCATAGACTATGTGAAAGGCAGGGTGTAAGAGGGGTGAACGCTATACTCCCCCTTTACATGGAAGTACTGAAAGTGTATCCTTTTTATAGAGACTGTTCCATTGTCTATTTGCGTTGCTTTGTATGTATTGCATGCATATATGTTATATCTGACTTTGGCCACTAGATGGCGCTATACTGACAAGTATATATAAGAAGCAAGAATTAGGAAGTAGAGGGTCTGTGCAGTGTGAAGCAGAGAAAGACAGAGGCGCCTGCTCTGAGTGTGTGAGCAAATAGGCCCAAATACAGCCATCGTGGAGTGTGGCGGTAGGTTGAAGCAAGGAGCCTGAGTAAAGCCGTTTAGCGTGGTCTACTGCAGCTGCCACGAGAATGTTGAAGCAAGAAAAGTTGACTATTATACGTAGCTGTATCCTGCGACTATTTCGCCCTATTATAAATGTTGCTCATTAGGCAGCCTATTGCTTGGAACCCGCTGCCCACAAGTGGAAGTGAAAACACTGTAAAGGTAGTGGCTAGCAGCCACCATGAGCCGCGAAGCTGCTGGTGAGATTCCATATACTGACCTCACACCACAGCAAGGGTGGTGGGGCATAGCTCCGGCCTTTGGGGATTCTGCAACAGGTAGCTCCCACTGTGACCCATGGAGGTGGCTCCATTGTGACATGCTGTGCCAGGATTGTGACGGTCAGATGTATCCACTTCCAAGAAGGCACTCCTGCGTGGTCAATTTCCCCAAACTTCGGGTCAGACCATTCAGCAGCATCAAGTTTTTTTCTGTTTCCAAACCTGTTAAGTTTGCTGTAACTAAGAGATTGTGCTTTGTAACCATCAAGCTTATCATGCCTCTTCATGAGTTGTAACTGCTAAGCCTAAGGGTATGTTCAAAAGCTTAACCAAAAACACCTGAAAATACGAAGCTGTTTTCAAGGGAAAACAGCTCCTGATTTTCAGACGTTTTTTGAGCTACTCACGTTTTACTCTGCGTTTTTTTACGGCCGTTTTTGGAGCTGTTTTCAATAGAGTCTATGAAAAACGGCTCCAAAAACGGCCCAAGAAGTGACCTACGGACGTTTTTCAAAACAGAACGCCATTTTTCCCAATGAAATCAATGGGCAGATGTTTGGAGGCATTCTGCTTCTGATTTTTCTGACGTTTTTCGGCCGTTTACAGCCCGAAAAATGGCCGAAAATAAGCCGTGTGAACAAACACTTAGAGTCTGCAACTGATCAATAATAAAGTGAATAGGAGCAAAGCTTCAGTTGAACCAATCATACTGCTAATAAGGCTGAGTTCCCTCATAGCGTAAACTCTGCAGAGTTACCACAACGGAATTCTGCAGAAATTCCGCAGCAATTACAGTAGCATCGAAGTGAATTCGATTTAGAAAATCTCATGCCCACGCTGCGGAAAAAAAGCAGCAAAAACATTCATAAATGGACTTGCAGTGCAGAATTTAAATTTGCAGCATGTCAATTTATGCTGCGTCTTCATTCTTTTCTGTTGCAGGTTTTACCCATTGAATTCAATGGGGATGTAAAACCCACAACAAATAGCCTAGTGTTGAGACTTTTGCTGCGGAAACATTGCGATTTTGCCGCAAAAATCGCAGCTCAGTTTAAAATGATTAAAATAGCTTATACTTAGGTGTTGTCATAGTGACGCTTTCTGTTGTTCTTCCAGGCCGGCCTCCTGGGATGATGTTTCATACCATGTGACTGCTGCAGCCAATCACAGGCTGCAGCGGTCACATTGGCTGAAGCGTCATCCCAGGAGGCCGGACTACACGTATAACGATGGGACGCTTCGCCATGACTACGGCCTGGGGTAATTATGAAAATTAGTTTTTTTCTAGCGCTGCTTTCCTCCCCCAAAAAATGCACCACAATGTTGTGCGGTTATTTGGACAGAATGTCTGCGGATTCTAGGTCGGATACTCTGCGTATTATTACGCAGTGTAACCGACCCATAGAAACCCAGCCTAAGAAATCCTCTTCCATGCATGAAAAGCCTTCTCCCTTTCTCTCCTAACCAGCCCAATTAATACAATAAAACAAAACACCGAAGCTGTTCCAGCAAGAACCACAAAGCACTGTCCCACGAAGACTTCATGAAGGACCCTATCATCTCCAGAGAGACAACTCTCGCTTCTTAAATCCACTCTTGTGCGCTCACAGGTTTTGTGAAAAAGTTGTAAACTATACGCAGTCTAGTAGGGTAAAGTGAGGAATATTATATTCCAGCAACGATCCTTTAATAAAGCAAATCCCTGTCTCTGAGTTGAGCTAGAGTTGACCTAGAAAAATCCAGATATGCATGTGTCATTATAATGTATCAAACCAGAAAGTTCTCTTGATTTTTTTCATAATCACATCCCAATCTTTAGGTTTGCCACTGCCTTACATTCCTGTGGGAATTTTATGGCCAAGTTTGATCTCAAGGGTGCTTACCTGCATATACCCTACACCAAATGTCCTGAGACCACTCACAGAATCCTTATTGGCAGTCCCTTGGGCGAAGGACCATCTAAGACCACTAAATTCGGAGATCCTTCGGTCATGGAACAGAGACCCAGTGGGTATTGTCAACAGGTTTGCGGTTGCTCTCAAGTTGAATCTTCAGTCAGGGAGATCCTATTCTTTCTCTCCCCAACAGAGAGTATTGCTAAGCACAAATGCTTCCAGACAAGATTGGGGAGGTCATCTTCAAGATGCCTGTGCTCAGGGTGTGTTGTATCTCCAAGACAGCAAGAAATCCTCACATTCAGAGATATAAAGGCAGTAAGACATGCATTGGTTAAGGAGTGATCAAGTTCCAATTGGGCATTCTGGTATTGCTTTTTACCTCAACAAGCAGTGAGATACCAGGTGTCAGCTTCTGGAGACCGAGTTTGCAAGGATTATGGACTAGGTGGAATGACATCTAGCTAGAATTTCAACTGTCCTCATCAGGGACAGCGAGAACACATCTGCAGATCTCAGCAGGAAGGACTTCATGTCCAGCGATTGGGAGCTAAATCCAGCCGTGTTTCAGTTACTAGTGGAGAAATGGGGCAAGCTGGAATTAGATCTTATGGTGACTACTTCCAACAGGAAGTTTCAAAGATCCTCACTTCCCGCATCTCTCCTATGTGAGTGACTTGACAGCACTGCATTATCTTTAAGTTCTGAACCAACTCACAGTCCGCTGGTACCCGGGAATAGCATAGAGGGGTTAATTCCCACCCTGATGAAGGTTCTCCTGCGGATGGCTAATGACATCTGTAACGCATTCCTGCATGGAGTGGACCCCACCCCCCACTTCACGGTGCCTTCACAGTGTCTCCATACATCTTTCCCAAGCTCCCTAGCAACTCTAATTTACATTGGCCTCATACTGCAACCTTTTAATTGCGACTTCCTTGTTCAGCAAGAATCGGGTCTGCATTAAATCCAACAGTCCCTGACTTCTCCCTTGAGGGGGACTGGAGCCCTTTGCAGGGCTCTGACCTTTTAAGCATGATACAAAATTTATACGTGTCCTTCCTCGGACACCCCTATCAGTCTGTCCACGATGACTCAACTCTCTAGGGATCGTTCCATTTTCTCTACCATACCACAAGATATCCTTTGCTGTTTCACTAACATGGCAGACAGAGCGGCTCTCCTCTGTCCAACTAAAAAGTATTCCTGATTTGATCCAATGCACTTTATGCCAGAGAGCAGCCCGTAAACCCTTCACAGACAAGCTTCAGGCTAATGGCATTCAATACCGCTGGTTTCCATCCCGTAGAAAAACGTATACGTTAAATGTTTTTTAACATTGGAGTTTATGGGAGATGTATGGCTGACAGATGGCTGGCGGATGGCATATGTCAAAGGTGTTGTTTTTTGTTTAAGTGTTAAAAAAACCTTGCAGCATACATCTTGGCTTATGTCTGATTTGGAGAGAAAGTAAGAGAGAACACATTTGTAGGCTCTGAGTTATTATATGCAAACTCAGTTGAGGGTAAGTAATCCAACCAGTCATGCTGAAGATAACTAATGAAGCATCGAAGGTACTGTTTTAATAGTTTGATTAGTACATCCTGTTTATCTATTTGATTGGGGATGAAACAGCAGAGCAAAAACGTTTCCAGAATTTGGAAGTGAACTTCACACCTCGATCAGAGATCACATTATCTGAAATTCAATGTAATTTGAATACTTCCCGAAACATTAGTTCAGCAGTTTGTTCCGCACTGGGTTTCCCCTTGGTTGTAATAAAAAGGACCATCTTTTTGAAAAAGTCTATGACAACTAGGATGGTGTTCATTGCTATGGAAGTAGGTAGATCAACCACAAAATGTATAGAAACTGAGCCTCAAGGGTGAGATGACATGGGCAGTGGCTGTAGCAAATATAAAGGAGAAGAGCATGGAGTTTTACTTTGAGCCCAAACCACACATATTTTTGGATTTCCTCCTTAAAGAAGAACTCCAACAATTACTATTGTTTGCCCATATAGTGCAGCATAGGCTATTATTAAAGAATAATGTAAAGGCTCTTGTGTATGCCTTGTGTATACCTGTTTTTGTTGATGTGTCATTAATGGATTGTCTGCCATCTAATGCAGCCTAAATTTCCCATGATGCTTCTGGCTTTGCAGAGGGGTCAGAGTCTCATCGCACTGCACTTGCTCTGCTCTGAGTCCTATCTAAGTGCAGCAAGTAGTAGATCAGTGACATAGAACTCATGTAATCACACTGCAGAATATTAGTTTATTCCTACTGTATGTGATGCAGCTTCACACTGATCTCCATGCCTCCGGCTAGTGATAGATTTCTTCATGTCAGTTTTTACAAAGGAGGCAGTGAGGAGCAGCATCTCCTGCGATTTTGCACACAGCACTAACAGATAGTATAGAGAGTCAGTGTTTTTTATAACTCTGCAGCTAATCATTGTATGCACTCACCTATTATATCCCTAAGGTAGGGCAGAAATGATCTCTTTATCAGGACTATATGCACAGAGAGACTTACAGAGAAACAAAGGTGGAGCAGGGTAGGGAGGAGTCTTAGGACTGCCAGGAGGGATTTAATAGGTGATAATGTAATCCTGTAGTTTACAGGAAATCACATTAGAGTACATGAGAGCATGGTCTATTTTGGTGGTCAGACTAAGATCACACGACACAGCTGCCCATTATGAAAGGGTTTAAAATGCATAGATTTTTAAGAGCACAAGCTCTCGTTGATGTAGACGTTTGTGGTAAATATAAACTTTGCACACCACGGGCTATTATTTTTGCATTGTTTTTGTCTGTAAACCTCTGCTTGTGTGTGTGTGTGTGTGTGTGTGTGTGTGTGTGTGTGTGTGTGTGTGTACATAATGTTTTAAAAAAACAAACAATTCCTGTATGTTCCAAAATTACATAAAGGTAGATATGGCTGCCAACAGCACGTCTAAACAATTGCAATTGTCAGGTTGTCTGCTTTCAGAGAATATGCAGCGTTCTTCTTTCATTAAAGGGGTTTTCCCACGAGGGACATTTATGACATATCCACAGGATATCTTCAGAAAAAGCTTGCTGAACAGCAGCACACGTCTCCCAAGTTTCAATCAATATGTTCTTTTATTGGTCAAACATCCAGTAAATAAATGGCAATGTTTCGACCCGTGACAAGTGGAGGGTCTTTCACAGGCTTGAGAAAGACCCTCCACTTGTCACGGGTCGAAATGTTGCCATGTATTTACTGGATGTTTGACCAATAAAAGAGCATATTGATTGAAACTTGGGAGACGTGTGCTGCTGTTCACCACGCTTTTTCTGAAGATTACATTACGTCAGACTGGGTTTGTCTGATTTTACAGCGTGACACCGCTCCTGATAACGGGATTTGTGCTGCTTCAAATATTGTATTTTTTGGATATCCACAGGATATGTCATAATTGTCAAATAGATGCAGGTCCCACCTCTGGGACCCGCACCTATCTCTAGAACGGGGCCCCTAAACCACCGTTCTACCTCTGTGTGTGTGTCGGCTGATTTCCGACCATGAAGGTGAAAACAGCGTAGCTCGCTGAGCTATGCTGTTTTCGTAAGCCCCATAGAACTGAAGGGTAGTTACGGAAACAGCGTAGCTCCCATGCTACGCTGCTTCCGTAAGTGCTATTCACTACTATGAGAGTTACGGAAACAGCATAGCTCAGCGAGCTACGTTGTTTTCGTAACTCCTGACAATAAAGTCAGGAAGTGTCCGGGAGACAGCGATAGCAGGCAAATCTAGAACGGGGCTTAGGGGGCCACGTTCTAGAGATAGGTTTGGGTCCCAGAGGTGGGACATGCATCTATCTGACATTTATGACATATCCTGTGGATATGTCATAAACGTCCCTCGTGGGAAAACCCCTTTAAGGCCGGGTTCACACGTAGCGTAAATATTCCAGATTGTCTGCAACGTATTTAGTTGCGGAAAAGCCACAGCATAATACAGTAGCAGCAGAGTGGATGAGATTTGAACAAATCTCATCCACACACTGCGTAAAAAACCAGCCGAAAAAACGTTCATTAATTGACCTGCGGTGCGGTTCATTTAATCTGCAGCATGTCAATTTGTGCTGCAGAATCGCTGCTTTTCTGATGCGGGTTTTCCCCATTGATTTCTATGGAGAGGCAAAACCTGCAACAACTGGCAGATGTTGCGATTTTTGCGACACAAAATCTGTGAATCCGCCGCAAAAATTGCAACTCTGAAAAAAAAAAAATTATAGAATTCTCTGCTGCGTCCAGCCCGGCCTCCAGGGATGATGTTTCACACCATGTGACTGCTGAAGCCCAGGGGCATTGCTAGGGTCTTAAAAGATCAGGGGCACAAGCCCCGAGACATATATTTACCCCCCCCCCCAAAAAAAAAAATTCTTACATATATATCGGAGATAGTATATCTATAAGACTAAGGCTCCTATAGCTATACAGCTGGATAGAATTGGATGCATTGTCTCAGCAGACAGTATCATACATGATAGGCTTAGATACATGGCCCCAGCAGACTGTATCATACATGATAGGCTTAGACACAGGGACCCAGCAGACAGTACCACACATGATAGACTTAGGGCTCACTCAGACGAGCGTGATTTTCGTCCGTGTGATGTGCGTTGAAATAACGCACAGCACCCAGACCCGTTGATTTCAGTGGGGCTATTCACACGAGTGTCAGCGAGTGTTCGTTGTGTAAAACTCACTGCATGTCCTATAGTAGTGTTTTCCCGGACTTAGTCGCCCATTGAAGTCAATGGGTGCGTGAAAACCACGGACAGCCTACGGATGACACGCATCAATTACATTGAAAAAAAAAAAGTGCTTGCAAGTACGTCAAAAACATATGCCACACGCAAAGCACACTGATGCAAAACGCAACGCACACGACCAGATTTATGCGCGTAAATCTGTCACGCTCGTGTGAATGTAGCCATAGATACAGAGCCCCAGCAGTAAATATCCTTGTGCTAACCCTCAGGAGAAAATATGCCATTTTTGGGGCCCCAAGCAAAGTTATGTCTCAGGGCTCTAATCAAAGCCCCTGTAGAGCGTTCCCCACACAATGTCCCCTGTATATAGTGTCACAACCCCCGTGTATGGTTCCACACACAGTCCCCCTGCCATACATCCCCCTTGTAGACAGTGCCAGGCAGTCCCCTGTAGGTAGTCCCACATACCCTCCTTGTCTCAGCAGACAGTATCATACATGATAGACTTAGATACATGGCACAGCAGACAATATCACACATGATAGACTTAGATACAGGGCCCCTGTAAGTCCCCTTGTACTAACATATGTCCACCGCCCAAAACAATGTTTGTGCGTGTATGTCAATGTGTCCATAAGTATGTGTGTGTATATACTAGTCTTTCTCAACAAATTAGAATATAATCAAAAAGTTAATTTATTTCAGTAATTCAATTAAAAAAGTGAAACTCATATATTATATAGATTCATTACACACAGTGATCTATTTCCAGCATTTTTTTTCTTTTAATGTTGATGAGTATGGCTAACAGTTAATGAAAACCCACAATTTAGTGTCTCAGAAAATTAGAATATTATATAAGCCCAATTTCAAAAATGATTTTTAATACCGACATGTAGGCCTACTGAAAAGTATGTACAGTATATGCACTCAATACTTGGTCGGGGCTCCTTTTGCATGAATTACTGCATTTATGCGGCGTGGCATGGAGGCGATCAGACTGTGGCACTGCTGAGGTGTTATGGAAGCCCAGGTTGCTCTGATAGCGGCCTTCAGCTCGTCTGCACTGTTGGGTCTGGTGTCTCTCATCTTCCTCTTGACCATACCCTTTAGATTCTCTGTGGGGTTTAGGTCAGGCGAGTTTGCTGGTCAGTCAAGCACAGTGATACAGTGGTTATTAAACCGGGTATTGGTACTATTGGCAGTGTGGGATGGTGCCAAGTCCTGCTGGAAAATGAAATCAGCATCTTCATAAAGCTTGTCAGCAGAGGGAAGCATGAAGTGCTCGAAAATTTCCTGGTAGATGGCTGCGTTGACTCTGGACTTGAGATAACACAGTGGACCAACACTGTTGCTCGGTGGTCCAAAGTCCTGTTTTCAGATGAAAGTAAATTTTGCATTTAATTTGGAAATCAAGGTCCCAGAGTCTGGAGGAAGAGTGGAGAGACACTCAATCCAAGTTGCTTGCGGTCCAGTGTGAAGCTTCCACAGTCAGTGATGGTTTGGGGAGTCATGTCATCTACTGGTGTTGGTCCGTGTTAGCCGGTGCAGAGGCTTACACTAACCCCCATTATTACCCCGGTACCCACCACCACCAGGGGTGCCGGGAAGAGCTGTGTACGATTCAGTACCCGATCATCTGTAATGATGGTCGGGCAATGGGGCGGCCGCAGGCTGGTGTTATTAAGCTGGGAAAGGCCAAAAACAGTGACCCTTCCCACCCTGGTAATGCTAGGCTGTGGCTTCTTTATTGTATCTAGCGTGTCAATCAGCCAGCGCCCATTACTAAAGTGGTAGTAATAAAGTTTAAAAGAAAATACAAAGACACAGATAAAATATTTTATTGAAATAAAAAACCCTCACACAACCTTTATTAACCATTTTATTAAAAATAACAAAAGCCGTCATCGAAGTAGTCCTCGAATCCGACGTAATCAACGACCGAACCTGTAAAAAAACACAAACACAAAGAAAACTCTATTATTAACATATGTGGTAGGCTTAGATACAGGGCCCATGTGTGATACTGTCTGTTAGACCATGTATAGTAGGCTTAGATACAGGGCCCCAGCAGACTGTATACTGTATAAGATTACGGTCTGCTGGGGCCCTGTATCTAAGCCTAACGTGGAAGGCTTAGATACAGGGTCCATGTGTCATACTGTCTGTTAGACCCTGTATCTAAGCCTACCACAACGACCATAACGTTAAGCTTACCCTCCTCTTCGGCTCTGGGTGCCGCGGATGTCCCGACACCATCTAGCGTCGTGACGTCATAACGCGAGAAGACGTCAGGACTTCCGCTGCGTTCAGGAAGGAAGATGGGTAAATATGTGTCGTTACTATAGTAACAGGGGCCCGTGTATTTTATTACATAGGTCCCTGTTACTATAGTAACTTTTCTAGATGCGGTGCGGGCAGTTGTGGCCCGGTCGCAATTGCAACCGCTGCGACCCGAATGTGGCAGTCCCCGGGGATCCGGGGCACCAGGCCAAAGATCCGGGGCTTGGGCCCCCTGAAGGCCCGGTGCTAGCGACGCCCCTGCTAAAGCCAATCACAGGCTGAAGCGGTCACATGGAATGAAACGTCATCCCAAGAGGTTGGGCTGCAGGTCATCAGAGGGACACGTCGCAAGGCTATGGGTAAGTATGACCTTTTTTTTTACCTGCTATTTTCTGAAGTGGATATTGTGGCCAAAAAACGGCACCACAATTTGGTGCGGTAAAACAGACAGAATTCTCTGCGGCGTCAAGGGCTGTGTTCTTTTACACAGAGTGACCGACCTGTGGGAACCCAGCCTAAGTCTCCGATCAATTTAACTGCGCAATTAAATTAAGTCCTCCAACTCATCTGGGGTTTCTACACTGGAAATATCATCTTTCACTTGCTCTGAAAGCCCTCCCCAAAATTCTGCTGTGTATTCAGCAACAGAGCATTTTCCTTGCCGCAGATTATGCAATTTAACTTCAGCTGTGGCATAATGATTAGGATCATTAAAAACTTGATTCATAATTTTCATAATTCAGAAGTTTACTATTCTTTTCTACATAAGAAGAGGCTTATGCTAGACTTTCATCTGTCAGTAGATTGATTAGAAACAATATCTTTTTCCTTTCACTGGTAAATGGAGCAGGTTACATTTTAAAACATATATAGTACTGATTAAGGAAACCTCAGTAAAGTAGTGGCATGGGTGAACTTGAATCTGCAGCTCAGGTGCGCACATCTCAAAGTTTTTTTTGTAGTTCAAAAATATCTCTGTGTTGATTTTGTACTATATTTTGTAGCTTAGCAAATTTTTCTAAAAAGTGGTGCCAAATTCTCATAGTTCGGCAATTCATTGCCTCATTGCTGTCAAAGGACCTGTTCCAGTGGACTTCAAGTAGGGCCAGCCTGTTCTGTCAAGGTCTGTAGCAGCTTTGAAGTCCAGTTGCGGAAATGATCAGCCAGGAGAGTGTCAAGTAGTAGTAGAAGAGTAGTCAAGTAACAGTCCAGGTTCGGTACACAGATAAGCAACAACGGGTTGTAGCTTGAATATTCAAATATTCAGGAAAAAATGGAAGCTAAATAGCGCTACTTCATCAAGATAAGAGGTCATCAAGCTTGTTATTAGTAATTCAGCTTTTAATAAGGTGATGCGTTTCAACACCAGACAGGCATCTTCATTAGACCATATGGTCTGTTCGTTGACGTGCTAGTTATCGCCACTTGTCGCAAACTGAGTGGAACAGAATATTTTAACTGAAAGACCTTGGTTTATCACTCCGGCAGATCGCTACACGCCTAGGCCGAGATGTCAGCACTGTTCCAGAGGTTGGGAGAACAACAAAGAATGGGAATGACAGCAAGAGGTGCGTGGAGGCAAACCCCTGCATGGACGGATTGTCTGATTGGAAGAATGGCACATAGCGATACATTCTGTACTAAAAGTGAAATTAGATGTCACATCTTAAGCCTATGATGGCAACCAGTATCGACAAAAAACATCAGAAGGCGTTTGCGTGACATTGGGCTACGAGCCAGACGTCCAGCTACAGGTGTTCCATTGACCACACGCCACTGCTCTCAAAGCTACTATGGTGCACACCAAGACGCCAATGGAGGCTGCAATGGAGGTCTATCCTCTTCAACGATGAGTCCCGCTTTTGTCTCGGACAGAGATTGGTCTGGAGACAATGTGGGCAACGACATGAAGAAACCTTCACAAGGGAACATCACACCGGTCCTACTCCCGGGATTAATGTGAGGTGTAGGCATAATGTGCAGTTGCCGGACACCTAGTCTTCATTTCAGGTAGACTAACAGCTCGGCATTACATAGACATGGAACCAGTGTTATGGCCATTTCTCCAAAGTGTCCCAGAAGCCGTTTTACAACAAAAGAATGCCAGACCGTATGTTGCTCGTGCTACTGTAAGCAGCTTGCAGCGTCTCCGGTCTTGTCTTCCGTTGAGCACTTCTGGGATGTCATTGGTGGACACTTTTAAAGAGAGCTGCCAGCAGCCATTTTTGAACATTTGAGCGCCCAAATGCATTCAGCGTGGCATAACATTCCTCAGACAAGGATTATTAACCTCATTGATAGCATAGCAAGGCGTGTAAGTATTTGTATTTCTCTGCGTGGCACTCATACTGGATACTAAATAAATCAAGATGTTTGGAATATTTTGTTTCCATTTTTTTATCATTTGAAATATCATTAACATGTCTATCGATCCTGTGATTTCCACAATTCCAAAACTTTTCCTTTGTGTTGCAATTTCAATGTTGAGGAGTGTATTTAGATCCCATGGGTGCTGCCTCAGATTCAAGGAAGAGAAAATTTCAGATGAAATTTTCCTCCTTTCTCTTATGGGTGACCAGCTGTTTTTAAGAGCTAGGCACCCAACCCTCAACTGCATACTCTTCCGTGCAGATGTTATTCTAGAGTGCCATAGAAACGCTCTTAAAGTTGAGTAATGACTGCTGTAAAAAGTCGTATCAGCGTTTTTTAAGGACATTTGAGCAAAAGGTGAAACTTCACTTCAGAATGAATTTGAAATAGAAGTATTCATTTCATGTCGATTTTCAATACTGGTACATATATAGCATAGCCAAATACCCAGATAAACAAGGTATGACTAATTGGCTGAAGAGAGGTGGCTTCTTACTGATTATATGCTATCAAATCTCTATTTAAAGTCTGTAGTTGTGGCCTAGCAACAGAGAGATCAAGAGTAACTAATAGAAAAATGTAGGAAAACAGAGCTAACAGACCAGAATGTTTGCAGATAAAATTTAAATATGTTGATGACAATAAAGGGGGGGGGGAATGGAGTAGTGGAAGGATTTAGGAGGGGTGTGCAAGAAAGGTTCCATTAGCTTGTATATCCAACCAGTGACAGGGTATAAGTAGCATAAGGCCCCTTTAACACATGTTCGGAATTTAACACGGATTTCAGTGTGGACTCTGACGAAATCTGTGTCAAATCTGACGACAATCCACACAAGGACTAGTCTAGTCCTATTGTCATTCAATGAGGCTAACCCTTGGCTTTTCCATGCGGAACAAGTATCATCCTACTTATTTCACTGTCTGATGTTTTAGAGACAAAAATTGGCGCAAAATGTTTTGGCACTGTATGAACGGGTTTGCGGAAAAAACCCCATTAAAATGCATACTATGTGGATACTGGCACATTATCTATGTTGAAATCCATGTCAAGTCTGACACGTGATCAACTCTAACTTGATTTGATCTGTGTTTATTGTATAAAACGAAATAACGAAATTTTGCAGTTTGTAATATTCTGCCAAAATCCTAACTTGGGCACCATTTAAAAGTATGGTAGAGATTAAAATATAGCAGGGTAAGAATGAGAAGTATCTGGTGAAAACCAACATTAAGGCTGGGTTCACACGTAGCGGAAATACTACAGATTTTCCGCAACAGATTTACTTGCGGAAAATCTGCAGCATAATACAGTAGCAGCAAAGTGGATGAGATTTGAACAAATCTCATCCACACGCTACGTAAATGATATGCGGAAAAAAAATGCTCAGAAATTTACCTGAGGTGCGTTTTTTAATCCGCAGCATGTCAATTTTATTTGTGTAATTGCTATTTTTTGTTGCGGGTTTTCCCCATTGAATTGAATGGGGAGGTAAAACCCGCAACAAATAGCAGAAATCGTAACTCAGAAAAAAAAAAAAATCTTATACTTACTCAGAATTCTGTGCTTCTTGGTCAAGGCCGGCCTCCGGGGATGACGTTTCATTCCATGTGACCGCTGCAGCCAATCACAGGACAACAGAGGGACGCTTCGCAATGGTTATGGGTAAGTATGAAACAAATTTTTTTTACATGCATTTTTTTCTTTGTGAAATACTGTACCACAATTTGGTGTGCTTATTTGGCCGGAATTCCCTGCGACGACCATGGTGGATATGCTGTGTGCTTTTACGCAGCGCATCCGCCCTGTGTGAACATACCCTAAAGGGACATTTTCAATTCAGCAAGTAATAGCATATTGCTACAATATGCCATCACTTACTGATTGGTGGAGGTCTGGCTTTCGGGATCCCAATATCCTTACAAATATCTTCTGTCGTGTAAGCTTCAGCATTTTTTCTGCCTGGTGTTGTTGCTAACCCGGCCCTGTGCAGAGAATTGAATATGAACACAATTTTACAATGTACATATAGAAGTAATCTAAAGTTGACTAACTTTCCAAGCACGTTGCATTAATTATACTGATCCTCAGTTACAATCTGTATTTTAGTTCAGCACTGCATTCACTGCCGCTAGCTTCAGAGATGAAATCTCTCCCAGATAGATAATTGTCTGCATAAAGATTATTTTGGTAATTTGCATTCTAGGATGTGTAGACTTTACACCAAGGACTTTAAAATAATCCAACTGTATTATAGGAGCTATGCTAAGCTACTAGAGATGTATTTGCCAATAAGCCTGGTCAGCTGTTTTCAATAACAACCAGCAGTATTGTGAATGCCGCTTTGGATTACAGGCTGTAACTGAAGCTAAGTGCAAGATGCTGTTGATGTTGTATTAAAGATTTATGAAAATAATAATAATATGAACACTCTTCAGTTGCATTCTTGTATTATCAGTGGGAAACCAAGTGTAGAGCATCATGCACACAACCGTTTCCAGTTTGTGGACTACAAATCACGGCTTCCGTGTGCTGTCCGTTTTTTATGTGCACCCATACACTAGAGTGGGTGTGATGGAAAATACAGACAGAAATAGGACATGTTCTATAACTTTGCGGAACTGACACGCGGATCCACAAAAAAAAGGGATGTGTACACGGCCCCATAGAAATGAATGATTCAGTATGCTATCTGCCAAAGGGAGACAGGAGATAGGACACGGAAGAAAACAATGGTCGTATGCATGAGCCCCAGAGTAAAACTTCTATAGAGCAGGCTATATAGAGTAACAACCTATAAACCATATATTCCGATGCGTAACTTGAAGCTCCTGGTCCCCATGCAAAGTCTGTAACAGAGGCTCTCATCTACCATTTGCTATCTATAATACTGGTGTCTTTTCATGTTGCAAAGGGGCCCGGGTGCGGCTGCTTCCTCTGTATAACCTATATCTATGCCCCTGCATATCCTTCATACCAGGTGTTATATATTTTTATACACCAGGGGCATAACAAGTAACTATGGGGCTCCATAGCAAAACTTAGAATGCAAATGATGGGGACCCCATCCTCCCTACTCCATCATATAACCACTGTCAAAAACAAATTCCTTACAGTCCCATCGTTCTGCTTTCCTTTATCCACTATCTTTCTTTTCGCTACTTTTTCAACAATAAACAGAATGTTCACTATTGTACCTCCGAGGATCTTTTATCAGGGAAGTGATATCACCTCAGTCTAGGCTACCTTCTACTAGCCCTGTTCTCAGTCCATTTATTTATTAGGGAGGCTGGTTAGTTATCCTCTGGCCATGTAGTTGGGATGGTGGAACCCCTTAGCTGGAGCACCCAAAAGCAACTGCTATTCCTGCTACCATGATAGTTACGCTATTGCTCCCCATATTCGTTTCGTAACATTGGTGGAATGTGATCAATTGCAGGTTAATCAGATAGAAATCCAAGCCTCTAGATGGACTCAATAAAATCGTTTATCTTCTCGCATGGATAAGATCACACTGTTGCAGTCTGATAGATGTGATCTTTTGTGAAAATCCTGCAATTAATACAGGTAAATTGGATAATACAAGAATTTAGTGTCAAGCCTCCCTTGAAGCTCTCACGGCCTGACAAACATTGACGAGAGAATAATGATGTTTTGAGCCACTTAACCGAAGCAATACTAAATTCATCTCTGTCAATTAAAGCCTGCCTGAGCAACATGTCAAGGAAACCTCTTCCAGTAACTGTACACCGTAGGGCATCATTTATTCATGTGAAATATATGAATGTACATTTTGAATGGTAAAGTGATAAATCAGTCCATGCACTACTTTGCTCTGAAGTTTTTAATGTACCTTTCTGAAATAAGAGGATGCATACAAAAATAGTACGTAGGTACCTCAGCACTATCTTTTCCATTTATCTTCTCACAGTGCAACAGCTATTCTAACAATAAGTGGCAGTATTGCCTATAGTGGCAATCAGATTCCAGCTTTTTTTTACTGGGCACGGTTAAAAATGAGAGAAGGGTTGTGATTGGTTGCCATCATAACTTTGATACTTTTTGTCAAAATAGTTGTTTTTGTATTGGGCCAAATGTGTGTGAATGTCCTTTCTAGCCAATCATAACATGGACAACAGATATTTTGTTCAAAATTATCATTTGTGGCTAATGGTAACAAAATAATTGTTCATGATGTTAAATTAAGGCACGTTTGCTCGTAACAATAATAGTCATGATTCGTTTGTTTCCTAGCAAACGTAACAAGTTTTGCCTAGTCTAAATACACTATTGTTTTTATTGAAATTTATTGTGGACTCATAAAAAAATCATTGTTATTGCCAGTGGTATTGATAAGTTCAGGGAGCCGGACTCCTAGCATCATAGTTATTTATGATGCTGTGAGTCACTGCCTCCCCGCAGGACTACTGTCTCCTACATGTTTTGGTAGAGGACAGTAATCCTGCTGGGAGGCAGGGACACCTAGCGTCTTACATAATTATGATGCTAGGAGCCCGGCTCCATGAACTGTGTTCGGTCCGGGAAATGCGGCCGACATGCGGTCCATATATCATGAACCGAACATGGTAGTGTGCATGGGGCCATAGGGCATGGTGGAATTGTGGCAGATTTTTGTGTGGATTCCACACAAACAGTTCACAACAAAATACCGTACAATACTTATGAGTGGGGGTTTCAAAATTCCATCTATATGTCCGCATGTAGTGGAAAAAATCTGTACCCTAAATCTGTACCCTAAGGCCCCATGCACACGACAGTATTTCTCATCAGTAATTACGGACAGTAATTACTCACAGTAATTACGGACTAATTCATTTCTATTGGCCATGAACACCTTTCAGTATTTTTACTGATGGGTGTCCGTGCTGTAAAATTATAGAACCTGTCCTATTCTTGTCAGTAATTACGGCAAGAACTCCCCCATAGAAGTCTATGGGAGCTTCCGTAAGTAGGGACGGCTACTGATGTGCATACGTAAACCATCCGTATATACGGAAGCATTACTAAGCAACATGTTGAGGACACCTTCCGTATATACGGATGAAATACGGATGCCTATGGAGCCGTATTTACGGACAGTATTTCAAGACAGATGAAAATACTGTCATGTGCATGGGGCCTTAAGGCCTCATGCACACGAACGTATTTTTTTCCTGCCGTAAATACTGGTCCTTTGTCACACGTATTCAACCCGTATTCCACCAGTATTTACGGACCCGTGCCCGTAAATACAGGTCCGGTGTCACCAGTATCCCACCCTTATTTACGGACCTGTTTTCTCTGCACTAATCGGAAGCCCCTTCTCTCTATCAGTGCTGGAAAGAGAGAAGGGGCAGCCCTTTCGGGCAGAGGTTCCGCAGCGATTGAAAGTAAAAGAAGTTCATACGTACCGTTGTCTTGGTGATGCGTCCCTCTTTTGACATCCAGTCTGACCTCCCTGGATGACGCGGCAGTCTATGTGACCGCTGCAGCCTGTGATTGGCCTGTGATTGGCTGCAGCGGTCACATGGGATGAAACGTCATCCCGGGAGGCCGGACTGGAGGAAGAAGCAGGTAAGTTAACTTTTAATACGATTAACTCCAGCAGTAATCACTGTCCCGGGTGCTGAAAGAGTTACTGCCGATCAGTTAACTCTTTCAGCACCCTGGACAGTGACTATCCCCTGACGTCGCCTAGCAACGCTCCCGTAGTTATGGGTGCACACACGTAGCCACCCGTAATTACGGGAGCTCCATAGACTTCTATGGGCCTGCCCGTGACGTTATTACGCCTGAAATAGGACATGTTCCATATTTTTCAACGGCACGAGCACCTTCCCGTAAACATACGGGAAGGTACCCGTGGCCAATAGAAGTCTACGGGCCCGTAATTACAGGCGGTAATTACGGCTCGTAATTACGTCCGTTTTGACGTTCATATGCATGAGGCCTTAAGCAGGGGTTCCTAAACTTTCTGAGGCTGGGACCCACTTTTGGCCGAGACTTTTGTTTGGGACCCCCCACTACCGTACTTAGCCCCATTTCGTCTGATGCATGTCAACATCATTCGTAGTTAGATGCCGGTACTTAGCTCCATTTGAAAAATAAGTCCATGCAACATCGAAAACAACAACAGTTGTGCGGGCGAGGGTTGGGGAGGGCTCAAGGTATCCTGCTGCTGTGCGTCACTGAGGCCCAAATATGGCTGCTGATGGTGGGTCATGTGACCTGACTCGTCCATCAGTGGCCATCAGAGGGGTAGTTAGGGGTTTAGCACAGGGTGTCAAACACATCTGAGTAGGCAGTATAATGACCCCTTGGTGGCCCCCACACAGTATAATGCCCTTATAGCTGCCCCCACATAGGATAATGCCCCTATAGTTGCCCCCACACAGTATAAAGACCCCATAGCTGCCCACACACAGTATAATGCCCCTATAGCTGCACCCACATAGGTTAAGGCCCCTATAGCTGCCCTTACCACAGTATAATGCCCCCCATATAGCTGTCCCCACACAGTAAAATGCCCCCATAGATGCCCCCACACAGTATAATGCCCCTATAGTTGCCCCCACAGTATAATGCCCCCTTAGTGCCCCCCACAGTATAATTCCTCTATAGTTGCCCCCACACAGTATAAAGCCCTCATAGCTGCCCCACACAGTATAATGCCCCTATAGCTGCCCCCACATAGGTTAAGGCCCCTATAGCTGCCCTTACCACAGTATAATGCCCCCCATATAGCTGTCCCCACACAGTAAAATGCCCCCATAGATGCCCCCACACAGTATAATGCCCCTATAGTTGCCCCACAGTATAATGCCCCCTTAGTGCCCCCCACAGTATAATTCCTCTATAGTTGCCCCCACACAGTATAAAGCCCTCATAGCTGCCCCACACAGTATAATGGCCCTATAGCTGCCCCCACATAGGTTAAGGCCCCTATAGCTGCCCTTACCACAGTATAATGCCCCCCATATAGCTGTCCCCACACATTAAAATGCCCCCATAGATGCCCCCACACAGTATAATGCCCCTATAGTTGCCCCCACAGTATAATGCCCCCTTAGTGCCCCCCACAGTATAATTCCTCCATAGTTGCCCCACACAGTATGAAGCCCTCATAGCTGCCCCACACAGTATAATTCCCCATAGCTGCCCCTACACAGTAAAATGCCTCCATAGCTGCCCCCACACAGTATAATGCTCCTATAGCTGCCCCCACACAGTATAATGCCCCTCATAGCTGTTCCCACACAGTAAAATGCCCCCATTGCTGTCCCCACAGAGTATAATATCTCCTTAACCGCCACCATAGCTCCCCTCCACACAGTATAAAGTCCCGAATAGTTGCCAACTCACAGTATAATGCCCCACAGCTGCCCCAATGCAGTATAATGACACCATAGCTGCCTCCACACAGCCCCAATAGTGCCTAATAAAAATAATAAAATACATACTCACCTATGCTCATTCCCACGAAGGGTGGAGGAGATCCAGCTGCTCCTCCAGTCTGTCCAGTGTGTGGCCCAGCGCAGACAGGCGCAATTTCGTCACTACATCGCGCCTGTCTCCGCCGAGCCGCTCACGACATAGTGAATGCTCAACCAACGAGCTATCAGCTCCTTGCTCCAGCTTTGAATTCAACTGTATCTGCATCCTGAGGATGCAGATATAGTTGAAACTGGGAAATCAGTGAGTGACTCACGACCCCCCCGAAGGCCTTTACATGACCCCCCAGGGGGTCGCGACTCACAGTTTGGGAAACAGTGCCCTAAAGCATCAGCCAGCTGAGAGTTAATACAACATGAATAGGCTAAAACTCTGAGCAATAGCCCTGTTAGATGTGTCCCTATTTGACAGATGACTGCAGATAAAAATAGCGTAAAGTACTAATTTATAGGTAATTTTCATCTAAAACACCAGCTGTAGAGAATAGCTTTATAATTAGGTATAATTTGAGTATTCTTCTTCACTAATGTGTCAGAACTATTTATGAAAGTAGGGCTTATTTCCCAGAGGACATTCTCCAGCTGTTCTATTTCCATAACTTTGATTCTTTTTTTATATGCAAAACATCCAGTTACAGAAACCAAAACCTGTTCACTTTCATCTATAGCTGTGACAATTCCATTGCAACAGCACAGAGGGACATCACTGAAATCACGGTAACCTTCTTATATTATGATTGAAATGTTGTGAGCTTTGGAGGACATTCACCAAAATACTGAATCTCTGAACAGAACTGATATATTTTTATAACTCAATAACTTGCTGAGTTGCAATTACTTTGTACCAGTTCCTGTCCTCATTTTTATGCAATGACTTGCAGCAGTTATATATGCTGCTAGTATAATTACACTGTCACGTTAGTTCTATAAATAATATAGTATGTGAGTCAAGAAATGGTACTAATTGCTTGTGTCATTCCCATTTTAAAATCTTGGAGAATATAAAGATGAACAGGACGGGTTTATCCAGGTACAGAGGGTCATTCATATATGCTGCTGGGCCTGGTACTGCAGCTCAGACTCATTCACTTGAGCACCACAGTCCATTTGTTCTGATGATCGACAGGGATCAGGATATGTGGATACTAAATTTGCGAGGGTTACTTTCTATGTGCTCTAGCCAACAAAATATATTATATATAAAAAAATTGTGTTCTGTGTAATTTTTTTCCCTTTTTTTTTAAAGAAAAGATAAACTATGCCAGCCCTGGCAATTATTCTGCAGGGGCCGATCCAACACTTGTAGGACACAAACACACAGGATGGATACACTGCGTAAAAGTACACAGCGTATCTGTCCCGGAAACCGCAGGGAATTCTGCCTGAAAAACCACACCAAATTGTGGTGCAGTTTTTCGGGCAGCAGTTCCGCTGAGAAAATACTGCAGGAATAAAAAAAGGTTTATACTTACCACCCACGTGTTGTCATGGTGACGCGTCCCTCTGTTCTGAGTGCAGCCCGGCCTCCTGGTATGACGCTGTAGTCCATGTGACTGCTGCAGCCTTTGATCAGCTGATGCAGTCACATGGGATGAAACGTCATCCCAGGAGGCTGGGCTGCACTCAGAACAGAGGATCGCATCGCTAGGATAACGACCAGGGGTAAGTATGAGCTTTTTTTATTAATTTTAACTCAAAAAAAGTTTTTCCGTTCTTTTTAAAAATTTGTGGTGGAATTGCAGTGTTTCTGCCGCAAAAGTCACAACATAAAGCTTTTTACCTTCCAATTGAATTGAATGGGGAGAACCCGCAACAGAAGAGCAGCAATTCCAGAGCAACTATTGACATGCTGCGACTTAAAAAAAACGCACCGCAGCTCAGTTTATAAATGTTTTTTCAGCTGATTTTTTCCGCTGTGTGTGGATGAGATTTGTTCAAATTTCATCCACAATGCTGCTACTGCATCTACTCTGCGGATTTTCCACAATGAAATCCGTTCTGAAAAATCTGCAGTGTTTATGCCCAGTGTGTTCCTACCCGTACAGTGCTGCAAACAGGTGTGACGACAGAACTAAAGTAGTTACCTGCTGGAATCAGACTTCTATAGGTGTTTGTGTGGGCACAATTCGGGTATGCTCACACGGATTATTTACGGACGTATTTCGGGCGTTTTACACCTCGATTTACGTCCGAAAATGCGCCTCGATAGCGTTGGCAAACATCTGCCCATTCATTAGAATGGGTCTTACGATGTTCTGTGCACACGGTCATTTTTTTTACACCCCGCTGTCAAAATGCGGGGCGTAAAAAAGACGCCTGCGTCAAAGAAGTGCCTGTAAATTCTTCAGACGTAAATGGAGCCGTTTTCCATGGACTCCGTGGAAAACCAGCTCCATTTAACATCCGTAATGGACGCAGCAAAAAGCGCCTCAACATGCCATGACGGCTGAAATTACGGAGCTGTTTTCTCCTGAAAACAGCCCCGTAATTTCAGCCGTTACGGACGCTGCCGTGTGAACATACCCTTGCAGTTCCCGCAAGATCACCTTGAAGTAATAGCACAGAAATGTGCCCAATGCTTGATGTACAATTATGTCAAGCTGTCAGAAGGGGTTAATAGAAAGCACTATATATGTAAATGTAGTTAAAGTGGTTGTCCACGCATGGGGCGGTTTTTAATACTAATGACCTATCCACAGGATAGGTCGTTAGTATATGATTGGAGGGGATCCGACACCCGAACCTCGACTGCCTCCGATCACCAGATGTTATGCAGTGGCCGGTGTCGGAAACAGATAGCTCCGCACTTTGCATAGTGGCCGTGCTGTAGTACTGCAACTCTGCTCCTATTCACTTGAATAGGATCACAGCTGGAGTACTGCAGCACGGCCGCTGTATTGTGACCAGAGCCATCTGCTTCCAGGATAGACATCTGGTGCCCAGAGGCAGCTGAAACAGCTGATCGGTGCGGGGTCTAGGTGTCTGACCCCCACCGATCATATACTGATGACCTATCCTGTGGATAGCTTGTCAGTCTGAAAAATTGCCCTGTCCCCAGAAAACTCCTTTAACTAGAATAAAAATCTTCCTGTAATATATCCCAGAAAGGACTGTTGGACAGGTACAAAGGGATAGATAATTTGTGAGAAGTCAGACAATCCTACCACAGAATAGTTGCTTTTCATTCTAAATTTATCTCCAATTTAACTTGTAGCCCAGCAATGTCACAATACTATATTTTACTGTGTAAGCAGCACTATCAATAGTACCATTGTTTCTTAAAGAAACATACATGACGCAATGTTTCCATCAGCAGTGGTTGAATAGCTCTGTTTGGGATTCTTTTTTTAAGAGCTGTCAAGAATATCAAAGACTTAAGTTGACAGTCCTGATTGTAAAAAATACAGTACACAATTGTGTTTCATGACATTTTTTTGATGCCACAACATGCAATGTTCATAACATATTTAACCAGTTTGACAGGTTGTTGAATTAGTTGCCGCATATACAACATGGAAACCAACATGACATTTACTGAACATAAACTTTCAGGTTTTATTTATTTGTCTAACTTTAATATATACAGGAGTGGCACAATTGAGAGTAGAGAGCTGAGTGAGTCATGCAAACCTTATGCACATGTATTTACATATACAATGAAGTTCCCATTGGTCCTTGTTATTTCCCCCACAGTCCTGGTATTAAAGTAATCACTGGTGTAATTGAGACCATCTCAACATTCATTGACTTTTGCAGTGTAGCGCATGAGGGAGGGATAGAGCAGTAGCATGAGCCACTGATGAGGTAGGAGGTGTGTTCTAGACTACCTCAGAATTCCATTACACCATGCAGCTATGCCGTAGTCACTGATCATAGCTCTGAACTAATGGAACAGAACTAAAGAGCAGCCAAAACTGAAGAAAAATAGCAGGTGAGATACAGTAGCTTGAATATATTTCCAACTTAATTTTAATGAAGCTTTACTGTATACATACAACACAAATATGCAAGGTGACTAGCACATATTTGACAAGTAATAAAAAAGGTTAATGCATGATAAAACATTGCAAGGGATAAATTTAAAAGAGAGATGGATAAGTGTTTAATTGCTTCAGTACAACCAAGGAAAACAGCAAAACCCGTCTATAAGCTATATATGTTATACAGGGTGGGCCATTTATATGGATACACCTAAATAAAATGGGAATGGTTGGTGATATTTACTTCCTGTTTGTGGCACATTAGTATATGGGAGGGGGGAAACTTTTCAAGCTGGGTGTTGACCATGGCGGCCATTTTGAAGTCGGCCATTTTGTATCCAACTTTAGTTTTTTCAATGGGAAGAGGGTCATGTGACACATCAAACTTATCGAGAATTTCACAAGAAAAACAATGGTGTGCTTGGTTTTAACGTTACTTTATTCTTTCATGAGTTATTTACAAGTTTCTGACCACTTGTAAAATGTGTTCAAAGTGCTGCCCATTGTGTTGGATTGTCAATGCAACCCTCTTCTCCCACTCTTCACACACTGATAGCAACACCGCAGAAGAAATGCCTCCCGATCTGACCTCCTTAGACTTTTATCTTTGGGGTCATCTGAAGGCAATTGTCTATGCTGTGCAGATACGAGATGTGCAGCAACTGAAACTACGGATACTGGAAGCCTGTGCTAGCATTTCTTCCAAGCAGCTCCAAAATCAGAAGGGGGAATGCAGTCAGTATCTCTCAGAAGTGCAGCCTAAGGCCTTATTTACACATCTGATTTGCGTCCGTAAACTGTTTTTTATCCATATAAAGGTCTGTGTTGAGTCCGTGTGGTTTCTGTGTCATCAGCTTTTCTTGTCCATTTTCTCCTCAGCAAGCACTTACTGGTTTCAGTTTGCTTTTTCTCTCCATTTCTTTAGCAACTGATCCGTGAAAAGCGGACAGTCCATAACTTCAATTGGCGAAATGGTGATTTGGCGAATGAACTTTCCACTTGTCAGTTGAATAAAAAACAGATATGTAAATAGTTCCTTTGACTTGTAGGAGTCTGTGTGCTATCCGGTGTAAAAATAAGTTTGTGTGAATAAGGCCTTGGACTTTGGGCCTGATTATATCTCAGCATACACAAAATATAGAAAACAATGTTGTCTGTCTCAGTTACATATAGTTAACATATATGTAATTTTAATTTTACAAATCTCAATGAAAATGTACATTGTTGTAAAGATGTGTAGTGCAGCTGTTCTTCCATTTTTTTTTTCAAGCAATAAAGAGTTAGCTATATAAGCATCCATATCAATTTATTCTCAAAACAACTTTCACTGCTTTCTCCTCAACATCCCTGTGAGTACCAATTGAGATAATTTAAATAGCATATCTCTAAAAATTACAAACCCATGCTTTTATTCCTGTTAATTTGCTGTATATTTCTATAGTAACAACTTAACTAATGTGCCATACATTGAACATAGATGACAGACAAACTTACCAGTATTATTATTATTTATTTTAAAGTGCCATTAAATCCTGGACACTGTACATATGAAATACAGAAGGGTTTAAGTACATAACATGAGACAATAAAAAAACAAGTACAATAAACCTAAAGCCCTGGAAGAAGCCGGAAAGGGAAAACCCTTAGTCGAGCAGGAGACTTAGCGTGCCACATGTTTTTTTATATCAATGAGCTTTTAACCCCTTCCCGCCGGATCACGTATAGTAACGTCAAGAAAACTGGAGTCTTACCGCATTTTCACGTTACTGTACGTCATGGAGATGAAGCTGGCTCAGGAGCTGAGCCAGCGACATCACTGCCGGGTGACAGCTGTATGTTACAGCTGGCACCCTGAGGTATCGGGCAGGACCGGAGCTAGCCTCCGATCCGACCGATTAACCCCTCACATGCTGCGTTCAATAGAGATCGCAGCATGTGAGGAGTTTATAGCCACCGGCACCCCAGCAACGTGATCGCTGGGTTGCCGGTGGCTGCAAAGGCGATCGGAGGGCTAATGCTTACCTACCGGTCCGCCAGTAACGGAATCCTCCTATGCCCCGTCGTCGGCGGGGCCCAGGAGGCTTCCAGTACCATCGGCAAGATGGCGCCGGCTCAGCTTCCGGCTCAGAAGCTGAGCCGGCGTCATCAGCAGTGGGTGTCCGCTGTATGTTACAGCGGACACCCAATCTATCGCCAGGAGCCGGAGCTAGCTCCGATTCCTGGCATTAACCCCTTCGATGCAGCGATCCATTGTGATCGCTGCATCCTAGAGGTTTGAAGAAAATCGGCAGCCTTGCCATGCGATGGCAAGGCTGGCGACTGTTACTATGGCAACAGGAGCCCTAACAATGGACTCCTGTCTGCCATTACGTAAGCTGATTAGGCCCCGCCCAGAGGCGGAGCCTGATCGGCTTGCTGTCAGTGAACAACTGACAGTTCCAATACATTGCACTACATAGGTAGTGCAATGTATTAGAACATCAAACAAACAGTTGGACATTCAAGTCCCCTACTGGGACTAAAAAAAAGTGTAAAAAAAAGTGTAAAAAAAGTAAAAATAAAAGTTGTAAAACATACAATAAAAGTTTCAAATAATAACACAAAACACAATCGCCCTTTTTCACAGTCATTTATTATAGAAAAAAATAATAAAGCCATACACATTTGGTATCGCAGCGACCGTAACGACCTGAACTATAAAAATATTATGTTATTTATCCAGTGCAGTGAACGCCGTAAAAAAAAACCTCAAAAACACTGCCATAATTACTGTTTTTTGGTCACTGTCTTCCGAAAATTGAAATAAAAAGTGATCGAAAAGTCGCATGTATCCAAAAATGGTACCTAAAAAATCTATACCTCGTCTCACAAAAAACAAGCCATCACACCGCTCCATCGACGAAAAAATGTAAAAGTTATGGCTCTCACAACTTGGCGACAGAAAAAATACATTCTCTTTCCAAAAGTAATTTTATTGTGCAAAAAGTTATAAAAAAGCTCTATAAATTTGGTATCGCCGGAATCGTACTGACCCGCAGAATAAAGGTAACATGTAGTTTATAATGTACGGTGAACGCTGTATATAAAAAAAAAAGTGGCACAAGCTGGGCACGACATATTTGACACTGAATTGGCATATCTAGGGAAAAATTTTAATTTGTACCTTCCGCAGCGCAATCATTTATGGAAAAGACACGGGTCAAAATGCTCACTACACCTCTTAATAAATGCCTTGAGGGGTGCAGTTTCCAAAATGGGGTCACTTCTCAGGGGTTTCTTTTATTATTTCACATCAAAGCCTCTGCAATTGTGAACCAATACTTTATATGTCGCCAAATTAGGCCTCAATTTTACACGGTACTCTTTCACTCCTGAGCCCTGTCGAATGTCCAGGCAAAAGATTAGGGCCACATGTAGGGTGATTCTAAAACAGGGAAACACCGCATAATAATTGAGAGCTGTCTTGTTATGGTGGCACAAGCTGGGCACCACTTATTGGCGTATCTAAGGAAAAATTCCCATTTTCATTCTCCCACATCGTGTGCACACGAATTTCTGCAAAACACCTGTGGGGTTAACATGCTCACTACACCCCTAGGTGAATACCTTGAGGGTGTTGTTTCCAAAATGCGGTCACTTCTGGGGGGGGGATCCACTGTTTTGGTCCCACAGGGACTTTGCAAATGCAACATAGCGACCAGAAACCAAATGCAGCAAAATCTGTACACCAAAAGCAAATGGCGCTCCTTCCCTTCTGAGCCCTGCCGTGTGCCCAAACAGCATTTTATGACCACGTGTGGGGTATTGCCGTACTCCAGAGAAGTTGCTTTACAAATGTTGGGGTTCTTTTTTTCCTTTATTTGTTGAGAAAATTAAAAATTTGGAGCTAAATTCACTGCCCAATTCTAATAAAATCTATGAAACACCTGTGGGGGAAAAATGCTAACTACACCCGTAGATGGATTCCTCAAGGGGTGTAGTTTTCTCAATGGAGTCACTTTTTTGGCGTTTTAACTGTTTTGGTCCCTCAGGGGCTTTGCAAATGTGACATGGCCTCCGCAAACCATTCCTGCTAAATTTGAGCTCCAAAAGCCAAATAGCGCTCTTTCCCTTCTAAGCTCTGGCGTGTGTCCAAACATCCGTTTATAACCACATGTGGGGTATTGTTTTACTCGGGAGAAATTGCTTTACAAATCTTGTGGTGCTTTTTCTCCTTTAGTCCTCGTGGAAATTAGAAAAAATTAGCTAAACCTACATTATCTTTGAAAGAATGACGATTTTCATTTTCTCGGCCTACTTCCAATAATTTCTGCAAAAAACCTGCGGGGTCAAAATGCTCACTATACCCCTAGATAATTTCCTCAAGGGGTGTAGTTTCCCAAATGGGGTCACTTTTGGTGGATTTCCACTGTTTTGGCACCGAAAGAGCCCTTGAAACCTGACATGGTGCCTAAAATATTTTCTAATAAAAAGGAGGCCCAAAATCCACAAGGTGCTCCTTTGCTTCCGAGGCCGGTGCTTCAGTCCATTACCACACTAGGGCCACATGTGGGATATTTCTAAAAACTGCAGAATCTGGGCAATAAATATTGAGTTGCGTTTCTCTGGTAAAAACTTCCGTGTTACAAAAAAAATAGATTAAAAATGAATTTCTGCAAAAAAAAATGAAATTTGAAAATTTCCCCTCTACGTTGCTTTAATTCCTGTGAAACGTTTAAAGGGTTAAGAAACTTTCTAAAAGCTGTTTTGAATACTTTGAGGGGTGAAGTTTTTAAAATGGGGTGACTTTTTGGGGATTTCTAATATATAAGGCCCTAAAAGCCGCTTCACAACTGAACTGGCCCCTGTAAAAATAGCCTTTTGAAATTTTCTTGAAAATGTGAGAAATTGCTGCTAAAATTCTAAGCCTTGTGACGTCATAGAAAAATAAAAGGACGTTCAAAAAATGATGCCAATCTAAAGTAGACATATGGGGGATGTTAATTAGCAACAATTTTGAGTGGTATAACTGCCTGTCTTACAAGCAGATACATTTACATTTGGAAAAATGCTAATTTTTGCAATTTTTCACCAAATTTTGGTGTTTTTCACTGGTAAATATTCAATTTATCGACCACATTTTTCCACTATCATAAAGTCCAATGTGTCACGAGAAAACAATCTCAGAATCGCTTTGGTAGGTAAAAGCATTCCGGAGTTATTACCACATAATGTGAAATATGTCAGATTTGAAAAAATGGGTCTGGTCCTGAAGGCCAAAATGAGCTTGGTCCTGAAGGGGTTAATCATTTTATGACTTCTGAGTATTAAATTTTAGTATAGAATTTTAAAAGCGTGTTTTGAAAGTTATCCCTCAAGTGCTGTAATATGTCACATTTATATTAAAGGGTGACTAGTTGGCTCATCTAAGAGCTGGTATCTGGAGATCGATACATATTGTCATAGAATCACAAGGCCCAGGAGAACTGTGTATAGCCTACCGGGAATACTTATTGCAGCACGCTGGAGGAAGTATAATCCCCTGAAGACGTACCTGGACTGTAGTCGATAACCGTCAAAGTTGTAAAACTGGGGGGAAAAAGACAGAAGGTGAAGGTAGAAGCAGTTAATTTGGTAGTGAAGTGGTGGTAGGGTTACTGTAGGTTGTAAGCTTTTCTCATAAGGGGGGTTTTCAGGTTGCTTTTGAAGTTTTGGTGGTGGAAGAGAGTCTGATGTGTTGGGTTCGTAAGTTCCAGAGTATGGGGGATGCACAGGAGAATTTCTTGTAGACGATGATGTGAGGAGTATACCGGAGCAGAGAAGATCTCGTGAGTGTAATGACGCTGGCTTGCTACAAGACGGCAGGACTAGCCTTCAACTATAGCAATCCCAGAATTAGAGTAGGGACAAATCGTGAACCAAACGGACAGTCGTAGGGAAGGGAATTATGGAGCATGTATCACAATACTGACAGGCAACAGGAATACAAGAACCAGGGGATCACCGATTGAAGACAGAAATGGAACAAGATGATGATGATGTCATACGGACGCTTGGGAATGATAACAGTCAGATGATGGAAACCAAACCAGGGGTGTAGCTAGGGGGGGGCAGGCAGGGCATGTGCCCCGGGCGCAACTTAGAGGGGGGCACCAGCGCCACCTCCTCCTGCACTATAATAGTACCTGTGTCGCAAGCACACAGGTACAATTAGAAGCAATGAATGACCGGGCACGTCCCGTGCCTGGCCATTCAGCGCCTTTCCACGAGTGAAGCGACTGGTACCTTTTGTACCAGTGAAGCTTCCGTCGATGAAAGGCGCTAATTGACAGGGAAAGTCATCCTGCCCAGCCAATCAGCGCCTTTCATAGACGCTGCGTTCAACCCCCAAGAGACCTGCGCAGAAGAGAGCAGGTCTCCATGGCTGCCGGATGGCGTGGGAGCAGGATTAAGGTGAGTTTGAATATTTTTTTTATTTTTTATTTTTTAATTGTAATAAAAGTGTGTGCCTGTATCTACAGGAAGGACTTTATCTACGGGGGGGGGACATTATCTACACGGGGGGGGGGCTTCATTTACACGGGGGGGGCTTTATCTACAAGGGGGAGTTTATCTACGGGGGGAGTTTATCTACAGGGGGGGCTTTATCTACAAGGGGGACTTTATCTACGGGGGGGACTTTATCTACACGGGGGGGGGCTTTATCTACGGAGGGGGGACTTTGTCTACACGGGGGGGCTTTATCTACGGGGGGGACTTTATCTACGGGGGTGTCTATCTACAGGGGAGGGCTATATACTGGGATGGGCTATCTATGGAGCACCATATACAGGGGTGGGCTATAGCTACAGGGGGGCTATATAGTATATAGCACCCCTGTAGATATAGCCCACCCCTGTATATAGTCCCCCTGTAGATATAGCCCACCCCTGTAGATATAGCCCACCCCTGTAGATATAGCCCACCCCTGTAGATATAGTCCCCCTGTAGATATAGTCCCCCTGTAGATATAGTCCCCCTGTAAATATAGCCCACCCCTGTATATAGTCCCCCTGTAGATATAGCCCACCCCTGTATATAGTATCCCACAAATCTATCTGTGGAGCACTATATACAGGGATGGACTATCTAGTGGAGCACTATATACAGGGGTGGACTATATGTACAGGGGGGCTATATAGAGGGGTGGGCTATCTGTGAAACACTATATACAGGGGTGGACTATATGTGGAGCACTATATACAGGTGTGGACTATATGTGGAGCACTATATACAGGGGTGGGCTATATCTACAGGGGGGCTACATACAGGGTTGGGCTATCTGTGGAGCACTATATACAGGGATAGGCTATATCTACAAGGGGCTATATACAGGGATGGGCTATATCTACATGGGGGCTATATACAGGGGTGGGCTATCTGTGGAGCACTATATACAGGGGTGGGCTATATCTACAGGGGGCTATATACAGGATTGGGCTATACGTGGAGCACTATATACAGGGCTGGGCTATATCTACAAGGAGCTATATACAGGGTTGGGCTATACGTGGAGCACTATATACAGGGCTGGGCTATATTTACAGGGGGCTATATACAGGGGTGGGCTATCTGTGAAACACTATATACAGGGGTGGACTATATGTGGAGCACTATATACAGGGGTGGACTATATGTGGAGCACTATATACAGGGGTGGGCTATATCTACAGGGGGCTACATACAGGGTTGGGCTATCTGTGGAGCACTATATACAGGGGTAGGCTATATCTACAGGGGGCTATATACAGGGTTGGGCTATACGTGGAGCACTATATATAGGGCTGGGCTATATCTACAGGAGGCTATATACAGGGGTGAGCTATCTGTGGAGCACTATATACAGGGGTGGGCTATATCTACAGGGGGCTATATACAGGGTTGGGCTATACGTGGAGCACTATATATAGGGCTGGGCTATATCTACAGGGGGCTATATACAGGGGTGGGCTATCTGTAGAGCACTATAGGGGGAGTTATTTGTGGGACACTATATACAGGGGTGGGCTCTATGGCAGGCACTATCTACAGGAGGCTCTATGGCAGGCACTATCTACAGGGGGCTCTATGGCAGGCACTATCTACAGGGGGCACAGTGTGTGTGTGGGACACGGTGTATGGTGCTATTATAATTAGAGGTGCAGTGTATGGCGCTATTATATTTAGGGGCGTAGTGTGTGGTATAATGATAACTTTATCTTTATTTATAGGTGCAGAAATGTTGGAAAAGTGAGAAGCTGAAGACATGTGAGCGGCAAACTGCAGAAATGGGCTGTGACCGGGAGAAGTCATCATAGAGGTCTGGACCGGATGGAGAAAAAGAACTAGAATCTGAGACGTCACCGGTGAGTCACTTAATGTAAATGTTCATTCTGCCTCTAATCAGTAATGTAGTCACTGTATGATCTGCAGCGAGATGGTGGTATGATTGATAGGATTTATTTTTGTGATACAGCATCTCCCAGCATATCCTTACCATTGTTCGGGCCATGCTGGGAGCTGTAGTTTTATGCCGTACATACCAATATTGAAGGGTTTGCACTAAATTGAGCTGCATTTGTGCTGGTGCTGTATATATGTACTGAGCTTGGTTCTGGTGTTGTGTATAGAACCATATTGCTTGTAAAATGTACAAATGTTTTTATGCTCGCGTTACATAAAAAGAAATGTGGAAAAGAAATGACACGTCGATTGGTAGAGAAAAAAAACACGGCGAGGGGGAAGGAGATGTCGGGAAAGAGGTTGGGGGTGGCGCCAAACTTTGCCCCGGGTGCTGGAGAACCGAGCTACGCCTCTGACCAAACATATGATGGTAGATGATAACAAGCTAACCCTAATTAGCTCTCTGTATATATATATATATATATATATTACTGGATCAGTTCCCAAGCACTGAACCTAATATCACACCACTAACCTTCACTGTCCCAAACACTGTACATAATGGAGCTCCTAATCTTTAGACACTGTCCCTAATACAACCCCAGGAAAACACTAGGAATCAGGGGCAATGAAAACAACACAATCCGATCAAAAACTCAGGGGACCCCGCAAGCAGAAAAGAAAACAACGAAATGGGATGACACTAACCAACTAACAGTACTAAACACAAAAGCAAACATGGACTGAAGAAATACTGAGACTGAGCAAACATGGAATGAGGAAATAAAAAGACAGAGCTGGAAAAACACAATACTAGACTGGATACACGATCAGACTAGCACATGGAAAATACACATAGGAAAACTATAACCGAAGTCCTTAACTACTTGCCGACACAATACGAGTATACTCTTCCTGGGCAACGGGTACTTTGCGCATTAGGACGAGCATTCTCATCCTGTGTGACAGCCCTGTCCGCGAGCGATCAGGAGCAGGGCAACGGCTGTGATACACAGCCGCAGTCCTGCTCTAACGGCGGAGAGAAGAGAAACTTCTTCTCTCTGCCGTTAACCCCTTGAATGCCGCGATCAAAGCTGATCGTGGCATTCAAGGTTAATAAGAGGAGAGGGGACTGCCCTTTGATTGTGTCACAGAAAATCCCTGTGACGCGATCAAAGACCATAACTTGTATGGCCAGACAGCCCAGGATCCATTGAAGGACCCCAGGGCTGTCTGACCATTTTTCCTGTTGTTAGGGCATACTGAGGTATGCCCTAACAACTGCCTGTGTAGAATCAGTACACAGGCTAATGTACTGGCATATAGATATATGCCAGGACATTACAGTTAGAAAAATAAAATGCAGAACTGCTTTTTTTCTGCATTTTCGCCAAAATAAAAATTTATATCAATTAAACGTTAATGTATTTGTACAAAAAAATGGTACCTACATAAATTACAACTTGTCCCGCAAAAAACAAAGTCTCATACAACTATGTCGTACAAAATATAAAAAAGTTATGAGCGTCAGGATGCGAAGAGGGAAATATAAAAAAATGGTTCTGCCCTCAAGGCCAAAATTGGCCGTGTCCGGGTTAATCTGAGACCAGGGATTCTTAAAGAAAGGCAGACCAATCAGGTCACTCTCTCTAAATGAACCCCAGGATCACATCAGCGTGGTCATCTGACCTACACTGATGAATCAACTGTGCAGCAGATGCCTTCTTAACTGCCCTAGTTACTGCTCCATATCTAGAAGAGGAAAAGCATTCAAGAATATACCTGCTGCTCGTAACAGAGAGGACTGGAGATTACGCGTGGGGAGGTGTCAGAATAATAGGGCAGAGATGTATGGAGGGGACAGGTTGTGGATTGCCCTGTATGTCATGGTTATTATTTTGAAATAAATTCGCTCGGCAATAGGTAGTAGTGAAGGGACTGAGATAGAGGGGAGGCAGTAGAGGAACAATGGGAGAGGTAGATTAACTGGCAGCAGAATTGAGGATGAATTGGAGGGGTGCAATAGTGCAGTCTATGTGAGAACTGATGAGGGCATGTACAAGCCTTTTATGTTGACTCAGGGTTGAGAAAAAAACTGATTTGAGAAATGTTTTTGGGGTGGAGGTGAAAGGATGTGGTAAGTTGTTGGATGTGTGGCTTAAAGGATAGAGAAGAATCAAAGACTATAGCGAGACAGCAGACTTGTGAGATGGTGAAAAGTGTGGAGCCATTAACTGTGAATAATAGTTCAGGTGTTGAATGAGATGGGGAAAGATAATGAATTCTGTTTTTCACCATGTTGAGTTTAGGAAGCGGGAGGAGGAGAAGAAGGAGGAGATAGACACTCTAGATAGCAGAGAGGTAACGTCAGGGCCAGAGAGGTAAATTTGTGTGTCATCAGCATAAAAATTATATTGAAAGCCATGGAAATGTATAAGCTGTCCTATTTCAAGGGTATTTATAGAGAAAAGCAGGGGAACAAGAAAAGAGTCTCAAGAAACAACAACATAAAGAATGCGTGAGCTAGAGTCATTAAATATACGCTTGGTAAAATCCAGGAGATGGCAAAGTTTCTGATACTAAGGGATGAAAGAATTTGCAACCGCAGGATGTGTTTAACTGTGTCAAAGGCAGAGGACAGGTCTAGAAAATATGTTGTGAAGTAATGTTGTGAGGTTTTGGCTGTTAACAGATTATTAGTGACTTTGGTTAGTGCCATTTCAGTAGAATGATTGGGTCCGAAGCCAGATTGTAGGTGTTCAAAAAGAGAGTTGGATGAGAGGTAGGAGGATAGTTCAAAGTGGACATGTTGCTCAAGAAGTTCTGAGGCAAATGGGAGTAGTAAGATGGGGCGATAGCTGGGCAAGCGGATGGTCAGGAGACGGCTTCTTGAGGGTGGGTGGGATAGTTGCATTTTTAAATGAAGAAGGGAAGTCCCCAGTGATATGTTGAAGAAGTGGGGTAAAGACAGTAGTAAGGTTGGGGATGAGGGTGAACGGGATTGTGCACAGGTGGTGAGGTGGAATTTGAAGAGTAGGGTGGAAAGCTTTTCATCAGTAAAGTAGGTTATATAGAAAGAACGCTTAGAGGGGTTGTGAGGACTATATGTTAAAGCTGTTCCTAATGATGTTGATTTTGTGTTGGAAATATGTGTGAAAGTCACACAGATAAGGGAAGGGGCACTGGGGGGTGGAGAAGGGAGTTAAAGTGTTAAATAATTGTTTGGAGTTGTGGGACAGACAAGATATGACAGTTTAGAAATAGGCCTGTTTAGCAGAAGTGAGTTTTTGTATTTATGATGCCAATTATTTGTGAACCTCGTATAATTTATAATACTTTATTATAAATAATTAATTATAAAAATATTAGATGTTAGAATGATTTTACACTGGGGCCCTGGGTTAGAATCTGACTAAGGACAACATCTTCAAAGAGTTTGTATGTTCTCCCTGTGTTAGGGTGGGTTTCCTTGAGGTACTCCAGTTTCCTTTCACACTTAAAAAGCATATTGATTTTATTGGACGTCTATGAAATGGGCCGCAGTGTGTAAATGTGTTTAACCCCTTCCCGCCACAGCCATTTTTCAGATTTTCATTTTTGTTTTTTCCTCCCCACCTTTCAAAAGCCATAACTTTTTAATTTTTAAGGGATTGATTTTTGCAGGACAAGTTGTAGTTTTTCATGGCACCGTTTATTGTACAATAGAATGTACTAGGAAATGGGAAAAAAAATCTTCATGGGGTGGAATATGAAAAAAACAGCGATTCCTCCATTGTTTTTTGCTTTTTTGTGTTTACGGCTTTCACTGTGCAATGAAATGACATGTTAACTTTATTCTATGGGTCAATTAGATTATGGCTATACCAAATTGATATCTTTTTTTAAAATATTTTGCTACTTTTACAAGGAAAAAACTAATTGTAAAAAATAAAATGTATTTTGTGTCGCCACACATCTGAGAGCCATAGCTTTTTTATTTTTCTATCGATTGAGCGGTATGAGGTCTTATTTTTTTTTGGGGACGAGATCTAGTTTTTCATGGTACAATTTTGGCGTGAATGCAAGTTTTTAATCACTTTTTATGTGTTCACCGTGCATGTTAAATAATGTAATATTGTAATAATTCAGACTTTTACAGATGTGGCAATACCAATTATGTTTATTATTATTTTTTACAATGCTTTAGTAATGGAATTGCTGCATATTTTAAAATACGCAGCACAATACAGTAGCAGCAAAGTGGGTGAGATGTAACAAATCTCATTCACACGCTGCGCAAAAATTCCGACCACAAATTTACCTGCGGTGCGTATTTTTCGTATCACAGCATGTCAATTCCTGCTGTGGAAAGTTGATTGAATTGCTGCTTTTTTTAGAGGAGATATCACTATCTCCTAGTATTGAAAAGAAACGCACCATTTTCTGCAATAAAAACCGCTCTAAATGGTGCAGTATTTCCACAGCGGAACTTCTGCTACTTTCTGCGGAATTGCTGCAGAAATTTTCTGCAGAAATTCCGTTACGTCTGGACAAGGCCTAAGGGGGGAAATGGAAAAAAGGTGTTTTTTTTTTTAACTTTGTACATAGAAAGCTCAACTTTATTTTACTCTGTTTTACATTCTTTATTAGTCCCCCTAGGGGACTTGAAACAGCGATTGTTGTATTGCTTGCACTATATTCTGCAATTCCAATGTTTTGCAGTATATCGTGTTCCTGACAGGCCGGAGGCAGGACTTAATAGGAGTACAAAGAAGGCAGACCTGGGGGCCTTCATTAAGCCCCCAGGCTGCCATGCCAACCAGGTGATAGGCTGTCAGAGGTGGTCGCCCCCTCTTTCTAATGCTCTAGATGCCGGGGTCGCTATTGATAAGATTAAATAAGCGGGATCCTGCTCGTTATAGTGACGTTTCGGCTATAACAAACAGCCGACACCCACGTTGTATGGAGTGGGCTTAGCCGGTGAGCCAGCTCCATACTTCCTCTATCTGGCTATTATGTAAGTATACATCATACGTCGGGAAGGGGTTAATATAGGGAAATCAGATTGTGGGATTGATGTAAGTGATAACAATGTCTGTATAGCACTGTGGAATATGTTGTATAAGCAAAAGGAAAGAAATAATTAAAATATTTATCTATCTATCATCTATCTATCTATCTATCTATCTATCTATCTATCTATCTATCTATCTATCTATCTATCTATCTATCTATCTATCTATCTATCTATCTATCTATCTATCTATCTATCTATCTATCATCTATCTATCTCTATCTATCTATCTATCTATCTATCTATCTATCTATCTATCTATCTATCTATCTATCTATCTATCTATCTATCTATCTATCTATCTATCTATCTATCTATCTATCTATCTATCTATCTATCTATCTATCATCTATCTATCTATCTATCTATCTATCTATCTATCTATCTATCTATCTATCTATCTATCTATCTATCTATCTATCTATCTATCTATCTATCTATCTATCTATCTATCTATCTATCTCTTTATCCATCTCTCTCTCTCTCTATCTATCTATCTATCTATCTATCATTTGTCAGTAAGTGTAGAGGCCTGTGTTGCCATATGTAGATTGTCGTCTGACCTGCTTTCACAAGCTTTATTCATTTCATACATTATGTTTTGTCCCTGCTCTTTAAGAGCCCAATTGTCAAATATCTAAAATTGTGTCTTACTGTGTTTCTGATTCAAAGTTCCTCCCCTAGTTACAGTTGCTGTGGTAACGGGTTCTTTTGTATCTATGCACTATATTTCAATTAAGGGCAACGCTGTTTTATAACATGTTACAATGCAACATTTTTATATTGAGCTTGCTTTCCTTGGCTTATTCTTCTGCTGATAAAAATTCTAATTAAAAGGATTATTTTGATATTGATTTTTACAGGTAATTTAGGATTAAAACCAACTAACAATTTTGTGGTAGTCTACTTACCCCTATGTTTTCCTTTCCCTTATTTGCAGCCTCCATTCACATTTTTCAGCATTATAGGATCAAAATGTAGCAGTAGAATCGACAGTATTTATGTTGTTGTGATGTTCTGCTTTTACAACGCAGACATAACGCACATAACGCACAGTCATATCCAGTAGCAATTATTCCACCTAATTACGCTTCATTCAGAAACTGCGGAACTATTGCAATAGGGATCATGTATCATGCATTATGGTACGGGTATTCTTCTTCTAAATAATGATAAACGACTTTATTAAGTGGTGAACTGACAAAACTCTTACCCTGTATGGATCTAATGAGCGGCTACATACAATTCCAGTGAGGGAGTCGTCAGATTCTTCTAAAATAATGGAAACGCAATCAAATAATTTCCTGGATTAAACAATGGAATCCAATAATTATAGTTGGAAATATTTGTTCTTGTAGTAAAGTCTTGCAATCCACATTAAGATCTATTTTAACAACTGCGCATTCCCACCTTCTGTATTAGCGATTTCAAATGCAGTAACCTGTTGGGCTTTACTTTGAATAAGCCTTTTCTGTGTTTTGATAGGAGCTTCTTCGTTCCAGGGTCTTAGATTGTCATACCATGTTCTATATTAACTCATATACAGTGAAGGAAATAAGTATTTGATCCCTTGCTGATTTTGTAAGTTTGCCCACTGTCAAAGACATGAACAGTCTAGAATTTTTAGGCTAGGTTAATTTTACCATTGAGAGATAGATTATATTAAAAAAAACAAACAGAAAAACACATGTCAAAATTATATATATTTATTTGCATTGTGCACAGAGAAATAAGTATTTGATCCCTTTGGCAAACAAGACTTAATACTTGGTGTCAAAACCCTTGTTGGCAAGCACAGCAGTCAGACGTTTTTTGTAGTTGATGATGAGGTTTGCACACATGTTAGATGGAATTTTGGCCCACTCCTCTTTGCAGATCATCTGTAAATCATTAAGATTTCGAGGCTGTCGCTTGGCAACTCGGATCTTCAGCTCCCTCCATAAGGTTTCGATGGGATTAAGGTCTGGAGACTGGCTAGGCCACTCCATGACCTTAATGTGCTTCTTTTTGAGCCACTCTTTTGTTGCCTTGGCTGTATGTTTCTGGTCATTGTCGTGCTGGAAGACCCAGCCACGAGCCATTTTTAATGTCCTGGTGGAGGGAAGGAGGTTGTCACTCAGGATTTGATGGTACATGGCTCCATCCATTCTCCCATTGATGCGGTGAAGTAGTCCTGTGCCCTTAGCAGAGAAACACCCCCAAAACATAATGTTTCCACCTCCATGCTTGACAGTGGGGATGGTGTTCTTTGGGTCATAGGCAGCATTTCTCTTCCTCCAAACACGGCGAGCTGAGTTAATGCCAAAGAGCTCAATTTTAGTCTCATCTGACTACAGCACCTTCTCCCAATCACTCTCAGAATCATCCAGATGTTCATTTGCAAACTTCAGACGGGCCTGTACTTGTGCCCTCTTGAGCAGATGGACCTTGCGGGCACTGCAGGATTTTAATCCATTACGGCGTAATGTGTTACCAATGGTTTTCTTGGTGACTGTGGTCCCAGCTGCCTTGAGATCATTAACAAGTTCCCCCCGTGTAGTTTTTGGCTGAGCTCTCACCTACCTCAGGATCAAGGATACCCCACGAGGTGAGATTTTGCATGGAGCCCCAGATCGATGTCGGTTGACAGTCATTTTGTATGTCTTCCATTTTCTTACTATTGCACCAACAGTTGTCTCCTTCTCAGCCAGCGTCTTACTTATGGTTTTGTAGCCCATTCCAGCCTTCTGTAGGTCTATGATCTTGTCCCTGACATCCTTAGAAAGCTCTTTGGTCTTGCCCATGTTGTAGAGGTTAGAGTCAGACTGATTAATTGAGTCTGTGGACAGGAGTCTTTTATACAGGTGACCATTTAAGACAGCTGTCTTTAATGCAGGCACCAAGTTGATTTGGAGCGTGTAACTGGTCTGGAGGAGGCTGAACTCTTAATGGTTGGTAGGGGATCAAATACTTATTTCTCTGTGCACAATGCAAATAAATATATATAATTTTGACTATGTGATTTTCAGGTTTTTTTTTTTAGATAATCTATCTCTCACTGGTAAAATTAACCTAGCCTAAAAATTCTAGACTGTTCATGACTTTGACAGTGGGCAAACTTACAAACTCAGCAAGGGATCAAATACTTATTTCCTTCACTGTACTGTATAAACTATCAAACCTTTAACATATCTAGTGTTTTATTTAATATCTTATTATTAGTGTATCACTGGTGTTTCATAAAAATTATTGACAATTTACATACACCGTTCAACCAAGACATTAAAACCACCTGCCTAATATTGTGTATGTCCACCTTGTGCTTCCAAAACCACTCTGACCCATAAGACCTCTGAGGTGTCCTGTGATATCTGGCACTAAGAGGTTAGCAGCAGATCCTTTCAAAAGAACCTGTCTCCTCCCCTCACGTGTCTATTTTAGTAAATACATCCCCATAAAATAACCATTCTGAAACATATTTTCATAGAACTCTGCGTTGTGCCATTTCTTTGTTATTCCTCCTAGATATTTATGAATAAATTGACAACTGAGTGTTACCATTCCCCTTGTCATAGGGGTGTGCCGAATGGCCGGTAGCTTAGTAAATGGCAGAGCAGGGAGATACCTCCCTGCTCAGCCATAGTGTACTATAGTATCTGCGTCCTAGGGACACAGATACTATTGAATGTGGTGTCGCTACCGCTGTTGCCGCCATAGCGGCTGCTAGCGGTGCCACCGGAAGCCACCTCATGCGGCGGACCCCGTAGCAGCCGCTATGGCTGCTACAGCGGTCGTTACTCCACTGTGTGTCAATTTATGTGAATATAACTTTGTAATGATTTTACCTATCCAGGTGATTCTCTTAGGGGCCTGTATATATTAGAAACCCCCATAAATCACCCCATTTTAAAAACTGCACCCCTCAGTATTTAAAACAGCCTTTAAGATGTTTGTTAACTCCTTAGGTGTTTCACAGAAATTAAAACAAAGTGGAGGTAAAATGTAAAAATTTTATTTTTTTGCAGATATTATATTTTAATATTTATGTATATATCTATTAAAAGTAAAAAATAAACTTTTTTCCTCTGAACTAATGTAAAAAATAAAAAATATATACAAAATTGGTATCGCTGCGTCCGTAAAAGTCTGAACTATTACAACATAGCATAATTTAATTAAGAACGCTGTAAAAATTAAATAACAGCGTAAATTTAAAATAAGAAAAAAAACAAAGCTGGAATAGCTGTTTTTTTTTTCAATTCCCGGTTTTAGAAACGAATGTTATTTTGTGTATACGGTAATTAAAATTTATGATTTTCCAATATACTTTCTGTATTAATTTCTCCGATTTTTGTAAGATCTCTACTTGTTGTTATTCTGTAGAAACATTCATTGTTTACTTCCAGTAGATAAAATTGTGTCCAGGTCATGTGATGGACACACAGGTGTACGGCTCATTACAGTTACAGTATGTGTATCAGAGCTGTGTCTTCTAATGATCTCAGCACCTGTGTAATCAGCACATGACCATGGCCAAAATGTTATCCACTGGAAATTAACAATGAAGGTTTCTATTGAATAACAACATGCAGAGGTCTTGAAAACCAAGAGGAATTCCTAAAGAAAGTAAATTGGAAAATTGTATAATTTTTAATTATACAAAAAATAACATTCATTTGATGAAGCTGGACAACCCCTTTAATAAAAAATTACAATATACATGGTACCATTGAAAAATACAACTCAGCTCGCAAAAAAACAAGTCGCCATACTGTTATGGAATGCGACGATAAAAAAAAATGCAAAAAAATGATGAGTCATTAAGGCCAAAAAAAAGCCTGGTCATTGAGGCGTTAATCCATTTTTTTCTGTAACACAGCAGGTGAAACAAAACTCAAAATGTATTAACCTATTTCTTTTTTTTTTTTTAGAAATATCCCACACGTGGACCTAGTGTGCTACTTTACCCAAACACAGGCCTCGGAAATGAAGAAGCACCTTGTGGATTTTAGGGCCTCCTTTTTATTAGAATATATTTTAAGGACCATGTCAGGTTTGCAGAGGCCTTGAGGTGACAAAACTTAAGAAACATATTTGGGAATTTTGGAAACTACACCTCTCAAGGAATTTATTTAGGGGTTGTTAACCCGCAGCTGGAAAAGTACTGGAGTGGATGTTTATCTAACTTAGGCTTCATTCACATCTGCGTCAGGGTCCCGTTCTGACGTTCCGTCAGAACGGAACCCTGACTGAAACAAACGGAAACCATAGGCACCAGATCCGTCACCATTGAAATCAATGGGGATGCAAACGGAAACCTATGGTTTCAGTTTGTTTCAGTCAGGGTCCCATTCTGACGGCAAGCTCAGACGGAACGTCAGAACGGGACCCTGACGCAGATGTCAACGAAGCCTTAGTTTATTGAAATGGGTGAGATAAAGAAATGCAGGAAAGCTGAGTTTCCCTTCACTGAGGCTTTTGTTAAATGTATGTTCTCGGACTGGATTTCTATGAATTGGCAGGTAGGATTGGTAGTGGGGCCTGTCATTTCCTTCTCCCATTCCATTACACTTGTTACCCCTAGCCCAGTCAGGTGACTACTGCGCTCCTTACTGAGCCATAAAAGTTCTGCAGTTACTGCAGAGAGGGTCAGACCCTGGGAATCCACACAAAGATATTGTGGAAAGGCTGATCTAGGGAACACTGTATTCCTGGTTTATTATAGGTGAAGAAATCTGCTATTTAGTGAGTGCCCAGACGGGCCGGGTGTTAGTTTTATTTATATGCTGCAAGTCTTGTATGCTGGATAAGCCCTTGTGTATTTTGGACTGCAATAAAGCCAAGTGTGGACTTTAACCACTTTCGGACATATGTTGTAAGTATACGACATGGAAAGTCAGTGTTTCCTGCAATTTGTCGTACACTTACGACAAATGGATGGCACAGGCTCAGAAGCTGAGTCCGTGCCATCATCCCCGGGTGTAAGCTGTATGTTACAGCTGACACCCTGTTGTAATGGCGAGGACCGAAGTTTGCTCCGATCCCCACCATTAACCACTTAAATGCAGCGGTCAAAAGCGACCGCAACATTTAAGGAGTTTGTAGCTAACTAAATTTCCGGGGTGCCGATGGCTGGAATGGCAACCGGTAGCCAAACACTGGCCTCCTGGTCTGCCTAGTATGGAAGCCTCCTAGGCCCTGCCTTGAGGCAGGCCCTAGAAGGCTTCTGGTACCGACGGGAAGATGGCAGGAGCTCAGAAGCTGAGCCCGTGTCATCAGCGGCGGGTGTCAGTTGTATGTTACAGCTGACACCCTGCTGTAATGGCAGGGATTGTGGATAGCTCCTATCCCTGCCGTTAAAACCCCTTAGGTGCAGCAATCAAAAGCGATCGCTGCATCTTAGTTGTTTGTAGCCAACTCGGCACCTTTGTGATGTGATCATAGAGGTGCCGACGGCTACCATGGCAACAGGAAGCCTAACCATTGCCTCCCGGTCTGCCATTACGAAAGCCAATTAAGCCCCACCCGGAGGCAGAGCCTAATTGAGTTGCATTTTTTGCGGCGACATCACTGCTATTTGTTGCGGGATTTACCTCCTCATTGAATTCAATGACGGAAATCCACAACAAATAAGCAGCATTTACGTAAATACAATTGACATGCTGCGGAATAAAATTCACCGCAGGTGAATTTCTAAGTGTTTTTTTTCAGTATTTACGCAGCGTGTGGATGAGATTTGTTTTATCTCATCCACTTTGCTGCTACTGTATTTGTTGCGGATTTTACGCAACTAATTCCATTGCAGAAAATCCACAGTATTTACACAATGTGTGAACTGGCCCTTAAAGTCTGGCCCTTGCGCTTCCTGATTGCCAGACTATTTAGCATCCTGTCTGTAGTCTAGTTTTTTTCTTCTTTACTTTGCAAACTGTTGCTGCTCATTTGTGTACTGAACTTGGATTGTTTTCTGACCATGTCTCTGCCTCACGTTACTACCTTTTTATCGTTTATCTGTACCAAACATGAGCTGTTATTTGACTACTCCTGCTATTATCACTCCCCCTATTAGATCGTTTCAGCCCCTTGACTCCGAATCTGATACAGAATGGTCTGGCCCCAATATGGAGACAGCTGGAACAAGTCATTTGACAACTAAGACGCAACAAATTGCTGAACTACGAGCATTTAGTATCACCTTTCAAGAAAAAGGTTCTCAGCTGCAAAGTCTAGTGCGAGATAAAAAAAAAATCAGTTTATTGAATTGAAAAAAACTTCTGGATGTGCATGGCTCTGGCACAGATTCAAGTTCACGTATGCCACTACCATACAGGTTCAGCGGTGATCATTGCTATTACCGAGGTTTTCTGAACCAATGCCGCATATATTTTCCAATGCAACCTGCTCCATTTACCAGTGGAAGGAAAAAGCTATTGTTTATAATCAATCTTCTGACAGATAAAGCTCTAGCCCGAGCCTCTCCTTATGTAGAAAAGAATAGTAATCTTATGAATGATTTGGATAACTTTTTTTGCTGCTATGAATCAGGTTATTGATAATCCTAATCATTGTGCCACAGCTAAACCTAAATTGCATAATCTGTGGCAAGTGAAACACTCCGTTACTGAATACACAGCAGAATTTCGATGCTGGTTACAGAGCAAGTGAGGGAGTGGAAACCCCAGATGAGTGGGAGGACTTAATACAGTTGTGCATTCGAATTGATCAGAGATTTACTGAAAGAAAGAGGGAAAGACTCCTGCCTTCTCCTTCAGTCAATCAACACAAATGACCCAGCAAAATACTGAAGCTATGTTCGAACCTATGCAATTCAATGTTATGACAAAACCAGAGGCGTAGCTAGGTTCTCCAGCACCCGGGGCAAAGATTCAGTTTGGCGCCCCCCCCCAACCTCTTTCCTGACATCTCCTTCCCCCTCGCCGTGTTTGTTTTCTCTACCAATCGACGTGTGTCATTTCTTTTTATGTAACGCGAGCATAAAATTATTTGTACATTTCACAAGCAATATGGTTCTATACACAACACCAGAACCAAGCTCACTACATATATACAGCCCCAGAACAAATACAGCTCAATTTAGTGCAACCCCTGCCGTATAGGTATGTACGGCGTAAAACTACAGCTCCCAGCATGGCCTGAACAATGATAAGGATATGCTGGGAGATGCCGTTTCACAAAAAATAAATCCTATCATAATCATACCACCCATCATCTCACTGCAGATCATACAGTGACTACAGTGCTGATTAGAGGCAGAGTGAACATTTACATTAAGTGACTCACCGGTGACGTCTCAGATTCTAGTTCTTTTTCTCCATTTGGTCCAGACCTCTATGATGACTTCTCCCGGTCATAGCCCATTTCTGCAGTTTGCCGCTCACATGTCTTCAGCTTCTCACTTTTCCAACATTTCTGCACCTATAAATAAATATAAAGTTATCATTATGCCACACACTACGCCCCTAAATATAATAGCGCCAAACACTGCACCTCTAATTATAATAGCACCATACACCGTGTCCCACACACACTGTGCCCCCTGTAGATAGTGCCTGCCATAGAGCCCCCTGTAGATAGTGCCTGCCATAGAGCCCCTGTAGATAGTGCCCCCATATAGACCACCCCTGTATATAGTGTCCCACAAATAACTCCCCCTATAGTGCTCTACAGATAGCCCACCCCTGTATATAGCCCCCTGTAGATATAGCCCACCCCTGTATATAGAGCTCTACAGGTAGCCCAACCATGTATGTAGCCCCCCTGTAGATATAGCCCACCCCTGTATATAGTGCTCCACATATAGTCCACCCCTGTATATAGTGTTTCACAGATAGCCCACCCCTGTATATAGCCCCCCCTTGTACATATAGTCCACCCCTGTATATAGTGCTCCACTAGATAGTCCACCCCTGTATATAGTGCTCCACAGATAGCCCACCCCTGTATATACTATATACAAGGGTGGGCTATCTGTGGAGCACTATATACAGGGGTGGACTATATGTACAAGGGGGCTATATACAGGGGTGGGCTTTCTGTGGAGCACTATAGGGGGAGCTATTTGTGGGATACTATATACAGGGGTGGGCTATATCTACAGGGGGTCTATATACAGGGGTGGGCTATATCTACAGGGGGACTATATCTACAGGGGGACTATATACAGGGGTGGGCTATCTACAGGGGGACCATATCTACAGGGGGACCATATCTACAGGGCTGGGCTATATCTACAGGGCTGGGCTATACACAGGGCTGGGCTATACACAGGGCTGGGCTATACACAGGGGGGCTATATCTACAGGGGTGGGCTATACACAGGGGGGCTATATCTACAGAGGGGGGCTATATACAGGGGTGGGCTATACACAGGGGGGCTATATCTACAGGGGTGGGCTATATACAGGGGTGGGCTATATACAGGGGGAATATATCTACAGGGGGAATATATCTACAGGGGGCTATATCTACAGGGCTGGGCTATATCTACAGGGCTGGGCTATATCTACAGGGCTGGGCTATATCTACAGGGCTGGGCTATATACAGGGCGACTATATCTACAGGGGGGCTATATACTGGGGTGGGCTATCTATGGAGCACCATATACAGGGGTGGGCTATATCTACAGGGGGCTATATACTATATAGCCCACCCCTGTATATGGTGCTCTATAGACAGCCCACTCCAGTATATAGCCCCCCTGTAGATATAGTCCCCCTGTATATAGCCTCCCTGTAGATATAGTCCCCCTGTAGATATAGTCCCCCTGTATATAGCCCAGCAGATATAGTCCACCTGTATATAGTCCCCCTGTATATAGTCCCCCTGTATATAGCCCCCCTGTAGATATAGCCCCCCTGTAGATATAGTCCCCCTGTAGATATAGTCCCCCTGTATATAGCCCAGCAGATATAGTCCCCCTGTATATAGCCCCCTGTAGATATAGTCCCCCTGTATATAGCCCCCTGTAGATATAGTCCCCCTGTAGATATAGTCTCCCTGTATATAGCCCAGCAGATATAGTCCCCCTGTATATAGCCCCCCTGTAGATATAGTGCCCCTGTATATAGCCCCCTGTAGATATAGTCCCCCTGTATATAGCCCAGCAGATATAGTCCCCCTGTATAAAGCCCAGCCCTGTAGATATAGTCCCCCTGTATATAGCCCAGCCCTGTAGATATAGTCCCCCTGTAGATAGCCCAGCCCTGTAGATATAGTCCCCCTGTAGATAGACACCCCCCCCCGTAGATAAAGTCCCCCGTGTAGACAAAGTCCCCGTCCCCCCCGCAGATACAGACACACACTTCTATTATAATTAAAAAAAAATACAAATAATTCAAACTCACCTTATTCCCGCTCCCACGCCGTCCGGCAGCCATGGAGACCTGCTCTCTTCTGCGCAGGTCTCCAGGGGGTTGAACACAGCGTCTATGAAAGGTGCTGATTGGCTGGGCAGGATGACTTTCCCTGTCAGTCAGTCAGCGCCTTTCATCGACGTGCCCGGTCATTCATTGCTTCTAATTGTACCTGTGTCCTTGCGACACAGGTACAATTATAGTGCAGGAGGAGGTGGCGCTGGCGCCCCCCTCTGAACTGCGCCCGGGGCACATGCCCCGCTTGCCCCCCCCCCTAGCTACGCCCCTGACAAAACCCCTTTCTTCAGCGAAAAAGAGAAACGGCGTACAGAAAATCTTTGACTTTATTGCAGGGGTTCAGGGTATTATGCTGTTTATTGCCCAAATAAGATCTATAGGATAATTGCTATGATTGATGTAAAAGAACAGATGAAAATAGAGATATCTGTTCTATTGGATTAAAAAATGCATTAAATTTCTCCTCTGGCACAGGATGAAGACAAGTTGTTGGTACCAGAGTCTCATTTTATAGTGCTAATACACATCTGCATTAAATCACGTAAGATTTCTTGTTCTGCCATGCTTGACTCTGGGGTTGGTGGAAATTTCATGGATATAAAAAAAAATTGATCTAAGAGGAGCATATAACCTTGTGTAAATCCGTCCTGGGGATGAATGGAAGACTGCCTTTAGGACACGGTATGGTCACTTTGATAAAATCTTGGAAAGTGTCTGGGCAATAAAAAGGTCCAAAAGACATTACAAGATACTCAATGATATTTTCAGGGACTTATTGGATGAATTTTGTAATAGCCTACCTGGATGATATCTTAATTATTTCTGACAATCTTGAGGAGCATCGCTACATTTCTTATACATAAAACGTTGGAAATGTGAGTTTAAATATAATATACCTAAGAGATTGAATTGTAGTCTATCTCCAGAAGGTTTGAGTATAGACAGCACAGGCAGTTGTTGATTGACCAACCCTAAAAAATGAAGACGAAGTTCAAAGATTTATTGGTTTTGTTAACTTCCACAGAAAGTTCATACGAGACTTCTCCAATATCACAGAACTAATCACTCAACTCACACAGAACAATATTTGCTTTACTTTGACACCTGAGGCTCAGAATGCTTCCATGAAATTAAATTTGACGTCAGCGCCCATATCAATGCATCCAAATTTAGTTACCTTTTACTGATGAGATTGATGTTTCTGATTCTGCAGTAGGGACAAGATGTCTCAGCGGTAAGGAGACAAGTTGTTGTTGCATTCTAGTGCTTATTCTTCTCGTCAGATGTACTCATCTGAAAAGAACTATGATATTGGAAATAAAGAATTTCCACGATAAAATAAAGTGTAGAGTCTTTTAAAAGTAGCTGCTAATCTAGTATTGCTGATTGAATTTGCTGATCATAGAAATCTTAAATGTATCCATGATTTCAATAGATTATTCCTCCAGACAAGCAAGATATAGTTTATTCATTTCTCGATTTCATTTTATGATTACAGTACTTATTGACCTGGATCAAAAAAGTGTAATGCTGATGCCTTATCCAGCATGTTCTCTGATTTCACACAGAGAAACAAGTGTGACAGCACAATTTTATCAGAATAGTATATAGTAGGGGCTACTTATGCAAAATATTTTCTGACGCTACTTAACTTCTTCCTGACATCCACCGTATATATACGGCGCTGTCGGGATGTGCTTCCAGGCAAAGCGCCGTACGGTTACTGCGCAGAGGGAAACGGTCAGCGCTGCTGATGACACTGTGACAAAGTAAAGATGGCTGCTGTGCCTGACAGCAGGCCATCTCTACTAATCGCCCAGGGGGACGTTGCAGCCCCCCACATCGGCGATCACTGTGATTGCTCAGTCAATTCTGACCATCTAATCGCAGCCATTTTTGTTAAAACTGTGCCTTGGAGTCACGGGGCACAGTTAGATGGCGGTGATTGGTGCTGTCCAAGACAGAACCCGTCACCACCAATGTCATCTAGGAAGGTGTTGCTTGTGCTTTGCTGGGATTTGTAGTGCGATCTGCACTACTGTGTTGAAATTAGAAAGTGCTGTAGTTGCAGCTGCTGTCCGATCACCAGAAGCTCTTTTTTTTTTTTCATCAGACCAATTTTTTGGCCTTTTCCCTGTCCTTGGCCCTGTCCCTGTTCAAATAAAGCGTCAGTTAGTGACCGACGGTCAGTTTTTTTTAACTGAAATTCGTACAGGTAATTTTTATAGCCTAGTTTTACTATAGCACATTAGTTAGACTACAGGTTTTTTTTAGTAATAGATAGCGTCAGTTAGTGACGAACGTTCAGGTTTTTTTTAACTGACGATCGATAGTAGATTTTACATAATGTAGATTTACTGTTTTAGTCTAATTTTATTTATTGTCTTAGTCTAATTTTATTCTACTTTAGTCCTACTTTTCATATTCACCTATTCTTTTTCTTTTTCCTTTTTTAAAAAATGTCTTCTAATCTCTGTTCACTATACATGTGTAAAAACACTACACATACACACACACACCCACCCCCCCTGTGTAAAAATAAAAGTTGATTACACATGCTAAAAGACCACACACCCCCCTGAAATGTCTCAATCGTCCAAAAGGATCTATTCAGTCGAGGAGGCATACTCTCTCATTGCCTCTGACACTGATACGGCCAGTGAGGAATATGCCCCACTCCTTTATGTTTCTTCCCCTTCCTCCTCCTCCAGGGATGAGGAACCCCCAAAAGGCGCCCCAGGAGAGCAGCTGAGGCAACCCCAATGATTGATCCTGTGTGGACTCCACCCACCGAAAATTAGCCTCAAATTTCGGATTTTATAGGCAGCTCAGGAATTCAGTTTGAGACTGCAGGCCTCACAGAAATTTACCTTTTCAAGGTCTTTTTCCATGAGGATATTGTTACTTTTAGGCTGGGTTCACACGACCTATTTTCAGGCTAAACGAGGCGTATTATGCCTCGTTTTACGCCTGAAAATAGGGCTACAATACGTCGGCAAACATCTGCCCATTCATTTGCCGACGTAATGTGCAGACAACCTGTCATTTACGCGTCGTCGTTTGACAGCTGTCAAACGACGACGCGTAAAAATACAGCCTCGTCAAAAGAAGTGCAGGGCACTTCTTTCAGACGTAATTTGAGCCGTTCTTCATTGATCTCAATGAAGCACAGCTCAAAATTTACGGCTGTCAGAGAAGCCTCGCAAAATTCGAGGAGGAGCATTTACGTCTGAAACGAGGCAGCTGTTTTCTCCTGAAAACAGTCTGTCTTTTCAGACGTAAAAGCCTGCTACCGTGTGCACATACCCTAATGGTTGCCCAGATGAATTTATACGCCCAACAATTTTTAACCCAAAACACACGTCATCATTTGTTAGGTGGATGCAGTGGAGATGATGAAATTTTGGGGCCTTGTGCTGCATGTGGTGCTAGTGAGAAAGTCAATACGGAGTGCAGATATTTTGTACAACACCCCAATTTACCGTATGGCCATAACACTAATTCGCTTTGAAGTGATTTTAAAATTTTTGCATTATGATGATAATACACAGTGACCGTCCCAGGACGACCCTACATTTGACCGCCTATTTAAAGTCAGGCCAGTCATTTAACATGACAGCACCAAATTTTCACAAGTGTACACCTCCGATAAATATATTTCCATAGATGAGTCCCCTGTTCATTTTAAAAGGAGGCCTAAATTCCGCCAATACCTGCCCAATAAGAAGGCAAATTATGAAATTAAATCGTACAAACTGTGTGAGAGTACCTCCGGGTATACACACAGGTTTAGGGTTTACGAAGTGGAGGACTCTATTATTGAACCCCAAGAATGCCACCCCCCATCCTGGGAGTTAGTGGGAAAATAGCGTGGGACATAATACACCCATTGCTGGACAAGGGTTATCACCTATGTGTTGATAACTTCTACACCAGCATCCCACTATTTTGTCGCCTTTCTTCCAGAAGTAATGCAGCATGCGATACTGTGCGCAAAATTCAGAGAATCCTCCCTAAAACACTACTTAGCCAAGGCCTCAGAAGGGGTGAGAGCAGGGAACTATGCAGCAAGAACATGCTGTTCGTCAAATATAAGGACAAGAGGGATATCCTTAAAATGACTACAATTCACGGCAGCGGCCCCTGTCCCTGAACGAGGTACCACCACAGTGACCTACAAACCAAATTGCATACTGGGCTACAATAAGTACATGGGCGGGGTTGATCTCTTGAAGCACATCTGCTGGTAGAGATGGTCCATGTATTGTACCAAGGCAACATTTCTCCAAAGAAGTACCCAACAAAGAAGGACAGACACAAAAAAGGTTCAGAATGTGTTCCAAAATGGGAATTAGAAAGGACACTATTTACCACTGTGAAACCTGCCCCGAAAAACCAGGACTGCATATCAAGGATTGCTTCAAAGCGTACCATACATCCATAAATTAGCAATTTCATCCTTCATTTACGCCTTTATTATACCAAAAGTGACATTGCGTCCATACCCAAATCCAGCTAAATCCTAGCTCCAAAAGCCAAATGGCACTTCTGAGCCCTGCCATGGGTCCAAACAGTAGTTTATGAGCACTTGTAGGGTATTTCTATACTTGGGAGAAATTGCTATAAATTATGTGGGGTGCTTTTCTCCTTTAGTCCTTGGAGTATTGCTTTTGGTAATGAACATTTTTTAAGCGCAAACTACCGTATGTTTCGAACTATAAGACGCACCTGACTATAAGACACACCCAGGTTTTAGACAACAGAAAATAGGAAAAAAATAATTTCATATTTTACTACTTTTACAAAGAAAAACTATTTGTTAAAAAAATTATTCCGTTTCACCACATTCTGAGAGCCATAACTTTTATATTTGATATTTTTGCGGGATGAGCTGTAGTTTCTATTGGCACCATGTTTTGGTACATACGATTTTTTTAATCACTTTTTAGTTAATTTTTTTTTAACGCTAAGGTAAGCGTAAAAAAACGATTCTGGTGTTTTCATTTGTTTTTTATGCCGTTCACCGTGCGAGTTAAATATTGGTATATTGTAATAGATCTGACTTTTACGGACGCAGTGATACCAATTTTTTACATTGTGCTTGGGGAAAAACGGAAAAAGGATTTTTTTTACTTTTAATATTTTTTCGTTTTTTTTACACTTATCTAACTTTTTTTAATCACATTTTATTAGTTCTCCTAGGGGACTTGAACTAGCGATCGTTAGACCACTGGTACAGTACACCGCAATACATGGATGAGTTACGGAAACAGCGTGACTCGATGAGTAGTGAATGGCAGTTACGGAAGCAGTGTAGCATGTGAGCTATGTTGTTTCTGTAACTATTATTCAGTTCTATGGGAGTTACTGAAAATAGCGAAGCTCAGCGAGTTACGCTGTTTGAGTAACTCGACATGTAATCAAGTGGCCGGGAGAGCACATAAAGCTAGAACGGGGATTAGGGGGCCCCGTTCTAGCGATAGGTGCAGGTCCCAGATGTGGGACCCGCATCTATCTGACAATTATGACATATCCTGTGGACATGTCATAAATGTCCTTCATGAAAAAACCCCTATAAATGCCGCGGTCAGTATTGACCACAGCAATTAACTAGTTAAACAGCCAGGAGCAGCACGATCGCTGTTCCTGGCCTTTAGAGCAGTGTGTCAGCTCTAAAAAACAGCTGACACCTGCAGCGAGTGAGCCCGCTCCAAACATCACCACCCCCACTCCATGATATGCCGGAACGTTATGGTTTGGGAAGGGGTTAAGTAAGGAAGCGGTCAGCGTCCCTTGACTGCCGACTATAAGACACAGGGACTTTTTAGGAAGATTTATTCTTGCTAAAAACTGTGTTTTTTAGTCTGAAAAATCCGGTACAATTATTTGAAAAAATTTAGATTTTCATTTTTACAGCCTACTTCCAATAACTTCTGCAAAAAAACTGTGGGGTGAAAATGATCACTATACCCCTAGATAATTTCCTTGAGGGGTGTAGTTTCTCAAATGGGGTCACTTATGGTGGGTTTCCACTGTTTTGCACATGTGACATGGCCTCTGCAAACCATTTCCGTTAAATGTAATCTCCAAATGGTGCTCCTTGCTTTCTGAGCCCTGCCATGTGTCCAAACAGCTGTTTATGACCACATATGGGCTGTTGTACTCGCTAGAAACTGTTCTACAAATGTTGGGGTGCTTTTTATCCTTTAGTCCTTGTGGAAATTAAAAATTTTTGGGTGAAACCTACATTTTATTGGAAAAAATTTAGATTTTAATTTTCACAGCCTACTTCAAATAATTTCTGCAAAAAACCTCTGGGGTTAAAATGCTCCCTTTAACCCTAAATAATTTCTTTGAGGGGTGTAGTTTCTCAAATGTGATCACTTTTAGGGGGTTCCCACTGGTTTGTCGCCTCAGGGGTGTTACGTCCATGGCCGGGGATCGCCGTTCTAACTCACCCCCTGACGATCCCGGCCATGGACACCTCCCTGCTCGGCGTCCTCCTCCCTCTGGCAGACGCCGGCACTGTCTTCCGGGTCCTCGCGCCGTTCCCCGCAGGACGTGCGCGCCCGCGCGTGCACAGCCTTAAAGGGCCAGTACGTGTCTAGCTGCCAGTAATCAGTTATCAGCCCAAATGGCTGCTGGACTATAAATGGGGCTCTGCCCACTGGTTCCTTGCCTGAGCATTGTTGTATACCCTAGTCTGTCTTGCTAAAGGTCTCCCAGTGTTTTCCAGTTCCCAGTGTTGTCCGTTCCTGCTGCCTGTACCCTGTATCCCGTACCTGCTGTAAAAAGCCAAGTCGTGTCTTGCGCCGCATCCGCGGCATCTCCTGCTGCGAAAGTCAAGTCGTGCCTTCCCGCTGCATCTGCGGCGTCACCTGCTGCAGCCAAGTCGTGATCCTGCCACTGTCTACATTGCCTCAGGTACCCGTTTTGAACTATAGACATTGTTTTGTACCTAGTTGGCCAGCTGCTACCCCGCTACGCGGTACGGCCCAGTGGGTCCACACCCCGCCCCGTGACAAGGGGCTTTGTAAATGCAACATGGCCTCCGCAAACCATTCCTGCTAAATTTGAGTTCCAAAAGCCAAATGGCGCTCCTTCCCTTCTGAGCCCTGCCGTGTGTCCAAACAGCCATTTATGACCACATATGGGGTATTGTTTTACTTGGGAGAAATTGCTTTACAAATGTTTGGGTGCTTTTTCTTTTTTAGTCCTTGTGGAAATTCAAAATTTCTGCATTTTATTGTAATATTTCATTTTCACGGCCCAATTCCAATAAAATCTATGAAACACCTGTGGGGTAAAAATGCTCACTATACCCCTAGATAAATTCCTTGCGGGTGTAGTTTCCCAAATAGGGTAACTTTTGGGGCATTTTCCACTGTTTTGGCAATGCCAGACCTCTTCAAACCTGACATGGTGCCTAAAATATTTTCTAATAAAAAAAAGGCCACAAAATCCACTAGGTGCTCCTTTGTTTCTGAGGCCAGTGCTTCAGTCCATTAGTACACTAGGGACACACGTGGGATATTTCTAAAAACTGCAGAATCTGGGCAATAAATATTAAGTTGCGTTTCTCTGGTAAAAGCTTGTGTGTTTCAGAAAAAAACATGTATTAAAAATAAATTTCTGGAAAGAAATTAAATTTCACCTCTTAAGTTAAAAAACTTTCTAAATGCTGTTTTGAATACTTTGAGGGGTGCAGTTTTTAAAATGGGTTGATTTATGGGGGTTTGTATTGTATGGGACCCTCAAAGCCACTTCACAACTGAACTGGTCCCTGTAAAAATTTATTTTTTACATTTTCTTGAAAATGTGAAAATTTGCTGCTAAAGTTCTAAGCCTTGTCTTGTAACCTCCTAGAAAAATAAAAGGATGTTCAAAAAACGATGTAAATCTAAAGTGGCATATCTGCCTGTCTTACAAGCAGATACATTTAAATTTAGAAAAATGCAAAGTTTGGCAATTTTCCGCTAAATTATAGTGTTTTTCACAATTAATACTGAATGTATCAGCCAAATTTTACAAGTAAGATGAAGTCCAATGTTTCACGAGAAAACAGATTTAGAATCGCTTGGATAGGTAAAAGCATTCCAAAGTTATTACCACATAAAATGAGACATGTCAGAATTGAAAAATGAGGCTCTGTCGGGAAGGTCAAAAGTGACCACAGTAGGAAGGGGTTAAGGATGGATATGAAAATGATTCCCTGCTCATTCATCCTCCAAGTAATGCCAATCTCTTCTTTGATGTTTTCTGTTTGCGACTTTTATGTTTGCATGCACCAGAAACAGCACGACTTCTAAAATTAAATAAAGCTGGCTGGACATAGGTATTAAAAAGACTCAAGAACTTCTTTCCCTTTCCTTTTGGTGACCAAGCATTAATAAGGATATACAAAAATATGCTTCTTCATTTGTGGTTTGCGCTCAAAATAAAACTCCACGCTCTTCTCCTTTAGGTTTGCTACAGCCACTTCCCATTCTCTCTCACCCTTGGGTCTCAGTTTCTATGGATTTTGTGGTTGACCTACCTCCTTGACCACCATCTGGGTGAACACCATCTTGGTTGTAGTAGACCGTTTCACAAAGATGACCCATTTTATTCTAATCAAGAGAGTACCCACCGTGGAACAAACTTCTGAATTAATGTTTTGGCAAGTTTTAAAATTACATAGAAATCCATATAATGTGGTTTCTGATCAAGGGATAAAGTTCACTTGCAAATTCTGGAGAAGTTTTTTCTCTTCTCTTGGGATAAGAGTACATTTGTCTTCTGTCTTTCAGCCCAAATTAACTGGACAAACCGAATAAAATAAACAAACTCTTGAACAATACTTTTGATGCCTAATTAGTGTTCTTTAGGATGGCTGGTTGGATTACTTACCCACAGCTAGATTTGATTGTAATAACATGGAGCATAGTTCAACATCACAAAGTCCTTTCTATGCTAGTACAAGCCTTCACAGTCTCAGGAAGTTTTAAAGAAAAAGTGGCTTCATTCATTTAACCCCTCAATGACCGGAAAATTTTGCACGTTAATGACCAAGGATTATTTTTTCTTTTTTTACTGTCACATTCCAAGAGTCTTAACTTTTGTTTTATTCTGTCGACATAGCCGTATAAGGGCTTGTTTTTTTGCGGGACAAGTTGTATTTTGTAATTGTACCATTTTTAGATGCCTGTAATATATTGATTAACTTTTATTAACTTTATTTTAGGAGAGAATTTAAAATAAGCAGGTATTCCAGCATTAATTTTCACGTTATAAATTTACGCAGTTTACTATGCAGCGTAAATAACATGTTAACTTTATTCTATGGGTCGGCACGATTACGGGGATACCAAATATGTAAAGGTTTTATATGTTTTCCTACGTTTGCACAATAAAAACCCTTTTAGAAAAAAATTACTTGTTTTTGCATCGCCGCATTCCAAGAGACGTAATTTTTTTATTTATCCGTCAATGTGACCGTATGTGAGCTTGATTTTTGCGGGCCAATGTGTAGTTTTCATTAGTACTATTTTGGGGTACATAGGACTTATAGATTCACTTTTATTAAATTTTTTATGGGGGGAATGGGAGAAAAGAGGGAATTTTGCCGTTGTTTTTTGCGTTTTTTTTGGAAGCCGTTCATCCGGCGGTTAAATTAATGTGTTCATTTTATTGTTCAAGTCGTTACGATTGCGGGGATACCATATATGTGTATGTGTTATTTGTTTTGATACTTTTACTAAATAAAACCTCTTTTTGGGCAAAAAATGTTTGTTTTATTTGATTTCGACTGTAATTTTTTTTTTCACAAACTTTATTTAACTCATTTACATTATTTTTTTTTAGTCCCACCAGGGGACTTCACTATGCGATCTGCTGATCGCATATATAATGCTTTGGTATACTTAGTATGTATAAGTAATTATTGCCTGTCAGTGTAAATCTGACAGGAAATCTGTTAGGTCATGCCTCCGGCATCGCCTAACAGGCATTTGCAGAAGGCAGACCTGGGGGTCTTTGTTAGGCCCCCGGCTGCCGAGGAAACCCGACGGCGACCCGCGATTTGTTTGCGGGGGCGCCGATGGGGTGACAGAGGGAGCTCCCTCCCTCTGTCAAACACATTAGATGTCGCTGTCACTATTGACAGCGGCATTTAATGGGTTAAACTGCCGGAATCGGAGCGTGCTTCGATTTCGGCAGTTGCAGCAGGAGCCAGGCTGTGTATAACAGCTGTGCTCCTGCCGCTGATCGCGTGGGTACAGTGGCAGTACCCGCGCCATCACAGGACGGATATATCCATCCTCCTGCCCGAACTAGCAGGTGCAGAGGACGGATATATTCGTCCTTCGGCGTTAAGAGGTTAAGGACATTTGAAATTGCCTAATATATTCCTTGCCTAATTTCGAAGAAGGTATTTAAATTTTTTTGGAAAGCCACAAATTGTCCCTTACAGGAAAAGCAGGAGTTTCTTTCCAGGGTTTATTAGCAGCCTGTTTAAATTGCTTTTGAGCATTGTACAAACTGTGAAAAATTTTTTTTTTAACCTTTTGTAATGTCGTCAAGCGTTCAGTCACTGCTGGAAAAGAGATGAAAATGTGTCAATTAGGAATGAAGACAGGGTGAAGGCCTGTATTTGTATACAAAAGACTTTGTGAGGTTGAACTACTATATGCTCAAAGTTATTATATGCAAACTCAGCTGTGGTTAAGTACTACAACCAGTTGTCCTGATAACTAAAGAAGTATTGAAGGTACTGTTCAAGAGTTTGATTAGTTCTCTCAGTTTGTCCATTCGATTGGGGATGAAAGGCAGAAAACAAATGTACAAGAGCAGAGTTAAAACTTTTCCATAATTTGTAAGTAAACTATACCCCTCGATCAGAGCCCACATTGTCTGGAGTTTAGAGACTGCTCTAAATCATCCCCCCCCCCTCCTTAGGCCCTGTTCACACAGAGTTTTTTTTGGTGACCTCGTCAGAAACCGCACCAAAAAACGTCCCAAAACACCTCCCATTGATTTCAATGGGAGACGGAAGCGTTTTTCCCCGGGAGCGGAAAAAAAACCTCACAGGAAGTAAAAGCGACATGAACTATCTTGAGGCATTTTCCGTCTCAAAAACCCCATTGAAATCAAAGGGAAACAGAAAAAACACTGCAAACGGCAACGGCGGTTTTTGACGCGTTTTTTTCTTTGCTTGTTGAAGAAAGCCTCAAAAACCGTGTCAAAAAAACGTGTGTGGTGCAAAACCACTTGAAAGAAACTGGAACTCATTTTACCAGGCAGCCCGATTCTTCAAAATGGGCCTGCAACTGGATCTGGAAACTCCTGCTGTGGTGGCAGAGCTAGAGGCCCCTGTTGTGAACTGGAAGGACCTACGCTTCCTAAATACTACTACAGGAGACAGGCCCTGGCACTCAGCTCAACAGCCGCCCTGTGGTACGACTCCCTGACTATCTCCTGCCAAAGTTGCCCCTGCCTGGGGCTTTTTCATTTACGCCTGACACATAAGTAGACCCTGGGAGCTCAGAAGACCCTGCCATAGAAAAGAGTCTGCAGGTTAGTGAAACTACAGATAAGTTCACTTTTCTTTATTTTCAAGTGAGCCGTCTCTCCCCCAACCATTTCTATCCACTCACTATCCTGAGAACACTGTGCCTGTTTGGAATCTTTACAACAAAGAGTTTATCAGCTTGCCCGACAATTGCGGAGATTGTATAGTGCTAATAATGTCAAGAGAATCTCGAACCTCCTATATGAAACCTAAAAGCGATCTGAGGCTCATTTTCACTGTGACCCCTTGGCCCCTTGGGTTATGGATAACTACTTGATAAAACTCCTCTCAGACATGGAGTGAAGATACCCCCTTACTCTCCTGCAGTGATGAAAATTAAAGATACATCTAAATCCGAAGTTAAACCTACTCCAGCCACATCAGCCGCAAAACAATCCCCCCCAAAAAATATGCACCCCAGTGCTACTGGCAGATGACGCCTCACCGTCGACATCCTGGTCATTCCCTCCTAGCCCTGTTGATTTAATGCCTCCAGTAGAATAAAAATTGCAAGCCACCAGAGTGGCTCAAGCGGTCTCCAGACTCCTCATTACAATGCTGGATTGAAAACGTGACCTTCATTGTCCTTCTATAAATTCTGCGTTGTCCCAGATTTCCACCATCACATAACGCTTGAGAGAATTGGAAGAACGGACAGCTCAATGTGAAACAGATATCACTACAACCAATGGTCTCATACCATAAAACCACCATTTGTCAGCTCCTCAACAAACTTGATGACTTGGAGAACAGGATTTGCAGGAGCAACTCCAATTCATCGGAATCTCCAATTCCATTTGAGGGGAATACCTCATTGCGTTTCTAGTCCATAATTTACCATCGGTACCAAGGTACAAAATGGCCGAGTTATAGCATTTACAAATACTGCAGCTGCAAGAGCCGATTTTCTGCCACATACTGTAACACTCTGAGAAGAAACGAGCCTCAAATTGAATGCTGAGTCACTTATAATTGACCCGCCATTTTTTTGCAATAATGTTATTGTTCTTTACACTGTACTTTGTTCAGAACTTTGCAATTTCTAATGCTCTAACTTTTTCCTTTCAGGAAATTGTTCCCTTCCCTGAGGTCGTGCAAAGTATTACCTGACTGCTCCCCAGAAGATCCTGCTCGCTGGGACATGCATTCTGGGACCCAGAACCCTGTTTACCCATCATCTGGATCCCTCGGACCAGCATTTGTGCCGCCTTACATATCAACACCTCGCTTACACACTCTATACCTAACACACTTTCTTCATTTTCTTGGAATATGGAAGGACTGAACTCTCCGATAAAACAGAAACGTGTCCTGACACATATCAAATAATTCCATCCTCACATTACCTTTTTACAGGAAATAAATTGGCAAATTGGTGACCCATGCACTCTCAAGGCTCCATGGATTAGTTGCTGTATAGCTGCCCCATATATTTCCAACAGCCATACTCCTAGGTAATTCTTTAATGCACAACATCTTATAAGAATATGCTGACCCTGTGGGATGGTTTCTATATGTCTTTTTACTAATTATTAACACAAAATATATTATACCAAAATTATATGCCACCAACTCACCTATGCTTCTTATTTTTCTAATTTATTTAAATTATTTTTGACCAAAATCCTTGCCAATGCTATGCTTGGCAGAGATTTTAACACTGTAATCTCCCCACATCTGGGCCGCACCTGTATTGCTCCACATGACACCAGAGCCTCATCAATATTGATTACTATGATGCAACAACTTTCCCTCTGAGACCCATGGCGTTTGCGTCACACGACTCAACGGATTACACTCACTATTCTCATGCGCACAACAGCTGCTCCTACATAGAATATTTCCTACAGGCAAACGCATTATATCATATTTCATATGTCATTGTCAGATGGGCAAACAGAAAGCCAAATATACTTTACCACATTACATTCAGATCTACTGAGAGCCCATTATACATTTCTACGCCATCATATGGAAGACCACAAACTGAGTGCCTGATTGACACCTTTACTTTTGTACACGTCATATAAAGTATAGAATTTATCCCAAAAAAATTATTCCGCTGGGGCGGCAAAACTTGTTGCCTACTAGCCAGACCCGCCAGATGTTTTCGCCCTAAACATAACATCTTGAAGGTTTGCCACCCCACCTCCCAACATATGGCCACTACGACTAGAGACATCCATAATGCATTCACACACTATTATTCACAGTCATATGCAGAACAGCCCTGCTCATTAGGAACTATTTGAGACTAATTGTCTTCAACAGAATCCCCCAAACTAACCACAGAAGATAGAAAGGCCCTTTCTACCCCTATATCTGAACAAGAAGTCGCCCGTACAGTCGCTATCTTACATAACAATAGAACTCCAGGTCCTCGTGGACTGACCGTAGAACACTATATTTTATTCCAATCACAGATGAACCCTCTACTCATGTCCCTACTCAAGACTGTATACTACCAGGGAAAGTTCGTGTAGTGTTTTCATGAGACCCGTACAATAAACATCCCTAACCCCAACAAGGACCTCACTGATAGGACATATCGTTCAATATCCCTACTGAATGTTGATTATAACATTTTGACAAAGATCCTAGCAGACAGGCTCCAGGAGTTCCTTCAAAGGCTCCTGAGGTCCACCAAGCTGGGTTTTGTCAGGTGAAGACATTTATTAAAAGGCATTCGCTACACAATAGCAGCGGCGGACCTGGCTTGACAACTAAAACATCCCACACTGATACTTTTCAGCCTTCACATGGGAAAAGCATTTGACTCCAATCTCCTGGTGCTTTCTAAACACTACTCTCCGCTTTCAAAATCTTGGTGATATCTTCCTACCATTTCTCAATTTCACACAGCCCCAAGTCCAAACCACACTTACCATTGGTGTCAACCCCTCGCTGATAAACCTACGAAGAAACACCAGGCAGGTCTGTCTCTGTTCCTCTTTAATCTTGCATTGTACCCCCTACTAATGCGCCTACTGTACACACTTGGCAGGGCTTCCAGGTATACATTTCAGCACTGAGGAATTGCATCTCACCACATTTGCAGATGGTTTACTGCATTTCATCGCCCGCCGTCAGCATACCTTGAAACCTCTCCTACATGAGATTGAAATGTTGAGAAACTTGATGAGCTTTCCCATAAACATTAACAAATTGGAAGCATTACTACTTATGAGTCCTCCACAGCCTATTTGCTCTAGGAACTTCTCCCTTATGACAACCTCTTACCCAAACCTACCTTGGCTTCCAAATCAGACTCACCCCTTCCAAATTATACTCAACCAACATGAAACAATTTCTCGCAACATTATATTGTGATATACAGTAGCTATTTGGAATGGTTTTACTCTCTCATTCTTGAGGAGATCAAATCTTCCCAAGATGATAACTTTTCCAAAGCTGCTTTATCTATTTCTGTACCTTGCCATCCACCTGCATCCCAAAGAAAAGAAGACAATCAATGGTCTTTTCTGCAAAAATATTTGGCAGGGCATTGCGCCCAGAATTGGCTTTCACAAACTTCCCTGACATTAAGCTATACATTTTTGCAGCTAATTCTAGAATCATCCAAGATTAACTACAAAACTCCTTTCACTATGCCCCAACCACAAAAGAAAGCTAGATCTGTTCCCTCCTAGCCCTTATTAGTTTTTTTTACATCAACCATACACCGTTCTACCAACTGACGTGCAAGAGAACCCACTATTCCTCTCAACTTGGCATTCCTGGATGTCTATCAGACGCTGCATCAAACTATCCTGCCACACCTTCTCATACCTCCCTTTTATTAACAACCCCTCTTTGCAAGACGGCAGGACACACCCGGTCTTCAGAAAGTGAGCAATAGGTGGTGTCTCAAGAATAAAGGACCTCGTTGATGTCCTGGATTAGAATAGCCTTCTCTTTTTCCCAATTCTGTGACAAATTTAATATCTTACAACCTACCTTTTTTAATTTCCTCCAAGCACAAAGCACACATCCAACATATCATTTGCACCCTAGGAGAGAGGGATTGAGACTGACCAAAAGGGTGGTCTCAGACTAACCACCCTGATGGACCTAAAAATACAAATCTCTGGTTTCTACTTGTTTCTCTAAACTCAAAAGAAAAACTATTGCACCACCTCTCAAATGATCCTCACACTACCAAGATCTGACACCTCACATGATATTTTAAAACCCATTCAAAGCCCTGAAATATATTCCAGCCATATCATACTGGGAAATGTTTCTAAAGATAGCACACAAGAGGTACACATCCCCTAAACGCAATTTCCTTATCGGTAACATCCCTGATGCATCTTTCTCCAGATGTGTGGTGATAGAAGCAAAACTATTTCTCTTTCTTTGGGCTTGAACACTCATTCAATATTTTTGGCGGAGGATCCTACTCTTTGTTAAGAAGGTTCACTGAAGTGACAACTGAGTAAAATATACCTTTTATTAGTAACTCGTTTTAAAAACAGGGGTAACACACCACTGTGAAATAAGCCCCACCGTGAAAATTTAAAAACGTATTAAACAAGAAACACTGAGTCATTATGATAAATATATCTCAGTGTTTGTAACAATGTTTCACTGGAACCAGCATTTATCCTGGGCACAACAGTAGTACAATCCCCAAAATGCACCAGTGTCCGTAAACAAACACCGGATCTCCTAGCGCTGGGTGTAACACAATGCTACTGTCCCCTATGCAGACATTCCTAACACACATATGAGTCATATGACTCATCTTTTGTATCTCCACAGTGGCACATAAAACCATAATGCAAACATGGTGTAAAGGATCTGCCAGGCACAGCTTCTGTGTATACGCCCATAGGTAATCAGTCTGCACCTGCTTCTATGTCTGTGAGACTGACTCCATCTTCCACCACTCAGGATGGCAGGCTTAGGAGTGGGAGAGCCTATAACAGCCTGGCCAGACGGAGCTAGCTCCCGCTTTCTGTCTATTTATACCTGCCTTTCCTGTTCCTCCTTGCTTGTGATTCTTCTCGTGTGGTTTCCTGGCCCTGCTGCAGCTTCTGTACTATTTGACCCTGCTTCATACTGACCCTGGCTTACTGACTACTCTCCTGCTCTGCGTTTGGTACCTCGTACACTCCTGGTTTGACTCGGCTTGTTCACTACTCTCCTGCTCAGCGTTTGGTATCTAGTACACTCCTGGTTTGACTCGGCTCGTTCACCACTCTGGTTGCTCACGGTGTTACCGTGGACAACTGCCCCATTTCCCTTAGCTTTGTGTACCCTTGTTTGTTTGTCTGTCGTGCACTTACTGAGCGTAGGGACCGTCGCCCAGTTGTACCCCGTCGCCTAGGGCGGGTCGTTGCAAGTAGGCAGGGACTGAGTGGCGGGTAGATTAGGGCTCACTTGTCTGTTTCCCTACCCCCACCATTACACATGGCTAGACCCAGGCCGACCAACACTTAATCTATTTTTAGAGAAACATTTCTAAGTGTAGACTGGGTATTCGCCTCCCTGCGAATAGAATCCAATACGTGGAGACCTATAACTCAAATTCTTCCTGCCAACATTAAATACAGACTTCATTAATTCTTTCAGTCTACAACATGGAACTGAGAAGAAACCATCATGGCAAATAGTTATACCATATTTTCCTGAAATCTCAACAACTCCTAACATGCTGTCTAGAGTGTATCCTGTCACTAATGATATCACTCTGCACATTCTTATTTCCTCCTCCTCCCTAGTACATGCCTCTTTCAATAAACCACGTGGAATACATTTTCATTATCATTTACAAGATGTCCTTCAAAACCTCAGCTCATGGCTTACCTAATACCTGGTTGACACGATTCACTCATTGCCTCTCTTTCTTATTTAAGCCATGTTTGACTCCATTCCTGTACACTTTTCTTGTCCTCCAGACATAGACACAACAAGTTAGTACCTTCCAGAACCAGATCTGCCTGTGTCGAACTCTTATACCTCATGCACACGACCGTTGTGCCACTCGGGCCGTTTTTGACAGCATCCGAGCGGCACCTGATAGTCTTCACGGACCCATTTACTTTAGCGGGTGAATCAGGTCAGTGAAAAATGATCCGAGCCTCCGATCCGAGGAAAGATAGGGCATGTTCTATCTTTCCTCGGATCACTGACGGGACTCGGCCGGCGTACATGGTCGTGTGCATGAGGCGTTAGTCTACATTCATACGACAGTGACAAAAATGGCCATTAAAAACTGATCAACCATTTTGCATCAGTGTGTCTTCAAATTTTCATTCATTTCCAGTTCGTTTGTCAGTTTTTAATGGCCGTTTGTCTTCCATTTGCCATCCGTTTTTCATGGCCGTTAAAAAAACTGATGGATTTGTTGGTTTTATTGTCCAAACTCCCTGAAAACACCACAGTTCCCATGTAGATAGTGCTGCAATGACCATGTAGATAGCTCCACAGTGCCCACTGCAGATAGCGCCACAGTGCTCATATATGAAGTGACATAGTGTCATAGTGCCCACATATAAAGTGCCAGTGGCCTCATAGTGTCACAGTGCCCATGTAGATAGCACAACAGTGTCCCCTGTTGAAGATAGTGTCACACCCCCATATAGTGCCACAGTGCCCCTGTACATAGCACCAACCCCCCTTTGTAGATAGCACCACCCCCACAGTAAATAGCACCCCCATGGTAGAAAGCACCCCTCATAAATTACACCTCCCCTTTAGGTAGCACCCCCATGTAGATAGCACCCCCACATGTATATAGCACCCCCTGTAGATAGCACCACCCCTTGTAAATGGCACCTTCCCTTGTAGATACCACCACTTTCGCTTCCTGTAGGAGCGGAATCCCTCTGGCCGGGGATTTCACTCCTAGAGGGAGTTTCTGATGTCTCGGTCCATATATGGACAGTGACGCCAGGGCCTTCTCCAGTAGCGGAATCCCCTGGCCAGAGTGTCGGCCTAGGATTCCGCTCTGGCAGGGGATGCCATAGGTAGTCACTGACGTCACTGTCCATATATTGACTGTAACGCCAGGGGCTTCTCCAGTAGCGGAATCCGCCGGCCAGAGCACTGGCCGGGGATTCCGCTTTGGCAGGAGATTCCAGAGGTAGCCACTGACATCACTGTCCATATATGTATCTCGTGATGCTCTGTCCGGAGAATCCACAGTTGAAAGCTCGATATCACTGTCCATATATGGATAGTACTGTTAAGGACTTCCCCGGGCACAACGCTCAAAGTAGCACTGTGTGCGGGGAATCCTAGGCCAGGATCAGTTTTTACCGGTCGTTACAAGGATTGATTCCTAAAAAACGGCCGGTAAAAACTGACCATTGACTTCTATGGGAGTGGTGGGGCCGTCAAAACCGCCAAAAATAGGACATGTCCTATTTTGTGATGGCCAGTTTTCACAGCCGTTAAAAAAACAGCCATGTGAATACACCCATAGAACTCTATTGTTCTGAAAACGGTCATGTGAATGTAGGCTTAGTCTGAGACCTGACTTCCATCATACCACTGCGCAGACTGGATGACGGTACTCCCACCTCATTAGGGTCCCTTCTCTTCTCCTCCTTTGCCTCCTTCCTTCCATCCAAGTTGATTATGAAATATGTTTTTGATAACTTTTTGAATGAAAGCATCTATTAAAAAAAAAAGAAGTTGAGCCCCAAGGCCAAGATGAAATGGGGAGTGGCTGGAGCATACCTTAATGAGATTAGCATGAATTTCTATTTTGAGCACAAACCACACAAGAAGAAACATATTTTTGGGTATCCTTCTTAAAGTTTTGCCACCAAAAAGAACAGAAAAGTAGTACTTAAATCTTTTTAATGTCTAAATGTCCAGTCAGCTTAGAATCATGGACTAATTTTAGAACATCAAGTATTGAGACAGCTATAACACGGAGCTAAATGCCGCCGGGGAGCGGCAAACCAGCTAACTCTGCAGGACGTTCTGGGACGTCCTTGTAGAGTTAAGTGCTGTCTGCGCAGATGTTTATAGTCTATGGGCGGTCCGCTAGTTGTTAATGAAAGCATCCTGAGCCTTGGGTGTCCAAGTTAAGTGAAAATTTTTCTTTGTGAGTTGAGTGATTTGTGCTATGGTCTTCGAGAAGTCACGTATGAACTTTCTGTAGAAGTTAGCAAAATCAATAAATCTCTAAACTTATTTTTCAATTTTTGGAGTTGGCCAATCAACAACAGCATTGATTATACTAGGGTGCATACTTAGGCCTTCTGGAGATATACTGTACCTGAGAAATTGTACACTGCTCAAACTCACATTTTTAAAGTTTAATGTATAAGCCAGGGGTGTAGCTAAAGTCTCATGGGCCCGATGCAAAGATTCTTCTTGTGCCCCCCTCCCCAAACTTCTCATTGCCGAAGGCCCGCAGCTTTCTGCTGTATTGCTGGGTCTCCTAAGTGACCCAACGATGCATCACTAGCAGCCAGAGGAGTCATTAAGGTCTTGAAACGTCAGGGGAAATAGGCCCAATACATATACCCCCCAAAAAAATGTGTATGTACATGTATGTATATGTGTGTGTGTATATATATGAGACAGCATATATATAGCCCTACGACCCTGTGGCTCAGCAGACAGTATTACACATGATGGGATTAGATTCAGTAGCTCAGCAGACAGTATTACACATTATAGGATTAGATACAGTGGCTCTGCAGAAGAGTATCACACAGGATAAGATTAGATACAGGACTCCGCTCCCTGACATTGCGGCTCTAGCGCTGGACCCAGGAAAGGTAAGAATAATAACTGTTTCGCTTTTTTATGTGTTACTAATTATTTTTATGTGTTTGTGTTTTTTTACAGGTTCGGTTGTTAGACTACATCGGATTCGAGGACTACTTTGATGCTGGCTTTTTTTTTATTCTCAATAAAATGGTTAATGAGGGTTGTGTGTGGGATTTTTATTTCAATAAAATATTTTTTCTATGTCTTCGTGTTTCTCTAAACTTTATTACTACCGCCTTATTAATAGCTGCTGGCTGATTGACAACGTCCATTACTAAGGCGGGGGTTAAAGGGAATGTGTTGCCAGAAAAACATGTTTTTTTAAAAAAAATTAAACATTTAGTGTGTGGGTGATTAAACATTGTTCAAATTTTTTTTATTTTTTTGCACGAGTCCATGTAATATTATAAATTATTTCTAATTTATAATACTACCCATTTTTGGTCACTAGATGGAGCTGTTCCCAAAATTGCAGCATTGCAACATTGGGTTAAAAGCCCTCGCTCTAGTGAGCTCTCAGCATCCCCCCTCCTTTATCCTGGCTAGTGCCGGGATAAACGAGGGGTTTGAACGATGTAACCTCCTACACTGTGTGTCGCCATTTTTTGAGCTAACCCACAGTGTAGTAGGTTTACATACAGTAGTAAACACACACAAACACGAACATACATTGAAATCTCTTACCTGCTCCTGCCGCCGCGGCTCCCTCCGGCCCGTCCGCTCCGTTTGCTGCCGCTGGTGCAAGTGCACAAATCCGGAAGCCGCGACCGGAAGTAGTAATATTACTGTCCGGCCGCGACTTCCGGTCCACAGGAAAATGGCGCCGGACGGCGCCAATTTCGAATAGGACTGTGTGGGAGCGGCGCATGCGCAGTTCCCACACAGACGCCGTACACTGCAGTCAATGGGACGGGAGCCGTTCGCAGTCCCTATGGGACTGTGGCTGCCGTATTCCATGTCTGTATGTGTCGTTAATCGACACACACAGAAATGGAACAAAAAATGGCAGCCCCCATAGGGAAGAAAAAGTGTAAAAATAAGAAAAGTTAAACACAAACACACAAATGAATATAAACGTTTTTAATAAAGCACTAACATCTTTAACATATAAAAAAATAATTTGTGATGACACTGTTCCTTTAATTTAATACATGAAGAGGCTAACACTAATACCCATTATTACCCCGGTACCTACCGCCACCAGTGGTACCGGGAAGAGCCGGGTACGATTCAGTACCTGACCATCTGTAGTGATGGTTGGGCAGTGGCGTGGCTGCAGGCTGGCATTATTAGGCTGGGAAAGGACAAAAACAGTGGCTCTTCCCACCCTGGTAATTCTAGCCTGCTGCTGCTGTGTTGTATTTGGCTGATTATAAAAATGGGGGAACCCCTCAACGTTCTTTCCATGGTCGGGTACTGGATCGTACCCGGCTCTTTCCGGCACCCCTAGTGGAGGTGGGTACTGGGGTAATAACGGGGGTTAGTGTTAGCATCTGCACCGGCTAACACTAAGCCCCGCCTTGGTAATGAATGCTGTCAATCAGCCAGCAGCTATTAATAAGGCAGTAATAATAAAGTTTAAAAAAAATACAAGGACATAGAAAAAATATTTTATTGAAATGAAAAACCCACACAACCCTCGTTAACCATTTTATTGATAATAAAATAAAGCAGTTATTGAAGTAGTCCTCGAATCCGAGGTAGTCCAACGACCAAACCTTTAAAAAAAGAACATTAGTAAGGGCCTCTTCACAACACCGCTGACCTTCCGTAGGAGGTTTCCGTCGTGTAACCCCTCAATGGAAAAGCAAACTGATACCTCAGCTTCCGTTTCCTCACCATTGATCTTCATGGTAACGGAAAACGTTGCTAAAGGTTTCCGTTTGTCACCGTTGTGACAGTGTACCGTTGTTTTGATGGAATCAATAGCGCAGTCGACTGCGCTACTGGTTGTGTCAAGAAAAACTGAACCCTGTCACAATGTTGATAAACGGAAACCTTTAGCAATGTTTCCATCACCATGGAGATCAATGGTGAGGGAAACGGAAGCTGAGGTTTCAGTTTCCTTTCCATTGAGGGGTTACCCGACAGAAACCTCAGACGGAACCCCTCAACGGAAGGGCAACGCTGATGTGAACACAGCCTAACACATATGGTAGGCTTAGATACAGGGCCTAAGTGCATGTGTGATACTGTTTGTTGGACCCTGTATCTAAGCCTAAGGTAGGCTTAGATACAGGGTCCAGCAGACAGAAATCTTATACAGTATAAGATTACTGTCTGCTGGGGCCCTGTATCTAAGCCTAACACACAGTAGGCTTAAAAGGGGTTTCCAGTCCCTAAACATTGATGGCCTATTTTCAGGATAGGTCATCAATAACTGTTGGGTCGGGGTCAGACTCCCGGGACCCCCACCAATCAGCTGTTTTGAAGGGGCTGCAAAGCTCATACGAGCATTGCTTCCCCTTCATTTCCCATACTTGCTCACACTGTGAATTGCAGATACGTCCATGTCTGCGATTCAGTGTGAGAAAGTGACTGGAATGAAGGGGAAGCAGTGCTCGTACGAGCTCTGCACCCCCTTCAAAACAGCTGATTGGCGGTGGTCCCTGGAGTCAGACCCCAACCCATCCAGACAGTAATATTAACACACAGACAGTAATATTAATCTTACCCTCCTCTTCGGCCGCAGTGGAGGTCCTGACTCTATCCAGGGTCTGGATGCTGTGCGCAGCGCATAGCGTTGTGACGTCATGCGCTGCTCACAGCGCTGTGACGTTAGGACTGCCGCTGCGCTCCGGAACGAAGAATGTAAGTACTGTCAGTTACTATGGTATCGGGGGCCCGTGTAGTTTATTACATAGGCCCCAGTTACTATAGTAACTTTTCATTGATGTGATGTCCCGCAGGCCCCCCTGGCTTCGGGGCCCAGTCGCAACTGCGACCGATGCGACCCCATATAGTTACGCCACTGGCATAAGCGATGTTCTCGAAGTCGTAGTAGTATGGTGCAGATATGTTTGCAATGCTCTTCAGGATTGTCTGAAAAAAATAAGATAACATCCTGGTACGCTATTACATATTGATCCAATAAGGCTCTGAAAACAATATTGATAAAATGTTATAAAGTTGCTGGGGTAATACAAAGTCCAAAATAAATTTTTAGATAATCAAAGTGTCCATACTCTGTCCTGAAGGTAGTCTTCCATTCATCCCCAGGATGGATTCGAAAAAGGTTATATGCTCCTCTGAAATCAAGCTTAGTAAATATTTTAGCTGCATGAAGCCTTTCAAGTAATTCTGGAATTAATTGAAGGGTGAGGATATTGGTTTTTAACTGTGATAATATTAAGTTCCCTTCAGTTAATGCAGCGACATAATGTGGAATCTTTCTTCTCAAAAAAGAACAAAGGGTGGGGTGCACCTTAAGGAGATGTAGAAAACCTTTTTTTCAAATTCTCGTTTAAATATTTCTGTAAGGCTTTCAGTTCTGGTTCAGAAAGTGTAGATATGACCAAAGAGTATTTTATCTTCGGGTAATAGTTATATTGGGCAATCATATGAGCGATGTGGAGGTAGCTAATCTGCATTCTTTTTATCACAGACATCCTGAAATTCTTCATACTGTGATGATAATGAGTCTTTAACAGAAAGTTCAGAAATTGATGTGCTCTCAGTGGGTAAAGAAATAGATTTAGACAGACAATTTAGCTGAAAATATTCAGAGGGGAAATGTATATAACATTTTTCCCAATTGATGGATGGATTGTGAGTAGAAAGACATGGAATCCCCCAAATAACTGGAAACTTTGAAGAAGCAATTACTTAGAAATGAATAACTTCTTGATGATCAGGCTTGATGGGAACTTGAAGCTGCATAGTCTCCTGAGTAACAGGCCCTGATGATAAGGGTGACCGATCAATTGTTTCCATGTCTACCGGTGCTGACTTTGTCAATATTGCAATATTATTATCATGAGCAAATGTTATATCCATGAAATTTCCACCAGCCCCAGAGTCAAGCCTTGCAGAACAAGAAATCTCACGCGATTTAATACAGATGTGTATTGGCACTATAAAATGAGACTCTGGTTCAAACAACTTGTTTTACCCTTTGCCAGAGAAGAAGGTGAATGCAGGAAATGTTTTGGCCTTGTGGACACAGCCGATTTTTTCAAATCTGACGTGTCACTTTATGTGGTAATAACTTGGGAATTCTTTTACCTATCAAAGCGATTCTGAGATTGTTTTCTTGCGACATATTGTACTTTATGTTAGTGGAAATATTTGGTTAATAAATTCAGTATTTAGTTATGAAAAACACCAAAATTTAGAGGAAAATTTTTAAAAAATAGCATTTTTCTAAATTTAAATGCATCTGCTTGTAAGGCCTTAATCACACGAACGTGTGCGTTTTGCGCGCACAAAAAACACTGCATTTTTTGCGCGTTGCACTTCCGCGTGTCATCAGTGAATGGTGCGTGGCTGCGTGATTTTCACTGAATCCATTCTGTGAGATTATGCGCGGCTTGCTGTAATCTCACAGAAAAGATTCAGAAGTGTCAGGATTCTGAATACACATGACGTCCAGGCTGGAGGTCATGTGTATTCATTATCAGGACACTTGTGTATGTGGCTGCACATCGTTCTAGTAAGAACACTATGTGCTGTGTAAATGAATGGAGAGGAGTGCATGATGCTGATTGGTCACTGATTCGTCAGCATCATACACTTCTATTCACAACACCCAGTTAGTAAAACAAGTAAACACGCCCAGTTAAAAACACAATACACGCCCAGTTGGACATACGAATAAAAACACGCCCAGTTGTCCATTTCAAAGCTCATTTGCATATATATATATATATATAAAATAGCTCATAACTTGGCCAAAAATGAACGTTTTTTTGAAAAAAAAAACGTTACTGTTCTCTACATTGCAGTGCCGATCACATGCAATAGGAGATAGGGATTTGAGAATCTGGTGACAGAGCCTCTTTAAGGGCCTTATATATTAGAAACCCCCATAAATCGCTACATTTTAAAAACTGCACCCCTCAAAGTTTTCAAAACAGCATTTATAAAGTTTCTTTATCCTTTAGGTGTTTCACAGGAAATACAGCAAAGTAGAGGTGAGATTTATAGATTACATTTTTTTTTTAGAAAATCCTTTTTAATCCATTTTTTTCTGAAACACTGAAGGTTTGACCAGAGAAACGCCACACAATATTTATTGCCCAGATTCTGCAGTTTTTAGAAATATCCCACATGTGGCCCTAGTGTGCTAATGGACCGAAACTCCGGCCTCGGAAGCAAAGGAGCACATAGAGGATTTTGGGGCCTCCTTTTTATTAGAATATATTTTAGGCACCATGTCTAGTTTGAAGAGGTCTTGTAGTGCCAAAACAGTGGAAACACCCACAAAAAGTCACCATTTGGAAAACTACACCCCTCAAGGAATTTATCTAGGGGTATAGTGAGCATTTTTACCCTACAAGTTTTTTGATGAACTTAGTGGAATTAGACCGTGAAAATGAAAATCTACATTTTTCCAATAAAATGTAGAAATTATCAATTTTTACAAGGCATAAAAGAGAAAAAACACACCAAACATTTGTAAAGCAATTTCTCTTGATTACGGCATTACCCCATATCTGGTAATAAACGGCTGTTTGGACACACGGCAGAGCTCAGAAGGGAGGGAGCGTCATTTGAATTTCGGAGCTCAAGTTTGCTGGTTTGGTTTTCAGGTGCCATGACACATTTGCAAAGCCCTTGGGATACCAAAACAATGGAAACGCCCCAAAAAGTGACCCCATTTGGGAAACTACAGCCCTAAAAGAATTTATCTAGGGGTATAGTGAGCTTTTTTATCCCACAGGTTTTTTGTTGAATTTAGTGGAATTAGGCCGTGAAAACTTCATTGTTTTTTTTTGTTTTTTTTTACGGCGTTCACCGTGTCCTATAAATGACATTTAGTTTATTTTGTGGGTCAATGCGATTACGGCAATACCATATGTATATTCTTTTTTTTTATGTTTTACGGTATTTGCACGAATTATTATTATTTTTTTAATTATTTAAATTATTTAGTTTATGTGTTGACATTTTCTAAGAGCCATAACTTTTTTATTTTTCCATCAAGAAAGCCATGTGAGGGCTTGTTTTTTGCGGAATAAACGGTCGTAATTATTGGTACCATTTTTGGGTACATGCGAATTAAGAACTTTATAGGGGGATACAGGGTGATTTTTAAGTTTACTACTTGGAACTTTAACTTTTTTTATTTTTATCCGTTTTTTTTAACTTTTTTTTTAGGACCTAATCACCTTCCGTAAAAGGCAGACCTGGAGGCCTTTGTTAGGCCTCCGTTTGCCACAGCAACCATCGGTACCCCGCAATCGTGTAGCGGGGTGCCGATGTTGTTGCAACTCCTTAAATGCGGCGGTCGCTATTGACCGCCACATTTAAGGGGTTAATCGGCGGGGATCACGGCTGTGATCCCACCCGATGTCTTCCCTCAGTACTAAGGCAGCTAGTAGCAGCCAGCTCTGAAAGATGCCGGGCATAGGGGAATACCTGTGCGCTCTGTTAGGAGCACATGTAGATTAACGGGCTGCGGGCACAAGGACCAGCGCTGCAGCCCGTTAATCTACGTGGGGTGGTCAGGAAGGGGTTAAACAACAGATTAGATGCATTAGAAGCATTTACAGTAGCAGCAAAGTGGATGAGATTTAAAAAATCTCATGCCCACGCTGCGGGGAAAAAAACACAGCGTAAACGTTTATTGACCACCGTGTATGTTTAGGTAAGTGGGTGGCGGTATAATTAGGACTGTGATACCGTGTTTATACTGTACTACGTTTAGTGTGAGTATACTCACTATATATTAATTGTTATATGTATTGGGGTATACTGATACTACACGGTGATCGGTTACTGTGTTCTGTGTTTAGTTGGTGTATTTTAGATGTAAGTGTGATTATTGTATTAATAAATATTACCCTTTATTTACTATATAATTGTATTTACTGAGTCGTATACACTTACGTAGCAGCAAAACAAGTAGAGTAGACGTTAGTATAAGGAAAAGGTAGGGGAACTAGGCATAATCCTAGTGACCCTGTTTATAAAGGAGGTAGTAATAGTGGGTGACAAAGTAAGTAAAACCCGCTATTATACCAGCCCTTTTACACACGTGTGTGTGTGTGTGTGTGTGTGTGTGTGTGTGTGTGTGTGTGTGTGGCGCATATACTATATATATTATAGATATATATTATTTGAGCTCCTCAGGAACTAAAGGAGAAAAAGCACCCCAACATTTGTAAAACAATTTCTCCAGAGTACCCCAATACCCCATATGAGGTCCTAAACAGCTGTTTGAACACATGGCAGGGCTCAGAAGGGAAGGAGCGCCATTAGGCTTTTGGAATAGTTTCTGGGCGCCATGTCACATTTTCTGAGCCCCTGTAGTACTAGTGCAGTGGAAACACCCCAAAGTGACTCCATTTGGGTAACTATACCCCTTGAGGAATCATCCAGGGCAGGGGTCTCAAAGATGGCCGGGTAAATGGGATGCACATAGAAAAAATTTGATACAATACAAAATTTTATTTGAACAATACTACATTACTATAATAATACCGCTAGGTTTAAACTTACCGTAAATTTGCGAGTTTACTCCACGTGCTTATTTTAACAATCCAGTTTTCCAGTTGAAGTGTCACTAAATGCAGTCTGGCTGCTTAGTTGGCAGCATTTGGCAGACACAAGAATTGGGCAGCCCCTTTTTAGATAGTACCACAGTGCCGTCTGTAGATAATGCCACAGTGCCCTCTGTAGATAAGGCCACAGTGCCCTGTGTACACAATGCCACAGTGCCCTCTGTACATAATGCCACGGTGCCCTCTGTACATAATGCCACAATGCTTTCGGTACATAATGCCACAGTGTCCTATGTACATAATGCCACAGTGTCCTCTGTAAATAATACAACAGTACCCTCCGTAGATAGTGCCTCGATGCCCTCTGTAGATAGTGCCATACACCCACATGTAAATAGTGCCACACACACCCCTTTGTAGATAGTGCCACACACACACACACACACACACACACACACACACCTCTTTAGATATGCCCCACACACACCCTATAGATAATGCCACCCTCCTATAGATAGCTCCATTGTCGGCAATGCTCTGGCTGGGGATTTCACTTCTAGAGGGAGCCCCAATGGAGCTAACTACAGTGAGGGGGAGTGTAGCACTGACAACAGTGTGGGGTCTGTGAGGCACTATCTACAGGGGGCTGCTCACCTACTACCAACGATCCAGCAGCGCAGGAAAGGGACTGCGCTCCTTCATGGCGTCATGAAGGAGTGCTGGCGCGCTCCTCCTTCGACCTGCTCTCCGGATGACAGATGACGTCATCTTTTTATTTCATTTTTTGGAAGAGGATATTACCAAAAACAAGCAATTCTGGAATAGTTTTTTATTGGGTCTTTTTTCGGCATACACCGTGCACCATAAATGACATGTTAACTTTATTCTGCGGGTCGATACGATTATGGCAATACCAAATCTTTATAGTGTTTTTCATGTATTGCAGCTTTTGCACAATAAAATCTATTATTTTTAAAAAAAACATTTGTTTTCTATGTTGCCATATTCTAAGACTCATAACTTTTTTATTTTTGCATGGACAAAGCTGTGTCAGGGATTTTTTTGCGGGACAGGTTGTCATTTTTAATGGTACTATTTTGGGGTAAATGCGACTTTTTGATCACTTTTTATTCTATTTTTTAGGAGGAGATGTGACCTAAAAACAGCGATTCTGTTGTTGTTTTTCTTTTTTTTTGTTTACGAAATTCACCATGCAGAATAAGTTTCATGATAGTTTCATAGTTTGGTTCCTTGCGGACGCAGTGGTACCGATTATGTATTCGTTTTTTTATTTGTTACATTTTTTACATTACTAAAATACTTATTATGGGGAAAAAAGGCAACTTGTTTTTTTTTTAACTTTTATTTTCTTACAACATTTTTATGAACTTTTTTTTTACTTTTTTGTTGTCCTACTAGGGTATTTGAAGGCCTGAAGCCCTGATCGCTATTCTATACGTAGTGCAGTGTATTAGAGCTGTCAGTTATTCACTGACAGCAAGCCTATAAGGACCTCATAGGCTTCCGTCCAAGGCAGACACAGAGGCCATTATTAGGCCTCTGGCTGCCATACCAACCATCGGCACCCCTGCGATTCCATTGCTGGGGTGCTGGACGGGTAAAAATCCCTCAGATGCTGCGCTCTCTATTGAGCACAGCATCTGAGGGGTTAATCGGCCGGATCGGAGACTAGCTCCGGTCCTGGCCGTTACAGGAGGGTTTCAGCTGTTGTATACAGCTGACATCAGACGGTAATGGTGCGGGCTCCGCTTCTGTAACATAACTGTACTGTGGTTTGCGGGAACCCCTTCCCTACAGCGCCATATATGGCGGATGTCGGGAAGGGGTTAAGGAAACATCTGTCTCCATTGAACTTTGATGGTAGTGGCATGCATGAACTTAAATCTGTGGCCGAGCCTCGCACATCCAGAAGTTGCTTTTGCAACTCAATCTCTGTTTGTTGCTCTCGCACTAGAATTTGCCACTGAGAGCATTTTTCTTGTTGTTGCCCAAATGTTGCCAAAGGACCAGCGGATTCCATATTGTGCCAGACTTTTCTGTCACAAGTCTGTAGCAGATTCTGAGTCCAGTGGTGAAAAACGACCAGGCAGGAGCATGCTAATAGCAATAGTAGGGGGACGTCCCTTTGGTTGGTATAAGCCTACATGGGTATGTATATTATCAATGTACATTTCCCATGCAGCAGCGCTGCAGGTAAAATGAGCAGCTGGCTGCTTCCTGCTGCAGCAATATCAGGTGGATTATAATAATAATAATAATAATAATAATAATTAAGTATAGCATTAATGGATACTAATCTAATTAAAATATATATCAGAATAAGTTTTGGAATAGATTTTGGAATAGTAATAATCTTTGCACTAAACAAATAAATAGCCTGTAGTTATCTGAACCTATTCAGTAGGAAACCCAATAAATAGTTCTCCAAGTATTATGAATCGGATGTCAAACAATAAACTAGTTGCAAGCTATAAATACAAAACTGTACAGCAGCATGAATGTACCTATTGTGCACAGTGTGATAGTGTACTTATTCCCAACTGTGATATGTTTTCTGTGAAGTGAAATGATGTATTGATCTTTTAATATTTGTCTCTGTTATCACAGCTAGAGCACCGTGCTTTGACTTTTCATTTTGACTTTGAATCGTGCTTTGAGTGGGAACTATTTTACATATGCATAAAAAAATTTCTTTTGACATTATTAAACTGTGCAATCTGAACGGATGACATTACTGGATAATTTGGAAAGTCTAATTTAAAGACCCTTTTCCATTTTCAAAACAGGCTACCTACATTGCTTAGTGATTTCAATTAGGACCAAATGGGTACATTGTTGTTGGTTTCAAAGAAATACATCTTTGGGTTGTGACCCATATTAATACGCAATAAATACAATTATTTCAGAATGTATCATCAGAAAATTGTATATTACTTAAATTAGGTTTTAACTTTTAACATATTTGAAAAACATTATTTTATATATTTTTTTATGTGACTATCAATATGAAAAGAATCCTGATTTATTTCAGTCTTCACATTGGCCACTAAAGCAGTAACACTAGGCTGACTTTTCCTGTCTTCTGCAGTTCACTTGTCAGCTTCTCTGTATAGAGTGGGAAATAAGGTGCAGAGTTATCTCATTTTCATTACAGGTTAGGCGAGTTAAATGTGTTGTGCAGGATTAGAAAAACATGGGTTCTTTCTTCCAGAAACAGTGCCACACCTGTCCATGCGTTGTCTTGTATTGCAGCTGAGCCCTATTTAAGTGAATAGAGCAGAGTTGAAATACCACTCACAATCTGTGGACAGGCGTTTCTCTGTTTTTGGAAGAAAGCAGCTATGTTTTTCTAAGCCTGGACAATCCATTTAATGACAGCTGAATTGTACTGCTAGGGGCTTACATAAAACAGGATAGTAGCACTATACACAGATTAGGCTTCTTATGTATCTCCCCTGTCATACTGTGCTCTCTAGGGGAGGGGTTGTATTCCATCACTTCCTGGGGACTGTAATAGTCTATGACATTTCTAAGTTAATTGACTCCCATTCATTGCAGCTGCGATAATGCCCACACACCCGTCTTTACTGTCTATACAGACAACACAGGAAGGAAGTCTGTGTCTCCAATAAGGCTTCACTACAATTTAAAAAAAATAAAAAAATAGCTAAAACATTTTTTTTTTTAAAAAGCACAAATATATTATTGCTCTTCTACATACTTAGGCCTCATGCACATGACCATAATAGTTTTACTGTCCGTAAATATGGATCCGACGGCTAAGGATACACATCCGTAGCCGTCCGAAATTGCGCAAGCGTCAATAGACCTCTATGGGGAGTCCATGCCGCAATTGCGGACAAGAATAGGACATATTATATATTTTGCAGATCATTTCTACAGCACGGACACACATCCGTAAATATACAGAAAGGTGTCCGTGGCCAATAGAAATGAATGGATCCACAATTTCATCCATAATTATTGATTCTATACTTATGGATGAAAATGACGGTCCTGTGCATGGCGCCTTACATCTAATTAATGAAACTAAAGTGAAATAAAGTGAGGCATTTCCTTTAAAGAGGCTCTGTCACCACATTATAAGTGCCCTATTTCCTACATAAGGAGATGGGCGCTATAATGTAGGTGACAGCAGTGCTTTTTATTTTAAAAAAACGATCTGTTTTCACAGCTTTATTAGTGATTTTAGATTTATGATAATGAGTTGCTTAATGCCCAAGTGGGCGTATTATTACTTTAGACCAAGTGGGCGTTGTACAGAGGAGTGTATGGCGCTGACCAATCAGCGTCATGCACTCCTCTCCATTCATTTAGGCAGCGCATAGGGATCCTTTTAGATCGCTATGTGCTGTCTTATACTAACACATTAAGGGTATGTGCACACGATAACTGCATTTACGTCTCAAATTACGGAGATGTTTTCAGGAGAAAACAGCTCCTGCATTTCAGACGTAATTGCTCGTACTCGCGTTTTGCGAGGCGTCCATTACGGACGTAATTTGGAGCTGTTCTTCATTGAAGTCAATGAAAAACTGCTCAAATTATGTCCCAAGAAGTGTCCTGCACTTCTTTGACGAGGCTGTCATTTTACGCACCGTCTTTTGACAGCGACGCGTAAAATGACAGGTCGTCGGCACAGTACGTCGGCAAACCCATTGAAATGAATGGGCAGATGTTTGCCGACGTATTGGAGCCGTGTTTTCAGGCGTAATTCAAGGCGTAAAACGCCTCGTTTACGCCTAAAAATAGGTTGTGTGAACCCAGCCTAACAATACTGAAGTGTTTAGACAGTGAATAGACATTCCACGGGATGTCTATTCACAATCTCTGCACTTCGTTACTCTGTCTGTGGTAGTTACAGCAGAGGAAGTGTAATCTCGTGAGATTACGCTGTAGATGACAGGTTACAACGAGATTACGCTTCCTCTGCTGTAACTACCACAGACAGAGTAACGAAGTGCAGAGATTGTGAATAGACATCCCGTGGAATGTCATTCACTGTCTAAACACTTCAGTATTGTTAATGTGTTAGTATAAGACAGCACATAGCGATCTAAAAGGATCCCTATGCGCTGACTAAACGAATGGAGAGAAATGTATGACACTGATTGGTCAGCGTCATACACTCCTCTGTACAACGCTCACTTGGTCTAAAGTAAAACCGCCCACTTGGGCATTAAGCAACTCATTAGCATAAATCTAAAATCGCTAATAAAGTGGTGAAAACAGATCGTTTTTTTTAAATAAAAAGCACTGCTGTCACCTACATTATAGCGCCGATCTTCTTATGTAGCAGATAGGGCACTTATAATGTGGTGACTAGAGATGAGCGAACTTATGAAAAGTTCGGTTCGGCTAGTTCGCCGAATTTCACGAAAAAGTTAGATTCGGACCGAACTAGTTCTGACCGAACCTGTCATTTCCGTGCGCCGAGCATGGTACTGTCCAGGGTGCTGAAAGAGTTAATGGGCTGCACTAACTCTTTCAGCAACCTTGACAGTACCATGCTCAGCACACGGAAAATAAAATTTTAATGTAATAAAAAAATAAAAAAAATACGTTCATACTTACATTCCTCCTGTCCGGCCTCCAGCGATGACGTTTCATCCATGTCGCCGCTGCAGCCAATCACAGGCTGTAGTGGCGGTCACGCACGTCAGGATTACATCAGAAGGCCGGCCTCCAGGGATGACGCTTCATCCCACGTGACCGCCTCTGCAGCCAATTACAGGCTGCAGCGGCCTCTGCAGCCAGTCACAGGCTGCAGCGGCCTCTGCAGCCAATCACACGCTCCTCTCCTGAAATACTCTGTGCTGCGCTGCCTTAAACTCTGTGGACAGGTCAGGATCCTATTTCTTTTAAATGCTGCTGGGGAACCCGCTCGATCCACTATATAAGGCTGCACTACAGTGCAGCATTTAAAAGAAACAGGATCCTGATCTGTCCACAGAATTTAAGGCAGCACAGAGTATTTCAGGAGATGAGCGTGCAGATTCAGTGCTGCTGTGAACTCTGCTCTTACCATTACGTAGCTCTCAGTCTGTTACCTCTCCTCCACTCCTGTCCTCAATAACACCTTCACATGATTGGCAAGTCACCACGTAATGGTAAGAGCAGAGTTCACAGCAGCACAGAGTATTTCAGGAGATGAGCGTGCGGATCTTGTGCGGGGTGGTGACTTGCCAATCATGTGAAGGTGTTATTGAGGACAGGAGTGGAGGAGAGGTAACAGACTGAGCTACGTAATGGTAAGAGCAGAGTTCACAGCAGCACAGAATCTGCACGCTCCTCTCCTGAAGTACTCTGTGCTGCTGTGAACTCTGCTCTTACCATTACGTGGTGACTTGCCAATCATGTGAAGGTGTTATTGAGGACAGGAGTGGAGGAGAGGTAACAGACTGAGAGCTACGTAATGGTAAGAGCAGAGTTCACAGCAGCACAGAATCTGCACACTCCTCTCCTGAAATACTCTGTGCTGCTGTGAACTCTGCTCTTACCATTACGTAGCTCATACTTAACCAAGAACTTTCTGCTTCCTCCAGTCCGGTCTCCTGGCCGTTGCCTTGGTGACGCGTCCCTCTCGACATCTGGCCCGACATTCCTGGATGACGTTACAGCCCATGTGACCGCTGCAGCCAATCACAGGCTGCAGAGGCCTCTGCAGCAAATCACAGGCTGCCGCGTCAGAAAAGAAGGTCGGACTGGAGGAAGAAGAGGGACTCGTCACCAAGACAACGACCGGGTACGTATGAAATGCTTTATTTTATTTTTAATCAGCAGCCTCTTTTCTCTATCAGTGATTGATAGAGACAAGTGGCTGCCGATTTGTATAATATTTTTGACCGGGTTCGGTCAAAACGGGTTCGGCCGAACCCGGTGAAGTTCGGATTCGCTGCGAACCGAACTTTTCCTGATATTTTCCTGATATTCGGACCGAAACCGGCTTGTCCCGGTTCGCTCATCTCTAGTGGTGACAGAGCCTCTTTAAGTATGCCCTAACCGCCATTGTCACAGTGCAGCTCTGGGAGCCATACTCAGATCCCGGGTTGCCTGTATAAAAAGGTGACCCCCAGCGATCATGCCGTCACGGAGCAGAGGAAATGCCAAAGGGAGTGATAAATAGCTGTTAGTGTTGGAGTGCGACAATGAGTCACAACCACCCTCCTACGGGTGATAGTACATGGAGCAACTGCAGTGCTTGTGCTCTACTATGACATACATATACTTACAAATACAGGAAATTAGTTCAGCAGGATGGGATTTTAATATATATTCAGAACTCCTGCACAACCCAGTTGTTACACGATCCTTAGTCAAAAATAGCTTCCAAAATATGCTAAGGTTAAAATAAAAACCTGTAATACCAGTTATGACCGTAAGCTTGAACGCAGAGCCCCTTATTCACCATATTATTGTACAATGTAGTTTGTGCATTACAATGGGTATACTAGTCCTTCTCAATGATATAGAATATCATCAAAAAGTTAATTTATTTCAGTAATTAAATTAAAAAAGTGAAACTCATATATTATATAGATTCATTACACACAGAGTGATCTATTTCCAGCATTTTTTTATTTTAATGCTGATGATTATGGCTAACAGTTCATGAAAACCCAAAATTTAGTATCTCAGAAACTTAGAATATTATATAAGCCCAATTTAAAAAATAATTTTTAATACCGAAATGTTGGCCTACTGAAAAGTATGTACAGTATATGCACTCAATAATTGGTCGGGGCTACTTTTACATGAATTACTGCATCGATGCGGCGTGGCATGGAGGTGATCAGCCTGTGGCACTGCTGAGGTGTTATGGAAGCCCAGTTTACTTTAATATAATGTAATAAAACATCGCTTGGACTACCTGGCCAGGTACTAAAGCAGTAGAACTACAAGTTCCAGAAATACAATACAAATGGTAAGGACCCTAGTATAACATACATACGGAGATAATCAGATATGCACAATTATAGATCATATGAGATGAAAATGAACAAAAATTTCACGGATGTCTTTTGATGGAAATTTTCTCAAGCATATATGTAGCGTATAGAGTGTATAGCGATGGCTCCAATAGTAAGTATACTCATCTATTTGTTGATATCCAGGGGCCCCATTTTGGATATATATAGCCAGGTGGTCTTTGATTTCAACCCAGAAAGTCCTAAATGAACCAAATAGCGAATACAATGCTCGCCCTTTGTGAGTCAATTATTGTGCTTATTTATATATATATATATATATATATATATATATATATATATATATATATATATATATATACATACTGTAGAGATCTATATATATTTATATTCGTATAGTATGTATATATCTCATATACATGCACAGTATTTATATATCTCAAATATATAGGTACAGTATGTATATCTTTCATACATATATATGTACAGTATGTATATATTTCATATATATCTGTACAGTATGAATATATGTCATATATACAGTATGTACGCTATATATCTCATATATATATCTAACGATGGTCTGTTTCACTTGCATTGAGAGCTCCTTTGACCTCATGTTGTGGGTTCACAGCAACAGCTTCCAAATGCAAATTCCACACCTGGAATATACTTCAGACCTTTTACCTGCTTAATTGATGATGGATTAATGAGGAAATAGCCCATGCAGCCCATTAAATAGCTTTGGAGATAATTGTCCAATTACCTTTTGGTCCCTTGAAAAAGAGGAAGCTACATATTAAAGAGCTGTAATTCCTAAACCGTTCCTCAAATTAGGATGTGAAACCATCAAATTAAAGCTGAGAGTCTGCACTTTAAGCCCATATTGATTATATAACTGTAGATTCTATATGTTTTGGTAAACAGCTAAAATGCCAAAACTTGTGTCACTGTCCAAATAATTCTGGACCTAACAGTGTGTATATGCTTCTATGTGTAACTAAGTCTAGGGCTACATGGAGGCTTTGTCCGCATCATCTGTTGCACAGCCAAAGGTAGCAGTGTCGAGTTGCTTGCACTGCTACTAATGAAAGCTGATTTCGGTCGGGTTGCGATCTGTTCGTTGCCGCAACTGAGACACGACTGTTGCAAGATATTCTAACCTGCTGGATTTTTTTTGCCACTGTGCTATGGCGGTTGCTTCAACTTGCAAGTCACAATGTGGCCCGTTTGGTTTCATTATTTGTGATGCTGGTAGTCATGCGATGAGTGTCGTGGACAAAGTCAACCTGTAGTCCTAGCAGTAATTATAGTGAATGTGGTTGCACATAAATTCAACAGGTTTGAATTCCTGTCAACTGTCATATCGTGTTTGTTGTATATACTGTCTCTCAATGCAACCACATTCACTATCATAGTTGCAATGTAACAGCGCAACATTGGATTGTTATATTTTGTGTCCACAAGTCACTGTGTAGCCCTATACTAAGTGTTCACATTATGTTAGGCGGATACGTCAGAGATATATGTTGGGGTGATTCACTGATGTACTTCTCTGATGTATGGCACTGGCATATGCCACTGTAAAGCCATACAGACATACTGGGAAAAGAAAAATAGATATACTGATCAAATATATTTTTTTATTTTATGGTGGCCCACTTTATAGAGAAGTATCTGCTGTGTTTCCCTCTGCAGTAAAAAAACCAACACATACTGTTCTCATGGAAGCCTCTTTCTTCATTCATCAGGTGAAGAGTGGCCCTATGTTTACAACGGCAGGCCCTGTTCACATCACGTTTCTAGTTTTTGTTGGATGCATACACATGAAGAACTCCTGACATACACTTCCAGCATAAGGCTGTGACGTAGGGCTGGGCGATTATGACCTAAATCAAAATCATGAGTAACCTCGATTACGATTAATAAACGATTTTTAGGCCACATCCCTTTTTGCATGCCATGTCCCTGTTTGCATGCCACACCATTGAATTAATATAGATCCCCTGAGCCTGCTGTATATTACAGATGTAGCCATCTTTACCTTGACATTTAACGCATTAAATACACAGTGGCTAGATCGCTTATCTTTACTTTTTCAATTACTTTTCAATGGCTTTTGTTATGTGATATCACGCTGCAGAAAGAGTCAAGTTAATGATGGCTACATCCGAACTGTACTGACACTGCTCCACACAGTATAATTTCTCTATAGCTGCCCCCACACAGTATAATGTCCCTATAGCTGCCTTCCACGCAGTATAATGTACCCATAGAGCCCCAAAAGTGTCTAATAAAAATAATAAAATACATACCTAACCCCATTCCAATGCTCAAGTGGAGGAGATCCCTCTGCTACTCCAGTCTGTGTGGCTCGGCGCATATTTTCGGATTCTGCTGGACTTCTGCCATATACAGGCATTTCAGGCATCCTATTGGTCCACGGTGTCCTCAATGCCTGCCGATTACTACTTGTTTAGCCTAAATTTCCATTATTACATTCTTGAGCGCACTGGTGATCTCGTGAACGTCAAAAGGCCTGGAAGACAACAGTGGTGGATGATTGCAGAATCCTTTCCATGGTGAAGAAAAACCCTTTCACAACATCTACCTAAATGAAGAACACTCTCCTGGAAGTAGGTGTATCAGTATCTAAGTCTACCATAAAGAGAAGACTTCATGAGAGCAAATACAAAGAGTTCACCACAGGGTGCAAACCATTAATCAGCCTCAAAAATAGAAAGGCAAGATTAGACTTTGCCAAACAACATGTAAAGAAGCCAGCCCAGTTCTAGAACAGCATTCTTTGGACAGATGAAACTAAGATCAACGTGTACCGGAATGATGGGAGGAAGAAAGTATGGAGAAGGCTTGGAACGGCTCATGATCCAAAGCACATCACATCCTCTGTAAAACATGGTGGAGGCAGTATGATGGCATGGGCATGCATGGCTGCCAAAGGCACTGATTCACTAGTGTTTATGGATAATGTGACTAAAGACAGAAGCAGCCGGATGAATTCTGAAGTGTTCAGGGATATACCTTCTGCTCAGGTTTAACCAAATTCAGCAGGATTGATTGGACGTTGCTTCACAGCACAGATGGACAATGACCCAAAACAGTTTTTTTAGGCAAAGAAGTGGAATATTCTGCAATGGCCAAGTCAATCACTAGATCTCAACCCGATCGAGCATGCATTTCACTTTCTTAAGACAAAACTTAAGGCAGAGGGACCCACAAACAAGCAACAGCTGAAGACAGCTGCAGTAAAGGCCTGGCAAAGCATCACAAAGGTGGAAACCCAGCGTTTGGTGATGTCCATGGGTTCCAGACTTCAGGCAGTCAGTGCCTGCAAAGGATTCTCTACAAAGTATTAAAAAAACACATTTTATTTATGGCAATGTTAATTTGTCCAATCACTTTTGAGCCCCTGAAATGAGGAGGCTGCGTAGAAAAACGGTTGCAATTCATAAACGTTTTACAGGATATTTTTGTTCAACCTTTTCAATTAAACCTGAAAGTCTATACTTCAATTGCATCTCTGTTGTTTAATTTCAAATCCAATGCGGTGGCATGCAGAGCCCAAATCATGAAGATTGTGTCACTGTCCAAATAATTCTGGACCTAACTGTATTTACCTTATCTTAAGGTAAATGTAGATTTTAAACAACGACTCATTCTTTAAGGTTATATCCATGCACAGCAGATTTCTTTTATGGAAACCACAAATAATTTAAAGCTCCTAACCTCTTTAGGGTCTCAGAGTATTCTGTTTTTTCTCTTCTGTATGGTTCATTCTGCTTTTACCGCAAATTCAAAACCGTGCCAGATCTGTGGCCGCTTAAACATCTGCAAATATACGGTACAGTGTCTTCATAGTTCAGGTGGGCCCACACTTGTTGAACTGCCCCGGGCCCATGGTACCCTTAATCCGCCCCTGTGTGTAGTGAATGTTGTTTGTGTGGGTGTTGGTGTATAAGAACAAGAGGGATAAGAGGAAGAATAAAGGGTGTCAGAGATAGAATGAAGAAGAATGGAAAGATAAGCAGTTTTGCAAAAAAATACTTGTGAATCTTTGCAGTTCGCAGACAGCGCCACAAGAGAAGACTTTGATATATTCATGAGCTGCCATTCACCCAGCCAAGGCGCTGTTCAATGACATCTTTGAAATATTAAACAGTAAGTTCTACCAAACAGCTTAACATTAGCACATAAATGCCAGGCTGCCGAAATCTGCGTGTCGACATTGCTTTATGCTGCCCTTAGTGAAGAACCATAACCTGGATGACAGGTTTCCTTAAAAAAAATTAAAACTAGTTTAAAATTGGCACTAGATTTTGAACATTGTTGCCCTTAACCAAAAACTAGAAAAACATTTCTGTAATGTAAAATGGCAAAGATAAAATATTAGTCCCCTAAAATTGTTGCATCCTTATAGGCCCTGACACTGGCGTTACACAGGTGCCACAGGAGTGTACATGAGCATCCCTCCCTCTGTCAAAATGCTTAGATGTCATGGTCACTATTGACCACTGCATAGGGGTTAAACGTTTAGGATGAGAGTTCAGCTGACACATTCTATGTACCGTATAGTGGAGGCTCAAAATCGTGTGCTTACAACATCCTCGCACAAAAAACAGTCACAATGATGTAGCGTAAAGCACCAACAACGTACTGGTATAGCATATGGCATGATGGTTGTAAACCACTTAGTTAAGTTTGAACATCCTCGGACACTAGGACATTATTATTAGATCTGCTGCAGATACTATATATGCACACAAAACATTAAGATGCATAACTTAGATGAAAATTCATGGCAATACACATTACAGTACAGTTTATTACATAGGTGTTTGCATGCAGCGGAGGGCTGCTGAGGGAGAAAGAGACAGTATAGGCCTGCAAAGTTGTGAGCTGCACTGTAGGGAGAGCAAAGAGGGCTGCAGGGGAGTGACACAGGGGCGTAGCAAGGGGGGGCAGGCGGGGCATGCGCCCCGGGCGCAACTTAGAGGGGGGCGCCAGCGCCGCCTCCTCCTGCACTATAATTGTACCTGTGTCTACAGGACACAGGTACAATTAGAATCAATGAATGGCCGGGTACGTTCCGTGCCCAGCCATTCAGCTCTTTTGTACGAGAGAAGCGATATCGCGTTTCCGTCGCTGAAAGGCACTGACTGACAGGGAAAGTCATTCTGCCCAGCCAATCAGTGCCTTTCATAGACGATTCATTCAACCCCCAGGAGACCTGCGCAGAAGAGAGTAGGTCTCCATTGCTGCCGGCCGGCGTGGGAGCGAGATTAAGGTGAGTTTAAATTTAAATCTACAGGGGGACTTTAACTATGGGGGGCTATCAATGGCGGATTATAATATGGGCGGTTCGGGCGGTCGCCCGGGGCCCGAGGCTGCCAGGGGGCCCATCGCGGCCCGAACCGCACACAAACTTCAAAAACTATGCAGCGCTGCAGCGCTGCCCGCTTCCAACTGAATCTGCGTCCGCAGGACGCATATTCAGTTGGGTTGAATGCTGGAGCCTCGCCCCAGCATTCACTCTGCCGTGAGCGGCTCGGTGCAGGCAGGCGCGATGTAGTGACGTCATCGCGCCTGTCTGCACGGAGTCACTCACAGCACAGTGCAGAGGAGGAGAAGCATCCCCCACCGTCGTGGGAACCGGGATAGGTAAGAATTATGTTTTCTTTTTTATTAGGTACGTACATATGGGGCATTATGCTGTGTCAGCTATGGGGGCATTATACTGTGTCAGCTATGGGGCATTATACTGTGTCAGCTATGGGGCATTATACTGTGTCAGCTATGGGGGCATTATACTGTGTCAGCTATGGGGCATTATGCTGTGTCAGCTATGGGGCATTATACTGTGTCAGCTATGGGGGCATTATGCTGTGTCAGCTATGGGGCATTATACTGTGTTAGCTATGGGGGCATTATGCTGTGTCAGCTATGGGGGCATTATACTGTGTCGCAGCTATGGGGGCATTATACTGTGTTGCAGCTGTGGAGGCATTATACTGTGTCGCAGCTATGGGGGCATTATACTGTGTCGCAGCTATGGAGGCATTATACTGTGTCGCAGCTATGGAGGCATTATACTGTGTCGCAGCTATGGAGGCATTATACTGTGTCGCAGCTATGGGGATATTATACTGTGTCGCAGCTATGGAGGCATTATACTGTGTCGCAGCTATGAAGGGCATTATACTGTGGGGGCAGCTATGGGTGGCAATATACTATGGGGGCAGCTACGGGGGACATTATACTGAGCAATTACAAGAGCTGCAGGTCCAAGGGGGGAGACGCTGTGTAGCACAATATACAAGGGGGGATTGTTGTATAGCACTATATAGAAGGGAGTGCTGTGTATCACTATATCTAAGGGGGATTGCTGTGTAGCACTATATACAAGAGGGGGAGGGCTATGTGACGCTATTTACAGAGGGGAGGACTGTGTAGCGCTATTTACAGGGGGCTGTGTGTGGTGCTATCTACAGTGTTTGACACAATTATATTCAGGGGCGCAGTCTATGGTGCTATAATATTTAGGGGCACAGTGTTTGTACTATTTTATTCAGGGGCGCAGTGTTTGGTGCTATTATATTTAGGGGCACAGTGTGTGGCACCATGATAATATTATCTTTGTTTATAGGTGTGGAAATGTTGGAAAAGTGAGGAGCCAAAGACATCTGAGTGGCAAATTCTCCAGAAATGGGTCATGGCCGGGAAAAGTCGTCATGAAGTCTGGACTGGATGGAGAAGAGGAAAAAAACTACCTCGTCACCTGTGAGTGACTAGATTTATAGACAATCTGTCATCTCTACTGACATGTTTATTATAGGAAATCCTTGTATTTCACAAAGTCTTTGTGCAGTCCAGGACTAATAGACAAATAAGTGTTACTATTCCCCTTGTCAGGAGAATGTGTCCCTACACAGCGCAATACTGTCAGCGATGGTTGGAGACTGTCAGTATGTGGGGACACAGCCTTTTGACAAGGGGAGTAGTAACACCCATTTGTTAATGTCTGGACAAAAAGGAAGTGTTAACAATAGTTACAGGGCGGCGGTGGAGAAGGGGGGCCCAACTATGGGTAACAGCCCAGGGCCTATGGTCTACTTAATCCGCCACTGGGGGCTATATACAGGGGTGGGCTATCTATGGAGCACTATATACAGGGGTGGACTATATGTGGAGAACTATATACAGGGGTGGGCTATATCTACAGGGGGCTATATACAGGGGTGAGCTATATCTACAGGGGGGCTATATACAGGAGTGGGCTATCTGTGGAGCACTATAGGCGGAGCTATTTGTGGGACACTATATACAGGGGTGGGCTATATGGGGGCACAATCTATGGGGGCACTATCTCCAGGGGGCTCTATGGGGGGCACTATCTCCAGGGGGCACAGTGTGTGTGTGTGTGTGTGTGTGTGTGTGTGTGTGTGTGTGTGTGGGACACGGTGTATGGTGATATTATAATTAGAGGTGCAGTGTATGGCTCTATTATACTTAGGGGCGTAGTGTGTGGTACAATGAGAACTTTATCTTTATTTATAGGTGTAGAAATGTTGGAAAAGTGAGAAGCTGAAGACATCTGAGCGGCAAACTACAGAAATGGGCTGTGACCGGGACAAGTCATCATAGAGGTCTGGACTGGATGGAGAAAAAGTACTAGAATTTGAAACGTCACCGGTGAGTCACTTAATGTAAATGTGTATTCTGCCTCTAATCAGCACTGTAGTCACTGTATTATCTGCGGCGAGATGATGGGTGGCATGATTATGATATGATTTATTTTTTGTGAAACAGCATCTCCTTACCATTGTTTGGGCCATGCTGGGAGCTGTAGTTTTACGCCGTACATACCTATACGGCAGGGGTTGCAATAAATTGAGCTGTATTGTGCTGGTGCTGTATTTATGTACTGAGCTTGGTTCTGGGGCTGTATTTATGTACTGAGCTTGGTTCTGGTGTTGTGTATAGAACTATATTGCTTGTAAAATGTACAAATGTTTTTATGCTCGAGTTACATAAAAAGAAATGTGGAAAAGAAATTACATGTCATTGATTGGTAGAGAAAACAAACACGGCGAGGGGGAAGGAGATATCGGGAAAGAGGTTGGGGGGCGCCAAACTGAATCTTTGCCCTGGGTGCTGGAGAACCTAGCTACGCCTCTGGAGTGACATAACAGTATGGAAACACAGGGAACATATGCAGCATCTATAAAAAGAACAAATTACTTACTAATGTTCCTCTGTTTAGCATCAGTCAAGTCATCTCATTCTGGATACATGTTTCGTAATATTTCCTCCCAGGCTGCATCTTTTCTTAGCCGGTCAATTTATCCATCAGTCAATGTATACCCCACTAATGAGCTTCTCCTGTGACATGACATATTCATGGAATCCAGGCTGCTGTGGATCTTAGAGATGTATTTTCTGCTTTCTTTGCCATCTCTAAAGCAACCTCTAAAAATACAGACCTAAAAATACGGATGCAATACGGATGTATCTATATTTGGAGCACGCCCATAGACTTTAATGGGGGTTTGGGGAACAAAACGGCAGAAAAGGGCATGCTGTGTATTTAAAATACTCCTGTATAAAAGACGGTGATGTGAATAGCCTCATAGATTTACAATAACATCATATTACGGTGCGCAAAAAATAGGTGAAATATAGAAATCCTTGCACCTGCTGCAGAAACAACCCCATTCAGATTTTCTGCAACAAAATCTGCCAAAAGCACCACAAAAACTTTCATACTTACACGGCCGTTGTTATGGTGACGTGTCTCTTCTTTGACGGCTAGTCAGAGGTGTAGCTAGCAGGGGGCAGGGGTGGTGGCTCCGGGCCCACCGAGATGCTGGGCACCAGGGGTGGGCCAGGGCCAGGGGTGGGCCTGGGCCAGGACGTAGATACAGTTGAATCCAATGCCGGAGCAAAGAGCCGTCACCTCTCTGCTCCAGCATTTACTGTGTGATGATAGCCGTGAGCGGCTCAGCGCAGATAGGAGTGATGCAGTGACGTCATCGCGTCTGTCTGCGCCAAGCCGCACATAGCACAAACTGGAGGAGCAGAGGAATCTCCTCCACTTGCCATGGGAACAGGGATAGGTGAATATTTTTTTGTATTTTTTTTTTGTTGTAGGCATTATGGGGCTATTATACTGGGTATGGGGGCAGCTATGGCAGGCATTATACTGTATGGGGGCAGCTATGGGGACATTATACTGTATAGGGGCATTATACTTATGAGGGCAGTTATGGGGGAATTATATTGTATGGTTGTATGGCAGCAGCTATGGGGGCATACTGTATGGGGCAGCTATGGAGGCATTATACTGTGTGAGAGAAACTATGGGGCATTATACTGCATGTGAGCAGCTATGGGGGCATTATACTGTATGGGACAGCTATGAGGGTATTACACTGTGTGGGGGCAGCTATGGGGCATTATTGTATGTGGGGCAGCTATTGAGCATTATACTGTATGGGGAAGCTATTGTGGCATTATCTTCTGTGGGGGGAAACTATGGGCATTATACTGTGTGTGGGGCAACTATAGGGGCATTATACTTTGTGGAGTCCACTATAGAGCATTATACTGTGTGGGGCCACTATGAAAGCATTTTACTGTGTAGAGGGCACTAAAGGGGGCATCTATTGTGGCATTATCTTCTGTGGGGGGAAACTATGGGGCATTATACTGTGTGTGGGGCAACTATAGGGGCATTATACTTTGTGGGGTCCACTATAGAGCATTATTCTATGTGGGGACCACTATGAAAGCATTATACTGTGTGGGTAGGAACTATCATGTAGCTTACTATGCTACGCTATTTCCGTAACCCCCATTCACTTGTACGTTAGCTTACAGAAACATAGTAGCACAGCAAACGAAGCTGTTTACATAAGCCTGACCCTGCCGGATGCGCCTCTGCAGTTGTAAAAATGCCTTGGGGGGCCCACTGGGTTGGGGCCCACTCAGATGTGTTTTGCTCCCCCTGTGCTAAATCTCTAGCTACACCTCTGCGTCTAGTCCGGCCTCCCTGGATGACGCTGCATCCCATGTGACTGCTGCAGCCTGTGATTGGCTGAAGTGGTCACATAGGATGAAACGTCATCCCAGGAGGCTGGACTGGAGGAAGAAGCAGGGAGTTCTGGGTAAGAATAAACAAACTTTTTTTTTCTGAGTTGCGATTTTTGCAGGGGAATCGCTGCGATTCTGCCGCAAACGTCACAACACTTGGCTATTTGTTGTGGGTTTTGCATCCCCATTGAATTCAATGGGGAATACACGCAACAAAAAAGCTGCATAAATTGACATGCTGCAAATTTAAACTCTGCACCGCAGGTCAATTTATTAATGTTTTCGTTGTGTTTTGTTTTTTCTGCAGTATGGGTATGAGATTTTCAAAATCTCATTCACTTTGCTGCTACTGTAAATGCTGCAGAATTTTCGCACTGAATTCCTTTGCGGAAATTCTGCAGTGTTTACGCTACATAGAAACCCAGCCTAAGTCAGAGGGGGAAAAAAAATAATCCTAATGTATCATGGTTCGTCAAATGCATCATAATGTATCTTTATGGATTCAGGTAAAAAAATGAAGCCACGGTGGTAGTATGAACAGAGCCTTACTGGTGGCAATACATCGCAAGTTGTACTGTAGGTTTATCAGGCTATTTAGATAATTTCTGTTGAGCGGACATGCTGAATGGAAAATTGTGCAAAATGCAATCTTATTCAATTTAACAAATACATTAGAAAACTTCTGTCCTTTCCATGACCTTCCTTGTTTTGTTGATGAGTATTTTCTCTCATGGTTCGTAATGAGACTAGCAGTATCTCACATGAAATTGGTTTTCGTAATTCCTCTGTGATTTTCCACTATTCTTCTGGGGGTGTAAAACGCAGAATTACACTGTAAGGAATTATAAATTATTTGGTACACGCATAAAACATACTGAAGGTTAGCAGAGCACTCTGACTTCCGTGAACACTCAGGGTTATAACGGGTTTTACAAGCTTCTTTAACCCCTTCAGGACCCAGCCTGTTTTGGCCTTCAGGACCCAGCCGATTTTTTCAAATCTGACATGTGTTACTTTATGTGGTAATACCGTTGGAATGCTTTTACCTATCCAAGCGATTCTGAGATTGTTTTCTCGTGACATGTTGTACTTTATGTTAGTGAAAAAATGTTGTCGATAATTTTGGTATTTATTTCTGAAAAACACCACAATTTAGAAAAAATTAGCAAAAATTAGCATTTTTCTAAATTTAAACGTATCTGCTTGTAAAACAGATAGTAATACCACACAAAATAGTTACTAGTTAACATTTCCCATATGTCTACTTTATGTTTGCATCGTTTTTTGAACGTCCTTTTATTTTTCTAGGACGTTACAAGGCTTAGAACTTTAGCAGCAATTTCTCATATTTTAAAGAAAATTTCAAAAGGCTATTTTTTCAGGGACCTGTTCAGTCTGAGGTGGCTTTGAGGGCCTTATATATTAGAAAATCCCCAGAAGTCACCCCATTTTGAAAACTGCACCCACAAGGTATTCGAATCAGCATTCACAAAGTGTTTTAACCCTTTAGGCGTTTCACAGGAATTAAAGCAAAGTAGAGGTGAAATTTACAAATGTTATTTTTTTTGCAGAAATTAATTTCTAATACATTTTTTTTTGTAACACAGAAGGTTTTACCAGAGAAATGCAACTCAATTTTTCTTGCCCAGATTCTGCAGTTTTGAGAAATATCCCACATGTGGCCCTAGTGTGATAATGGACTGAAGCACCGGCCTCAGAAGCAAAGGAGCACCTAGTGGATTTTGGGCCTCCTTTTTTTTAGAATATATTTTAGGCACCTTGTCAGGTTTTTTAAAGAGGTCTTGTGGTGCCAAAACAGTGGAAACACCCCAAAAGTTACCCCATTTTGTAAACTACACCCCTCAAGGAATTTATCTAGGTGTATAGTTAGCATTTTGACGGCACAGGTTTTTCGCTAAATTTATTAGAATTAGTCTGTAAAAATGAAAATCTTTTTTCTGAAAAAACATAGAAATTTTTAATATTTACAAGAAATAATAAAGAAAATGCACCCCAACATATGTAAAGCAATGTCTCCCGATTACGGTAATATCCCATATGTGGTAATAAACTGCTGATTGGACCCACAGCAAGGCTCAGAAGGGAAGGAGCGCCATTTGGATTTTGGAGCACGGATTTTGGTGGATTGGTTTTCGGTTCCATGTCGCGTTTGCAACCCCCTGGAGGGACCAAAACAGGGGAAACCCTCCAAAAGTGACCCCATTTTGGAAACTACACCTATCAAGGAATTTTTCTAGGGGTATAGTTAGCATTTTGACGACACAGGTTTTTCACTAAATATGTTGGAATTAGTCTGTAAAAATTAAAATCTACTTTTTTTCTGAAAAAACATAGAAATTTTTAATATTTACGAGGAATAATGAAGAAAATCACCCCAACATTTGTAAAGCAATGTCTCCTGATTACAGCAATATCCCATATGTGGTAATAAACTGCTGATTGGACCCACAGCAGGGCTCAGAAGGGAAAGAGTGCCATTTGGATTTTGGAGCACGGATTTTGCTGGATTGGTTTTCGGTGCCATGTCGCGTTTGCAACGCCCTGGAGAGACCAAAACAGGGGAAACGCCGCAAAAGTGACCCCATTTTGGAAACGACACCTCTCAAGGAATTTATCTAGGGGTATAGTTAGCATTTTGACCACACAGGTTTTTTGCAGAATTTAGTGGAATTAGGCAGTGAAAATGAAAATCAACTTTTTTTCTGAAAAAGCATAGAAATTTTAAATTTTTACAAGGAATAAAGGAAAAAAGAACCACAACATTTGTAAATCATTTTCTCCTGATTACGGCAATACCCCATATGTGGTAATAAACTGCTGATTGGACCCATGGCAGCGCTCAGAAGGGAAGTAGCGCCATTTGGATTTTGGAGCACGGATTTTGATAGATTGTTTTTCGGTACCATGCCGCCTTTGCAACGCCCTGGAGGGACCAAAACAGTGGAAGCCCCCCAAGTTACCTCATTTTGGAAACAACCCTCGATTAATTTTTCTAGGGGTATAGTGAGAATATAGACTCCACGGGTCTTTTGCAGAATTTATTAGAATTAGGCGGAGAAAATTAATATCACAATTTTTTTCCACTTTTTTCTCATTTTCACAAGGGATAAAGGAGAAATAAACAACCAATTTTTATAAATCAATTTCTCCCGAGTACGGAAATACCCCACATGGGGTCATGCATTTTTTTCATTAGAAATGAATTAACCCTTTCAGGGCTGATCCATTTTTTGCTTTCTTATTTTCGTTTTTCACTGCCCGCCTTCCAAGAGCCATAACTTTTTTCTTTTTCCATCAGTAGAGTGATGTGAGGGCTTATTTCTTGCGGGAGGAATTGTAGTTTCTATTGATACCATTTAAAGTGCCATAAAAAGTACTGGGAAACTGAAAAAAAAATAGGAAAATATAGTAATATAGGAAAAAAATCTGATTCCATTTTTTGGGGTTTTAGTTTTTAAAAGCTTTCGTCGTGCAGTAAAAACGAAAACTACAGCGATTTTGGCGGTTTAAATTATTAAAGTTTTTTACGGTGTTCACCGTGCGAGTTAAATAATGGCATATTGTAATAGTTCGGCCTTTTACGGACGTAGCGATATCAATTCTGTTTATTTTTTTACATTACTTTTGAAGAAAAATGGGAAAAGGTTTTTTTTGTAACTTTTTTTTCTTTCTCACTACTAATAACTTGAATTCTTCTACACATTTTATTAGTCCCCTTAGGGGACTTGTACTAGTGATCATTGGATCGCGGGTACAATATGCTGCGATACTAATGTATTGCAGTATATTGTTATTTTTACAGGCTTCTGTAACCGCACGATCGCTGTTCCTGTCCCTTAGTCCTGGGTGTCAGCTGTAATACACAGCCGATGCCCGCAGCGTATGGAGCAGGCTCAACACGTGAGCCCGCTCCATACATCACCCCCGCACCATGACGTGCTATTAAGTCATAGTGCTCAAAGGGGTTAATGCACAGCGAATGGTGTGAATATTACAATTTTGCACTGATGTGCCATTTTAGTGCATAATATGTTGTGCCCAGTTTGTGCCACTGAAGACAAATACCTCATAAAACGTTAAGCGGGTTCTCCCGGGTATGGGGATGCCATATTTGTGGGTGCAAACTGCTGTTTGGGGACGCTGGAAGGCTCAGAAGGGAGGGACGCGATTTTGCCTTTGGAGCGCAGATTTTGCTTGGTAGTTTTTCTAGTTTTGGGTTTCGCTGGTATTTCAGTTTATAATGTGGGGGCATATGTAAGCTGTGCGGGGTACATCAGGGCATAATAAGAGGGTATAATAATGCGGTAAATAAATAATAATTCATAGATGTGTGGCCGGTGTCGCACTGAAAATGGTGTCGGATGTTACCCACTTTTAGAACGCTCTGCACATTTTGCATCGCCATATTCCTGGGAGCCAGAACTTCTTTATTTTTTCACCACCGGAGCTGCGTGAGGGCTTATTTGTTGCGGGACAATCTGTACTTTTCATTGGTACCATTTTGGGGTACATGCGATTTTTTTGATCACTTTTTATTACATTTTTTTGCAAGCCGGGTGACCAAAAACAAGCAATTCTGACAATGTTTTTTAGTTTATTTTTTGCGGCGTTCATCGTGCACTAGAAATGACCATTATATTTTATTCTGCGGGTCGGTACGATTACGGCGATACCAGATGTATATAGGTTTTTTTATGTTCTGCAGCGTTTGCGCAATAAAATCACTTTTTTATAAAATAATTTATTTTCTGTGTCACCATATTCTGAGAGCCGTAACTTTTTTATTTTTCAGTCAAAAAAGCGGTGTAAGGGCTTGTTTTTTGCGGGACGGGTTGTAGTTTTTATCGGTATTATTTTCGGGTACATGCGACTTTTTGATCACTTTTTATTCTCTATTTTGGGAGGGGTGGTGACCAAAAAATATCGATTCTGGTGTAGTTTTTTACGGTGTTCACCGTGCGGGAAAAATAACATTATAGTTTTATAGCTGGGGTCGTTACGAACGCGGTGATACCAGATATGTGTACTTTTTTTAACGTGTTCATTTTTTTCCTATAATGAAAGACTTATTATAGGAAAAAAATGAAGTGTTTGTTTATATAACTTATAACTTTTATTTTTACACTTTTATTTAAAACATTTTTATTCTTTTTTTTACTTTTTTCACTTGTCCCACTAGGGGACACTTAGACTTGCAGCTTTGATCGCTGCTGGAGTACATTACACTACACACGTAGTGTAATGTACTCCAACTGTCATTGTGACGTGACAGTCACACTGACAGGAAGCCTCCGAGGCTTCCGTACATGGCAACCCGGAGGTCATTATCTGACCTCCGATTGCCACGACAAGCATCGGTAGCCCCCACGATCACTTCGTGGGGGCTGCCGATGTGCTTCAAACCACTTAAATGCGGCGACAGCAATCCGTCGCCGCATTTATGGGGTTAATTGCCGAAATCAGCGGCGATGGTCCGCTGACCGGCAAGGCTGGAGTGTCAGCTGTCAGGGACAGCTGACCTCCCGGTTCCCGGACACTGTCCGTTAGGACAGTGTGCGCCGGGAACTACTCCGCAATAGTACGTCCTGATGCGGGGACTAAACCCTCTGCAGGACGTACTATTGCGGCGCAGCGCGGGAAGAGGTTAAAGAATGATTTGTTTTATATTTTTTTTCTGTAAGTTTTCAGTGGTTTAGAACAGCGTTTCCCAAACTGTGGGTCGCGACCCCTTGGGGGATAATGTGAAGACCTCTGGGGTCGCGAGACACTCACCGATGTCCCGGTTCCAACTGTATGTGCTTTCTAAGGACGCAGATACAGTTGAATTCAATGCTGCAGCACGGAGCTAACGACTCCTTGCTCCATCATTCACTATGCGAAGTGCCTTGCTGTTTATCTCACACAAACCTTAGCGAAGTGTCAGGATTCTGAATAGTCATCACGTCCTGGCTGGTAGTGATCTCTATTCACTGTTAGGACACTTGAGTAACGTTAGTGTGTGTGTATGTGGCTGCACATAGTGATCTAGTAAGATTACTATGTGCTGTGTAAATGAATGGGGAGAAGTGTATGACGCAGATTGGTCAGCGTCATAAACTTCTCTCCATAACGCCCACTTTGTGAAAAAGTAAAACACGCCCAGTTGTCCATTAAGAAAGTAATTAGCATAAAGCTAAGATAGGTCATAACGCCATCTAAAATGATCGTTTTTCTAAATAAAAACCACTGTTGTTATCTACATTACAGCGCCGATCACATTATGTAGGAGATAGGCCACTTATAATGTGGTGACAGAGCCTCTTCAAATATTTACCTTGAAAAACACAATTAACTGGATTACAATATTACTGATAGCAACCCAGGAATTAGTATAATTGCCGGTATAGGGGTCATGCTATATGTTAAATATATACAGACCTAACAAAAACCCATATCAAAGATAGGTATATGCGAAATATTTAAATCAAAGACCCATACATACCACACGGCCATAATATAATTACAAATAATCATATATCAAAGTTTTATTTACTCATACATACATGATAAAAAAAAACATACATAAGTTTGGATAAAACTAAAGAATCTTCACAAAGGAGAAGTAAAAACAGGCGGTGGATGACCTGGATATACAGACTGTGTCAGGGCCTCAAACAAATTACATAGATATACATGCATAAATGTATACAGAGGTAAACAGCACTGGGGAGAGATGTATACAAACAGGTAGTAATAATAGATAAAACTTTTAGTGAGAGGGTATTAATATATAGCACTGTTAGTCCCCTATACTGTAATAAACACCATTTTAAGGATAATAATATATACAGAGTATAGCACAAAGGTAATCAAGCCAGAGAGGACCAGTTCCAGGACACTACCATGGACCCGACACGTGTTTCACTAAAGCCTTCAGGTTTTTTGAGTCAGATTTTAAATTGCCAGCGTTTTTTTATGCTTTATTTCGGCGTTTGTTGCCCGCATTTTTTTTTAGCTGTTAAAACGAATGCCTAAACCGCAAGCAAAAAACACTTCAAACGATCTCCGCATGTTTCTCCTGTCTACCATTGATTTCAATGGGAGATCAGAGGCATAAACCGCTCAAAAAAGAGCATGCCTTGTTTGTGTAAGATATCCAAGTATTTTTTTTTTATATATTAATTTTTTTTTGTACATGAATGGAGCATGCAGCCTGTGTCACATTGGGGGTTTGCGGACCCACTAGGCCGTACCGCCGTAGCGGGGAGGCAGCTGGCCAAACAACAGGGAACCCCAGCAATACAATGTCCTGCACAAGGGTACCTGGATAGTCCAGACAGTGGCCGCAGCTCTGCCACTGATGGAGATGGGTGCAGCAAGTAACGCCATATGTGGCGGATGACACAGGTGCCGCAGGTTGCGCCAGACGTGGTGATTTCCTCTGGACGTGGCAGATGACACAAGACGTGGCGGATGACACAGATGCCGCAGGCTGCACCAGACGTGGTGATTTCCTCTGGATGTGGCAGATGACACAGGACGTGACACGACTCCGACACTAGTAGGCACAGGAACAAGAACAGCACGGGATACAGGAACAGGTAACAGGGCACTGGTAACAACTGGAATGGGAAACACTAAGGGACCATTTGCAAGACAGACTTGGGATAACTAACAACGCTCAGGCAAGGATCAGAAGGGCTGGGGCCTTCATATAGACCAGGAAATCTTGGGCAGTTGATGATGATGATTTCCTCTTGTGCGTGCGCTGGCCCTTTAAGGCCGGGCACGAGCATGTGCGCGCACCCTACGGGACACAGCAGACCGGAGCGGAAGTGAGCGATGGCATCTCCTAGGAAGGAGATGGGGACCAGCGCTCACGGATCCATGGCTGCGGGCGTCGGGAGGTGAGTAAACCCGACGGCCCGTGGCCATGGACGCTACAGCCTGCAAATGACTAATACTAATAAACCGCATACCTCACTTATTTTTTAATTTTAGATTAGAAACTTGAATTTACACGCTGAACTGCCAGACCTGAGGCACAAAATATACTACAGACTAATTTTTAAGAGAGGGAGGTGGGCCAGTGGACTTTGAAGAGATGTAAACCATCAGCACTACCAAACTTTGCCATGCTGCCTAACCCAGGGTCGGGGTGAGAAGAAGATTATCCCTGACTTCAATGTTGCAGACAATTAGGTGAACACAAGATCCAGGGAGGCCTTTTGTTTACAGCATCAAACATTTCCAAGGGACTGCGACTATAGTGGTTGCAAGTGAGTCCCACCTTGGCTCCTCCCTAGTGTTCATAAGTCATATCGCTCCGCTCTCATTTATTCCATTCTATTATTTAATCATTGCCCTTACTTTCTTGTTTCCTATTAGGACCCACTTCCAATTTACAAAATGCTTTTTTCCCTATAATAAGACTTTCATTATAGGAAAGAAATAAACACGTTAAAAAAGTACATATATTTGGTATTGCCGTGTTCGTAACGACCCAAACTATAAAGCTATAATGTTATTTTTCCCGCATGATGAACACCCAAAAGAAAATCAATTAAAAACAACAGAATCGCTATTTTTTCGTCACCACCCCTCCCAAAATAGAGAATAAAAAGTGATCAAAAAGTTGCATGTACCTGAAAATTGTACCAATAAAAACTACAACTCGTCCCGCAAAAAACAAGCCCTTACACAGCTTTTTTGACTATAAAATAAAAAAGTTACGGCTCTCAGAATATGGTGACACAGAAAATAAATTATTTTATAAAAAAGTGATTTTATTGCGCAAACGCTGCAAAACATAAAAAAACCTATATACATCTGGTATCGCCGTAATCGCATCGACCCGCAAAATAAAGTAAAATTGTCATTTATAGCACACGGTGAACGCCGCAAAAAATAAACTAAAATACATTGTCAGAATTGCTTGTTTTTGGTCACCCAGCTTGCAAAAAAATTGAATAAAAAGTGATCAAAAAAATCGCATGTACCCCAAAATGGTACCAATGAAAAGTACAGATTGTCCCACAACAAATAAGCCCTCACACAGCTCCGGTGGTGAAAAAATAAAAAAGTTCTGTCTCTCAGAATATGGCAATGCAAAATGTGCAGAGTGTTCCAAAATCGGATAAGATCGGGCGCCATTTATCAGTGCGACACCGGCCACATATCTATGAATTATTATTTATTTACTGCATTATTATACCCTCTTATTATGCCATGATGTACTCCGCACAGCTTACACATGCCCCTGATGTACCCCGCACAGCTTACATATGCCCCCACATTATAAACTGAAATACCAGAAAAACCCCAAACAGAGCTACTACCAAGTAAAATCTGCGCTCCAAAAGCAAAATGGCGTTCCCTCCCTTCTGAGCCCCGTAGCGTGCCCAAACAGCAGTTTGCACCCACGTATATGGCATCGCCATACCCGAGAGAACCCGCTTAACGTTTTATGAGGTATTTGTCTTCAGTGGCACAAACTGGGCATAACATATTATGCACTAAAATAGCATATCAGTGGAAAATTGCAATATTCACACCACCTGCTGTGCATTATCCCCTTTGCGCACTATGACTTAATAGCACGTCATGGTGCGGGGGTTGATGTATGGAGCGGGCTCACATGCTGAGCCCGCTCCATACGGTGCGGGTGTCAGCTGTGTATTACAGCTGACACCCAGGACTAACGGACAGGAACAGCGATCGTGCGGTTATAGAAGCCTGTAAAAATAACAATATACTGCAATACATTAGTATTGCAGTATATTGTACCAGCGATCCAATGTTCGCTGGTTCAAGTCCCCTTAGTGGACTAATAAAATGTGTAGAAGAATTAAAGTTATTAGTAGTGAGAAAGAAAAAAGTTTAAAGTTAAAAAAAACAACTTTTCCCAAGTAATATAAAAAAATAAACAAAATTTGTATCACTTCGTCCATAAAAGGCCGAACTATTACAATATACCATTATTCAACTCGCACGGTGAACACCATAAAAAACTAAAATAATTTAAACCTCCAAAATCGCTGTTTATTTTGTCACTTTAGCTTTCAAAAAAAAATGTAATACAACTTTTTGATCACTTTTTATGTACCAAAAAATAGAACCAATAAAAACTACAGCTCGTCCCGCAAAAAATAAGACCTCCCACCGCTCAATCAACATAAAAATAAAAAAGTTACAGCTCTCAGAATGTGGTGAAACAAAACATTTTTTATTTTAACAAATAGATTTTTCTTTGTAAAAGTAGTATAATATAAAAAAACTATATAAATTTGGTATCACCGTAATTGTATTGAGCCGCAGAATAAAGTAAAGTTTTCGTTTTTACCGCACGGCAAATGCTGTAAAAACGAAAACCCCAAAAAATGGAATCAGATTTTTTTTCCTATATCAGCCCGCAAATAATTTTTTTTCAGCTTCACAGTAGATTTTATGGCACTTTAAATGATGTCAATAGAAACTACAACAAAGGAGTGGCTCAAAAAGAAGCACATTAAGGTCATGGAGTGGCTTAGCCAGTCTCCAGACCTTAATCCCATCGAAAACTTATGGAGGGAGCTGAAGATCCGAGTTGCCAAGCGACAGCCTCGAAATCTTAATGATTTACAGATGATCTGCAAAGAGGAGTGGGCCAAAATTCCATCTAACATGTGTGCAAACCTCATCATCAACTACTAAAAATGTCTGACTGCTGTGCTTGCCAACAAGGGTTTTGCCACCAAGTATTAAGTCTTGTTTGCCAAAGGGATCAAATACTTATTTCTCTGTGCACAATGCAAATAAATATATATAATTTTGACAATGGTATTTTTTTTTATTTTTTTTATATAATCTATCTCTCATTGGTAAAATTAACCTAGCCTAATAGACAGATGCTCATGGGAGACCTGAGCCTTCGTTAGGCTCCCAGCTCCCATTGTAAAGCATCGGACCCCTGGGCGCTGATGGGCTGACTTAGGGAGGCCTCTCCCTCTCTCAAATACCTTAGATGCCGCAGTCGCTTAACTTTATTGGTCTCCGATCTGTGCCCTGCGCCCAAGGCTGTTAGGAACAGCCTAAGCATCGGGATTGTAAAACTCATAGCGATGCAATCTTCTGCCATAAACAGGCGGCACATCAGAAGAAGTACCCTGAACGGCCACAGTAAAAACACTATATGGCTGTTGTTAGGGGTTAAAAACACAGGCAATAGCGAAAATGCTACATGTTACAGGAGAAGTTTCCAATACAACGTCCTACTCCGTATCTATTGGCTAAAGTTGCACCGCACAAACCTCCTGCTCTGCCCACCCCCTGCATGTAATATAATACTGGTAATACTGAGTGCTCACTGCTCCATTTTAGCTGCTTCCTTCCACATTTGGACCAGAGGGCATGGGGAATTGTCTGGAATGGAGCAGAGAGATGTAAAAAATACCAGAACCCCTGACAGAAAGCGAATTATGATAATATGAAGAGCGCCTAAGCGTGCTATCATTGCCTACAGCATAAAGCAGCATCGCATGTATACAAGTATTGAATGGAGGCTACTGCACCAGCTCCCACTGCATGAACTAGAATCCAGTCCTAATCCTCAGTACAAGGCATTCTCTCCAAAGGACACATGCCACTTGTGTTTGTATTAGATGGAGAGATCATATTTGGTATTGATATTTGTGGAACATTGTTTTACAGCCAAGAATGCAATAATCTGATATCCTTTATTTTGTATTGAATTTATTTTTAATTTGAATTTCTGTTAATAAACTCTCATTGTGCTCATAAATACGACCCAGCTCATGCTGAGCACCACTTGTCTCACAATGTACACTGAACAATACACATAACTGAGAATAGATAACCCAGCAATGACTCATTATTCTCTTCAAGAGCTGCATTTCTTTTCTGTTACAACCAAATCTAGTTGAAAGAAAAAGGAAGGGTGCTCTTGTGGAACTGATGCTATCATATGCAGCATAAAACCAGAAGTACAGAATAAATAATGTCACCTTTACAACTTGTGATAAGATACAGATACAAAAAGGAATATAACTAGAGAGATAACATAATGATGTGGGTTTGGAAATCAGTATTGTTTCCCAGGAGAACATCACCAGATTCTAGCTGCGTACTTAGTCTTTCCCTCAGGCGCTTTTACATTCTTATGCTTCAGCTTTTCAGCTTGTCCCACTTATTAGATTGTAACACATCTAAGAAAAAATGATTGTAGACCAGCTCTAGTGGGAAATAATGTGCATGCAGGATCCTGCTATCATTATGGTAATGAAAACATCCAGTATCTAATTTCAATGTACCCTCAAAACATCTGAGTAATCATAATGCAAAGAACATTGATTGATGGACCTATAGTTTATGTACAATAAGCGTTATTCTCTATGAATGCTAGGTCTGTATTTGATAATGGTTTCTAAATAAGATATGGCTCTGCATAATGGCATTGGTATTCGTATATCAGTTTTATTATCATATCCTGTAACACGCATATCAATTTTGTGTAAATCTAAATAAGGTTCTGGAAATGTATAATTTTCTCTTCTATTCTTTATCATCTCATAATTCAATTGATATACTTTTTCATAAAGTGTGAAACTTGAATGATACAGAAAAGTGTGTCCAGTCGGGCCAACAGAAATAAATCTGCACAGAGAGTCAAGCGAAAGTTAGCAATATTAAATAGACAAGAAAAAAAAAAAAAGAGAATAAAATTCTAGGATTTTACAAGAAAGAATAAGTCACAATATATTTATACTGATCTAATTTACAAAGTAGTGCACACCAACATAGGTTCTGATCAGGATCAAAGAAAAAAGTTTGAGAGGCAAAATGTAAAGCATAGATCTAAACATCTATTGAAGTTTCATACAGGAGGATAAAGCGCAAACTTTTCCTGTAAACAAACTACATATATGTTCTTTATCTGAAATCTATGAAGGTTTTATATTCATTGTGACACTGTCTACATTGAGAAAAAAAGTGGCCTAATTTACTAATACTGTCTAAGTTTTAGATAGCATAAACTTAGACAAGGCAGTCAGAAAATGCACAAAATTTATCAACGTGGTGCATGATGTATGGTAACTTTGGTGCATCTTGCCAGACATGCTAGACCTATTAGTTGGCTTAGTTAATTCCAGCTTTTTGCGTCAAAATTTGGCACACAGTGGCACATTTTAATACACAGATTTTTATTGATCCAGTATACATCTAATCATTACATACAGCAATGAAACATTGCAAACAAAGCATTGGGATAAGGGTCACATTTTTTACAGAAAAAAACAAAAAAGAAACATACAAACAAACAAACAAAACTCCGGATCCAGACACAACAAATTGACCACATATTCGACTAAGGTGATCATAAGAGTATGTCGGAGTAAGTAGAGTCAGTCCATTGATCCCATAAGGAAGTACGAGCGTAGGACCCTTGAATAGAGGCTAAAGCGCGTTCCATAACACAATTATTGTTAACATATAAAATCACTTCACTCATACTAGGCACTTTTATAGATTTCCAGTATTTTGCAATCAATATTTTTGCAGACAGCAATACATGAAAAAGTACGTTTCTGACACCCGGAGAGAAATCCACCAATCCCACATGCAGTAGGGCTAGAGCAGGGGCGAGCTGAATGTCAACCCCTAAGAGAGATCGTAAGAAATGTTCTACTTGCTGCCAAAAGCTGGACAATACTGTACACTCCCAGAAAATGTGGAGGATGGTACCCTTAGAAGTGAGGCACCTCCAGCACCTATCTGATGATGTTGGATATATTCGCGACAAACGACTAGGAGTGTAATACCACCTATACATTATTTTCCTAGACGCTTCCAAATGTGTAGCGCACTTAGAGAGAGAGCAAGCTAGATTGAAAGTGGCTTCCCAATCCTGCGTACTCATAGGGATTCCCAGATCTCTCTCCCAATGCCCCAGACAAGGAAATTCCTCCCGAAGCACAGTGGCACATTTTAAGCTATGCCCTTTCTGTTAGAGCCTTGCCTCTTCCAGATAAACCGCACCCTCTTTACAAGCGACTAAAAAAAAGTGTTGAAAACCGTTAAAACACAGAACGTAAGTAAATCTGTCGCAGTATTAGTAAGTTTGCTGCAAATGTAATAGTTGTTATCACCATGACACATATTTTCTCAAGTCTAGTGTGGATTAGACTCTACCTCTTTATATTATTTCCATTTTACTACACTGATTCAATATGCAGGTGCACATCATGACTGTAACTGAGCTCCGCTTGGGGTGGCCAAGATTTAGAAAATGTCAGTTGTAAATTATGTATCATGCAAATTAGAATATAGGGAGCCAAGACAACAGTGGGCCACTTCTCTGGAATAAGGGGGGGTCCAGGAAAAAATGAAAAACAGTGCTATTCAGGTCAGTTAACAAGTTCAACTTATATGACCTAGAGACAGGTCTTATTTAACATCAGGGTACTCTTCTAATAGACAGAGATTGTCAAAAGTGGACAACCCCATGAACTGCAAAAAAAAATAAATGTTTTGTATCCAATCCAGCCCCATCATCACTTGTATCCTACTGACCTGTCATAAGTGTTATGTGAGAAATAGTAGACAGAGTTTGGGCCAGTTTATTCATGTTACTTTCCTTTCTGAAACTGCCAAAAGCAAATTCTAAAAGAACATTTCCCTAGGCAATCCATTAATTTCCTATGATTTATTATTCTCTCAGAAGCTAATTTTCACAATACATAATACATACTTGATGCTTTTGCCATTGTTATTGCTGAAAATGCTAACAGCACTGTAGAAAATTGTGTCCACATCACATTTTGTAATTTTCTGCTTCCAACACCCCATGCACATGACCTGTCATAGATTCTCTTTGGCTGACAGTATGTCTTCACTGTCAGATGCAGATACTCTCAGACTTAGGATGTGATTTTCTGTATGAGATGAGCAGAATCCATGGCTATTCATCACAAACAGAGCCGTCTTTTCTGTTATGTGTCTTACATAGCGCATCAACCGATCTTACACTGGAGCTTTGTATGTTACTAAATTAGACTGTTCTGTGTGATGAAAGGATGCTTCGGGGGTTATTAAAAGTTGGTCAGACAGCACAGAGAGTCCTATTCAATATCCTGCATGCATGTTTTTAGACAAAACTAGGGCTGGATCCTTTATACCTTTCCTCTGTTTAGGGTCCACTAGTGTTGGTTTAAAAATGCATGAAAAACTGCACTGAAAGGTGAAATTCCCTTTTAATTTAATATTAAACACCATATCTGTCTATACCAACCATGGCCACGTACTGTATAACTGTATGTCATTGAAGCAAATAGACACAAGGTGAATTTTCAATGTACAGTATGTATGCCAAATATGTTTTTCGGGTTGAACGCCATATTTTTGTATGCCACTTTTTCCAACACATACAAATATGTCAGGAATAGCGCGCAGAGCTTCAGTGTTGCACCGAGTCATTTATAATTTTAACCTGGCATTGTTTTAAGACTATGGCAGGTTTATAATCATGGTGTGTGCCCTGTTTATGAATCGAGCCCATGTGGCACGTTGCGCTGTGGGAGAATGCGCGAGTGATAATACATCTCCCGTATAGATTTATGCATAGAAAATAGTAGGAACATTACTGAATGTCACAAACATTTTTAGATTCTATTTTTCTTTAGGCTGCCCAAAAGGTCATATAAATTCTGCAAAATGCGGTCATCAGAATGTCTTGTGTTGTACAGCAAACATTGTGATAATTACAGGCTTATGAAGTGTCCAGTCTGTTATTACAGAAAAAGAAGAGATTAAAGTATTCCCTTTTATCTCTAGAACAGCAGAAAGGGGAGATTTTAATTTTCAACACCTTGTCTCAAAACATGAAACAAGAAAAAAATCAAACAGGAGAAATAATACATTATGCAGCATTCTACAGCTTCACTTGGGATCTAATTTCTCTAAATCACAGCTGGGAGTCATGAAAGTAATGATTTTGCTTTGTAAACCTACTGTATGATTTCCACTTTTCTTTAGTATTTAGCAAGATTATTCACGTCTGTTCTATGCACTTCTTTTATATGAAAATCAAAGGTCTCAGATAATAGGAACAATTAAAATCCAAGATTACATTATTAGCATGAATATATATAAAATAGAAATTACAGCATATCTTTGGGAATTATATGCCAGCAAAATCTGTTGCAACTCTGGTGCAAATATTCAAGGCCAGGAGGCCCGATGCTGCATTGCTTAGGCTGTGTTCACATCAGCATTGCCCTTCCATTGAGGGGTTCGGTCTGAGGTTTCCGTCGGGTTAACCCCTCAACGGAAAGGCAAATTGAAACATTAGCTTCTGTTTCCTTCACAATTGATCTCAATGGTGACGGAAATGTTTGCTAATGGTTTCCGTTTGTCACCGTTGTGACAGGGTTCCGTTGTTCTTGATGGAACCAATAGCGCAGTCGACTGTGCTATTGATTCCGTAAAAACAAGTCATTTTCTGTGCAACAAGAGGCGATACCAGAATTAACAGACTCATTACAGATTATTAATTTGTCCTCACTTACGCTTACATCAGCAGAAAGTTTGGTCTTACAAAAAGGCCTTACATTTTCCCCTCTGTGTTCGTTGGAAATATTTGAATTTGTTAAAGATGCGTATCTGTATTGCAGACAATTATATTTTAGAATCCTTTATGATCAATCAATGATTATTCAAGATATGCCACAGGTAGATAGGCAAACCTGATTTATTAGACCTCCTACATGAGAATGATGATCCAACAGGTAGGAGACCATTTACCAAACATAAGAAATCAGTGTCTACTCTTGCTTTGAGACTCTTTCCATCTGTTCAATTTTTTTTTAAACTTTATTACATGATATACGCTGCCTTAAACCTGACCAGGTCAGAGGGAGAAATTTGACCAAAGTCGAAGAATGGGCCTTTAAAAGCTTACAGGATAATCCCCTGTTTGTCATAAAAAAAAAGCGGATAAAAGAGGCAATTGAAACTGAATCACCTCTTGGACATAGCCAAAGAGGAGATGGAAATTTCTAAAAAGGAACTTGAATACCTGAAGGTTACTGACCCAGTTGTACGAACATTCTACATGCTACCTAAGGAACACAAGGACGTGAATAATCCACAGGGGCGTCCGATAGTTGCTGGGATTGGGATTCTCTGTGAACAATCATGTATCTGTATTGATTTCTATCTACACCCACTCATATTGGAGTTACCACCATATGTAAGAGACTCTATGCATATCATTAAACAGCTACAACATATGTGTTTATCTCCAGGCACTTTAATTGTAACCTGTGATGTTGAATCGCCTCTCGTGATTTGACTTCTAGATTTAAGAATCGGGGCTATCCAAAAGGAGTGATCTCTTTGGCCTTTGAACAAGAACGCGATTGTGAATGCAAGAATGTGTTGCGTCCATCAGTGCGTACAACTGACAATAAAGTTCAGTTTATGATGAAGTACAACAACCAGTGGACCAAATTATACCAGATTTTGAATTCACAATGCCATGTTGTCAAGGAATCAATACTTGAGCAATTCCCCAGAGTAAAAGTTTATGAAATTGCTATACGAGCAATTTCCCAAAGGCAGCTGGAGACTGTCTGGATCATGCGTACAAGTAAATTAGCTACCTCAAGTCCGTCACTACTATGGTCAGCAGGGTCTAAGGCTACTCTATGGTCTTCACCAGAGCCCGCCGCAAGACAGGTTGGATTTGGCTGCATAGAACCCAGGTTGCTTTTACAGAATAAGGTGTTGGACAGGAGGTGCACCTGCAGGCAATATCAGAATGGATAACCAGAAAGCCAGAGGGATGATCAACAAGCAGAGTTTAAACCAGGAGGGACTAAAAGTCCAAATCACAAAACAGAAGAATACCAGGAGTTGCAAAGGTCGAAACCAGCTGTGAGCAGAATATCCAAATCAGTGAGCAGAGGGTAAATCCAAAGACACAGCCGAAGTCCAGTACCAAGAGTCCAAGTAGTCAAGGTGATTCAGGGTGTAACCAGGAGCTTGGTCAGACCCATGCATTCACAAGAAAATCACAAGCAACAATGAAAAAACTGAACAAACTCAAATACTCCACCCTTGGCCCTGATAGGTTGCAAACAGAGAAATAAGATTGGCTCCACATCTCAAACCAGGGCCACCCAGAAGCTTGGGTACTAGTCATGACAACCTAAAAGTGACGGACGTTTCCTAACACATATTTTACAGACTAAGACATACTACTAGGATATTTACCCCCAAAACCACAACTAGTTGCTAGTGGGGCACGGAATTTAAAAGATAAACTTGTTAAGAGCCATTACCAACGACCAACAACTTTGCTTGGATACGGTAATAAAATTGTAGGTACATATCCTTGTGGCGAATGCAACGTTTGTCAGTTTATGATTTCTGATAAACAATTCTTTGATTCACAGAGTAGGGAAACCATTCGATTGAGAAACGACATCAACTTTTGCCGTAGGAATGTGTTGTATGCTTACATTTGTCCTTGACAAAATGTTTACATTGGACAGACGACGCAGGAATTGCGAAAACGTATACAGAAACATCTCTCAACCATACCCTTGGCCATCAGGGATGTAAAGGGTCTAACTTCAGTTGCAATGCATTTCTTCAAGCATCATCGAAGTAAGTACCAGGGGATGAGGGTGTTGAAAAACTACAGCCTGTTAATAAAGGGGGGGGGGGATTTTTCATCACCTTCTTCAATTGGAATCCAGATGGATTTTTAAATTAAATACAGTTTCTCCATGGGGAATCAATGAAGAACTTCTCTTTGCTGGTTTTTACAATACATAAGTTAATAAGCAGTATATATTATTTATATATTTAGGTATATTATATTTTTAATAGTTATAATTTTTTATTTCTTTTTTAACATTTTTAATTATTTATTTATTTATTTATTTTATATTTAGTTCACACTTAATATTATGATCACTTTTTGTTTATTAAGTATACACATTATTTTTGCTTACATTATCGAATATTGAATTAACAATATATATATTAAAAATTAAAGGGTGTGTTTTTTTCACTAGGTTTTTGTGAGGTTTAGATTGTATTCACTTTTGCTTTCAGTACATATTTTTGTTTTTTGAATTTGTAAGTAACCAAATGAACTGCTGCAACCGTTCCTCCAATCCCCTCTCTGTTACATCACTATCAAGGCTATGAAATACAAGAGAAGTGAAAACTTTAGATGACCCTACTCTACGTGTCAATTACAGAAGTTTATCATTCTTGTCTTGTACAATTGTTCTTGTCTTAGGTCATATGTACACAAATATAATTTAATTATTTTGTTGTTTGCTTTAACCCCTTCAGGACACAGCCTGTTTTGGCCTTGTGGAAACAGACATTTTTTTCAAATCTGATGTGTTCATTTATGTGGTAATAACTTTGGAATGCTTTCACCTATCACAAATTTTTCTTTCTCTGTTGTTCTTAAAATGACCCTTCAGGACTACCTGGAACAACTCCAGTCTTTTAGTGAGGGCCTTACTATAGTCGGAGGAGATTTTAATGTAGCTATAGAGCCTCATTTAGACGTTTCGAGAGGAGCTTCTCACCTCCCTTTCTCTCAACTCCGATCCATTAAAAAAACTATTCATGAACACCAATTGAAGAGCGCTGCAGGACACTAAATCAGGGAAGGCTCCGGGTCCTGACGGACTGACGGTTGGCTATTATAAGATGTTCATGGACCAGTTGGCAGATCGGTTTTTGGGGGCCCTTAATGCAATATCATCAGGCGGCTCAATCCCTTCGGACTCATTGAATGCTACTATAGTGGTTATTCCAAAAGATGGCAAGGACCCCTCCTCTTGTGCTAGTTATAGGCCGATATCCCTGCTTAACGTAGATTTAAAACAATTTTACAAGATATTGGCAAATCGACTAGATCCATTGATGACCACCGTGATTCACAGAGATCAAACAGGCTTCATTCCGTCTAGGGAAGCGAGAGATAACACGACTAAGGCTCTTAACCTCGTCCATTGGGCCAACACACAGAAATCTCCTACCGTCATTATCTACGGATGCGGAGAAGGCCATTGATCGGGTCAGGTGGCCATTTCTATTTGGAACTCTGGAACATCTTGGCCTGGGGCCTAACATGCAGGCCTGGGTCGGTGCTCTTTACGCCTCGCCTTCGGCTTCTGTGAGGGTGAATGATACTTACTCTTCTCCCTTCCAGATTCATAATGGTACAAGGCAAGGCTGCCCATTGTCGCCCCTGCTTTTTGCCCTGGCTCTAGAGCCTTTCCTATGTAAGATAAGGGGCAACGTTAATGTGAGCGGTTTAACTATGAGAGGTAAATCTTTTAAAGTGGCTGCATATGCAGATGATCTGTTATTTTTTGTGACCTCTCCCCGTGTTTCTATGCCCAACCTTATGAAGGAATTCCGGGAATACGGTTCTTTGTCCAATTTTAAAATTAACTTTCAGAAGTCGGAGGCGATGTCGCTAAATATTCCACATGATCTAGAGAGTTCCCTAAGTGCCAGTTTTCCCTTTAGGTGGAGACGTGATTCGATCAAATATCTGGGCATTCAACTGCCGAGTTGTATAGAACGGACATTTCAACTCAACTTTCTACTGCTGCTACACTCAATGAAGGGTGATATGGCTCGATGGACGAAGGGGACTTTCTCGTGGTTTGGACGAGTTGGTATTCTTAAGATGAATGTTCTACCTCGTTTCTTATACCCGATGCAGGCACTGCCAATTAAGATACCCTCCTCCTTCTTTAAAACTGTATATCAATATCTTACTTCCTTTGTGTGGGCCAATAAACATCCTAGACTCCAGAGAAAAATTCTGGTTCTTGCCAAGCGTCATGGGGGGATTGGGCTGCCTGATGTGGAGCAATATTACCACGCCATTCATTTGGCTAGAATAGTGTATTGGTGTAGACATGAATCCTTCAAAGACTGGATAGCTGTGGAACAGGGTTTCACAGAGCTCCCATTGATGTGTTTGCCTTGGATAGCTGCGGTTCATTGGAGATCTCTGAATGACCATCCTACTATATACCCAACACTACAGGTGTTTAGAACCCTGCAGAGGCGAGAAGGGATTTCATCAATATATTCGCCTCTCACACCGGTCTTGGGCACCCCGGAGTTTAGCCCGGGCTTGACTGATCGGACATTTAAGATTTGGTTACAACATGGACGTTTTAGAGTTAGCCATTTCTATAGAGATAACACTTGGTTGTGTGAGGAGGAGCTGTCCCAGCCTGAGGGCCTTCCTGTGGCATCCCAATGGCAGACCTTACAACTGACTCATTACCTATCCTGTCTGCCCACACCGGCTACTTATGACCGCACGCTAACTCCATTTGAAACTTTGTGCTCACACATAGGGGACATGTGAGGCGAGCATTATCCAACCTTTATTGTTTATTACTCACTCCTGCTGAGGATTTTATCCCATCATATGTTGCAAAATGGGAAAGAGATCTCCAGATTTCATTATCAAGAGAGCAGAGAGAGAGGATTATGCTCCCTTCACATAAAGCATCTATTAGTAATGCTTATCAAGAAACGAATTATAAAATATTATCCCGTTGGTACAGAGTCCCGCATGTTCTACATAAAATATTCCCTGATGTATCTCCCCTTTGTTGGAGATGTGGCAGAGAAGAAGGGACGCTTCTACACATATTTTGGAGTTGTGAGAGACTTCGAGCCTTTTGGTCAGAGGTTCAAGATATCATATTTGAGATCACTGGATTCACATTGGGGGATGATCCGGCGTGGGTCCTGCTACATCACCATAACATATCTATAGAGAGGTATAGGAAATCGTTACTGAGACATCTGTTGAATGCCGCCATGGGCCTGTATTCCAGCAGCTTGGAGATCCTCTGAGCCCCCAGCTATTCGACAATGGCTTGAACGGGTTCATGAAATTCGGAAAATGGAGGAATTGCTCCATTCCTCACCTGAGCGTGTAGTTCAATTTCAGAAAACCTGGTTTTATTGGTTTGCTTTTTGCAAATCGGACAGATGTTTGAGGGCTCTGGGTGAGTCAATCAGTGGTGTATCTGGGGATGCTTAGGTCTCCATTGTTTTGGTGCGCTGTAGGGGGGAAGGGAGATGGGAGAGAAATTCCCCCCTCTTCCCTACTATGACTTCTTATTCTCCCCTTTTTTCCCTGTTATCTTATTCTTCCCTTAATTTGTTCTCTTCTTTTCTAGACCGATCGTCTATCTACGATTGGTGGGGATATGGGTCATGAGACTGTTTGTTGAGAGCTAGATGTACATATTTATATTTATCCATGCTAATAGATGATATGTGCTCGGGTTATTTAGCTGAGATGACATTATTTGTAAATTTACTCGGCATTGTTGGAATAATTATTGAGGTGCTATGTCATGGAAGGAATATTTTGTACCCATGTCCCCCTTTTTCTTTCTTCTGTATCCCTGATTTCTATGTTGAAAATAAAAAATTTGAAATATAAAAAATAAATAAAAAATGACCCTTCAGTATTAGGACCTTTAAATCTGCCAAACTGTGGTCAGTTCCAGAGAAGTGTATTCCCACGGGTGTATCCACCTCCTGTTTTATTGGCACGTTCTCATGTACATCCTCCAATGTAGTGTACATGATAATGTGTACTAGGTGCATCAGTAATGGTATCTAAATTGTCGAAACAAAACAAAAACTACAAACCAGGATGAATCTTCACAGACATACAATAAAACAGGAGGTGGATACATCCGTGGCAATACACTTCTCTGGACCAGACCACAGTTTGTCAGATTTAAAGGTCCTAATACTGAAGGGTCATTTTAAGAACAACAGAGAAAGACAAATTTGGGAATTCAAGCTGATGATAACATTCCAGTCATTAACACAAGGCCTCAATCTAACACCTGGATTTATGAGCCACTACATAGACACACATCACATCCCCCATCAGACTGACTCCAGATCCCTTATCTCCTAAGTCACCACCCCTACAACCCTAGTTTTATTGCCCAGGCCGGTACAGCGAGACATCGTTGACGGGGCTCGTTTGCTCCGGTCAAATGTAGCTACGGATGGGGACGACTGGTCGTTACTCCGATCGCTCGTCCCCATACATTATTATCATGTCGGCAGCGCGTCTCCCTACACAGGGAGAAGTCCTGCCGACAACGATAATACTTTTTATTTTTTTTAAAACGATACGATCAGCAGATGATTGAGCGTTTGCTCGTTCATCTGCTGTTTGCTACCCTATTTACACAGGACAATTATCGGGAACAAGCGTTATATGAACGCTCATTTGCCAGATAATCACCCAGTGTAAAACCTCCTTAAGTCATTCATTTGTAAACTTGAAGAAGGAGCCTGTGTGCTCTGAAAGCTTGCATATATAATTTGTATGGTTAGCCAATAAAGGTATCATACCTACAATACTAGGTATCATACCTACAATACTTTTGTCTTTTTTGACACAAAAGTATTTAACATTGCATATTTGTTCTGGCTAACACGGTACTACACAATTATTTTTTTTTGCCGAAATTCATTTGTAATACATTTTTTTCTGTAACCCAGAAGGTTTTACCAGAGAAAAGCAACTTAATATTTATTGCCCAGATTCTGCAGTTTTTAGAAATATCCCACATGTGGCCCTAGTGTGCTAATGGTCTGAAGCACTGGCCTCAGAAGCAAAGGAGTGCATAGTAGATTTTGGAGCCTCCTTTTTTTTAGAATATATTTTAGGCACCATGTCAGGTTTGAAGAGGTCTTGTGGTGCCAAAACATTGAAAACTCCCCAAAAGTGACCCCATTTTGGAAATTACACACCTCAAGGAATTTATCTAGGGGTATAGCTAGCATTTTGACCCCACAGGTTTTTGCAATAGTGGAATCAGGACGTGAAAATTAAAATCTTAGAAAACATAGAATTATTTAATTTTTACAAGGAATAAAGGAGAAAAAGAACCCCAACATTTGTAAAGCAATTTCTCCCGCTTACGGCAATACCCCATATGTGGTAATAAACTGCTGTTTGGACACATGGCAGGGCTTAGAAGGGAAGGCGCGCTATTTGGCTTTTGGAGCTCAAATTTAGCTGGAATGGTTTTCAGTGGCATGTCGCATTTGCAAAGCCCTTGAGGGACCAAACCAGTGGAAACACCTCAAAAGTGACTCCATTTAGGAAACTACACCCCTTAACGAATCTATCTAGGGGTATAGTGAGCATTTAGACCCCACAGGCCTTTTGCAGAATTGATTACAATTAGGCCGTGAAAATTAACATCAACATTTTTCCTCAAAAATTTTATTTTTTTTCCCTTCCACAAGAGATAAAGGAGAAAAAGCACCCCAACATTTGTAAAACAATTTCTCCCATGTGCGCAAGTACACCACATGTGGTCATAAATGGTTTTTCATTAGAAATTAATTAACCCTTTCAGGACTGATACATTTTTTTGTTTTTCAATTCTCACCTTCCAAGAGCTATAATTTTTTAATTTTCCATTGACACAAATAGGAGCTGTACAGTTATTACACTATTTAGATTTTACTATTATATCGCAATATGCTGTCATTCTTTATTCTTTATCAGCGGAGCGATGCTATTTATATTTGCACGCACGTGCTGTTTTATTAAGCAGGGTTCCCGTTAATGAGGATTATGGATGACGCTGTGGTCATGTGTTCTTCTTGAAATCACATAACGTCGATTGTTGCCTTGGCATCTTGCTATGCCTCCGGTCCTGCTGCGTTGTTAATTTCACATGACCAATGACCAATTGGCCATTGACGAAATTGGTCACTGCATCTAAGGGCTCAATTGCAGAAATCAGCGGCGATGGGCCGCTGATCGGCAACAGGGAGAGCAGGGCAGACATCCTGCACTGTTAATCGCCACTACGGCGTAGCGCCACACGGCGGTTAACTGTTAAACTCCTGAGGTAACTGCACGTCAAGGTGTAAGGTGTCTGGGCCGCACCGCCGTAGCGGGGAGGCAGCTGGCGAAGCAACAGAGCACCCAAACAATACAAAGTCCCGCGCTAGGGTATCTGAATAGTCATAGTGGCCGAGGCTTTAGCACAGATGGAGGTGGATGCAGCAGGTTACGCCAGACGTGTCGGATTACAGCAGGTGCAGTACGTCGCGCCAGACCTGGTGGATCACACTAGACATGGAAGATGACACTGGACATGGCAGATGACACTGGACGTGGCAGACGACAGCAAGTGCAATAGGACACGACTCCAACACTAACAGGCTCAGGAACAAGGACACAGCACAGGATACAGGTAACAGGTCACAGGTAACAACAGGAACAGGATAACAAGGGACCATTTGCAAGACTGACTGTAATGATGGGGGTAGGGAAACAGACAAGTGAGCCCTAATCTACACTCAGTCCCTGTCTACTTGCCTACTTGCAACGACCCGCCCTAGGCGACGGGGTACAACTGGGCGACGGTCCCTACGCTCAGTAAGTGCATGACAGACAAACAGACAAGGGTACACAAAGCTAAGGGAAACGGGGCAGTTGCCCACGGCAACACCATGAGCAACAAGAGTGGGAGCCGAGTCAAACCAGGAGTGTACGAGGTACCAAACGCAGAGCAGGAGAGTAGTGAACAAGCCGAGTCAAACCAGGAGTGTACGAGGTAACAAACGCAGAGCAGGAGAGTAGTCAGTAAGCCAGGGTCAGTATGAAGCAGGGTCAAATAGTTCAGAAGCTGCAGCAGGGCCAGGAAACCAAACGAGAAGAATCACAAGCAAGGAGGAACAGGAAAGGCAGGTATAAATAGACAGAGGGCGGGAGCTAGTTCCGTCTGGCCAGGCTGTGATAGGCTCTCCCACTCCTAAGCCTGCCATCCTGAGTGGTGGAAGATGGAGTCAGTCTCACAGACATAGAAGCAGGTGCAGACTGATTACCTATGGGCGTTGACATAGAAGCTGTGCCTGGCAGATCCTTTACAGTACCCCCCCTTTTATGAGGGGCCACCGGACCCTTTCTAGGTGGACCTGGTTTATTGGGGAAACGAAGGTGGAACCTCCTGACCAATACCCCAGCGTGAATATCCCAGGCGGGTACCCAAGTCCTCTCCTCGGGCCCGTATTCTCTCCAATGGACCAGGTACTGGAGGGACCATCTTGCTGTCCACAATCTTGGCCACCTCGAATTCCACCCCCTCAGGGGTGAGAACGGGGACAGGAGGTTTCCTCGAGGGAGCCAAGGACGGGGAGCAGCGTTTAAGGAGGGAGGCATGAAACACGTTGTGTACTCGAAAAGATGGGGGCAACTCCAGTCGGAAGGAGACAGGATTGAGGACTTCAATGACCTTGTACGGCCCTATAAACCGGGGAGCAAACTTCTTGGACGGGACCTTAAGGCGCAAGTTCTTAGACGATAGCCACACCAGATCCCTGACCATAAACAAGGGGTTAGCAGAACGTCTTCTATCTGCCTGAGTTTTTTGTATGCTCTGGGACGCCTCTAGGTTCTTCTGAACCTGGGCCCAGACTGTGCACAGTTCACGATGAACGACCTCTACCTCGGGATTGTTGGAACTACCAGGTGAAACGGAGGAGAACCGTGGATTAAACCCAAAATTACAGAAAAAGAGGGAGACCCCTGACGAGTTACTGACCCGGTTATTAAGGGAAAATTCGGCGAGGGGAATGAATGAGACCCAATCATATTGACAGTCAGAGATAAAACACCTTAAATATTGTTCTAGAGACTGATTAGTCCTCTCAGTTTGGCCATTAGTTTCAGGATGGAAGGCAGAGGAGAAGGACAGATCAATCTCCAACTTTTTACAGAAGGCTCTCCAAAACAATGAAACAAATTGTACCCCTCTGTCCGAAACAATATTGACAGGGACCCCATGGAGACGCAGGATGTGTTTGACAAACAAGGTAGCTAACGTCTTAGCATTGGGTAGTTTCTTGAGGGGCACAAAGTGGCACATCTTACTGAAGCGGTCTACTACAACCCACACCACCGACTTGCCTTGAGATGGAGGCAAATCGGTGATAAAATCCATGGAGATATGGGTCCAAGGTCTCTGGGGAATGGGCAAAGAACGTAGTAAGCCCGCTGGTCGGGACCTGGGAGTCTTGGATCTAGCACAAACCTCACAAGCGGCGACGTAGGCCTTAACGTCTTTAGGCAACCCAGGCCACCAATAGTTTCTGGCAATGAGGTGCTTGGTACCCAGGATGCCTGGATGACCAGATAGTGCGGAGTCATGATTTTCCCTAAGTACCCTTAGCCGGAATTGCAGGGGAACAAACAGCTTGTTCTCAGGAAGGTTCCCGGGAGTTGAACTTTGATCAGCCGCAATTTCAGAGACTAAATCAGAATCAATAGAGGAAATGATTATACCTGGAGGCAAAATACAAGCAGGATCTTCCTCCGAAGGAGGGCTGGCCATGAAGCTACGCGACAGTGCATCAGCCTTAATATTTTTGGACCCAGCCCTATAGGTAACCAAAAAGTTGAATCTGGTAAAAAATAACGCCCATCGAGCTTGTCTCTGGTTTAGCCTCCGGGCAGATTCTAGGAAAACCAGATTCTTGTGGTCGGTAAGGACCGTTACCTGGTGCCTAGCCCCCTCCAGGAAGTGGCGCCACTCTTCAAATACCCATTTAATGGCTAAGAGTTTGCGGTTGCCAATATCATAGTTACTCTCAGTGGGCGAAAACTTCCTGGAGAAGTAGGCACAGGGACGGAGATGGGTGAGGGACCTGGTACCCTGGGACAAGACAGCCCCCACTCCCACCTCGGATGCGTCAACCTCCACGATAAATGGCTCCATTTGGTTGGGCTGAACCAGCACCGGGGCCGAGATAAAGCACTTCTTAAGGACCTCAAAAGCCTGGACAGCCTCAGGAGGCCAGTGGAGGAGATCAGCACCTTTGCGAGTGAGGTCCGTAAGAGGCTTAGCGATGACCGAGAAGTTAGCAATAAATCTCCTGTAATAATTAGCGAACTCCAAGAAACACTGTAACACCTTCAGGGAGGCAGGTTAGACCCATTCCGCCACAGCCTGGACCTTGGCGGGGTCCATGCGGAATTCATGAGGAGTGAGTATTTGACCCAAAAATTGTATCTCCTGCACCCCAAACACACATTTTTCGGTCTTCACAAACAGTTTGTTTTCCCGAAGGACCTGGAGCACCTTCCTGACATGCTCAATGTGGGAGGACCAGTCCTTGGAAAACACAAGTATGTCATCAAGGTATACTACAAGAAATACCCCCAGGTAATCTCTTAAAATCTAATTTATGAAATTCTGGAAGACCGCGGGAGCATTACACAACCCAAAGGGCATGACGAGGTATTCGAAATGACCTTTGGGCGTGTTAAACGCAGTCTTCCACTCATCCCCCTCTTTGATGCGGATAAGGTTATACGCCCCCCGTAGATTAAACTTAGAGAACCATTGGGCCCCCTGAACCTGATAAAAGAGATCAGGAATCAAAGGAAGGGGATACTGGTTCCTTACAGTGACCTTATTCAAGTTACGGTAGTCAATGCATGACCTAAGACCACCATCCTTCTTCCCTACGAAGAAGAAGCCAGCACCTACCGGAGAAGTAGAGGGGCGAATATAATCCTTGGCCAGGCATTCCTGGATATACTCTCTCATGGCTTCACGTTCGGGACAAGAGAGATTAAATATCCTACCTTAGGGAGCTTAGCTCCTGGTACCAAATTGATAGCGCAATCGTATTCTCTATGAGGAGGTAACACGTCGGAGGCCTCCTTAGAGAAAACATCAGCGAAGTCCTGAACAAACTCAGGTAGTGTGTTCACCTCCTCAGGGGGAGAAATAGAATTAACAGAAAAACATGATGTCAAGCATTCATTACCCCATTTGGTAAGCTCCCCAGTATTCCAGTCAAACGTGGGATTATGCAACTGCAACCAGGGAAGGCCTAAAACCAAATCGGATGATAATCCCTGCATCAACAGTACAGAGCACTGCTCCAAATGCATGGAGCCAACAAGGAGTTCAAAAACAGGGGTATGCTGTGTAAAATAACCATTAGCAAGAGGAGTGGAGTCGATACCCACTACCGGGACAGGTTTAGGCAAATCAATCAAAGGCATAGCTAGAGACATAGCAAATTCCACAGACATGATATTAGCAGAAGACCCTGAATCCACGAAGGCACTGCCGGTAGCAGACCTACCGCCAAAAGAGACCTGAAAGGGAAGCAAGATTTTATTACGTTTCATATTTACGGGAAATACCTGTGCGCCCAAGTGACCTCCCCGATGATCACTTAGGCGCGGAAGTTTTCCGGCTGCTTATTCTTACGCCTAGGACAGGTGTTCACTTGATGCTTGTCATCCCCACAATAGAAGCAGAGACCATTCTTCCTGCGGAGCTCTCTACGTTGTCGGGGGGACACGGAGGCCCCGAGTTGCATAGGTACCTCCGAGTCTTCCGTGGAAGAGCGAAGCAACGGGACCTCGGGAGGCATCATGGGGGAGTGAGAGGGGAAAACACAAAAACGTTCAAGTTGTCGTTCCCTGAGACGTCGGTCAAGTCGTACCGCTAAAGCCATATCCTGGTCTAGGGAGTCAGAAGAGGGATAGCTAACTAGCAGGTCTTTCAGGGCGTTCAACAGACCCAACCTAAACTGGCACCTTAAGGCAGGGTCATTCCACCGAGAGGCTACGCACCACTTCCTAAAGTCAGAACAATACTCCTCAACAGGTCTCTTACCCTGACGTAAGGTCACCAGCTGACTCTCGGCAAAGGCAGTCCTGTCAGTCTCGTCATAAATGAGTCCGAGAGCAGAAAAGAAAAGATCAACGGAGGAAAGTTCAGGGGCGTCAGGAGCCAAGGAGAAGGCCCATTCTTGGGGCCCTTCCTGGAGCCGGGACATAATTATACCCACCCGCTGGCTCTCATAACCTGAGGAGTGAGGCTTTAAGTGAAAATAGAGCCTACAACTCTCCCGAAAGGAGAGAAAAGTCTTCCGGTCCCCTGAGAACCGGTCAGGCAACTTGAGGTGGGGTTCAAGAGGTGAGGTGAGGGGCACTACCATGGTAGCGTCAGGCTTGTTGACCCTCTGAGCCAGGGCCTGGACCTGTAGGGAGAGGCTCTGCATTTGCTGAGCCAGGGTCTCAAGGGGGTCCATAGTAGTGTGAGAGACCAGGGTAGACTAGATTTATGGGCTTGTGATTATGTAATGATGGGGGTAGAGAAACAGACAAGTGAGCCCTAATCTACCCGCCACTCAGTCCCTGCCTACTTGCAACAACCCACCCTAGGCGACGGGGTACAACTGGGCGACGGTCCCTACGCTCAGTAAGTGCACGACAGACAAACAGACAAGGGTACACAAAGCTAAGGGAAACGGGGCAGTTGCCCACGGCAACACCGTGAGCAACAAGAGTGGTGAACGAGCCGAGTCAAACCAGGAGTGTACGAGGTACCAAACGCAGAGCAGGAGAGTAGTGAACAAGCCGAGTCAAACCAGGAGTGTACGAGGTACCAAACGCAGAGCAGGAGAGTAGTCAGTAAGCCAGGGTCAGTATGAAGCAGGGTCAAATAGTTCAGAAGCTGCAGCAGGGCCAGGAAACCAAACGAGAAGAATCACAAGCAAGGAGGAACAGGAAAGGCAGGTATAAATAGACAGAGGGCGGAAGCTAGTTCCGTCTGGCCAGGCTGTGATAGGCTCTCCCACTCCTAAGCCTGCCATCCTGAGTGGTGGAAGATGGAGTCAGTCTCACAAACATAGAAGCAGGTGCAGACTGATTACCTATGGGCGTTGACATAGAAGCTGTGCCTGGCAGATCCTTTACACTGACATGGGAATACTAACAACGCTCAGGCAAGGATCAGAAGGGCAGGCCCTTCTTATAGTCCAGGGTGATCTGGGAGCAATCAGTCAAATCTAAAATGTGTGTGCTCTGGCCCATTAAGCCCGGGAATGAGCTCGAGCGCGCACCCTGGTGGTCACTGCAGGACAGGACAGCCACATGTGCTGGCATCTCTGGAGAGGAAGACGTCTGCAGAATGATGGGAGTCTGCAGTCTGCGACTGCGGATGTTACTCTAACTAACTGCTCGCCTTGACGTGCAGTTACGTCAAGGTGCGGGAAGGGGTTAAAAAGCCAGCCTAAAAACCTGTGTAAAGCAGGCCTTATGTGGCAGAGGAACCATTGGGCCACCACAAAAACCAATTCCCAGATGCAATTGCAACCTCATATGCTAATTACAACCTTGAAAATGCACCTAATGATTTCACTGCACAGGAATAATTCTTACGCCAGATTCAGACAAGCGTGGGGAAACTTGGACGTGAAAAATGTCTGTTGCCCCGTGCGAGTCCTGTTTTCATGGATCCCCAATGACTTGAGTCTATGGAGGGATCTGTAAAAACGGAAGAAAATGGGACATGTTCTATTTTTCAACGGACCCTTCATAAGGTCTGTTGAAACAACGGCCATGTGAACAGCCCCATTGAAATACATGCGTCTGTTTGACGGCCGTTGTTTTAACGCCCATCACACTGACGTATTCAACATTTATCTGAATAAGCCCTTACAGTTATGTCACAGAATCTAGATAATGTACACACTATAATATCCCTTCATAGAGATATAAAACACATTAATGTCACAAAACAGGTAGAGTAAATACAGTGATGCATAATAAACACTGATATCATTGTATAGGGATAATAAAGATAGTGATGTCACAGCACAGGGGTACTGACCAGAGTAAAGTAACAGCACAGAAGTGATGTCATAGTACAAAGATACACATAGTAATCACTGTCACAGTGTAACACTATACAGGGATAATGTAAAGGATCTGCCAGGTACAGCTTCTGTGTCAACGCCCATAGGTAATCAGTCTGCACCTGCTTCTATGTCTGTGAGACTGACTCCATCTTCCACCACTCAGAATGGCAGGCTTAGGAGTGGGAGAGCCTATCGCAGCCTGGCCAGACGGAGCTAGCTCCCGCCCTCTGTCTATTTATACCTGCCCTTCCTGTTCCTCCTTGCTTGTGATTCTTCTCGTTTGGTTTCCTGGCCCTGAAGCAGCTTCTGAACTATTTGACCCTGCTTCATATTGACCCTGGCTTACTGACTACTCTCCTGCTCTGCGTTTGGTACCTCGTACACTCCTGGTTTGACTCGGCTTGTTCACTACTCTCCTGCTCTGCGTTTGGTACCTCGTACACTCCTGGTTTGACTCGGCTCGTTCACCACTCTTGTTGCTCACGGTGTTGCCGTGGGCAACTGCCCCATTTCCCTTAGCTTCTGTGTACCCTTGTCTGTTTGTCTGTCATGCACTTATTGAGCGTAGGGACCGTTGCCCAGTTGTACCCCGTCGCCTAGGGCGGGTCGTTGCAAGTAGGCAGGGACTGAGTGGCGGGTAGATTAGGGCTCACTTGTCTGTTTCCCTACCCCCATCATTACAGATAATGCACAAAGTTGTTATGTCACAATACAAGGATAAAATACTGTTAAAGAGGCTCTGTCACCACATTATAAGTGGCCTATCTTGTACATGATGTGATCGGCGCTGTAATGTAGATTACAGCAGTGTTTTTTATTGAGAAAAATTATCATTTTTGACGGCGTTATGACCTATTTGAGCTTTATGTTAATGAGTTTCTTAATGGACAACTGGGCGTGTTTTACTTTTTGGTCAAGCGGGCGTTGTGGATAGAAGTGTATGACGCTGACCAATGAGTGACCAATCAGCGTCATACACTTCTCCCCATTCATTTACACATCACATAGCGATATAGCTATATCGCTATGTGCAGCAACATACACAAACACTAGCGTTACTGAAGTGTCCTGACAATGAATATACATTACCTCCAGCCAGGACGTGATGTCTATTCAGAATCCTGACACTACGCTAATGTTTCTGTGAGATTTACAGCAAGGCAAGCGTAATCTCGTGAGATTACACTGTAAACTGTCATTTAAAACGAGATTACGCTTGACTTGCTGTAAATCTCACAGAAACGTTAGCGAAGTGTCAGGATTCTGAATAGACCACGTCCTGGCTGGAGGTAATGTATATTCACTGTCAGGACACTTAGTTACATAGTTAGTACGGCTGAAAAAAGTCACATGTCCATCAAGTTCAACCAAGGGAAGGGAAAAGGGAAGGAAAAATTTCTACACATAGGAGCTAATATTTTTTTGTTCTAGGAAATTATCTAACCCTTTTTTAAAGCCATCTACTGTCCCTGCTGTGACCAGCTCCTGTGGTAGGCTATTCCATAGATTCACAGTTCTCACTGTAAAGAAGCCTTGTCGCCTCTGCAGCTTGAACCTTTTTTTCTCCAGACGGAGGGAGTGCCCCCTTGTTTTTTGAGCGGGTTTTACAAGGAACAGGATATCACCATATTTTTTGTATGTGCCATTAATATATTTATATAAGTTAATCATGTCCCCCCTTAGTCGTCTTTTTTCAAGGCTAAATAGGTTTAATTCTTTCAATCTTTCCTCATAACATAAATTCTCCATGCCCCTTATTAGCTTCGTTGCTCTTCTTTGTATTTTTTCCAACTCCAGGGCATCCTTTCTATGAACTGGAGCCCAGAACTGAACTGCATATTCTAGATGAGGCCTCACTAATGCTTTGTAAAGTGGCATTATTACATCCCTGTCCCGCGAGTCCATGCCTCTTTTAATACACGACAATATCCTGCTGGCCTTTGAAGCAGCTGATTGACACTGCATGCTGTTATTGAGTTTATGATTTACAAGTACACCCAGATCCTTCTCAACAAGTGAATCCGCCAGTGTAGCGCCCCCTAGGACATATGATGCATGCAGGTTGTTGGTACCCAGATGCATAACTTTACATTTATCTACATTAAACTTAATTTGCCAAGTGGACGCCCAAACACTTAGTTTGTTTAAATCTGCCTGTAATTCATGAACATCTTCCATAGTCTGAACTATATTACATAGCTTGGTGTCATCTGCAAAAATAGAAATAGTGCTATTAATCCCATCCTCTATATCATTAATAAATAAGTTGAATAATAGTGGTCCCAGCGCTGAACCCTGGGGTACACCACTTATAACCGGTGACCATTCAGAGAAGGAATCATTGACCACAACTCTCTGGATACGGTCCTTGAGCCAATTCTCAATCCAATTACAAACTATATTTTCTAAACCTATAGTCCTTAATTTACCCATTAGGCGTCTATGGGGGACAGTGTCAAATGCCTTTGCAAAGTCCAAAAACACTAAATCCACAGCGGCCCCTCTGTCTAGACTTCTGCTCACCTCTTCATAAAAACAGATTAGGTTAGTTTGACAACTTCTGTCCTTAGTAAAACCGTGCTGGCTGTCACTTATAATGCTATTTATTGTCACATAATCCTGTATATAGTCCCTCAATAGCCCCTCAAACATTTTCCCCACGATGGATGTTAAGCTTACTGGTCTATAATTACCCGGGGAAGACCTAGAGCCCTTTTTGAAAATAGGCACCACATTTGCCCTGCGCCAGTCCCTTGGCACTATACCAGTCACTAGAGATTCTCTGAATATTATGAAAAGGGGGACAGAAATAACTGAACTAAGCTCTTTAAGAATTCTAGGGTGTAACCCATCTGGTCCCGGAGCCTTGTGCACATTTATTTTATTTAATTTAGCTTGGACCATCTCTACATTCATCCAATTCAGTATATCAACTGATATATTAACAGCACTGGCACCGGCTACATCAGCTGCTCTTTCTTCTGTTGTATATACAGAGCTAAAGAACCCATTTAGTAACTCTGCCTTCTCTTGATCCCCTGTGATCAACTCCCCATTACCATTATCTAGGGGTCCTACATGTTCAGACCTTGGCTTTTTTGCATTTATATGCTTGAAGAATTTTTTAGGATTTGTTTTACTATCCTTGGCCACCTGCCTTTCATTTTGTATTTTTGCTAATTTTATTACATTTTTACAGATTTTATTAAGCTCTTTATATTTTACAAAGGCTACAGCTGTACCCTCAGATTTGTATTTTTTAAATGCCCTTTTTTTGTCATGTATTGCCCCTTTCACAGAAGGTGTAAGCCATGTGGGGTTTAATTTGAGTCGTTTATACTTATTACCTGTAGGAATAAATTTTGCACTATAATAACTCAAAGTAGATTTGAAAATCTCCCATTTATCATTTGTTCCATTATTTGACATTAGTTCTTCCCAGTCTATATCCTGAATTGCAGCCCTCATCCTGGGGAAATTGGCTTTCTTAAAATTAAATGTTTTTGCCCTCCCAGCCTGCGTTTGTTTTTTACAGTATAGGTAAAATGTAACTATATTGTGATCACTGTTACCGAGGTTTTCACGAACATTGACATTCCCAACAAGATCTGCATTATTAGAAATGACCAGATCCAACAGAGCTTTACCTCTAGTCGGGTCTTCCACAAACTGGCCCATAAAATTTTCCTGCAACAGGTTGAGGAAATGTCTCCCCTTTGCAGTTGAAGCCGAACCATGACACCAATTAATATCCGGGAAATTAAAATCTCCCATTATCACTACAGTACCCGCCTGTGCAGCCCGCTCCATCTGTTTATATATCTGACCTTCCATCTCCTCAGTTATATTGGGGGGTCTATAGATTACACCAAAAGTAATTTTTTCAGTGTTTACCTCCCTTTCTAGTTCCACCCACAAGGTTTCAACCTCCTCACAGTCTTCACCCACTATTGTCTCTTTCACACTTGCCTTCATATCACTTCTCACATACAGACATACACCACCACCTTTCCTATTTGTCCTGTCTTTACGAAAAAGTGTAAAACCCTGTAGATTTACAGCCCAGTCATGTGAAGAGTCCAGCCATGTTTCAGCAACACCAACTATATCTATATTTTCTTCCAGTATCAAGGCCTCCAGCTCCCCCATTTTGCTTGCTAGACTTCTGGCATTTGTGAACATACACTTTAACTTGCCTGTCAGTTTTTCACTTTTATTATCAGAAATGTGATTTGACATTAATCGGTCCTTTTTATTTACACTGATGTTTTGTAACGAAAGGATCTCCTTATCTTGTTGTCTAGTCCTCTCCCCACATTCTGTTTCTCCCCCCACCAATATAGTCTGACCCCTCTCTAACCTGGCTACCCCTTTTTTTTCTACATTGACCTCCCTCCTCAGCCCTAGTTTAAATACTCCGCCACCCCAGCTAGAATTCTCTCCCCCAGCACAGCGGACCCCCTTCCATTTAGGTGCAAATCATTTGCAGAATACAGTTTGTACCCCAATGAAAAGTCAGCCCAGTGCTCTAGGAACCCAAATCCTTCTCCTCTACACCAAGACTTCAGCCATGCATTTAACTCCCTAAGCTCCCGCTGTCTTTCCTGTGATGCGCATGGCACAGGCAGTATTCCTGAGAATACAACCTTGGAGGTCCTTCCCTTCAGCTTGTAGCCTAGTTCTTTAAAATTGTTCTTAAGGCTCCTCCACCTACCATTTATTCTGTCGTTGGTACCGACATGGACCACGACAGCTGGATCATCACCAGCCCCTCCCAGCAATTTGTCCACCCGTTCCACCACATGCCGAACCCTGGCACCAGGGAGACAGCAAACCATTCGGTTGAGGTGGTCTTGGCGACAAATAATTCTATCCGTCTTCCTGATTATAGAATCCCCTACGACTATCAATTGTCTTGGCTTACCTGCATTACCATCCCGCCGACTACTAGCTGGGCTGTTCTCCCGGCTGTTAGGGAGTCAGTATCCACTAGGGCTGCCATTTCTGAGACTGACACCCTTGCATCATCACCCAACTTGGCAATTTTGCCTGGAATGTCAGAAACCGGATCGGCCTTCCTTGTCTTTGACCCCTTTCTACTGCCCCTAACTACATTAACTCAGCTACTTACCTGATCCTGCTCACCCATGTCTTCACCCTCCAGTTGTAACCCACTAACTGCATGCTCTGTGAGCAGCAAGCTCCGCTCAAAATTGTCTATCCTCCTCAGTGTTGCATTCTGCTCCTCCAGATCTCTAATACGAGCTTCCAGGTGAACAACATGCTCACATCTGCCACAGAGATATTCACCCTGGAACTCCGGCTCCAGTCGTGCATACATATGGCAAACTGTGCACTGAAGAAAACCTCCAATCTTGCTATCCATTATCCAAGTTACAAAAAAAAACAGCGAACAGGTGTTAATCAAAAAGATAAAGAAGTAGAAGAGCACTTACTTGGGCTTTAACTCCTCTTTTGAACTCCGGTTTTTGGAACTCCACTTAATATACAAACCACTTGCTAATCAAGCCACAGAGCAGGCTCTACAGAGTAGTGAGGCCTGATTTATACCACCTGGTAGCAGCTAACCCCTCCCTCTTACTCAGCTACTCAGGAAACTCAGGAAACATACACTGTTTTTGTGTATGTGGCTGCACATAGCGATATGGCTATATCGCTATGTGCTGCGTAAATGAATGGAGAGAAGTGTATGACGCTGATTGGTCACTGATTGATCAGCGTCATACACTTCTCTGTACAACGCCCACTTGGCCAAAAAGTAAAACATGCCCAGTTGTCCATTAAGAAACTCATTAGCATAAAGCTAAAATAGGTCATAACTCCGTCAAAAATGATCGTTTTTCTAAATTATAAAACACTGCTGTAATCTAGATTACAGCGCCGATCACATTATGTAGAAGATAGGCCACTTATAATGTGGTGACAGAGCCTCTAAGTAATTGAAAATGGTTATTGCACACAGTGAACACAAATTGAAAATTAGGACAACTGGACAACTGGACACACTTAGTCCGTATGTCCCAGGTGCAACTGCAAAATATGCACACCCACTACTATAGTACATTTCTAACGCTTTCTTGAAAGTGAAAATGTCACTAAATGTTTTATGTACAGTATATAACACACAATGATCGAAGCACTGCAAAAAGTTTTTGCCTAAAACTGTAAAAAAAAAACTCTCAAACTTCCTCTATATATACAATGGATTCCAAATGCACAACAGAACAGTATGTGCATTTTTCTACATTCGGTACAATTCGAAATTTCACTCGGAAATGGACTATTGAAAAACTACTATAAATACGTTGGTTTTTTTTTAAATGCATTTGTAGCCAGAAAGAGAACACTCATAAAATATTAAACTACACTGTACTTTCCCTCCATGAAGACAGTTTATGGATTAAAAACAAAATAAATATTTTTTTTTTTTAGATAAGACGTGTCAAGTCTGCAAAGTCATAACAGTGCCTAGGGAAAAGCTTTTGGGTATGTTCCAACAGGCAGGATACGCTGCAGAATTTCTGCAGCAGAATTCTGTACGGAAATTCTGCAGCATTTACAGCATTAGTTCCCAAGTAGCTTAAACACTGCAGAATTTCTACAACGGAGTTGTGTACAGAAATTCCGCAGAATTTACCGTAGCAGCAAAGTGGATGAGATTTAAAAAATCTCATGCCCACGCTGCGGGAAAAAACCGCAGTGTAGACGTTAATAAATTGACCTGCGGTGCGGAATATAATTCCGCAGCACGTCAATTTATGCTGCATTTTTGTTGATTATCTGTTTCGCGTTTTCCTTATTGAATTCAATGGGGATGCAAATCCCGCAACAGAAAGCCATATGTTGCGACTTTTGCGGCGTAATCACTGCAATTATAGCGCAAAAAACGCAACCCTGGAAGAAAATTAAAATCATACTTACCCAGAACGCTCTCCCCTTTCCTGCAGTGTGGCCTCCTGGGATGACATTTCATCCCATGTGATCATTGCAGTCAATCCCAGGCAGCAGCATCACATGAACTGCAACATCATCGTAGGATGTGAAAAAAGATTGTACCTAAAGTTTTGCTCACCTCATAACCAAGTTGCGTTTTTCCAATGCGTTTTTTCAATGCGTTTTGTGTAAAGCTTGATTGATACCTAAGTAGGCATAAAAATCCAAGAAGCTGTGGGTGCTCGTAGATCCTCCTGAGCTTGATCCTGTGTCGACAGCAGGTTGTAGTAACAAAAATAGTGTGTAGGAAAGGCAGATCCAGCACTCAAATGATAAAAAATTCAATTTTATTAGGTCATGTTAAAAAAGGGATAAAACCACAATCCCGGGACCACGCTTACGCGTTTCAGACCGCTAGGGTCCTTAATCATAGCTTGCTCTAAGCAGATAAAATTCACAAATATATAGTCAAGAAAATCTATCATGTGATTAGTTTGGGCTGGGTTTGAACATTTTAACCCTGTCCAGTCAGTACCAAAACTTGTGTCGTAGTTTTCTTTTGGTGTTTGAAATCACAGAATTATACTATTGGAGTAGTGTAAATTCTCACAGATAGCGCATGAATAAATGACTGTCACAAAAGAAGGAAAAAATACATACATCAAGCGAGTGTATATACATCTCTTAGTTACATTTCCTTGACAAAAGCCTGGTATATTAGTGGACTAATTAATTAGATATCAGGTGTGCATTGACGTCAAACATGATTGTAGGGTGTTTTACTTATAAGCGGTTACAAGAATGTAGATATATGTTCGTAAATGACAAACTGTTACCATACTATTATACTGTTAAGAATGAAAAAACACCAAACATCAAGAACAATTAACAATCATTATTGGTATAGAGTTAACTTTATATAAAAAATGTTATTCTGAATGAATGAACCTCCTAGTTTTTCAAAAGCGAAGAAGCAAAATTAACGCACCTCCGTTTTGTCTCGATCATTATTTACAGTAATAGATGCATGATATCTGCTGAATAAATGAGTGTAATACAAATAGAAGAAATGTTAGTATAAAAATGGAATAACTACCGCAGACAGTGGAATTAACCAAGGTGTCGTACATGTGTGTATATGTCCTATTTGTGTGAACTCCGTGGTGCTGAATGAACAGCTCCAATTATTCTATTTAAATGTATTTATAAAAGTACTGTTTTTGAAATGGAAAATAAGAGATGGATTTTATTTTAATAGATATGTATAGACATCCTCTTATATGATTTGCTTAAAATGTGATGTAATTGAGAAATGTAGAAATGGCTTTTCTAAATAATAAACAATCATTTTAACTGTGTCGAAGGTGCATTATTACGATTACAACAGAAGTATGTCATGCAACAGTAACAATTTACAACTATTAGTGATCAATATAATACAATTTGCAACCATTAGTGATCAATATAATATAAATTTACTAGTGTACCAAGGAACAGAGATTTTTATCATATTTTGATCAATCGAAATGTATATATACCAATTATTTAGCATTATTGAACAGAACACTAATCAGGTGTATTCTAAATGCTGAGACATATTTATAATCTGAAATTAAATTGATTTAAACATATTAATTTATTATTGTTAGAGCAATTAGTTCGAGTATTATACATGTTTTTGGATTGCCTGTCACTGATGTCTCCGTGGTGCTAAAAGGACAGCTCCCCTGTGAGCTTATTAACAGAGGTGCTGACAATAGACGAAAAAACAGGGTGTACTCTAATAAAAAATTTGTAGATATTTTTCAACATAATATAGTTTAACTAGAGTGAAGTGTTGAGTCCATGATGTTAAAAAGAGAGTTTCACTTAATAATTCTTTTGAAACTATCTTTTATAAAAAAGAAAACTGAAACAGTTTTTGTTATGATACATTTTTTGTACGTTGGTATTTATTAGTATACTATAGTTTGACTTGGATATAATATTGATCTAGATAATAAGTAGATAGTGACACTGTTTATAATTTCATCATTGATTTAGAACTTTGGTGAATTTAAGGATATGTTTTGAGAAAGATATGTTCCGGATTGTTTTAGTAGATATACATTAAATCATTCCTATAATTCATGCCCTCGGGAAAACGAGTGTCTAGTTTCAAAATCCATAGCGCTTCTCTATTGAGCAAAAGTTTTCTCCAATTTCCCCCTCTTTTTGGACAGTATACTCTTTCCAAGCCACAAACTTTAAATGCACTAATATTACCTTGATGTGTCTCTCGGAAATGTTTTGCCGCTCCTGAAATATTGATTTTATTTAAGTTCTTGATGTCTGCTATATGTTCAGCTATTCTCCTTTTTAAGGGTCTTATAGTGCATCCTACATATTGCGTATTGCAAGTATTACAAGATATGACATATACCACATAGGTAGTATTACAATTAATGAAAGATTTTATAGGAAAAGAGATTTTAGTTGAAAAGGATGTTAAATTGTTAGAAATCATCATGTATTGACAAATGGTACATCTGCTGCCTCCACATTTACAGGAACCTGTGTATTTTAGCCATGTGTTTGTTTTATCAGAGGTTTTTGGAAAAATGCTAGGTGAAATTTTATTACCTATTGTGGTTGAATTTCTGGCCACAAAGTTACAACCTGTTTTTAAAATTTTCCTGAGATCCTGATCTTTGTCCAAAATAGGTAAATATCGTTTCATAATAGATATTATTTTATTGTACTCATTACTATAAGGAGTGGAGAAAGTTAAAGATTTAGTTTGGTGATTGCTTTTTTTAGGGTTTTTCATTGTGGGACACAATAGTTCGGATCTAGATTTGGCTGTTACTTTATTTTTTGCTTTTTGCAATATTTGTTTGGAATAGCCACGTGTCATGAGTCTATTGTCAATGACATTGCATTCAGCAAAAAAATCAGAACTATGGGTGCAAATTCGTTTTGCACGTGTATATTCTCCTATTGGGAGATTGTTAATGACATGTTTTGGGTGTGCACTCGACGCATGTAAGATTGAATTACCAGAAGTAGGTTTACGGTATAAACTACTAACAATGTTAGGTTCTGAAGAGTCACCCGTTAGTGTGATATCAAGAAAGGATAAAGATGTTAAATTTTTATTGTATGTGAACTTAAGATTATCTTCATTATTGTTTATATATATTACAAAGTCCTCAATTTCTCTATATGGACCTGACCAAATGATTAATATATCATCAATAAAACGACCGTAGTAATGTATATTATTTGCAAATAGATTAGAATTATTATAGATGTAACGTTCTTCCCACCAAGTTACATATATATTAGCTAATGAAGGGGAAAACTTAGCCCCCATAGAGCATCCCAAACTTTGTAAATAAAAGGAACTATCAAACAAAAAATAATTATGTTTTAATAGATGGAAAGTGACACTAAGAATATACTCTTTAAGATCGTCTGGATAGTTGGTGTATTTTTGTAGTTGATCACTAAGGGCTACAATGGCTTTATCGTGTGGAATGGATGAGTATAAAGCACTGATGTCACATGTAACCCAACTAAAAGTATCCGACCACTTAAGTTTATCCATTATTTGAAGGACATTCGTACTGTCTTTAATATAACTCGGCGATCTTTTGACAAGAGGTTGCAGTAGATTGTCTAACCACTCCCCCAAACGTTCATTTAATGAGTCTATACTAGAAACTATTGGTCTTAAAGGTGGTGGAAAAATTTCTTTATGAATTTTGGGGAGAGCGTGAAAGATAGGTATTACTGGAAAATTTTTATTCAGATATTTGCTCTCTTTTTCTGAGATAATACCCAAAGAAAAGCCCTCCTGAATAACTTTAGTTAATTTGCTTTTAAAAATGTTAGTGGGATCTGTATCTAGTTTCTTATATGTGTTTGTATCTTTTAATAATTCCATAACCAAATTTTTTGTAGAGTTCAGAATCCATGATGACTACTGACCCTCCCTTATCTGCATTTTTTATTATTATATTTTTGTTTTCATGTAATTCCTTTAAGGCTAAATTTTCTCCTTTCGAGAGATTATAAATGGGAATCTTTTTCTCTTGGTATAGAGATTTTAGAGCTTCCTCTATAGCCATTTGGAAGTCATCCATAGCATTGGATCTGCATGTTAAAGGATAAAAATCAGGGTTAGATAAAGAAATTTGGTTAGTGGGAGAAATTAACAGTTCCATGGAAGTAGAGCTTTCTTTTTCCAAGGTTTGCAGATTCATTATCGTCATCTGTTCTTTGAATGTAAAGTCGTCAAAGTCATTTGTTGATGATATATTACTTTTCATTTTCGATGGTAGAATGGTGTCTTCTTTCAAAATATTTTTTGACAGTTAGTAGTCGTACAAATCTATTGACATCAATTAAAGTCTGGTATAGGTCAAAACTTTTGGTAGGTACGAAGTTGAGTCCTCTTTTTAATACCTTTAATTGGTTAGGATTGAATATGAATGCTGATAAATTCACAACTGTAAAATCATTGTTGTGATGTGTAGATGTAGTAATATTCATATTTTCTCCATGCATAATGATGTCTTGATTAATGTGATGAAGATTTGAGGATCTTATGTTTGTATCTGTATTTTCTTCATGTGTATTGATATCTTGATTACTGTGATGAGGAATTGGGGATCTTATGCCTTTGTTCACACTTGTCATTTGTAAATTCTCCTTTTCGGATACCTGCTGTTTCCTCTTGAAGGTTCCTCTAGATCTTCTCGTACGCGTCCGCGTCCGCCTGGCTCTAAAAAAGTGGTTGTACGTGTGTCTCCAAAATCCCGTGACTGGATCTTTGCCCTTGATGGGGGCAGAGACCCCCTCGGGGTCGCGGTCATGGTGGTTCCCGGATAACCATCTGAATCTGATGCTACATCCGTGGAGTCATGGTCGGAGGACGAGAAATTCACTCTGTTCGTTTGTTTTTTCCATTTTATGTCTTGATTTCGTTTTTTCAGAATGGATTGCAGTCCTGCGTTATGTCTGCGGAAATTTTTCCAGGTGTAAACACTGTTTTCCTTGTAATCTCTAGTGTCACGTTCAAATTTGTTACGCTTGATTCTCATTATATCTTCTTCCAAATTATATATGTTTTCCTTAATTTTTTTATTTAGATCGTCATAATTGCTAAGATGGTTCAGTTTAATTAAACTGTTACGAATTTCTTTTATGGTGGATTCAACATCATTTAATTTGTCTTTCTCATGTTTTATAATGAGATTCATGAGTTTAAGTGAAGCGTCACTGAGAATATCATCCCAATCTGAAGTGAATTGAGAATTGTAAATAGTTGTAGGGGATTTATGGATACGCAAACCTCTTGGGACCATCTTCTTGTCCACGTACGATTGCAGTGTTATACTATCCCACCATATTTTAATTTGTTGGCTGAGGTTTCTTTCCAAGTCATGCATTAATTTCGTTAGATTGTAATCAACATCATTAGTCAGCACATGTTTGTCAGAGCAAATATCTGAATAAAAATTTTCCAGTAATACCTATCTTTCACGCTCTCCCCAAAATTCATAAAGAAATTTTTCCACCACCTTTAAGACCAATAGTTTCTAGTATAGACTCATTAAATGAACGTTTGGGGGAGTGGTTAGACAATCTACTGCAACCTCTTGTCAAAAGATCGCCGAGTTATATTAAAGACAGTACGAATGTCCTTCAAATAATGGATAAACTTAAGTGGTCGGATACTTTTAGTTGGGTTACATGTGACATCAGTGCTTTATACTCATCCATTCCACACGATAAAGCCATTGTAGCCCTTAGTGATCAACTACAAAAATACACCAACTATCCAGACGATCTTAAAGAGTATATTCTTAGTGTCACTTTCCATCTATTAAAACATAATTATTTTTTGTTTGATAGTTCCTTTTATTTACAAAGTTTGGGATGCTCTATGGGGGCTAAGTTTTCCCCTTCATTAGCTAATATATATGTAACTTGGTGGGAAGAACGTTACATCTATAATAATTCTAATCTATTTGCAAATAATATACATTACTACGGTCGTTTTATTGATGATATATTAATCATTTGGTCAGGTCCATATAGAGAAATTGAGGACTTTGTAATATATATAAACAATAATGAAGATAATCTTAAGTTCACATACAATAAAAATTTAACATCTTTATCCTTTCTTGATATCACACTAACGGGTGACTCTTCAGAACCTAACATTGTTAGTAGTTTATACCGTAAACCTACTTCTGGTAATTCAATCTTACATGCGTCGAGTGCACACCCAAAACATGTCATTAACAATCTCCCAATAGGAGAATATACACGTGCAAAACGAATTTGCACCCATAGTTCTGATTTTTTTGCTGAATGCAATGTCATTGACAATAGACTCATGACACGTGGCTATTCCAAACAAATATTGCAAAAAGCAAAAAATAAAGTAACAGCCAAATCTAGATCCGAACTATTGTGTCCCACAATGAAAAACCCTAAAAAAAGCAATCACCAAACTAAATCTTTAACTTTCTCCACTCCTTATAGTAATGAGTACAATAAAATAATATCTATTATGAAACGATATTTACCTATTTTGGACAAAGATCAGGATCTCAGGAAAATTTTAAAAACAGGTTGTAACTTTGTGGCCAGAAATTCAACCACAATAGGTAATAAAATTTCACCTAGCATTTTTCCAAAAACCTCTGATAAAACAAACACATGGCTAAAATACACAGGTTCCTGTAAATGTGGAGGCAGCAGATGTACCATTTGTCAATACATGATGATTTCTAACAATTTAACATCCTTTTCAACTAAAATCTCTTTTCCTATAAAATCTTTCATTAATTGTAATACTACCTATGTGGTATATGTCATATCTTGTAATACTTGCAATACGCAATATGTAGGATGCACTATAAGACCCTTAAAAAGGAGAATAGCTGAACATATAGCAGACATCAAGAACTTAAATAAAATCAATATTTCAGGAGCGGCAAAACATTTCCGAGAGACACATCAAGGTAATATTAGTGCATTTAAAGTTTGTGGCTTGGAAAGAGTATACTGTCCAAAAAGAGGGGGAAATTGGAGAAAACTTTTGCTCAATAGAGAAGCGCTATGGATTTTGAAACTAGACACTCGTTTTCCCGAGGGCATGAATTATAGGAATGATTTAATGTATATCTACTAAAACAATCCGGAACATATCTTTCTCAAAACATATCCTTAAATTCACCAAAGTTCTAAATCAATGATGAAATTATAAACAGTGTCACTATCTACTTATTATCTAGATCAATATTATATCCAAGTCAAACTATAGTATACTAATAAATACCAACGTACAAAAAATGTATCATAACAAAAACTGTTTCAGTTTTCTTTTTTATAAAAGATAGTTTCAAAAGAATTATTAAGTGAAACTCTCTTTTTAACATCATGGACTCAACACTTCACTCTAGTTAAACTATATTATGTTGAAAAATATCTACAAATTTTTTATTAGAGTACACCCTGTTTTTTCGTCTATTGTCAGCACCTCTGTTAATAAGCTCACAGGGGAGCTGTCCTTTTAGCACCACGGAGACATCAGTGACAGGCAATCCAAAAACATGTATAATACTCGAACTAATTGCTCTAACAATAATAAATTAATATGTTTAAATCAATTTAATTTCAGATTATAAATATGTCTCAGCATTTAGAATACACCTGATTAGTGTTCTGTTCAATAATGCTAAATAATTGGTATATATACATTTCGATTGATCAAAATATGATAAAAATCTCTGTTCCTTGGTACACTAGTAAATTTATATTATATTGATCACTAATGGTTGCAAATTGTATTATATTGATCACTAATAGTTGTAAATTGTTACTGTTGCATGACATACTTCTGTTGTAATCGTAATAATGCACCTTCGACACAGTTAAAATGATTGTTTATTATTTAGAAAAGCCATTTCTACATTTCTCAATTACATCACATTTTAAGCAAATCATATAAGAGGATGTCTATACATATCTATTAAAATAAAATCCATCTCTTATTTTCCATTTCAAAAACAGTACTTTTATAAATACATTTAAATAGAATAATTGGAGCTGTTCATTCAGCACCACGGAGTTCACACAAATAGGACATATACACACATGTACGACACCTTGGTTAATTCCACTGTCTGCGGTAGTTATTCCATTTTTATACTAACATTTCTTCTATTTGTATTACACTCATTTATTCAGCAGATATCATGCATCTATTACTGTAAATAATGATCGAGACAAAACGGAGGTGCGTTAATTTTGCTTCTTCGCTTTTGAAAAACTAGGAGGTTCATTCATTCAGAATAACATTTTTTATATAAAGTTAACTCTATACCAATAATGATTGTTAATTGTTCTTGATGTTTGGTGTTTTTTCATTCTTAACAGTATAATAGTATGGTAACAGTTTGTCATTTACGAACATATATCTACATTCTTGTAACCGCTTATAAGTAAAACACCCTACAATCATGTTTGACGTCAATGCACACCTGATATCTAATTAATTAGTCCACTAATATACCAGGCTTTTGTCAAGGAAATGTAACTAAGAGATGTATATACACTCGCTTGATGTATGTATTTTTTCCTTCTTTTGTGACAGTCATTTATTCATGCGCTATCTGTGAGAATTTACACTACTCCAATAGTATAATTCTGTGATTTCAAACACCAAAAGAAAACTACGACACAAGTTTTGGTACTGACTGGACAGGGTTAAAATGTTCAAACCCAGCCCAAACTAATCACATGATAGATTTTCTTGACTATATATTTGTGAATTTTATCTGCTTAGAGCAAGCTATGATTAAGGACCCTAGCGGTCTGAAACGCGTAAGCGTGGTCCCGGGATTGTGGTTTTATCCCTTTTTTAACATGACCTAATAAAATTGAATTTTTTATCATTTGAGTGCTGGATCTGCCTTTCCTACACACTATATTTATCATCGTAGGATGCCGTACTACGTGCAGAGAAGACGGAGGGGGCAAGTATGAGTGCTTTTCTTTTTTCCGCAGCGCAAATTCCGTTCGAAAAAACACACCACAATGACGGAATGTGCTGCGGGTTTCAGGTTGGATATGTGGCATGATTTTTACGCAGCCTATTCAACCCGTGGGAACCCAGTCTTAAAGTCGATATAATTCATGCAAATCTCAACCACATGCTGCTGAAAAAAAACGTTGAAAAGTCATGCAGAAAGTTTTCTGCAGTGCGCCTTTCAAATCTGCAACTTGTCAATTTATACTGCTTATTCTGAGTGGAGATGCTGCGTGTTTTAGTCATAGACTTGAATGGGGAGCATAAATTCCGCACTAAAATACGCAAGTTGAGTTTTGTTGCGGTTGATACAGCGTTTATGCATCAGGAACTCAGTAATAAAACTCAACAAGTTTGCTACAATCAATGCTTCACACTAAATCCACATGTAAAACTGCTACAGAAAATCTGCACTGATTTCCGCGACTACGCTGCGTTTCAGCAGCAATACGTGCAGCAAAAACACTATTTGCTGCGGATTTCTGTGATTGATTTACCTGCATTTTTATTTTTTATTTTGATATAGATTTATTTGCAGAAAATCTGCAGCGTACCCTGCCTGTGGGAACATACAATTATATTTGTACTCTGTTGGGTTTAATCCCAGTTTTGGCTGGCAAAAAATACTTCATCAAAGCTGCACTGTGTTAGTTATGGGGGCTCACAGGCATATAGCCGCTGAGCCAGGGACTGTTGCAGGGAAGGGGTTAAGTGAGGGGAAGAGTTGTCTCCCTCCCCCTCCCTGGTACTTGGGTGAGTCAGTTAGGTAGGGGGTGGGTTTAGGGTAATGGGAGTGGGTTTATAAGGGGCTGCTTACAGGTAGTGCGGCCTCTTTGTCAGGAATCTTCCCTCCCTTAGGTATAGTTATTTCAAAGGTATGAGTTGGTTAGTGGGTGTTGGAATGTATATTAAAAAAAAAAAGAAGGGGAAATCAACAAAGAGGCCTCAAAAGGTACGGTTATTTGGATGGAGTTAAAAAAAAAAAAAGTAAAAAAAAACAAACAAACAAGAAAAAAAATAAGTATTTCACATGGTGTTCAACGAGGTGGTAACTGGTTGGTTCTGGACAATGGTGTCTGATTGAGATATTTGTATTATGGTGTCATGTCACAGCAAGCGGTAGTAGAAGGGAATTTACCTACATGTCCTTGGTTAGGCCCCATGCACACGACTGCAAAAAACCTCCGTTTTTGCGGACCGCAATTGCGGTCCGCAAAAACGGAGCCATTCACTTTCATTGAACACTGACACCTTTCCGTAGCACTACGGAAGGGTGTCCGTGCCGTGGAAATGTTCCGGGAATTATGGAACATGTCCGTTCTTTCGCATTTTGCGGGCCGTGCTCCCATACTTTGTATGGGAGCATGGCCCGAAAATGCGGCTGTCAGTCAGCGGCCGGCCGTGCCCGCAATCGCGGGCTGTGATTGCGGGCACGGTCGTGTGCATGGGGCCTTAGGCAGGCATACAGGTTGTTTATTGACCTATGTTAAGGTCATTGTGTTTATATATTTTGTAAATATGTTATTTACATGTTATTATATTAATAAAGCTGTGGCCGACCCCGGGTCAACCCCACATTAAGGCTGGGTTCACACGTGGCGGAATTTCACTTAAATTCCGCTGCGGACACTCCGCAGCGTTAATCCGCAGCGGAGCCGTTTGTCCATTGACTTCCACTTTAATTTAGCAGTGTTCGTTTAGACGATGCGTAAAATTCCGCTGCGGAGCATAGGCTGCGGAGCGGAATTTGGTGTCCGCAGCATGCTCTGTCTGTTGCGGAGCAGTGGCGGACTCATGGCGGAATTTCTCCATTGACTTCAATGGAGATTCTAATTTCCGCAATGAAGTCCGCAGCTGTCATGCACATGTTATGTGTGCTGCGGATGCGTCTTGCTTTTTTAACTTGACATTTCTTCATTCTGGCTGGACCTATGTATTTCTAGGTCTACAGCCAGACTGAGGAAGTCAATGGGGCTCCCGTAATGATGGGAGCGTTGCTAGGAGACGTCTGTAAATAGTCACTGTCCAGGGTGCTGAAAGAGTTAAGCGATCGGCAGTAACTGTTTCTGCACCCGGGACAGTGACTACCGATCCCAATATACAGCAACCTGTAAAAAAATATAAGTTCATACTTACCGAGAACTCCCTGCTTCTGTCTCCAGTCCGGCCTCCCAGGATGACGTTTCAGTCTAAGTGACGGCTGCAGCCAATCACAGGCCAATAACAGGCTGCAGCGGTCACATGGACTGCCGCGTCATCCAGGGAGGTCGGGCTGGATGCCGAAGGAGGGACGCGTCACCAAGACAACGGCCGGTAAGTATGAATTTCTTTGACTTTCACAAGGGAAAGTGCTGTCCCTTCTCTCTATCCTGCACTGATAGGGAGAAGGGAAGTACTTTTACCGCAGTCCGCAGCAGCTAGTCCGCATCAATTTACTGCACATTTTGTGCAGATCCGCAGCAGAATCTGCAACGCAGATTCTGTGCGGCATTGATGCGGACAGTTGCGGAGGAAATCCGCCACGTGTGAACATGCCCTAAAAGAGAATTACGTGTCAGTTGGTATGTTATCTGAGTATGGGGGGGAGACTTATGGGTTAAATGTTGCTATATGCATACAGTCTCTAGACTCTTAATCCCTTTCTGCCCTGCGCCATACATGTACATCACAGCAACAAGCAGTTCATTAATGTCATAAACGTACAGCACAGTGATCTTATTGGCACAGCAGACATGCCTGTGACATGGGCTTAGTAACTTATAAAAACCATATAAAAAATAAAGACACTCCAGCAATAATTTGGATTAACCAGGCAGCAGTGCTTAATTATAGGTTACTTAAAAAAAAATAAACAATGACCATAGCTCAGCTAACTAAACTCGAGCCAATACCACAATAACTCCAGATATTCATATAATCAACGTTCACCCATACCAAGAGCTGGGTGACTCAGCTCACTATCAAGCACGCGCCAATTATCTTTATTTTATAAGAAGGGGAGGGGGATGGGGGGTCTTTTTCATTCAGGTTCTTTATAGAATACAGCTGGTCTGACAGGAATTATTATCTGACTATTTATTGATTCTTGCTTCCCGCCACAGGATGACAGGACCAATCAGGATTAGGAATTCACAGATGGAGTCTTCTGGAAACATCTTGTGCCATCCACAGCACTGTCAGCCATTTCAATTTAGAGAAGGGTAAGTACAATTAATAAATTAGAATTTATTTTTAGGAATTTCGCCATAACGCCATGGGCCTCTTTTATTTAATTATTCCAGGCGGCTTACATTACCCGGGGGCGGGGTGGGGCTGGTTATTATTTACAGTCACTATGCCATGAAAACTCTGATCCCAGCCATTTATTCCCTTAGATGACTCAAATCAGTATTGATTGTGACACATATACAATGTAAACAAAAGGAGGGGGCTCCATTTGTTAACTTTCCGCCAGTTCTGGTATCAATGCTGACCAGGGGCGTAGCTAAAGGCTCATGGGCCCCGATGCAAAAATTCTTCAGCTGCATCGCTGGGACTCCTAAGTGACCCAACAATGCAGCACTAGCAGCCGGGGGCGTCACTAAGGCTGGGTTCACACACCCTATTTACGGACGTAATTCGGGCGTTTTAGCATTGAATTACGTCCGAAAATGCGGCTCAAAAGCGTTGGCAAACATCTGCCCATTCATTTGAATGGGTCTTACGATGTTCTGTGCCGACGGTCATTTTTTTTTACGCGCCGCTGTCAAAAGGCGGCGCGTAAAAAAGACGCCCGCGTCAAAGAAGTGCCCGTCACTTTTTCAGACGTAAATGGAGCCCTTTTCCATGGACTCCATAGAAAAACAGCTCCAATTACGTCCGTAATGGACGCAGCGAAAGACGCCTGCACATGCCATTACGTCTGAAATTACGGTGCTGTTTTCTCCTGAAAACAGCACCGTAATTTCAGCCGTAACAGACGCTGCCGTGTGAACATACCCTCAGGGCTTAAAATGTCAGGGAAATAGCCCCAATACATATGTGTCCGCCCCAAAAAACGTGTGTATATGAGACAGCATAGCATATCTATAGCACTACGACCCTATACACTATGGATAGGATTAGATACAGTGGCTCAGCAGACAGTATCACACATGATAGGATTAGATACAGTGGCTCAGAAGGCAGTATCACACATGATAGGATTAAATACAGTGGCCCAGCAGACAGTATCACACATGATAGGATTAGATACAGTGGCTCAGCAGACAGTACCACACATGATAGGATTAGATACAGTGGCTCAGCAGACATTACCACACATGATAGGATTAGATACAGTGGCTCAGAAGGCCGTATCACACATGATAGGATTAGATACAGTGGCTCAGCAGACAGTATCACACATGATCGGATTAGATATACTGCCCAGCAGACAGTATCACACATGATACGATTAGATACAGGGCCCAGCAGACAGTATCACACATGATTGGATTAGATACAGTGGCTCAGCAGACAGTATCACACATGATTGGATTAGATACAGGGCCCAGCTCGCTGTCATTGCGGCTCCAGCGCTGGACCCCGGAAAGGTAAGAATAATAATTTTGCTTCTTTATGTGTTACTGATTCTTTTTGTGTGTTTGTGTTTTTTTACAGGTTCAGTTGTTGGACTTCGGATTCGAGGACTTCAATGACGGGGTTTTTTTTATTCTCAATAAAATGGTTAATGGGGGTTGTGTTTTTTTATTTCAATAAAATATTTTTTCTATGTGCTTGTATCTTTTTAAACTTTATTATCACCGCCTTAGTAATGGCCGCTGGCTGATTGACAACCTCCATTACTAAGGCGGGGCTTAGTGTTAGCCGGTGCAAAGGCCATCACTAACCCCCATTATTACCCCGGTACCCACCGCCACCAGGGGTGCTGGGAAGAGCCGGGTACGAACCAGTACCCGTCCATCTGTAGTGACGGTCAGGCCCCGGGGCGGCCGCAGGCTGGTAGTATTAGGCTGGGGAAGGCCAAAAACAGTGGCCCTTCCCACCCTTGTAATGCTGCCTGCTGCCTGCTGCTGCTGTGTTGTATCTGGCTGGTTATGAAAATTGGGGGGGACCCCACATCGTTCTTTCCATTTATTTTTTATTTTTTTTTAAATGACGTGTGGTCCCCCCATTTTTCACAACCAGCCAGATACAATAAAGCAGCAGCAGCCTAGCATTACCAGGATGGGAAAGGCCACTGTATCTGGCCTTTCCCCTCCTGATAATACCAGCCTGCGGCCACCCCAGTGGCCGACCATCACTACAGATGGTCAGGTACTGGATCGTACCCGGCTCTTCCCAGCACCCCTGGTGGCGGTGGGTACTGGGGTAATAAAGGGGGTTAGTGTTAGCCTCTGCATCAGCTAACACTAAACCCCGCCTTAGCAATGGATACTGTCAATCAGCCGGCGGCCATTACTAAGGCGGTAGTAATATAGTTTAAAAAAAAACACAAAGACATAGAAAAAATATTTTATTGAAATTAAAAAAAAACACACAACCCTCATTAACCATTTTATTGATAATAAAAAAGAAAGCCGTCATCGAAGTAGTCCTGGAATCCGACGTAGTCCAACGACCGAACCTGTAAGAAAACACACAAAAAATGATTAGTAACACGTGTGTTAGGCTTAGATACAGGGCCCATGTGTGATACTGTCTGTGGGACCCTGTATCTAAGCCTAAAACAAGGTAGGCTTAGATACAGGGTCCAGCAGACAGTAATCTTATACAGTATAAGATTACTGTGTGCTGGGGCCCTGTATCTAAACCTACAGTGTGGTAGGCTTATATACAGGGCCCATCAGACAGGATAACACATGGGCCATGTATCTAAGTCTACCATGTGATTGGCTTAGATACAGGGCCCAGTAGACAGGATAACACATGGGCCATGTATCTAAGCCTACCATGTGATTGGCTTATATACAGGGCCCATCAGACAGGATCACACATGGGCCATGTATCTAAGCCTACCATGTGATTGGCTTAGATACAGGGCCCAGCAGACAGGATCACGCATGGGCCATGTATCTAAGCCTACCATGTGATTGGCTTAGATACAGGGCCCAGCAGACAGCATCACACAATCTGTGATCCTGTCTCATGGGCCCCCTAAGCCTGCTACATCGTAGGCTTAGGGGTTGTACAGTCCCTAAACATTGATGGCCTATCCTCAGGATAGGCCATCAATAGCTGATGTGTCTCCCGGGACCCGCAAATCAGCTGTTTTGAAGGGGCCGCATCACTCGTACGAGAGCTGCGGCCCCTTCATTTCACTACTCGCTCACACTGTGAATCGCCGACACGGATTCACAGTGTGACCGGAATGAAGTGACAGGAATGAAGGGGAGCAGCTCTCGTACGAGTGCTGCGGCCCCTTCAAAACAGCTGATTGGCGGGTCCCGGGAGTCGGACCCCGCCAGTCAGGGCTAACCTTACCTTCCTCTTCGGCCGCGGTGGGAGTTCTGTCGTCTCGATGCTGTGCGCGGCGCATAGCGCTGTGACGTCATGCGCTGCGCACAGCACTTGACGTCAGGACCTCCGCTGCCATCCGGAACCAGGAAGGTAAGTAAAGTATGTTACTATAGTAACAGGGGCCCGCGTTACTATAGTAACTTTTTATTTATGTGGTGCGGGGGGCCGTGGGCCCCCTGGCTTTGGGGCCCGGTCGCAATTGCGACCGCTGCGACCCCTATAGCTACGCCAGTGATGCTGACAGTTTTAAATGGACAGTTTTTTGTGATAATGCCTATTAGAACATACCTTTGAAGCCTGTCAGTTTTTTATGCACAAGCAATATTGCATTGGAATACATGGTTATTCCAATGCCTTACAGCTAAAAAGTAAAAATCAAAAGTCCACTAGTGGGACAAAAAAGTAAAATAAAAAGTTTTATAAAAATAACAAAAACTAATTTTTTTAAAGGAGCATATTTTAGTAAATAAAAGTAATAAAATGTAAAAACATTATACCTGTATAACCATAACAACCAATACAAAACATTTAGGCCCCATGGACACAACCGTGCATTTGGGCCCACATACACAATTGCGGGGCAGCAATTGTGAATAGTATAGAGTACATTATATTCTATGGGCCAATGCACACGATGGTAGTTTCCATGGTCCGGGCTCATTAAACTCAATGCACTCTTGCAGATAGCCCGCGGATGACACTTCTCGTGCCCATGATTACGGACCATGCACACAGCTATGGTCGTGTGCATGAGGCCTCAATGCTATTCTTTTTTTTATTTAATATTACTGTGAACACGGTAAAAACAAATGGCAGAATTGTTTTTCTTCATCTCACTTTAAAAAATTGTATATGAATTAAAAGTTGTTATATGCATCCCAAAATGGTGCCATAATAAAAATCCAACTCAAAATAAAGACCTCATACAGCTGTATGTCATCGAAAAAATGTAAAAGTTATAGCTGTGAAATGCAGTAAGGCAAAAAAATTGCAAGAGGTAAATAGAAAATACTACTAGTGTTCAAAAATACATGTACAGTATATTTGTGATAAAGCAAATAGTTGTAGTGTGTTTTTTAATTCTAGGAGCGAAAATCTAGGCTGTGTTGTGTTAAAATGAACCTGTTATCATACCATCTCATAAAAGCTGGACAGCAAATTTCTGGTTTAACATTCAAACTATGTTTGCACAGATTTTTCTCACACTTTGTCACATTCCCTCAGGCTGCTATAAACCTTCAAGTGTTCTCTGAAAATGATGATTTCACAACTATGTCATAATAGCTGATAAACTTTGTCATTCCTTCCTGCCTCCACCTGACTCTCCCTTGCCATAATGTATGTGTATGTGTGTGTGTAGATATATACCAGGGGTCTCAAACTCGGCCGGGTAAATGGGCCGCACATAGAAAAATGTGAAGTTGACGGGCCACATTACTTTAAAATTTGATACAATAAAAAATTATTGTTAATAAATTAGTTATTTGAACTACTATATCAATACTACAATACTATAATAATACTACATTCCTATAACAATAATGCCTTACTATAATAATACTACATTACTATAATAATACCGCTAGATTTAAGCTTAACGGAAATTTGCGAGTTTCTAGTTTAAGTGTCGCTAAATGCAGTCTGGATGCTAAGTTGGCAGAGTTTGGCAGATACAAGAATATGAAGATTGGGCAGCCCTTTTTAGATAGCGCCACAGTGCCTTTTGCAGATAATGCCACAGTGTCCTCTGTAGGTACTGCCACATACCCACCCTAGATAATGCCACAGTGCCCTCTATAGATAATGTCACAGTGCCCTATGTAGATAATGCCACCCCACCTAGATAATGGCACAATGCCCTCTGTAGATAATGCCACAGTGCCCTCTGTAGATAATGCCACAGTACCCTCTTTAGATAATGCCACAGTGCCCTTTGTAGATAATGCCACAGTACCCTCTGTAGATAGTGACACACACCCCTGTAGATTGCTCCATTGGGGCTCCCTCTAGGAGTGGAGTCCCCAGCCAGAGAGTTGCCGATGCTTAGGCCAGGGAGTCCTCTGCTGGAGGAGCCCCTGATGTCCCTGTCCATAGACAGTGACATCAGGTGATTCTCCTGGACCAGAATGTGATGTCAAGGGCAACCCCAGAGCCAGAGTCCCAGAGCAGAGAACTAGTATAGACTCTGCTCCGGAACTCTTGGGTAGCCCCTGACATCACTGTCTATATATGGACAGTGATGTCAGGGGCAACCCCAGAGCCGGAGTCCCAGGCAGAGCACTTGTAGCGCTCTTCCTGGGACTCAAGCTCTGCTCCTGGCATCACTGTCCATATATGAACAGTGTTGTCAGGGGCTTCCGTAGAGCAGGAGTCCCGGAGCAGAACAATAGTATAGGCTCTGCTCCGGAACTCTGGGGAAGCCCTAGACATCACTGTCCATATATGGACAGTGATGTCAGTGGCAACCCCAGAGCCGGAGTGCCGAGCAAAGCGCTAGTAGCGCTCTTACTGGGACTCCAGCTCTGCCCCTGGCATCACTGTTCATGTATGGACAGTGATGTCAGGGGCTTCCTCTGAGCAGGAGTCCCGGAGCAGAGCAATAGTATAGGCTCTGCTCCGGAACTCTGGGGAAGCCTCTGACATAACTGTCCATATATGGACAGTGATGTCATGGGCAACTCCACAGCTGGAGTCTCGGTCAGAGCGCTACTAGAACTCTGACTGGGACTCCAGCTCTGCTCCTGACATCACTCTCAATATATGGCAGTGATGTCAGGGGCTTTCAGAGCTGGAGTCCCGAAGTATAGCCGCTTCTAGCACTCTGACCGGGACTCCAGCTCTGCTCCTGACATCACTGTCCATATATAGACAGTGATGTCAGGGGCTTCCTCAGAGCAGGAGACCCAGAGCAGAGCGCTAGTATAGCGATATGTGTCCATGTCCTCAGGATCAGGATGCTGACAGCACAGGGTAAAAGAGGCCTCAGCATAAAGGGGGTCATTAAGTCTGTGTGCAGCGCAATGTGTATGGGGCACAAAGGAGGGCACCATCACTATGTGGGGGCACAAAGGGGGTCACTGTTACTGTATGAGGCACAAAGATGGCACTATTACTAAATGGGGCACTATTACTGTGTAGCGGGCATAAAAGAGGCATAGTAACTGTGCGGGGGCACAAAAGAGTGCATTATTATTGTTTGGAGGCACTGTTACTGTGTGGGGCTCTAAAAAGAGCACTATTACAGCGTGGAGCGTTAATGAGGTACTATTACAGTGTGGGGCCTAAAAGGGGGCACTATTATTATGTAGGGGGCACAAAGAAGGCTCAATTACTGTGTGGGTGAACAAAGGGGGGAACTGTAACTATACGGTGCAGAAACGGGGCTCTATTACTGTGTGATGCACTAAAAGAAGTACTATTACAGTGTGGGGCCTAAAGGGTACACTATTACTGTGTGGTGCCTAAAGTGGGCACTATTATAGTGTGGGGCATAAAAGGGGGAACTATTTACTATGCAGAGAACAAAGTGGGGGTACTTTTACTGTCTAGGGCATTGCTACTGTCTTTGCCACAATGTGGGGCATTTTTACTGTCTGGGGCAGTATCTGTTTGGCACTATTATTTTGGGGGTTATTTTCTGGCACTATTGTTTTGGAGTCACTTTCTGTGTGCCACTATAATTTTTGGGGTAAAGATAGTTATGCTACCAATATTTCTGCTACTGGAGTTTGAGTTTGTTCAAATATTTCTGAAGTGAAAAATTTGGAGCACTCTGCAACACAGCAGCCACAGTATTGGAGAAAATGGGGCAGCAGCCACATTATAAGAAGTTTGTGTAGTGAGATGGAAAAAGGTGGGGAGCATGCTGTATTTCCAGGGTATAAATATCAGGTTACACACATTACACCGTTTGTAATCAATCAATATGGGTAAAACCAAAAAGCTGTCAACTTAGGTAAGACAGAAGGTTGTGGAACTGACTCTAAAGACAGTTTTCTGGATTGAGTTCTGTTCGCTAGGACATAACATTTATATGGACACTAACTTTTCAAACAGCTTATGCTAATCTTAGAGGATATGCACTCCTCAACATTGAAATTGTAACACCAATAAGGAAAAGTTTTGGAATTGTATAAATCAAAGGATCGATAGACATGTTAAATGATATGCAAATGATTAAAAAAATGGAAACAAAATATTCCAAACATCTTGATTTACTCAGTATCGAGTATGAGCGCCACGCGCAGAAGTGCACGCACTTACACACCTTGACATGCTATCAATGAGGTTATTAATGGTTGTCTGAGGAATGTTATGCCACGCTGAATGCACTTGGGCACGCAAGTCATCAAAATTGGCTGCTGGCAGCTCCCTTTACAATTGCCAAACAATGACGTCCCAGATGTGCTTGATGGGAGAGAAGTCCCAAGACGATGAAGGCCATGGTTTCACATTTAGGCCACGCAGGCTGCTCACAGTAGCATGAGCAACATGCAGTTGTCCTGTTGAGAAACGGCTTTTGGGACACTTTGGATGAATGGCCGTACCAATGGTTCCACAAGCAAATCAATGTAATGCCGAGCTGTTAGTGTACCTCAAATGAAGACTAGAGGGATCCGGCTACCATACATTATGCCACCCCAACACCATAATCCTGAAAGTACGACCGGCGTGACGTTCCCTTGTGAAGGCCTTTTCATGTCGTTGCCCACGTGGCCTCCAGAACAATCTCTGGCTATCTTTGCATCCGAGACAAAAGTGGGACTCATCGCTGAAGAGGATAGACATTCATTCCAGCCTCCATTTCCGTCTTGCTGTGCACCATGATAGCCTTTGAGAGCGGTGGTGTATCGTCAATTTGAACACCTGTAGCTAAATGCCTGGCTCGTAGCCCAATGTCATGCAAATGACCTTGTGATGGTTTGTGTCGACACTGGTTGACGCTCTAGGCTTGGGATGTGACGTCCAATTTCACTTGCAGTACAGAATGGATCACTATGCGGCATTCTTCTAATAAAATGAACTGTCCGTGCAGAGGTTCGCCTCCGGGCACCTCTTGTTGTCTATGTCGATGGAAAGAGAGAGAGAAAAAGAGAGAGAAGAATAAATAGAGAGAGACACAGAGAGAGAGAGAGAGAGAGAGAGAGAGAGAGAGAGAGACTCTTGCCCATAGAAGTCTTTGGAGAGGGGAGCAGGGAGCAGGAGGAGGGAGCAGGAGCAGAGAGAGAGAGAAGATACAGGCTGCTGGTAAGAGTTATATGTCACCCCAGTGCTCCTTACTACTGTATGATGTCCTCCATGATGCTGCAGCTTCTATGAGTGTGCTACAGAGAGATCGTGGACCAAGATGTTCTCTGCTCTGTGTGTGCAGTGTGTGGCAGACATGATAGCAGTAAGCCTCGACCCACTAGCTCAGACACAACAAAGTATTAGAGATAGAGCCTGCAGAAGGTAAAACTGCTAAAAAAAAATGTAGAATACAAGTTATATAATGGTCAGAAATAGTGTTATTCCATGTATACACACAACAGCTTATTCTAAAAAGTCACCTGTAAGGTTAAGAGCGTTTTAAGTAATTCCCGTGACAGTTAAAGGAGGTTTCCACGACCAGACAACTGATGGCCTATCCACAGGATAGGGCATCGTATATGATCGGTGGGGTTTCGACACCCGAACCCCGCACGATCAGCCGCTCCGGCTGCCTCCGTGCACCAGATGTTTTGAACGGCATGCAGTAGTTGGAGCCAGAAGCAGATGTGAACAGAGCCTTACACAGAATGTTAAGCTGTGCTACGCTGTTTCCATAACTCCCATAGAAGAGCACCGCAGTTCTCTAAATAGGTGTGGGTTGCAGAGCTAGGACCGGAATCTAGCAGACATTTATTCTATGTCTATGATGGGCATACCCCTTTAAGGTTTACATGTAACCACATTTTAATAAATTCTCAAATAAAAGTGCTTTAACAACTAAAGCAACTTGGCTTTAAAAATGATAATTGCATTAATGAATTTAATGTTAGCTTTTAAATTAGGTCAGTCAGACTGAAATCTTGGAAGAGAGCTAAAGCTTTGATGAAGATGATCACTAGGGGCTGCTATAATAGAAAATCAATTGAATTCAATTATAACTGTGAGCGCAGATGACTGGCAAAAGAACAAATGCTTAGTAAACATTAAAATGAAGTATCAAGCTGTATGAAAGATGCAAATCAGTCTTAGGCTATTTTCTCATTTTGTTTCTGGTATATGACGAACACAGCTATTGTCTTAAATTAACCTGACATATGTTAAAACAGTGTCCAGGGTTCTCTTTACAACTCATACAATCTCATTAAATATTCTGTCCTACAAAATAAAGTTTGTTTATGTGTTAATATACAAATCCAGGCAGATTAGAAATAGTTTTCCGTAACTAAACTGTTATGCTTCTCAACGGAAAAGAGAAACCTCTAAGTCATAATCGGTTTGGCTCTGGCTAGACTGGACTGCAAAGTCTAAGTAATCTTGCCATTCTTCTTCCTAAACCCAAATCTGATGGGATCTAAGGGTTGTGTGGACCCACTAGGCCACTCCGCGGTAGCGGAGAGGCAGCCGGCCAAGTCATAGCCTATGCAATGTCTATACAAAGTTCGTAGCACAAGGGTACCTGAGATAGTCCAGACAGTAGCAGAGGCTTTGGCACAGATGGGATCAGATGGTGAATGATACCAGGAGTGGCAGGTGACATCAGATGTGGTGTATAATAGAAGGTGTGGCAGGTGACACCAGACGTGGAGTATAACAGCAGGCGTTGCAGACGACACAACATGACTCCAACACTAAAAAGGCTCAGGAACAAACACTTCACGGGATACAGGATACAGGTTGCAGGCCATGGGAACACTGGGAGCAGGATACAACTAAGGGACCATTTGCAATATGAACATGGGTAGACAACAACAACACTCAAGCAAGGAGCGGAAGGGCGGAGCCCTTTTTATAGTCCAAGATGATCGGGGAAAGATTAGGGAACTTTAACAGGTGGGTGCGCTGGCCCTTTAACGCCGTGACCGAGCACGTGCACCCTAACATCGAGAGCAAGGCTGGACGGCCGCGAGTGCCAGTGTCTCCTAGGAGGGAGACGTTGGCAGAAAGCCAACGGTCTGTGGTCGCTGCCGTCGCAAGGTAAGGAACGGTGGCGGCCCGCGACCACGGCCCTGACACTCCCACAAGGAATTATGCACTTTTTTGAACAACCTACAAAAACAGCGTAAAGTGGGGGTCCCTAAAATACAAGTAGACAGCCTAAACGCGAACCATAAGGGAACATAGCGTCAATGGAGGAATGCCTGCAGGCAGACGAAACCCTATTTCCTGACCACCCAAATTGTAATAGAAAATATATTTAAATTTTTATTAAGCTACGTATAGCAAAGAACAAACCATACACATAAGTTTAAAATGATCACTGTCAAGAGCCGAAGTCAGAGTGAACAGCTGGAAGGAACACAGCAGAGTGTCTAAATGACCAAAAGTAAATGCCGACTATCATCGGCAATACTGTTATGAAGCAACAAGTAGTACTATAGCTGAATGGAGACAGTAAATTCGGCTGAGACAGGAATTAAAACTGATAGAGCCCCCCCGACATGTTTCGCTAACTAGTAGCGTCCTCAGGGGTACACGGGGCTAAGGGAACATAGCACCCAAAAAGGAATAATATGCAAAAATATGTGCAAAAAATAGAAAATCTTTATTAAATTCAATATGAAATGACATAATACAGAGTAAAAGGATGGACCATACAAGGAGATAGAGACAGTAATGTCAAATGTTAAAAGACCAGGTGGCCTACAGAGACAAACAACCGTCAGTAGCCAAGAACCAGTCAGATAACCCACAAAAATGGAAACATGTAAAGTGAGCGATGAAATAATAGCATGCCCACATATGGAGACGTGTGAAAAATAATGCTGACTACAAATGTAGTGAATGGCATAGAAGAATATACTGAAATCTGGATGTAAATGACAAGCCAGAAGTACAGGCTAAAAAGCCATGATGATAACTGAAAAAATACAGAATAGAAGTTGACACGTACACTGAGACATGGTGGGGAGTGGGTCCGGCAACAACAAGTACTGGCAGAAAGACAAGCGCCTTGACGTGCGTTTCGCCCTACAGACCGGCTTCATCAGGACGCTGAATGTAATAAATATCTAGGGGTTTTTATAGGGATGTTGATAATGACTCTCACCTGTAATTAGCGCAAGTCGGCGCTTGGCACGCATGTTGAGGGACGCCCACTTCACATGAAGCGCCGCACGCCAGGAAAATGACAAGGTGCAGCATGATGATCTCAAACATGAGTCACCATGACAACGCCGACGCCAAGCGGCCCTCCCGGATGCGGGCCCCACAGCGCATGCGCGGCCGGCCAAGTGTCTGTGCACAGATCACTGCTCAGACGTCAGGAATAAAAAACAAAAAGTATATATGGAATAATATACCAGGAAACTAATAAGTGGGACTGATAAAAAATAAAATAAGGGGAAAGTAAGCAGAATGTACGTACAAAAAATAATAAAAACCCTAATTAACCCCTTCCCGCACCTTGACGTAACTGCATCGTCGCTGATTTCGGCAGTTAACCCCTTAGATGCAGCGGTCGATTGCGATCGCCGCATTTAAGGAATTTAGCGCAGATCGCCAGCCCCCACATGAAATGTGGCTGGCGATGGTACCCATGGCAACCGGACGACAGACAATGGCCTCCGGGCCGCCATATACAGAGGCTGGTCCTCATAGGCTTCCTGTCAGAGTGACTGTCACGTCACAATGACAGTTAGACTACATTACACTACGTAGGTAGTGTAATGTATTCTAGCAGCGATCAGAGCGCTCATAGTCCCCTAGTGGGACAAGTAAAAAAAGTTAAAAAAAGTTAATAACATTTTTTATGAAAGTTTCAAAATAAAAGTTTTAAGTTACATAAACAAAAAATGCTTTAACACGTTAAAAAAGAACACATATTTGGTATCACCGCATTTGTTAGGCCCCAACTATAAAACTATAATGTTATTTTTTCCGCACGGTGAACACCGCAAAAAAAATAAGTAAAAAACAATGTCAGAATCAATATTTTTTGGTCACCACCCCTCCCAAAATATACAATAAAAAGTGATCAAAAAGTCGCATGTACCCTAAAATAGTACCAATAAAAACGACAACCCGTCCAGCAAAAAACAAGCTTACACAGATTTTTTGACTGAAAAAGAAAAAATGTTATGGCTCTGAGAATATGGTGACACAAAAAAATTATTATTTCATAAATAAGTGATTTTATTGCGCAAACACTGCAAAACAAACTATATACATATGGTATCGCCGTAATCGTACCGACCCGCAAAATAAAGTAAAATTGTCATTTATAGCACACAGTGAACGCTGCAAAAAAGAAGAATCAAAAAGATTTGCACAATTGATGGTTTTTGGTCACCTTGCTTGCCAAAAAATTGAATATAAAGTGATCAAAAAATCGCATGTACCCCAAAATGGTACCAATGAGAACTACAGATTGCGCCTAACATAAAAAATAAAGACGTTCTGGCTCTCAGAATATGGCGATGCAAAATGTGCAGAGTGTTCCAAAAGCGGATAAGATTGGGTGCCATTTATCAGTGCGACAACGGCCACATATCTGCGTATTATTATTTATTTACCCCATTATTATAGCCTCTTATTATGCCCTGATGTTCTCTGCACAGATTACATATGCCCCCACATCATAAACTGAAATACAAGTAAAACCCCAAACAGAAAAACTAGCAAGCTAAATCTGCGCTCCAAAAAGCCATAATGCCGCTCCCACTATTATGAGCCCTGCAGCGTGCCCAAACAGCAGTTTACGTCCACAGATCTGGCATCGCCATACCGGGGAGAACCTGATTGATATGTTATGAGGTATTTGTCTTCAGTAGCACAAACTGGGCACAACATATTGTGCACTAAATTGGCATATCGGTGGAAAATTGTAATTTTCATTCCGCACCACCAGTTGCGCATTAACCCCTTTGTGCACCACAACTTAATAGCATGTATGGAGCAGCTCACGCGCTGAGCCCGTGCCATATGTTGCGGGTGTCAGCTGTGTATTACAGCTGACACCCGGGACTAATGGACAGGAACAGGGATCACGCTGTTACAGGAGCCTGTAAAAATGACATTATACTGCAATACATTAGTATTGAAGTGGGTTGTACCAGCGATCTAATGATCGCTGGTCCAAGTCCTCTAGGGGGACTAATAAAATGTGTCAAAAAAAAAAGAAGTAAATAAAGTTATTAGTGAAAAGAAAACCCTTTTCACATTTTTTCGCTACAGCAATGTAAAAAATACACAAACTTGGTATCGCTGTGTCCGTAAAAGTCCGAACTATTACAATACACTGTTATTTAACTTGCACGGTGAACGCCGTAAATAATAAAGAATTTAAAACGCCCAAATCGCTGTTATTTGGTCACCTTAGGTCTAAAAAAAATGTTAAAAAAAAGCACTCCAAAAAATGGTACCAATAAAAACTACAGCTCGTACCGCAAAAAATAAGCCCTCACTCCGCTCACTCGAAAAATAATAAAAAAATAAAAAATGTAATGCCTCTCGGAATGTGGTGTAACAAAACAATTTCTTTTTTTAACTAATCCTTTTTAGACCTAATTCACACGAACATGTCCGTTTTTGGCGCGCATATGTTCAGTGTGGCATCTGTATATGGTGCGTGGCTGCGTGATTTTCGCGCAGCCGGCATCATTAAGACACTCTGTGTTTATGTTTACAAACATAAAAGCAGGAGGTGCTTTTCTGTTTTCATTAAACATTTTTACTACTATGGCGCGAATCACGCGCGTGCTTCCGTGTGCCTAGGGCAATTTGCACGCACCCATTGACTTCAATGGGTGCGTTCTGCGCAAAACACGGACAAGTATAGGACATGTCGTGAGTTTAACGCAGCGGACATACGCTGCGTGAAAATCACGACCTGTCAGAACGGCCCCATTGACTTACATAAGTCTGTGCGACGCGCGTGATTACCACGCGTGTAGCACGACGTAATACACGTTCGTGTGAATAAAGCCTTACTTTGTAAAAGTAGTAAAATATTTAAAAAAATATATCAATTTGGTATCACCCTAATTGTATTAAGTCGCAGAAAAAAATTGTCGATTTTACTGCACGGTGAAAGCAGTAAAAGCAAAACCCAAAAAACAATGGAGGAATCGCAGTTTTTTCCAGTTTCAGCCTGCAAAGAATTTTATTTCAGTTTCCCAGTACATTATATTGTACTTTAAATGGTGTCAATAGAAAATACAACTCCTCCCGCAAGAAATAAGCACCCACACGACTCTATTGACCGATAAATAAAAACGTTATGGCTCCTGGAAGGCGGTGAGTGAAAAACGAAAATAAAAAAGCAAAAAAGCAATTTGTCCAGAATGGGTTAATTAATTTCTAATAAAAAAACATTTATGACCACATGTGGGGTATTGCCGTACTTGGGAGAAATTACTTTACAAATGTTGGGGTGCTTTTTCCTCCTTTATTTTTTGTTCAAATTTAAAAATGCAACATTTTAGTGGAAATAATGTTGATATTTATTTTCACGGCCTAATTCTAATAAATTCTGCAAAAGACCTGTGGGGTCAAAATGCTCACTATACAACTAGATAGATTCCTTAAGTGGTGTAGTTTCCCAAATGGGCTCAGTTTTGGGTGTTTCCACTGTTTTGGTCCCTAAGGGGCTTTGCAAATGCGACATGGCACCCAAAAACAATTTTAGCTTCAAAAGCCAAATAGCGCTCCTTCCGTTCTGAGCCCTGCCGTGGGTCCAAACAGCAGTTTATTATCACATATGGGGTATTTCCGTAATCTGAAGAAATTGCTTTACAAATGCTGGGGTGGTTTTTTTCCTTTATTCCTCGTAAAAATTAAAAATGTCTACATTTTTTCTGAAAAAATGTAGATTTTCATCATCACAGACTAATTCAAATACATTTAGCAAAACAACTGTGGGATCAAAATGCTAACTGTATGCCTAGATAAATTCCATGAGGGGTGTAGTTTCCAAAATGGGGTCACTTTTAGGGGGTTTCCACGGTTTTGGTCCCTCCAGTTCATTGCAAACATGGCACTGAAAACTAATCAAGCAAAATCAGCGCTCCAAAATCCAAATGCCGCTGCTTCTCTTCTGAGCCCTGCTGTGGGTCCAAACAGCAGTTTATTACCACATATGGGGTATTGCCGTAATCAGGAGAAATTGCTTTACAAATGCTTAGGTGTTATTTCTCTTTTATTCCTTGTGAAAATTTCTTCGATTATATGCACTTTATTATATAGTATTTTATTTTCATATTCTTAATATATAAAATAGTTTATGTATTGTATTTGTCACTGGTCACATTATTATTATTATTATTATTATTATTATTATTATTATTATTTTTGTATAATTATATATGTTTGTATATTGTACATATCCTTTCAGTCTAATTTTGATCATTAATATCATATACTATGACATAGACATGTTGGCACTTAATTATTTATATTTGTATATAATATATTTTCTATATGTGGCACAACATATCAGTATTTTTTGCACATATTATCACTAATAAATGTATTTTTTAGCATTCTTTTCTTCACTTTTTGGTTTTTGGTGTCATTTTTCCACTTTTTCTTTGTTTAGGCCTTTTATGCATATGTCATTTTCTTTCACTTTATTTTTTTGTATTTATTCATTCTACTTTTTATATATCTCTTCGCGTACTTATATCACTCCTTTATTCACATGCACTTTTTTACATAGTGTTATTTGTATTCACTATAGTCTCATTCATATTAATTAGAGTTTTTATTATTTTTTGTACTTACATTCTGCTTACTTTCCCCTTATTTGATTTTTTATCCGTCCCACTTGTTTAGTTTCCTGGTATATTATTCCATATATACTTTTTGTTTTTTATTCCTGACGTCTCAGCAGTGATCTGTGCACAGACGCTTGGCACATGCGCTGTGGGGCCCGCAACCGGGAGTGCCGCTTGGCATCGGCATTGTCATGGTGATTCATGTTTGAGATCATCATGCTGCGCCTTGTCATCTTCCTGGCCTGCAGTGCTTCCTGTGATGTGGGTGTCCCTCAACATGGGTTTCAAGCGCCGATTTGCACTAATTACAGGTGGTAGTCACTATCAACATCTCTATAAAAAACCCTAGATTTTTATTACATTCAGCCTCCTGACAAAGCCGGTCTGTAGGGCGAAACGTGCGTCGAGGCGCTTGTCTTTCTGCCAGCACTTGTTGTTGCCGAACTGACTCCCCACCATGTCTCAGGGTATGTATCAATTTCTATTCTGCTGTATTTTTCAGTTATCATCGTGGCTTTTTAGCCTGTACTTCTGGCTTGTCATTTACATCTGGATTTCAGTATATTCTTCTATGCCATTCACTACATTTGTAGTCAGCATTATTTTTCACACATGTCTCCATATGTGGGCATGCTATTATTTCATCCATCACTTTTCATGTTTCCATTTTTGTGGGTTATCTGAGTGGTTCTTGGCTACTGATGGTTGGTTGTCCCTGTAGGCCACCTGGTCGTTTGACATATGACCTTACTGTCTCTATCTCCTTGTATGGTCCATCCTTTTACTCTGTATGATGTCATTGCATATTGAATTTAATAAAGATTTTCTATATTTTGCATATATTTTTTGCATATTATTCCTTTTTGGGTGCTATGTTCCCTTATGGTTCACTTTTAGGTTGTCTCATTATGTACCTTTCTGTCAGCCGGGAAACTCGGAAACTTGGAATCTTTTCATCAGTTAAAGGTAGTGCCCAAGGTGATCTCCCCTTTCTCACCTAGACCTTGGAGTTTTACGGCTGCGAAGATGAATAGGACAATTAACATGGAGGTGACATTATGGCTACAATAGAGGCATAGGCTCAGAGTCAAATGGAGTCTCCGTTCCTCTGCTGACAAAGCTGTACGATCCACTTACATGAGCTCGACTGGAGCAGTGACTGGAGGGTTATTGAAGGTAGGAGTTAGATGTGGGAACCGTCAAGTACGTTCCTGTTCTTGAGATTTCTATATCAAGCGTGAAGGACCAACCCAAAGCCTCTTATACAGGCCACTTTTACTTGGTCTGAGTAATACTGCTGAGGACAAAGTTTGAAATGTATGGTGCACTGGTTGATGAAACCATGACAATCTTCTGGGTCCCCATTAAACAGGTATATTCAATGACGGTACTGAGATGGCAGACACAGGAGAAGTAGTTACCACGGCTGTATGCTGTAACGCAAATTCTACTGATATTGCAGGAGGTGCGGATGGTTAAGCATCCAAGTGAGTCGTTATTCCCTGAAATACACGGACAATCTCTTGTCGGCAATTTTGTTGCTGTGTGACTTGGTTGACAAGCTCATAAACTTCTACAGCAGCGCTATGGGGATTCATGGCATGCATATATTGCATTTATTTCTCACCAGAGAAGTTAATCCTCTAAACCTCAATATTTTCGACACTGGCTAGACTGGGTTGGGACGTCTATGGAATCTCAACGTTTTTCACCCTTAACCCCTGGAAGGAGGTATGGGTTTTCCTGTTCGGTTTCCTAGGTCGCGGTCTCAAAAATTTACACTGTTTGGTGGTAGGTGCACTGTAGAGGAGCAGACAGGAGTGTAATCCAGGAACAAGGCCATGGTCAGAGTCAGGATGATAGTAAATATGAATAGGAACAATAGGCAAAAAAAGGATGTATTATGATATGCAGGCAAGAAATCAATGAAATCCTCTCCTTTAAATAGACATCCAGGGTCACGGCCGTGGGGTATGTGGACACACTAGGCCGTTCCGCCATAGCAGAGTAGCAACTGGCCAAACAATAGTCAATGATAGTCTTTAGGACAGGAGTACCTGGATTGAAGACTTGGCAGACACTTGGCATGGCAGACACTTGACGTGGCAGACACTTGGCACAGATGACACTTGGCACAGATGATGAACTCGACTCCGACACTAGACTTCGCACTGGCACAAACACAATTATGGGATACGGGATACAGACTAAGGAACACAGGATACAGAATACAACTAAGGGACCATTTGCAATAACAAACATGGGTAGACACAACAACGCTCAGGCAAGGAGGAAGAGGGCAGAGTCCTTTTTATAGTCCAGCATGCGTTGGCATTGGATAGGGGCATTTTACTGGTGCGCGCGCTGGCCCTTTATGGGGGAAGCAGTGGAGAACTGCAGCCACGTGTGCTTGCATCTCCATGGAGGGAGACTACGGCAAGCTCCAAGTGTCCTGCGGCTGCCGGTGAGTATGACGTGCCAGCGGTCAGCGGCCACAGGCACAGCACCTGGCCTGATGTTATCAGTGGTTGCCGCTTGCCATGACAAGTCGATGCAGCTGGCAGATAGATGGAGGAAGCCTCTGCATTGCTGGAGCAGTAGCAGCAGAGAAGGAGATGCCTGGTTGCCTAGCTACGGGACACGGGCGTTGGCTGGAGCCGCAGCCGTTCGTTGGCGACTGCGCTGAACCTGGGAGAGATTGGTAACACAAACTCTGATGCACCTCTATAAATGATGCCATTGTGCTATGTATTCCTATGGCCAGGCAGAAACCAAGGAAACTTTTTTTCATTTTGCCCTGTGCCTCATCATGCCTTGATAACGGAGCCACTTCTACTGCGCAGGTCCTCAGAAAAGCAGAAGAAAAAATTATCTAATTTTTTCATGCAGCTTATGTTTTTATTGGTAAAAAGAAAATGTTTGTGTTTAAATACTAGTCTCTACTCCAGTTTATGACTTTCATCATAATTATAATTACCGATACCTACCTTGTATACATTAGGTAAAAAAACATTAATTCTCATATTACTTTGCTGCACTTGTTTCTGACAACCACAAGCCGCTGCTAAAATTCATCTTCTTGAAAAAGCTTCTGCAACTAATATGAAGGCAATCTGGCATATAGTTTGATGAGCCCCGGGCAACTGTCACTTTATCTTCTCCCTGCAGATCTTAATGACAAGCTAGGATTTGCAATGCACATGTAATTTACCATGTTTAGATTGAGAAAATTCTCCCATATCCATATTAATGTTGGCAGCTAATATTTCAAGACAGCATTTGTGCAGAAAGTTCTGTTTGACATTTATGTTAATATAATTGCACTGTAATTCTTTTTTGTTTTATTTTGCCAATGTTCACCAGGGGAGTGTAATAGGAGACAAGTCGATATGATGGGATCATGTTAAAGAATATGAACAAATAATCATAACATTAATAGGTAAATGTCACAGCCCCACAGAGGTTCACATCAGTGTCAGAGCCTTTGTCACGAATGTCAAAACACTGAATACCACAATAGAATCCCGATGAACCCCATTATAAACCCATGGGCCCCATCAGGCACCGGTCGTATCTGTTGTGCAACAGATTCGGCACTGCAACGTTGCTACTGTTATAAACGGAAGTCACGGCGCAGATGCTTAAGGAAAACCTGTCACGTCAAATATGCAGTTCCATCTGTGGGCAGCATTTTAGGGAGCAGAAAGTGCTGAACAGATTGATATATAGTTTTGTGGCAAAAAGAGCAGAATATCCTGAAATTTATTTTATTAAATTGCTGCTCACTGTAGACTAAAGAAAGAGTCCAGTGGACAGTCTCATTCAGCTATTTCTGTATGCACACTAATGCAGGGAAGGCTGTCAATAGCCACACTAACGGCGGACATCAGAGGTACTGCTGATCTCCGTCACTTAACCCCTAAGATGCTGCAGTCTATACTGGGAAATAATATCTAAGGTGCTTGACAGAGAGAGGGTGCTCTCTCTGTCTGCTCACCAGCACCCCACGCTGATGGGTTACTATAGCAACCGGGGGCCTAACAAAGGCTCGCAGATCTGCCATAAGCATTTGCCACCATTGCCTGCCAGTGTAACACTGACAGGCAATAATGCTTTGAAATACTATGTATTCCAAAGCATTATAGAAGCGATCAAATGATTGCTGCTTCAAGTTCCCTAGTGGGACAAAAAAACAAGTAGGAGGAATTAACTTAGAAGAAAAACAATAATTCCTAGGTCTCATGCCCTAGTAAGATACAGTCATATATACAGTGCACATTCCTTGATTAGTCAGTGGTATATACGGTGTATACCTATGTTGATGACCTAGGGGCATATATAGTTCCCATTGTGCGATATTATATACTGAGGCAGATTTACTAAAACTGTCTAAGTTTTAGACAGTGTAAACATAGGGAAGTCAGTCAGAAGTTGGGCCAAATTTATCATAGTGTTGCATAGTGATACAGCATAAGTTTGGCGCATCTTGCCAGACATGCTAGACACTTTTCTTTTACTTATACCACCTTATAGTTGGCTTAGTTGAGGCCAGTTTTTTGAGTCACAATTTTTGGGCACAACGTCGTATTTTAAGCCACACCCTTTATCTCTAAAAAAGTGTTTAAAACAGTTAATTAATCTGGCGCACAGCATGTAAACCAGAATTCGGACTCAATTTCAGCCAGAATTCTTGCGCATTTTGAATAGTAAATCGGCCCCATGAGCATGTGCCTTGTTGCATAGTGGTAAATAAAACTCCATGTCCCTGATGCTTAATAGTATTTGCATTATCTAATCCTTGGTGACCTACAGTAGTAGTATGTAATGTGTCCATTCAATCATCTATGCACTATAGAGTACCCGGTTTGTATATATGATTTATATATTAAGGTTCGTAATAGCCTTGAATGCAAAATACAATGGTTTAATTATTGTAATATAACTGGCCCACCTCAACCTGTACTTTGAACTACCAATTACGCAACTAACACATGCTTATAAGTCAACGAGAGTCATAGCAACTGAAGCCATATCCATTTCCCCTACTAAAAGCTCTAATGAACCCACCCATCCAATGAACAAAGAACCCACATTTTTGAAAGGTCTTCAGTAATAATAATATAGACAGTTATCATTGGTGTAGTGTGCCTCAGTGGTGTATACATTGTCTAAATACCACTGAGTGTCAGATGGAACAGACCTACAAAGGCGGGGGTGTTTCTGACTAAATTGTAATAATGTAATAATTTGTACAAATGTTTTTGTGTTCAAATGCACATTATGTAAAAATAAGTTTTAAGGTATAAATGAGTCTCTAAGTATAATTATGTTGGGACCCACATAGGGATTACCATTTTAAGAAAAAAGTGGTATTATCCATACTATGGACTTCTATTACAAACATATCATGCCGATGACCAATCTTGGGTTTAGAATTTATATGTCCTAACAACTACCAAATAAAAATTTGATTTTAAATGGAACCTGTCAGTCCGATCTGTAGGCAGCATATTATAGAGATGGGGATCTGAGCAGATTAATATGTCGTTTTGTGAGTACCGTTTCAGAATAACTTGTATTTTGATGATTTGAATCTCATATTGGGCTTAGGTGTCCAGTGGGTGGTCAGTGATTGACAGCTGTCACTCTATGTACCAGGGGCAGAGACAAACAGCAAAAGGCTCTTGTGTAAGAACTGTATATTGCTCCCTAATAGCTAATCATAGAGCACCCCCTTTACGTTACTCTTACAATCCACCAGTAATTGTGAGCTATAGACAGTAGTAAGCTGCTAGATGCTTAAAAGGTTGCAGTGGGCACTCTTACCTAGTGGTCCCGTGAGGCTGCACAGGTTTGGTATGCCCACCCCTGGTATGCACACTTCAACAGCCTTTCCTGTATATCACTGAGTAGCACTGTTTACTGGATTCCAAAGCAAAAAAAGAGCAGAGCTTTACATTTAGGTTGAGTTCACATGGGGCAGATACGCTGCGTAAAGTTACACTGCGTATCCGCCCCAGTGGCCACAGGGAATTCAGGGAGAAAAACCGCACCAAAATGTGGTGCAGTTTTTCGCCCGGAATGTCTGCTGTGGAAAACTGCAGCAGTTAGACGTTTCAGCCCAGGAGACCACTGCAGCCTAGGGTTGGCTGCAGTGGCGGTCACATGGGATGACACGTCATCCGAGGAGGACGGCCCTCTGACGTCATCCAGGCCAGCCTCCTGGGATGACGTTTAATCCCATGTAATCACCGCTACAACCTGTGATTGGCTGCAGCGGTCACATGGGATGAAACATCATCCCAGGAGACCGGCCTGGATGAAGAAGCACAGACTTCTGGATAAGTACGAAAAAAATATTTTTCTGAGTTGCGTTTTTTGCGGTGGAATCGTTGAGTTTCCGTCGCAAAAAACACAACTACTATTTGTTGCGGGTTTTAAGGCTCTATTGAATTCAATCGGGAAAACCTGCAACAAATAAGCAGCGTTAACGCAAATACAATTGACATGTTGCGGAACAAAATTCCACACAGCATGTCAATTTATGAGGTTTTTTTTTCTCTCATTATGTACGCAACGTGTGGATGAGATTTGTTCTATCTGATCCACTTTGTTGCAACTGTATTATGCTGCGGATTTTCTGGAACTAAATCCGTTGCGGAAAATCCGCAGTATTTACACAACGTGTGGACTGACCCCTATAAACTAGAAATTATACTGAATCATTTCTCCAAAAACTATATATTGATCTGCTCAACTCCTCCTGCTCTATAACACTGTACCCATAGATTGGTCAACATTTTCAAGGTGACAGGTTCGCTTTAAAGAGGCTCTGTCACCACATTATAAGTGCCCTATCTCCTACATAAGGAGATCGGGCTATAATGTAGATGACAACAGTGCTTTTTATTTTTTTTAAAACTATCTATTTTCACCACTTTATTAGCGATTCTAGATTTATGCTAATGAGTGTCTTAATGCCCAAGAGGGCGTGTTTTTACTTTCGACCAAGTGGGCATTGTACAGAGGAGTGTATGACGCTGACCAATCAGCGTCATGCACTCCTCTCCATTCATTTAGGCAGGGCATAGGGATCCTTTTAGATCGCTATGTGCTGTTTTATACTAACACCTTAACAATACTGAAGTGTTTAGACAGTGAATAGACATTCCACGGGATGTCTATTCACAATCTGTGCACTTCGTTACTCTGTCTGTGGTAGTTACAGCAGACACTCATTAGCATAAATCTAAAATCGCTAATAAAGTGGTGAAAATAAAAAGCACTGCTGTCACCTACATTACAGCGCCGATCTTCTTATGTAGGAGATAGGGCACTTATAATGTGGTGACAGAGCCTCTTTAAGTATTCAGTACTAAGGTATGTATGGAGTTTACTGCAGTGGGTAGGACATGTTTTGTGTAAATAGCAGACTAAATTAATCATAACACATATAGCAAGGAAATAAGTACTACCGGATTCCTATGTTTTTTGCAATAAAAGCCTTAATTGACTGGACTATGCACTATTACATGAATTATGTAACAATGTGGTTACCCCCTGTACCATTTCTTTCCAGTACAATATTGTACTCCCCTGAATAATGCTAGATGCTGGCAGGTCAATATCCCAATACATTATTTGTTCTGAACAACACAAACATTGTGCAGCTTTGAGCATTGTAATGGCTGATTCATACAAAGCAGGTAAAGAGTAATAATTTTCCCATTAAAGGGAGTCTGCCACCAGAAATTTGCAGTATACCCAGGTATAGTGTGATGTAATCGGCGCACGCGCAGTACAGCCAATTAGATCGGTGAAAGTTTAGGGATGTACTGCGCATGCGCCAATTAAGAAGCAGAGGCGCGGGCGCATTTAGCAGAATACAGGGTCCGGCGTGAACACAGCTTTGACACTGCCTGACCCCTGTCAATTAAAGAAGGAAGGAAGGGAGGGACGGCCTAGGGATAGAAGCCAGAGCGGTTTTGAGCAATGGTGACGCTCCCATTGCTCCAAAAAACGAATTTACATCTACTGAATAAAGTGATTTTCGCTGCTTAGGAGGCACTCAGCTGAAAAATAAAGAAAAAGCATTTGATGAATTTGAGCCTACACTATATTACTCTATTGCTGGTATGGAAAATTTCTGGTGATAGACTCCCTTTAAATTACCAGAAAATATATAAGAAAGTTCTTAAAGGCTATGTACACCTTTAAAATTGTTATTTTTTTTTAATTGTGCATCAGTTTGATTGGTGCAACCTCCTAAATACATTTTATTAAAACGTATTTTTACTATTTAACATACAGCTGCTTTGTATTCTGTATACAGAGCATCTGTATCATTCACTAAGACCTGAATGTATCAGGTCAGCGGGACTGACGGGTTTAGTGAAAGCGGGTCCTTTGTGTCTATGAACTTATATGCGATCGATCGCAGGACCCGCTGTCACTGAACCCGTCAGTCCAGCGGACCTGACGGATTCGGGATTCAGCGCAAGATGCAGCTGCTCTGTATACAGTATACAAAGCATCTGTACCTCACAAAGTAAAAATTATTTTGAATACAATTTACTAAGGAAGCTGCAACAATCACATTGATGGACAATTTTATTGGAAAAAACAAAGCGATCTTAAAGTTGTACATAGACCTTAAGTTGTCAACTTTTAGAAATTTATTAAACACTGTATTCAAACACTGCATAGCTATGTCTGTGGGGAATGTATTATCAGAAAATGATATAGTATTTAAATAAGTTTTTTTTTATAATCATACATATATATATATATATATATACGTACGTACGTACGCACGCACGCACGCACGCACACACACACACACACACACACACACATCAGGCTTGATAAAGATCCTATTGTAGGATTGAAACGTTGCTGTTGTATCTGGAGTGAATAAACCACCACTTTTTTCATATTGGAGTGCTGCAAAGTTTATTTTTCTATATATATATATATATATATATATATATATATATACGCACACACACACACACACACACACACACACACACACACACACACACACACATATATGTGGTTTCTTTTTATTTGACCGTATTTTTACGTTTCCATGAAATATCCATTTTTCACACTGACTATTAAAGCAGGCATAGTAAGCTTACATTTCCTGTTTACTTTGCTGTGTAGACTGGGACAGATCAGAGGCCACAGGGTTTAATGATGGCTCTATTGTAATACCTAGAAAAGGCAGGATAGCAACACTATCCAAACAAACAGATAAGGCTCTGCATGCATCTTCAATGTACTGCACTTTCTGGCGGTTGTAATAGTCTATGACATTTCTCTGAGAATTAAATCCCATCATAAAGCTGTCATAAAGCATACACACCCTGCTGCACTGTAAATACAGAAAATACATGGAAGAAGTCTGTGTCTCTCCAATATGGCTGACCCTAGGGAAGTTTTAAAAAAACCAACAAAAAAACCCTCATTATTTCTCTTCTACAGACTTCCATCAAATTAATGAAACTAAAATACATGAGACATTCCATTAAAGTCAGGAGAAGCTGGGTGACATAGTAATTATAATAAAGTCAAATTTTTGTTATTCAGCCTAAATAAATAACAGATAGTTGCTGTATAATAATTGCATACTCTTTAGCCTGAAAGACATCTATTTAGACAGGCCTATAACATTCCCTAATCTGACTCCTTTCCATGGCCCCCCTTTTTAGATTAGTCATCAGAATAAGATTCCCTCACACTCCTTCTCTTCATGTCCGTCATACACGGATACTGGCTGGTGACCGGCTCATGCAGCTTTATGTGTACCACCCCATGTGTATAAAAAATGGCTGGCTTATTGTACAGAACAAACACTGTTACACTTTGTGTCTCCCTTATTTCCTCATAGATTGTAAACTCTTGCGAGCAGGGTCCTCACTCCTCTGGTTTAAATTGTAAATAACTTTGTCACTATGTAATGTCTGGTATTGTTTGTTTCATGTTCCCTCTAAATTGTAAAGTACTGCGTAATATGTTGGCGCTATATAAATAAAGATTATTATTATTATTATTATTAATAAATAAATTTAATAATAGTGGTCCCAGCACCACTTAGAACCGGGGACCATTCAGAGTAGGAATCATTGACCACAACTCTCTGGATGCGGTCTTTGAGCCAATTCTCAATCCAATTACAAACGATACTTTCTAAACCTATAGTCCTTAATTTACCCATTAGACGTCTATGAGGAACAGTGTCAAATGCCTTTGCAAAGTCCAAAAACACTATATCCACAGCAGCCCCTCTGTCTAGGCTTCTGCTCACCTCTTCATAAAAACAAATCAGGTTGGTTTGACAGCTTCTGTCCTTAGTAAAACCGTGCTGGCTGTCACTTGTAATACTATTTTTTGTCACATAATCCTGTATATAGTCCCTCAATAGCTCCTCAAACATTTTCCCCATGATGGATGTTAAAGAGGCTCTGTCACCAGATTATCAAATCCCTATCTCCTATTGAATGTGATCGGCGCTGCAATGTAGATAACAGCAAAGTTTTTATTTTTTTTAAAAAACGATCATTTTTGCCCAAGCTATGAGCAATTTTATATTTATGCAAATTAGCTTTTCAATGGACAACTGGGCGTGTTTTCTCATTTTACCAACTGGGCATGTATTGTGTTTTTACCAACTGGGCGTGTTTTGTGTTTTTACCAACTGGGCGTTGTGAATAGAAGTGTATGACGCTGACAAATCAGCGTCATGCACTTCTCATCGCTCCCACCCAGCTTCTGTCACTGCAGACACACAGCGTGACGTCACCCACAGGTCCTTCAACCTTGGCGTCGGACAGAGAAGGTACATGGGCTCCAGCCATCCGAGAAGGTAATATGCTCGTCTCTAGGGAATTTACTATGCTTACCTGCACATGGAGATGCTGCAGCTGATTCAACTATACCCTCTGATGCCTGGAGCTGATGTGTCTTCTTTCTTCCGACGCCAAGGTTGAAGGACCTGTGGGTGACCTCATCGTTCCCACCCAGCTTCTTTCACTGCAGACACACAGTGAGTAACCCAGATTTTGAGTTCTTCTGTGTAGAGGATTTCAGATCCTTCCAGAAGGGTAACTATGGCACCGGGTATGCTGTCACCACTCCCCTCCAGCAAATCTGAACAGGAGGCCGAGGTGACGTCACTCACAGATGAGTCTTTATAAATTTAGATAGGAAGGAGGTGAAAATTGCCTGTACATTGTTAGTTTTATGCCAGATTTTAGTAAAATAATTTTTGTTTGTTTGTGGTATTAATCAGGCATCTATAGGACCTGATGGGGTGGGATTTACAAGTGTTCTGGATTATCAGATGGGTGTGGAAAAATAAGAGTCCACCTTTGAACAATAGTTCAATCGTATCATATACAGTATGTACAAGACAGGATACATGGTAGTCACGATGCATGAGGTAAATCATCCGGAAACCACTCACACCTTCTTGTTCATCTCAAGAAGCGGAGCTGGAGTTACTCCTTGAGGCTTGTAACCCTTTCAAAAGGTAAGGCGGCCAACATTCACACTGAGTCTAGGTACTCTTTTGACATCGCCCACGATTATGGGCCCATTGGTAGTAGGAACATTGTTGGATCATCGGGTAAGCCAATTGAGAGCATAAGAGATGATAGACCTGGCAAGGAGAGTATGTGCAGCCAGGTATCAGAAAATTGTCTTGTCCCTGGATTCAATAATGCCAAGAGTAGGTTTGTAGTAGCCTGCATGATATGCAGGTAAAGCAGAAAAAGGTACCTATGAAAAATGCACCCTGGCCAGATTACCTGTCCCAGCAACTGCAGAACATACAACTACCCGAGATAAGTGTGTATGAAAATGTGCTCATATGTGAAGACCTGATTTCACAGTGGCCTGAAGCCTAGCCAGTATTTTCTCCACTGCAGAAGTTGTGTGTAGTGATAGGGGAATCGTTTTTACCCCAAGTTTTGAACTGGTGTTTGTGCAATGAATAAGATATTAGCAGTTCTCTAGATGCTATCTCAAAGTTAGTTTGTTTGATAACAGTATTCAAGAAGTGTTGTGGGAATATTAAATACTGAGGTTACGTTTTAAGTTCTGGATCAGCATGCCTTAGGATTGGACTATTGGAGGCATGTGTCAGTGTTATAATTTGTAAATGATAACTTCTCAATGGAAGTAGATTTCCCAATTGAAACATTTTTTGGAAGTGAAAGAAAAATGTTAAAATAGAAAATCCAGATCAGGAACTATACCTGGATCTGGTCTGTGTGTGCACAATATTATCTTGTTTTCCTGAGTATTGAACAAGCTGTTTAATAAGAAAATGATGTACAGTATATATATATTTATCCCTTACTGATTTTGTAAGTTTGCCCACTGTCAAAGACATGAACAGTCTAGGATTTTTAGGCTAGGTTAATTTTACCAGTGAGAGATAGATTATCTAAAAAAAAAAAAAAAGAAAATCACATAGTCAAAATTATATATATTTATTTGCATTGTGCACAGAGAAATAAGTATTTGATCCCTTTGGCAAACAAGACTTAATACTTGGTGGCAAAACCCTTGTTGGCAAGCACAGCAGTCAGACTTTTTTTGTAGTTGATGATGAGGTTTGCTCACATGTTAGATGGAATTTTGTCCCACTCCTCTTTGCAGATCATCTGTAAATCATTAAGATTTTGAGGCTGCCGCTTGGCAACTCGGATCTTCAGCTCCCTCCATAAGTTTTCGATGGGATTAAGGTCTGGAGACTGGCTAGGGCACTCCATGACCTTAATGTGCTTCTTTTTGAGCCACTCCTTTGTTGCCTTGGCTGTATGTTTCGGGTCATTGTCGTGCTGGAAGACCCAGCCACGAGCCATTTTTAATGTCCTGGTGGAGGGAAGGAGGTTGTCACTCAGGATTTGATGGTACATGGCTCCACCCATTCTCCCATTGATGCGGTGAAGTAGTCCTGTGCCCTTAGCAGAGAAACACCCCCAAAACATAATGTTTCCACCTCCATGCTTGACAGTGGGGACGGTGTTCATTGGGTCATAGGCAGCATTTCTCTTCCTCCAAACACGGTGAGTTGAGTTAATGCCAAAGAGCTAAATTTTAGTCTCATCTGACCACAGCACCTTCTCCCAATCACTCTCAGAATCATCCAGATGCTCATTTGCAAACTTCAGACGGGCCTGTACATGTGCCTTCTTGAGCAGGGGGACCTTGCGGGCACTGCAGCATTTTAATCCATTACGGCGTAATGTGTTACCAATGGTTTTCTTGGTAACTGTGGTCCCAGCTGCCTTGAGATCATTAACAAGCTCCCCCGTTTAGTTTTCGGCTGAGCTCTTACCTTCCTCAGGATCAAGGATACCCCACGAGGTGATATTTTGCATGGAGCCCCAGATCGATAACGATTGACAGTCATTTTGTATGTCTTCCATTTTCTTACTATTGCACCAACAGTTGTCTCCTTCTCACCCAGCGTCTTACTTATGGTTTTGTAGCCCATTCCAGCCTTGTGCAGGTCTATGATCTTGTCCCTGACATCCTTAGAAAGCTCTTTGGTCTTGCCCATGTTGTAGAGGTTAGAGTCAGACTGATTAATTGAGTCTGTGGACAGGAGTCTTTTATACAGGTGACCATTTAAGAGAGCTGTCTTTAATGCAGGCACCAAGTTGATTTGGAGCGTGTAACTGGTCTGGAGGAGGCTGAACTCTTAATGGTTGGTAGGGGATCAAATACTTATTTCTCTGTGCACAATGCAAATAAATATATATAATTTTGCCAATGTGATTTTCTTTTTTTTTTAAATATAATCTATCTCTACAAAAAAGAAACAGGTTATGCCTAAACCATACCCAAAAAACATACCCAAAAATGCAATATACATATAGCACGGTGCCATTTCTGAAGAAGATATATACCAAAAAAGAAAAGAAAAAAGATCCAGAAATATATCAAGGCACTCTCAGGTAAATATAATTTATATAAAGTCAATTTTATTTATTTAAACCTCCGAATATTTTCAGATACATTAATATATACATACAAAAAGTTTTTTAAAAAAAAGATCTCCTGGCCAAGAGAGGAAGGATGACATATAATCTGATACACCTTTACATATTAATTGATTCACTCATACAGTGCGTTTGTTCTCCCTAAGCATAGGGACAGATAATAAATTTGGAACAATCGCTAGGTTGTGTTCACACTTGCGTTTTTGGACAGAATAAATTTTATATGCTCAAGGTGGCCACCATGCCTATTCATGACAAGTAGAAATATCTTTATCTTTATAATCACCTATGTAGTGAAATTCCAATCCTGGGAGAATAATCATCCCATGGTACATAAACTGTTTGGACGGCAGATTTTTATATTGTTTAGCTCTTCCCTCCTATTGCATATAGCATTGGATTTTGGGGATGATAAGTAATAGGCAGTCTATTTAGTAGACGCAAGGTTTAAATATATCCCCCTCGATCCTCTTTGTTCAAAAAGCAATCAGTTTTCCAAGATTTCGTAAAATAGCTTGTATTTTTACCTCTAATGTTCCGGTGAGCCTCTGTAATCCATGTGCGGGAGCAATCTGTTAACAGGTGGGACGAAAGAGCCTTCCAACGGCAAATTCCAGGCTATATATTCATCTGTTTCTCAACCCACTTTGGAGCTCCACCGCAAGGTCGGATGGCTTTAGATTTTCTTCTGAATATCCGCTTATTCCACACCGTGCACAAGGCGGCACGAGGTCCGGGAAGGCAAGAGCATATGCCGGCAATAAGGTGAATTACAATTCACATGATGTCTCCTTCCATCTCATGTCTCCAAATTTGGTCAGGGATTTGCAGGGCCAGGTATAGACGTCACTACCTGCCCAGATTGATTAAGTCAGCTGACGCGTTTCATCCCTACACGGGATTTCCTCAGAGCCGTTTTAGCAAGTGTAGCCAAGGGCATTGTATTTATAGTGTCCCAACAGTTATTCATTGGTTCCTCAATTGCAAGTGTAAAGAGGCTTTATTTCATATATATATATAAAAACAGATGTGTATAGATTATATCATGTCATCTTTGCACAATATATTTATTTGTAATTTGCAATTCAAAAAAGGAAAAAACTTTTCCTTCACATTTTAATCAGAACAAATAAATAAATAGATAATTCCTTTTATCATTAACCCACATCTATACGATATTTAGTTTATTAACATAATAATGGAGGATCAGTGGTATGTCTCGAAAACTAATACAGATAATCTGTTTAGTCTGACACGAATAGCATAGGGCAAGGTGATTTTTCACAATAGAACTATTCCAGATTATAATTTATTCCCGGATCATAGAAAGACGGAAAACAAATTTCTTCCCTTCCCCCAATTCATCCGTTCTAATCATATAGCCAATTTCTCACCTTTTTTAGCGTCATGCATTGACTAGATTATACAGTCTCTCGGGGAGGGCAGGGAAACACGTCTCATGCCAAAGGGCAATATAACCTGTGTCCCCACCCACCCCGAGAGTCCGCAAATCCATTGCTAATCTGCCAGAAAGGAAATTCTTTCAATAACGCAATCTTAATACATAATTTTTATTAATATCACCATTCTATATGGAACCAACAAGATATTCTCTGATCAATATGCCAGGTGCCTACTTATGAAGAGGAGGAATTATTTATATTATAGCGCAATCTGATCATTTCATAATCTTTTAATATGAGTTTCCAAAAGCCAAAATAGGACAATCTATATAAATATTCCATATTTCAAAGACAATATTTTCCATTAATTTTAATTATTTTTGTTTTCATCACATTCCAAAATTAGAGCCTTTGGATAGAGATATTTCATATCTACTGGAATTACCATTTATTTAAGGGAACCATAGGGAAAACAAATACAGATTCTTTTTCTTTTTCATCATATCCCAAAGTTGTAGCCTTTGGATAGGGATATTTCATATATACTGGGATTACCATTTATTCAAAGGGACCATAGGGAAAAATAGGGAAAACAGATAGACCCATGTATTGGCACCATATGGTATTCATATTCCCCATTGGGAATGAAAATGTAACCATTTAATTTAAAATTTAAAAAACATTTTTTTTTTATATTTTTTAATTTTTATATTTTTAATGATAGGGGGCAAGTGGAGACTGCTCTGGACGCTGGTAAACAGCCATCCCAGCAGTAATCAACCTGCTCTCAACATTTTTAATACTCAAAGGAACATATTAAATTTTATTTCGTTATTTAGTCCCTTAGGGTTTAGGGTGCCTAGCGTATAAATCCACATGGTTTCCTTTTGTAGAAGTATACGGTTCCGATCACCCCCTCTTCTATCTTCAAATAATTGATAAATTCCCATAAATTTCAAACCTATAGGTGACTGTCCATGATGTGTCTTGAAATGTGCTGCTAGTGGATTCTTCATTTCCCCCTTGGTGATATCCAAAATGTGTTCACTTATACGTATATGTAACTCACGTTTCGTTTTCCCGATATATTGTTTCCCACATGGGCAGGTAACAGAATATACCACCATCGTTGAGCGGCAATTGATAAAATTGTAAACTTTAAATTCCTTTTTATGTTCACTATCGGAAAAAGTATCTGATTTCGTTACATATTTACAACATCTACACGAGCCACACTTGAACATTCCCTTTGGGCGTTTTTGTAGCCATAGGTCCCTTTCTGGGGTATTTCTCTTAAATTCAGAGCTGACCAATTTATCCTTTAGTGTAGGTGCCCTTTTGGGGACCATACTTGGAATGTTTCCTACTATTGAATTGATCCTTTTATCCAATGTTAAATGTGGCCAGTTCTTTATCATAAGATTCCGCAGTATATCCCAGTGGGATCCATATCTGGAGATGAATCGAACTCTGTTATCACCATTGTCCCCCTTGTCTCTCTTCATAATTTCCTCTCTATTTTGTCTAAGTGCTCTATTATATCCTTTTTTAATTAGTTTTTTAGAGTACCCCCTATTTATAAAACGGGAGGAAAGATCTTGAGCTTCATTTTTAAAGTTTTCAAAATCAGTACAATTCCGTCGAATTCGAAGGAACTCACTGATTGGGATCCCCCTAATTTGAGAGGGCAAATGATGACTACTTGCTGCCAATAAGGTATTACCCGATGTCGGTTTTCGATACGTAGTTGTTTTAAGTCTATTCCCATCCCTATAAATATTGAGGTCGAGAAAACTTATAGTGTTTCTACTATGTGTAAACGTCAAGAGGATATTCAAATTGTTAATATTGAGATCCCCAATAAATTCATTAAGAGAGTTCAAAGATCCTTTCCAACATAGTAGGATATCATCCATATATCTAAGCCAGGTAGATGCACACTTCCTGAAGAGGGGATGAGGATATACAATGAACTCCTCCCACCATCCCAGATGTAAACACGCATATGATGGTGCGCAGGAGGATCCCATGGCCGTTCCATGTATCTGGCGATAATACTTGCCATCAAAAGAAAAACAATTATAATTCAAAATGAATTCCAACATCTCTATAATAAACTCATTTTGATGAGACCAATCTCCTCCTCTCCTCTCCAGGAAGTGCGCAGCAGCTCTCATGCCAATATTATGCGGAATCGATGTATACAACGACTCTACATCTAATCCCACCAAAATGAAATCATCATCAAGCGTTAAATTCTCGATTTTATTTAGAAGGTCTCCTGTATCCAAAACAAAGGAAGGCAATGTACGGACAAATGGTTTTAACTTCTCATCTATGTACTTCCCAAGGTGATCAGTCGGGCCATCACACCCTGAGATAATCGGTCTGCCCGGTGGCATATTCCTATTTTTATGCACCTTGGGAAGCACATAGATAGTCGGCATTCGTGGATCCCTCACCTCCAAATATTGGAATTCATGTCTATTGATTAGACCCTCATCCAATGCAAAGGCTAACTTTCTATTCAATATTTCAGTTATATTTTCCAATGGGTTATTTATTAAGAGGGTATAAGTATTCGTGTTTAGTTGTCTTTTGATCTCACTGACATAGTCCTCTTCCCTGAGGAGAACAACATTACCACCTTTATCGCTCGGTTTTATCACTATATTTTTTTCTTTTATTAATTCTTTCAGAGCTTTTCGTTCTTTTTTTGTTAAGTTGTCCTCACACAGAAAAGAGGACCAGTCAATGAGACCTATATCTCTAAGCATTGCCTCCAAGAAAGTCTGCGTATATCTATTGGAATATATGCTTGGCATAGTGCTACTTTTTTTCCGTAATCCTGTATATTCAGGGATGATGTCAATATGATCTTCTAATCCATCCATATCTTCCAATGGGTTACCTTCCCTCCATAATTCCTTTAAATCTACCAGGGTATTCCAATCTGATAACGATAGATTGGGGGCTGTCTCTAAATTAGTTATTTCTCCCTGGAGTGATGGTCCTGCATCACCATTCCCACTATTTTTCTCATGTCTTTCCCCATGCCAGAGTCTCAAAAGGATCTTTCTCAAAAATAAATGGAGATCTTTACAGATCTCAAATTCCTTCCCAGGGGTAACAGGTGAGAAACCCAAACCTCGATTGAGTAGGGAGATATGATCCATTGTCAAAGGGAAGTCTGTTAAATTGATTATATTGTTAATATTATTTTCTATCTTCCCCTGCGTTGCCTTGTATTCGGACCTCCTTTTCTCTCTACTGATCTTTCCTCTCCGTATTTTCCTCTGTTTCTGTCCCCTAAAAAAGAGACCTTTGGTTGAGGTTCCTCAATTCTAGTATATCTCCCAGTCTCATTGTCACTGGATGGGTCACTCGTCGTTTCCCCATCCGTTGACATAAGGGTATTTCTTCTTATCCATGATCTACCTCTATTTTGTCTCTCTTTATTTTTTTGAAATGAAAAAATCTGCTTTTGTTCAAAGTCAAAGGTATCCCTTTGGAATTTTTTCCTTTTGCGTGTTGATATTTCCCGAAGTTCCATTTCCACCTCTCTTTTAAGGCTATCATTTAGTTTCCCAAATTCTGGGTCATTACAAAACATATCTAGCTTTTTAACACTTTCCTCAATTTCAGTAGTAAGTGATCCTAACATGATCTTCTCTTCCTCTATTAACAATTCCATCAAGTTCCTCGAGTGTCTTAAGCATTCATTATCCCATTTTTCCAAAAATAATTCACTCTTGAAATGTGATGCTGGGACTGTACGTCTTCGCAAACCTCTTGGTGTTATATTAGATGTTTTATAGGCTTCCAAACTCTGAATATCCCATTTTCGTCTTAAATGACTCAATATGAGTCTACGATGGTTTTTAAAGAGGCCATATATATCTCCATTCAAAACTTCTGTATTTCTATTCATTTCGCAATTCAATAGTGCCGCAATCCGTGCGTCTACCTCAGTATCTAGACAATATGCCATTTCAAAAACACACCACTGATCCTCCCTAACTCCAAAAAGAAAAAAATTAATTTCTCAAGGGTATATAAGAAAAGGGAGGGAACACCCTCCAGATAATTTACACAAAAAAGAAACAGGTTATGCCTAAACCATACCCAAAAAACATACCCAAAAATGCAATATACATATAGCACGGTGCCATAATCTATCTCTCACTGGTGAAATTAACCTAGCCTAAAAATTCTAGACTGTTCATGACTTTGACAGTGGGCAAACTTACAAAATCAGCAAGGGATCAAATACTTATTTCCTCCACTGTATATGTATATATATATATATATATATATATATATATATATATATATATATATATATGCACACTACCGTTCAAAAGTTTGGGGTCACCCAGACAATTTTGTGTTTTCCATGAAAACTCACGCTTATATTTATCAAATGAGTTGCAAAATGACTAGAAAATATAGTCAAGACATTGACAAGGTTAGAAATAATGATTTTTATTTGAAATAATAATTTTCTCCTTCAAACTTTGCTTTCATCAAAGAATGCTCCATTTGCAGCAATTACAGCATTGCAGACCTTTGGCATTCTAGCTGTTAATTTGCTGAGGTAATCAGGAGAAATTTCACCCCATGCTTCCAGAAGCCCCTCCCACAAGTTGGATTGGCTTGATGGGCACTTCTTGCGTACCATACGGTCAAGCTGCTCCCACAACAGCTCTATGAGGTTGAGATCTGGTGACTGCGCTGGCCACTCCATTACAGATAGAATACCAGCTGCCTGCTTCTTCCCTAAATAGTTTTTGCATAATTTGGAGGTGTGCTTTGGGTCATTGTCCTGTTGTAGGATGAAATTGGCTCCAATCAAGTGCTGTCCACAGGGTATGGCATGGCGTTGCAAAATGGAGTGATAGCCTTCCTTATTCAAAATCCCTTTTTTTTTTTTTTTTAAATTCTTTATTTTCGTGGCAACAGCCACTTATTTACAGAATACACGATACAGCAAGTACATAAAACAACTTACAGAAACCAAGATGTATGTATTTGAACTTTACACTGTAAACCTTCCACGAGGTAGCATTATATGTCATCTTTAAAGTATAAACATGAACTTCCCCACTATGCATAAGAAAGACATATTTAGGCAAAAGTACAGAAGGAAGTAAAAGAGCAAGAGGGGGAGGAAGGAATAGTCACTCCCACCGAGGAGACCCCCCCACCCCCGAACAGGGCCCCACGAGTTATCCATCAGTGTCCACACTTCCAAGAATGTCAGTGTAGAAGTCAGAGTCCTGAAACACGATCCACGGGGCCCACGTGCGGCAGAACCTAGCGTGTGCGTCGTGAATGGAGGAGGTCAGGTCCTCCATATGCATAAGGTCATTGACCTTCGAGACCCAGAGGGACAATGTCGGCGGAGAAGATTTCTTCCAGCGTAAGGGGATACAATGTCGTGCAGCCATCACTAAGAAGTGAAGCAGAGAGCGTTTGTATGTGTTAGCCGGAATGTCACAGTGATGTAGGAGGAAGAAGGCTGCGTCCATGTTACAGGTAGTATCAGTTACTTTGAAGATCACCCCCTTGACTCCGTCCCAAAATCCTGTTAGTAGTGGGCATGACCAGAAAGTGTGGAGAAGGGTACCATTGTCCAAACCGCATCTCCAACAGAGAGGTGAGACAGTCGGGAAGATGCGATGAAGGCGGACCGGGGTCCTATACCATCGTGAGAGCAACTTAAAGCTAGCCTCCTGATATCGTGAGCTAATTGATGTTTTATGGGCTAGGGTAAGAATTCGGGAACATTGACTTGTGGTAAATGTGATTCCCAAATCAACCTCCCATTCAGAAATGTACCCAGGCGTCGGTAGGTCCGGCGGGTTTAGTAGAAGACGGTAAATTGTGGACAGAGTATGGCGCGCCGGCCCATCCTCGGCACATATTGCTTCCAGCTGAGATCTAGGGGCGTGGAATAGGGCCGAAGAGGGCAATGAAGAGTAGAAGTGACGGAGTTGGAATACACGCCAGTAACCCAATGGGGGGAGGTCAGGCATCCGTGTCAACTCCGCGAAAGAGAGCCACTCTGAGTTCTTCAAGAAGTGCTCTGCCCTAAATACCCCTGCCGACGACCAGGACTTGAACACCGGATCAGTCAATCCAGAGGGAAAGGAAGGGTTTCCCAGAATCGGAGTCATGGGAGAGCAGAGAGGGAGGAGACTCGATCGAACCATTGGAAGAGCACAACAACGGAGCGTGGCGCCTATCGTGGGATGGCGGTGAAGGGACGTGAGAAGTCCCTGTTTCAACCATGGAATCGTCTCTAAAGGAATCTCTGAGAAACCTTGCTCAAGGCCTATCCAGGCCTTAAAGGGGGCGTGCCTACACCAATCAACCACTCGCGTCAGGTGTGCTGAAATGTAGTACGAGCGAATGTCAGGAAGTGCCAGTCCCCCCGTCTCCCGGGAGCGGCATAGGAGCGCACGACTGAGACGTGGATGTTTGCCATTCCACACAAAGGACTTTTGAATGGTGTTAATCGCTTTGAAGAATGAAGGGGGGACAGCTATAGGAAGGGCTTGGAAGAGGTACAGCAGACGGGGTAGTATATTCATCTTAAAGATCGTGCAGCGCCCCATCCACGTAAATGTGCCCCCCCGTCCATCTTGCGCAATCTGCTTTCACTTCCGCGAGAAATCCTGGAAAATTTAAATTGTAGAGCTCCTTAAGGTCCGCTGGAATGCGCACGCCCAGGTACTTAAGGGCCACCGGGTTCCATTTGAAACTAAAAGATTGCTCTAGTGAAGACAGCAGGGAAGGGGGTAGGGAGACATTCATGGCCTCGGATTTGGAAAAATTTATTTTAAAGTTAGAGAGGTTGGAAAATCGACTAAACTCCTGCATTAGATTGGGGAGGGAGATGAAGGGGTTAGTAAGAAAGAATAACAGGTCGTCTGCGTACGCTGCCACTTTAGTGACCCGGGATCCCTCTCCTATTCCCTTAATATCCTGATTTGCACGAACATGTCTTAGGAAGGGTTCCAGGGTAAGGACAAAGATCAAAGGGGACAAGGGGCAGCCCTGTCGTGTCCCATTATGGATTGTAAAATCATCCGAGAGAATACCGTTCACCCTAACCCTGGCAGATGGGCAGGAGTACAATGACATTATCCAACCCATCATTTGAGGACCTAGACCGAGTCGGAGAAGTGTTTCCTCCATGTATATCCAATTGACTCTGTTAAATGCTTTTTCAGCATCAGTGGACAGGAGCATAAGTGGTACACGGGACAATTGGGATTTGTGTATGAGGTTGATCGCCTTTGTAGTGTTATCTCGGGCCTCTCGCCCCAACATGAACCCCGCCTGATCAAGATGGATTACCCCACCAAGCAGGGGGGCCAGGCGCATGGACAATATCTTGGCAAAGAGTTTAATGTCTGCGTTAAGCAGTGAGATTGGTCTGTAGCTGGCGCACTGAGAGGGGTCTTTTCCCGGTTTGGGAATCACCGCTATATGAGCCCTGAGCACGTCTGGTGGAACGCGTGAGGAGGAGGATAGAGAATTCAGGGATGCCAGCAGGTGCGGCCCAAGGCGGGAGATAAATTTCATATAGTAGGGTAACGTGAAACCGTCAGGCCCCGGGGCCTTCCCCGCAGAGGGGTTTTTGAGCGCATCAGTTAGTTCGGTCGTGGTAATCGGTTCTTCCAAGGCAGTGAGTACCTCCTCTGCCAGGGACGGCAATCCTGAGTCCGCAATATAGGATTGGATATGTGCACGAAAGTCGTTTGACATCGTGGCCGGGTTGGTGGAGTCGGTGTTGTAAAGAGCAGCATAAAAGTCACGGAACTGTGCAGCTATGTCCAGAGGCATGCTGGCTCGTGTGTTGGGGGAGGATGTAATAAAGGGGACATAAGTGCGCGCTTGTTGGATCCGCAGAGCTCTAGCTAGCGATCTGCTGCATTTATTACCATACTCGTAAAAATGGCGCTTACATTTAGAGAGGGTGGCTTTAGCTTTGGATAATAATATGGTACGTAATTCTTCCCGTTTCTGAATTAACACAGTTCGACATTCTACTTCATGGGTACGCTTGTGTGTGACTTCTAGAGCCTTGATCTCCGACAGTAGCCGAACGATATTCACGGCGCGCTCTTTTTTCAATCGTGCTCCGTGTTTGATGAGAGTGCCGCGAACGACGCATTTATGTGCCTCCCATAGCACCCTCGGGTTCGTGTCGGCGGATGTGTTTGTGATGAAATAGACATCGTGACAAGGGCATGGTCTGAGAAAGAGATCGAGTCAATGTCGGCCGCCTGCAGCGTTGGTAGAGCGCGATGCTTGATAAATATCAGATCAAGTCTGGAATAAATGTCGTGTACGGAGGAGTAAAAGGAAAAGTCCCTGTCTGCTGGATGTAAAAGACGCCACGTGTCTACAAAGTTATGATCATGGAGGGCTCGTTTAATGCGACGTAATTGGGAGTGGGGGATTGACGATGAACCCGATGAAACATCCATGGTTGGTTCCAATGCTACATTGAAGTCACCCCCTAGGACAATGGTACCCTCCCCAAACTCCTCCAATGTATCTAAAAAACCAATCAATGCTGTACCCTGTCCCATATTAGGCAAATAGAAGGAGGCGAAGGTATAAATCTGTAAGTCGATGCTACCCTTGACCAAAAGCATTCGCCCCATCCCATCACTGCGAGCGTCCAAGTATTCCCATGGAATAGAGCGGGAAAGAAGGATACTTGTCCCTCTGGATTTCGGGTCGGGAGAAAAGCTATGATATGAGTGTGGAAACCATAAGTTGGATAACTTAAAGGGTTTCTGTTCACTCAAATGCGTTTCCTGCAGGAAAGCTACATGTAGTTGTCTGCCTTTCAGGATGTTGAGCAGGATGGATCGCTTCCCAGGACTATGTAAGCCCTTAACATTCAATGAGCCTATCCGTAGGTCTATCTGGGAATGACAGGCCATGTTCCCGGCGGGAGTGGGTAGAAGGAAGGGAAGGGAGGACGAGAAAGGAAGAAGTGGAAAATCAGGCGGAAAGAAAAGAAAATATACAGAAAAGGTGGCCCAGAGGCCAACTCCTACGTGGCAAGAAGACCTGTGGAGATAAAGTTAGCGACAAAACGGGAACAAGGAAAACCAAAGAGAAGCGGAGGGGGAGCCCCGCACAGTGAGCAGCATATTAAATGAACAATACAACTTTCGTCCAATGCCCACCAGGGGTTGGGCAAGGGAGGCCGGAACACCTTATATAACCAGGCCCAACCACCAAGGCCCATCAAACATTACCCTCCCTTTTCCTGAGAGACTTAAGAGCGAGATATAGAGGGACACCAGGGCAGGGTTATTGTCGGACTATGAGCTCAAGATATTATCCAAATCCTTATTAGAGGGCCAGTAAACCAGCAGGCCTCGCCTGGCACCACATGACCTAACGTAGCTTCCTGCCAACCGGTACAACAACCCTGCCCGGATGTTCTGCAATGTGCAACTACCCGCCACATCGCCTGTATTAACTAAAAGGAGGGGAGGGGAGAGAAAAGGGATGGAAGGGAAGAAGAGGAGTGTGGGAGGCAGGCACAAGGGGAGAGCAGACAGATACATCCGATGCCCGCCAAAAGGTGAGCCAGAAGATGAGCAGGGGATACCGCAGTACATATAACCGTTACAATCACCAGAAGCCCCCTCCTTAAGAACATTAAGATATGCATATGAAGTATGTAAAGAAGGCTAAGACATGTGGTATTACCCCGAACAGATAAACAACCGCTATATGGATATACAACACGATAGCCCGCATGAAAAACTACAATAAATGTGAGTAGCCCGTTAACGAATGTTACACTGCTCATATAACATAACATGTAATATAATAGGACCCTAGGCAAAAATACTGTCTCGTTAGCATAGTAATACACACACCACCCCCTGGTTGTCCGCATGAACGTGACCGGCAACGGGCTCTAAAAGATGAGGTGGGAGGGGGGGGGGCATGCATATTATGGCATACCAACATGTTCGGGGTGCAGGAAGGGGGGAGGGGGGGGAGTTGGGCACAAAGGATGTGAGCAATATAAAGGACAGGGTATATCTACTGTTCTGTGAGTAGCAAAGGATCGGACGTATCGACCCTCTTCCAGGAATGTCCCGTCGATTATGGGCAAAGAATAAACGTAGCGGGGTTGCTCCAGAGGACCCGCGAGCAGGGACACTCTTCAGGAGGGTGTAGGGAGAACAAGCACGAAGGACCGCTAGGCACTTTAGGAAGCCCGATAGCCGTAGGAAGCCATCGAAATGTCATCGGGATAACAAATCGTAGATCCGGGGACCGATTCAGGCCTCAGGCGGCAGACGTAGCGAGAGATCTGGCTGAGTTCCTATTGATTCCAGTAGTGAGGGTCTGCTGACCGGCTGGCTCGGGCGCCGATTACGCCGACGTTGAGGCGGTTCCGTCCGATCCAGTGTCAGCCAGTCCGGGACCGGGAACGGATCAATTTGCAAATAACAAAATAGGGCCTCTAGATCCGAGGAATGTCGCAGGATAAAGGAGGCAGCATCTCTTCTGACGACCACGTGAAATGGATGCCCCCATCTATAAGTGGCTCCAGCCGCTTTGATCTTTTCTAGTAGCGGATGCAGTAGACGTCTCATGTAAAGTGTCCGCGGCGAGACATCCGGATAGACCGCGACCCTGCCTCCATCAACCGATATCGGACCATGTGACCAAGCTCCTCTGATTATCAAATCCTTGTCCGAGTAGTAGTGCAACCTACACAGAACATCACGCTGGTTTGAAGGGTCGATCGGACCAGGTCTCGAGACTCTGTGCACGCGGTCCAGTAGGAATGTCGCTTCCAGGGGTCTGTCGGTAACTTTATTAAAGATGGCGGTAATTCTATTAGGGAAGTCGTCTCTGGGACCTAAATCCGGGAGGCCCTTCAGTCGAATATTATTTCTGCGGCCTCTGTTTTCTTGATCATCCAGTTGAAGTGCAAGGGATTGCATGTGTGTTCTATTAGCAATGGCCACCTGCTCCAATACATGCACTCTGCTGTCAATGGCGTCGACCGCACCGTCAGTGGAAGTAATCCTGGTGTCCACCCTGTCTACCTCGCGTCTCAGGTCTGCGATATCTTGCTGGTGGGATAGTTCAATTCTGGTCACCAGGGAGTCTAAGTCTTGTCTAGTAGGGAGAGCTTGTATTAGTTCCCTGAGTAAGTGTAAGTCTGCATGCAGGTCAGGTTGAAGGGGGATGACCTCAGAGCTACCAGGCCTGGGGACTGTGGTTGATGGCAGGGCAGACAGGGGGATGATAGGGGATACTGGCGGTACCTCATTACTGCTGGTTCCTATGAGTGAAGCAGGCATCGGTGGGTTGTCCAGCTGCCCCTGCATGCCGGGCGCCATAGCCACAGCCGCACTCATGCGATCCTCTGCTCTCCACGTGTCTGTTAGCTGTGGTGCGGGCGCCATGACACCCAGGACTCCGGGAGCGGCTTGCGGCGCTGAGAGGAAGCGGTCCATGCTTGCACTCCGTGTCTGAGATCGGGGTAAGGAGTGGGAGGGTGTAGCACTTTGTCCCCTACGCTTTCCGGGCATCTCCCGGTACTCAGGACGGGCTCAGCCTGAATTCTGCGGCACTACTGCACGGAGCTCCCCCGAAATGCGTGCTCACTCCGCCATGGCTAAGCCCCGCCCCTCAAAATCCATTTTACCTTGTACAAATCTCCCACTTTACCAGCACCAAAGCAACCCCAGACCATCACATTACCTCCACCATGCTTGACAGATGGCATCAGGAACTCTTCCAGCATCTTTTCAGTTGTTCTGCGTCTCACAAATGTTCTTCTGTGTGATCCAAACACCTCAAACTTCGATTCGTCCGTGCATAACACTTTTTTCCAATCTTCCTCTGTCCAATGTCTGTGTGCTTTTGGCCATATTAATCTTTTCCTTTTATTAGCCAGTCTCAGATATGGCTTTTTCTTTGCCACTCTGCCCTGAAGGCCAGCATCCCGGAGTCGCCTCTTCACTGTAGATGTTGACACTGGCGTTTTGTGGGTTCTATTTAATGAAGCTGCCAGTTGAGGACCTGTGAGGCGTCTATTTGTCAAACTAGAGACTCTAATGTACTTGTCTTGTTGCTCAGTTGTGCAGCGGGGCCTCCCACTTCTCTTTCTACTCTGGTTAGAGCCTGTTTGTGCTGTCCTCTGAAGGGAGTAGTACACACCGTTGTAGGAAATCTTCAGTTTCTTGGCAATTTCTCGCATGGAATAGCCTTCATTTCTAAGAACAAGAATAGACTGTCGAGTTTCACATGAAAGCTCTCTTTTTCTAGCCATTTTGAGAGTTTAATCGAACCCACAAATGTAATGCTCCAGATTCTCAACTAGCTCAAAGGAAGGTCAGTTTTATAGCTCTTCTAAACAGCAAAACTGTTTAAAGCGGTGCTAACATAATTGCACAAGGGTTTTTAAGTGTTTTCTAATCATCCATTAGCCTTCTAACACCGTTCGCAAACACAATGTACCATTAGAAAACTGGAGTGATGGTTGCTGGAAATGGGCCTCTATACACCTATGTAGATATTGCATTAAAAACCAGACGTTTGCAGCTAGAATAGTCATTTAGAACATTAACAATGTATAGAGTGTATTTCTGATTAATTTAATGTTATCTTCATTTAAAAAAACTGTGCTTTTCTTGCAAAAATAAGGAAATTTCTAAGTGACCCTAAACTTTTGAACGGTAGTGTATATATATATATATATATATATATATATATATATATATATATATATATAAAAGAAGAAAAATCAGTTTGTAGGTATCACTTCTAGTATACTTCTCAATGTGAATGTGCAGCATAAAGATGTGGTTGTTAATGTTTTTCTTCAATTGAATTACCTGATTAAGATCAATGAATGATTATGCGATGACAAGATTGTTCTCCACAGGAAGTGTCCAACTGGGATCGGAAATCGGAAAACCAGATTCTAATGGAATGTGGACGGATAAGGGAAGGTTAACCGGTAGCACCCAAGGCACTCTTGATGGTCTTGCATTGATGATATGTGGCCTCACATGTGTCCCCAAGACTGCAAGGATTAATTTGATAAGATCTAATTGGTATGTCCCAGGTTTTACAGCTGTTCCTAGTAAATTATGTTAGAGCTGTTTGATTTGCCTAGAGGACAGTCCTGGCAGAACGGTGCCAACCTTATCATCACGAAGAGATCTTGAGATGCCTTTCCAGCTAATACAAGTTGTTTTTATCTTCCTAAGATATTAGGTTTACAGATGTAGCCGTCTTTATCTTGACTTTTAACGCATTAAATACACAGTGGCAAGATCCTTTATCTTGAGTTTTTTAATGACTTTTCAATGGCTTTTGTTGTGTGATATCACGCTGCAGCAAGTTATCAGAGTCAAGATAAAGATGGCTACATCCGTATGTATAAGGGTATTAATTTGAATCTCAGAATAGGTAAGAAAAATTGGTTTGAGACACTTGTCAGACAAAACGTATAGTATCTGTGAATATTTCTGTGGGTAGGAGCTGTTACAGGTAATCAGCTCAGATCAAGGTACAAATCCCACTGAAAAGAGTAACACCAAGTCCAAAATAAAATATAACCAGTAGCTACACATTCTCTAGGTGCCCTGTCCACTGGGACAGGGAAGTTTTTCTTATATAAATGTGTTTGTTTAATTTAGTTTAAGGGCCTGACAATGTTATTGTATGCACTTAGAATAACTTTTATAGAGTATGCAGATGTTGTTATCACCAGGTGAACATTTATTTTTAATAATTGACAAAGCTTGGGTCCCCAGCAAGTGCCAATAAACTTGAACTAAAAGACTTTAAAATGACGAACTTCATCACTGAGATGTGGTAGGCACAGCCTGAGCCAATACAACAAGCTTGTCATGAACTGACAGCAGTGTCACAATTCTAAGCAGCCGTGCAGACAAGCAACTTCTTGAAGGAAGAGCATTTCGATGCGGAGGGTTTGTGGTCGTCATAATAAAACTCCACTAATCCGCCTATGAGGGAACTCACACCAGGCTAACAGTATAAGGTACTGTGTACAGCCCGTTGATGTACACTAACAAGAGAAGGTGTCTGACAGATGAGAAGGTCCAAACAAAGTCCTGCTGACCTCAGCAATCGTCAAGGTCAACTAAAGTTCAAAGACCTGAGTGAACCAGTCAGCAATATCCAACTGTTTTACAGAGCAAGACAAGTGACCAGGAGGTGGGTAATAATAAATCCCCCACTGGACACCACCGTACAGTCTGACTGCACAACTGTGTGGGTTACAGTCAGTGAAGAGCAGAAGACAGAAGAGGATGAAGATGTACAGGACTTGTCAATGCACTGACTGGACCAAAAGCCCAAACCTGAGGGGAAATACATGAGATTGGTAATAGCATTATATTATTAAGTTGTGGCCCTATTGTTTATATTGTTTGAGGTTTATAATCATAATATACAGTTTCTGTAATTTAATATGGGAAAAGGGGGGGGGGTTGTGATGGATGGTCCATTTTCTTATATTCTCTGTATTGAATTGGATTATGAATTATCGAGCAGAATGCCGGATCACGCAAAGATGTCATTTCTCTTCCACCTGCAAAGACCTTCTCCCCCTATTTCAAGGAATATATATATTTACCTTTTGTCTTAAAGAATCCATTTAGTGAATAAAAGTAATCTGTTGCTTTAAAACTAGTATATTAATGCTGATTTTGTATGTTTCTTAGTAAGCTATGTGTGTGTCCTTGGTTTTCTTGTGAAGCTTGTTGTAAGATGCGTGGTGAGTGAGGGGGAGTGAGATAAGAGTGGAGGGAAAAAAGACACTTTTAGTGGGAGAGAACAAGCTCATAAAGAAGCTGTTGTACTCTTGCAAGAGAAATTGCAGGTGTTAAAGAGGCTCTGTCACCACATTATACGTGCCCTATCTCCTACATAAGGAGATCGGCGCTGTAATGTAGGTGACAGCAGTGCTTTTTATTGAAAAAAACGATCTATTTTCACCACTTTATTAGCGTTTTTAGATTTATGCTAATGAGTTTCTCAATGGACAACTGGGCGTGTTTTACTATTGACCAAGTGGGCGTTGTACAGAGAAGTGTATGACGCTGACCAATCAGCGTCATGCACTTCTCTCCATTAATTTAGTCAGCACATAGGGATCCTTTTAGATCAGTATGTGCTGTCTTATACTAACACATTAACGATACTGAAGTGTTTAGAGCAAGAGCAAGCGTAATCCCGCGAGATTACGCTGTAAATGACAGGTTACAGCGAGATTATGCTTGCTCTGCTGTAACTACCACAGAAACAGTAACGAAGTGCAGAGATTGTGAATAGACATCCCGTGGAATGTCTATTCACTGTCTAAACACTGCAGTATTGTTAATGTGTTAGTATAAGACAGCACATACTGATCTAAAAGGATCCCTATGCGCTGACTAAATGAATGGAGATAAGTGCATGATGCTGATTGGTCAGCGTCATACACTCCTCTGTACAACGCCCACTTGGTCAATAGTAAAACACCCCCAGTTGTCCATTGAGAAACTCATTGGCATAAATCTAAAATCGCTAGTAAAGTGATGAAAATAGATTGTTTTTTTTTTTAAATAAAAAGCACTGCTGTCACCTACATTATAGCGCCGATCTCCTTATGTAGGAGATAGGGCACTTATAATTTGGTGACAGCGTCTCTTTGAGTCGAACGTAAACATCTATTCAAAACTTATAATATTACATTTGTTATGTAATGTATGTCTGTGATTGGCTCCATATGAAATATTGTAATTGTATGCTATTGGCTGAATCAGAGTTATTGTCATATTGTAAATATATTATTCCTCAAATAATATATACATAAATATAACAAACAAATAGATACAAATATTTATAGAATATACCAGAACGGTTACATTTTATTAAATATAAACACAATAAATATATTTAACAAATAGACAGCAGTGATAGCAATAAGTGGTTATATATCTTACAGCCATCGTATTATTGAAATGCTTGTTCTATTTTGCTCTATTCATTGTTCCCATAATTATTTACAAACATTATAAATGCAATAGAGCACCAATTAATACCATATCATTTGCTCTTTATGAGTTGCCTAGCAACTAGTGCATTGTATCACTGACATTTTGCAAAATGCCTAAATTCTAATTGTGTATTTCCAGAGAGAGAAATCTGGTTTATCTTCTGGTAATTGGCTCAGGACTCAGTGTCAGATTGAGTACCATCTGATGTATTCTTGCTATACCATATAACACTACTCTAATATGCGCTTAATCTGCACTCTGACCTAGTTAGTAATGAAGTACAATAGTCAATATTTTAAATAACTGTTTTGTTTTTTTTTTTACAAATTATTCATGCTGATAAATAGATTTGTACTGTTCCCGCTGGCAGGAAAGTATGCACATTTATTTTCCAGTGCTTCATAAGGCTTTGAAGCAAAATAATCCAACAATGTGAAATGAGCAGGAACCAATCATTTCCAAATATATTTTGGCAAAAACTCTATGAATTTAATTCTAATTGACACTGGAAATAAAGGTTTAAAATAATTGAACCCCTTCCCACACCTTGGCGTACATGCACATCCAGGTGAGCAGTAACTTCGCGCACCGGGACGTGCTTTAACAGTTAACCGCCGCGCGGCGCTACACCGCAGCGGCGGTTAACTGTGCAGGGTGTCTGCCCTGCTCTCCCCGTTGCCGATCAGCGGCCCGTCGCCACTGAAATCGGCAATTAATCCCTTTGATGCGGCGGTCGATTGCGATCGCCGCATTGAAGAGGTTTAGAGCAGATTGGCAGCCCCCCACATGCATTTGCGGGGGCTGGCGATCCTTGTAACGGCAACCGGAGGCCAGACCGGAGGCTGGTTCTCATAGGCTTCCTGTCAGAGTGACTGTCACGTCACAATAACAGTTAGAACACATTACACTACGTACAGTGGCGTAACTACAGCCGCAGCAGCAGTAGCGGCTGCTACGGGGCCCGCGGCATGAGGGGGCCCATGTTGCCCGCCAGAAAGGGCCCACACCATGGCCGCAGGCTCTGCTAGCAGCCGCTATGGCTGCTACAGCGGGACGCCACTGAACAGTACGGCAGAGCAGGGAGGTATCTCCCCGCTCTGCCATTAAACAAAAGACATGTATCCCCTATCCACAGGATAGGGGATACATGTGTGATCGCTGGCAGCGATAGGGAGAACGGGGGACTGAAAGTCCCCTGAAGTTCTCCATAACAAACCTCGGACTTCCGGGGTCTGTGTCGGCAGCTCCGGAGAAATGAATGGAGCGCCGGTCACGCTTGTGCGCATGCGTGACCAGCGCTCCTTTCATTTTTAGTGAGCTGCCGACACAGACGCCGGAAGTCAGAGGTTAGTCATGGAGAACTTGGTGGACTTTCAGTCCCCCGTTCTCCCTATCAATGCCAGCCATCACACATGTATCCCCTATCCTGTGGATAGGGGATACATGTCTTTTATTAGGTCTGTAAAGTCTTTATCACACTGTAGGTCACATTTTTTTGGGAGGGGGGACGCTGTATGGCGTTCCCTAGAGGGGGAGCTGTATGGCGTTCCCTACAGGGGAGGGCTGTATTGCGTTCAATACAGGGGGGGACGCTGTATGGAGTTTCCTACAGGGGGGGGACGCTGTATGGGTTCCCTACAGGGGGGATGACGCTGTATGGCGTTCCCTACAGGGGGGGACGCTGTATGGCGTTCCCTACAGGGGGGGACGCTGTATGGCGTTCCCTACAGGGGGGGCTGTATGGCGTTCCCTACAGGGGGGGCTGTATGGCGTTCCCTACAGACCCCCATGTAGGGAACGCCATACAGCCCCCCCCCTGTAGATAACGCCATACAGTCCCCCCTCTAGATAACGCCATACAGCCCCCTCTGTAGATAGCGCCATACAGTCCCCCCTGTAGATAGCGCCATACAGTCCCCCTGTAGATAACGCCATAAAGCCCCCTGTAGATAGCGCCATACAGTCCCCCTGTAGATAACGCCATACAGTCCCCCCTGTAGATAACGCCATACAGTCCCCCCTGTAGATAACGCCATACAGTCCCCCTGTAGATAACGCCATCCGGCCCCCCTGTAGATAGCGCCATACAGCCCCCCTGTAGATAGCGCCATACAGCCCCCCCTGTAGATAGTGCCATACAGCCCCCCCTGTAGGGAACGCCATACAGCCCCCCCTGTAGGGAACGCCATACAGTCCCCCCTGTAGGGAACGCCATACAGTCCCCCCCTGTAGGGAACGCCATACAGTCCCCCCTGTAGGGAACGCCATACAGTCCCCCCGTAGATAACGCCATACAGCCCCCCCTGTAGATAACGCCATACAGCCCCTTCTGTAGATATCTACAAAGGGGGCTGTATGGCGTTATCTACAGGGGGGCTGTATGGCGTTATCAAAAGGGGGGGTTTGTAAAAAAGGCACTATCTACAAGGGGGGGGATTGCGTGACACCCGGGGGAGGGGGGCCCCAGTCAAAAGTTTGCTATGGGGCCCAGTCTTTCCTAGTTACGCCCCTGACTACGTAGGTAGTGTAATGTGTTCTAGCAGCGATCAGAGCTGCAAGTCTAAATGTCCCACAGGTGGAACAAGTAAAAAAAGTGAAAAAAAGGTAATAAAAATGTTTTAAAAAAAGTGTAAAAATAAAAGTTATAAGTTATATAAACAAACACTGCTTTTTTTTCCTACAATAAGTCTTTTATTATAGGAAAAAAATGAACACGTTAAAAAAAGTACACATATTTGGGATCACGGTGTTCGTAATGACGCCAATTATAAAATTATAATATTATTTTTCCCGCGCAGTGAACGCCGCAAAAAAAATAAGCAAAAAAACAATGCCAGAATCACTATTTTTTGGTCACCACTCCTCCCAAAATATACAATAAAAAGTCGCATGTACCCCAAAATGGTACCAATAAAAACTACAAACCGTCCCGCAAAAAACAAGCCCTTACACAGCCTTTTGGACTGAAAAATAAAAACGTTATGGCTCTCAGAATGTAGTAACACAAAAAATACATTATTTTATAAAGAAGTGATTTTATTGCGCAAACGCTGCAAAACAAAAGAAAAATATATACAAATGGTATCGCCATAATCATATCGACCCGCAAAATAAAGTAAAATGGTCATTTATACCCCAGGGTGAACGCCATAAAAAAAAGAATAAAAAAACATTGTCAGAATTGCTTGTTTTTTGTCACCTTGCTTGCCAAAAAATGGATTAAAAAGTGATCAAAAAAATCAAACATACCCCAAAATGGTACCAATGAAAACTACAGATTGTCCCGCAACAAATAAGCCCTCATACAGCTACAGTGAAGAAAAAAATAAAGAAGTTCTGGCTCACAGAATATGGCGATGCAAAATGTACAAGAGTGTTCCAAAAGCTGATAACATCGGGCGCCATTTATCAGTGCGACACTGGCCACATATCTGCGGATTATTATTTATTTACCCCAATATAATGCCCTCTTATTATGTCCTGATGTACTCCGCACAGATTACATATGCTCCCACATTATAAACTGAAATACCAGCAAAACGCCAAACAGAACACCTACCAAGCTAAATCTGCGCTCCAAAAGCCAAATGGCGCTCCCTCTCTTCTGAGCCCTACAGCGTGCCCAAACAGCAGTTTACGACCACAGATCTGGCATCGCCATACCCGAAAGAACCTGGTTAATATTTTATGAGGTATTTTTCTTCAGTGGCATAAACTGGGCACAACATATTGTGCACTAAAATAGCATATCAGTGGAAATGTAAAGGATCTGCCAGACGCCTGTGGGTTATCAGTCTGCATCTGCTCCTAGGTCTGTTAGAGTGACTCGATCTGCTACCACTCAGGCCGGTAGGCTGAGGAGTGGGAGAACCTATCACAGCCTGGCCAGACGGTTCTAGCTCCCGCCCCCGGTCTATGTATACCATCATTTGCTTCTGGTCTTTGCCCGTGATTCTTCCTTGTTTCCTGGCTCTGCGGTTCCAGCTATTACTATTGACCTCAGCTTCATTTTGACCCTGGCTTTACTGACTACGCTCCTGCTCTGCGTTTGGTACCTCGTACACTCCTGGTTTGACTCGGCTCGTTCACTACTCTTGTTGCTCACGGTATTGCCGTGGGCAACTGCCCCATTTCCCTTAGCTTCTGTGTACCCTTGTCTGTTTGTCTCTTGTGCATGTATTGAGCGTAGGGACCGTCGCCCAGTTGTACGCCGTCGCCTAGGATGGGTCGTGCAAGTAGGCAGGGACTGAGTGGCGGGTAGATTAGGGCTCACCTGTCTGTCTCCTTACCCCATTATTACATAATCACAGGCCCATATACCTTTTTTACCCTGGTTCCTACTACTATGGACCCCCTTGAGACCCTGGCTCAGCAAATGCAGGGCCTCTCACTACAGATCCAAGCCCTTGCTCAGAGGTGCGACCAGCGTGATGCTAACCAGCTAGTGCCCTCCACCTCACCTCTTGAACCCCATCTCAAGTTGCCTGACCGGTTCTCAGGGGACCGGAAGACTTTTTTCTCCTTTCGGGAAAGTTGTAGACTCTCTATTTCCGTCTAAGGCCCCACTCCTCGAGTTCTGAGAGCCAGCGAGTGGGTATAATTGTCTCCCAGCTCCAGGACGGCCCCCAAGAATGGGCCATCTCCTTGGCGCCTGACGCCCCTGAACTTTCCTCTGTTTACCTTTTTTTTTCCGCTCTCGGGCTCATCTATGACGAGACTGACAAGACTGCCTTTGCCGAGAGTCAGCTGGTGACCTTACGTCAGGGTAAGAGACCCGTTGAGGAGTACTGTTCTGACTTTAGGAAGTGGTGTGTAGCTTCTCGGTGGAATAACACTGCCTTGAGGTGCCAGTTTAGATTGGGTCTGTCGGATGCCCTTAAAAGACCTGTTAGTTAGCTATCCCTCTTCTGACTCTCTAGATCAGGTTATGGCTTTAGTGGTTTGTCTTGACCAACGTCTCAGGGAACGACGAATTGAACGTTTTTGTGCCTTCTCCTCTGGCTCCCCCATGATGGCTTCCGAGGTTCCGTTGCTTCGTTCTTCCACAGAAAACTCGGATGAACCAATGCAACTCAGGGCCTACGTGTCTCCCCAACAACGTAGAAAGCTCCGCAGGAAGAATGGTCTCTGCTTCTACTGTGGGGATGACAAGCATCAAGTGAACAACTGTCCTAGGCGTAACAATAAGCAGCCAGAAAACTTCCGTGCCTAAGTGACCATCGGGGAGGTCGCTTGGGCGCACAGGTGATTCCCGTAAATATGAAACCTAATAAAATCTTGCTTCCCTTTCAGGTCTCTTTTGAGGGTAGGTCTGCCTCCGGCAGTGCCTTCGTGGATTCAGGGTCTTCTGCTAATTTTATGTCTGTGGAATTTGCTATGTCTCTAGCTATGCCATTGATTGATTTGCCTAAACCTGTCCCGGTAGTGGGTATAGACCACTCCTCTTGCTAATGGTTATTTTACGCAGAATACCCCTGTTTTTGAACTCATTGTTGGCTCCATTCATTTGGAGTAGTGTTCTGTACTGGTGATGCAGGGATTATCATCCAATTTGGTTTTAGGCCTTCCCTGGTTGCAGATGCATAATCCCACATTTAACTGGAGTACTGGGGATCTCACTAAATGGGATAATGAATGCATGACGTCCTGTTTTTCTGTTAATTTTATTTCTCTCCCTGAGGAACACTCTACCTGAGTTTATTCAGGACTTCGCTGATGTTTTTTCTAAAAAGGCCTCCGAAGTGTTACCTCCTCATAGAGAATACGATTGCGCAATCGATTTGGTACCAGGAACTAAGCTCCCTACGTGTAGGATATTTAATCTCTCTTGTCCTGAACGTGAGGCCATGAGGGAATATATCCAGGAAAGCCTGGCCAAGGGTTACATTCGCCCCTCTACTTCTCCGGTAGGTGCTGGCTTCTTCTTCGTAGGGAAGAAGGATGGTGGTCTTAGGCCGTGCATCGATTACCGAAACTTGAATAAGGTCACTGTAAGGAACCAGTATCCCTTCCTTTGATTCCTGATCTCTTCAATGAGGTTCAGGGGGCCCAATGGTTCTCTAAGTTTGATCTTCGGGGTCTTATAACCTTATCCGAATCAGAGAAGGGGATGAGTGGAGACTGCGTTTAACACACCCGAAGGTCATTTCGAATACCTCGTCATGCCCTTTGGGTTGTGTAATGCTCCCGCGGTCTTCCAGAATTTCATAAATGAGATTTTAAGAGACTACCTGGGGGTATTTCCTGTAGTGTACCTTGATGATATACTTGTGTTTTCCAAGGACTGGTCCTCCCACATGAGAATGTCAGGAAAGTGCTCCAGGCCCTTCGGGAAAACAAACTCTTTGCTTAATCCGAAAAATGTGTGTTTGGGGTGCAGGAGATACCATTTTTGGGTCAAATCTTCACTCCTAATGAATTTCGCATGGACCCTGCCAAGGTTCAGGCTGTGGCTGAATGGGTCCAACCTGCCTCCCTGAAGGCGTTACAGTGCTTCCTGGGGTTTGCTAATTATTACAGGAGATTCATTGCTAACTTCTCGGTCATCGCTTAGCCTCTTACGGATCTTACTCGCAAAGGTGCTGATCTCCTCCACTGGCCTCCGGAGGCGGTTCAGGCTTTTGAGATCCTCAAGTAGTGCCTTATCTCGGCCCCAGTGCTGATTCAGCCTAACCAATGAAGCCATTCATCGTGGCGGTTGACGCCTCTGAGGTGGGAGTGGGTGCTGTCTTGTCCCAGGGTACCAGGTCCCTCACCCATCTCCGTCCCTGTGCCTACTTTTCCAGGAATTTCTCGCCCACTGAGAGTAACTATGACGTGGGCAACCGCGAATGCTTAGCCATTAAATGGGTATTTGAAGAGTGGCACCACTTCTTGGAGGGGGCTAGGCACCAGGTAACTTTCCTTACCGACCACAAGAATCTGGTCTTCCTAGAATCTGCCCGGAGGCTAAACCCGAGACAAGCTCGATGGGCGTTGTTTTTTACTAGATTCAACTTTGTGGTCACCTATAGGGCTGGGTCTAGAAATATTAAAGCTGATGCACTGTCGCGTAGCTTCTTGGCCAACCCTCCTTCGGAGGAAGATCCTGCTTGTGTTTTGCCCCCAGGTATAATAATATCCTCTTGATTCTGACTTAGTCTCCGAAATTGTGGCTGATCAAAGTTCAGCTCCCGGGAACCTTCCTGAGAACAAGCTATTTGTTCCCCTGCAATTCCGGCTAAGGGTACTCAGGGAAAATCATGACTCTGCACTATCTGGCCATCCTGGCATTCTGGGTACCAAGCACCTCATTGCTAGAAACTATTGGTGGCCTGGGTTGCCTAAAGACGTTAAGGCCTTTGTCGCCGCTTGTGAAATTTGTACTAGGTCCAAAACTCCCAGGTCCCGACAAGCGGGCTTACTATGTTCTTGTAAAGGATCTGCCAGGCACTACGTCTGTGGATACTCCCAGGATTAATCAATCGACACCTGAGGCCGGACCTCTTAGACTGACTCCGGCTCCCACCAATCAGGGTGGCAGGCTCAGGAGTGGGAGAGCCTATCGCGGCCTGGTCAGTCGGAGTTAGCTCCGCCCCCTGTCCATTTATACCTGCCGTTTTCTCTTCCTCATTGCTTGTGATTCTTCCTGGTTTCCTGGCCCTGCTACAGCCTTGCTCCAGCCTGCTACTGCCTTGCTTCAGCCTTGCTACAGCTTCAGCTTATCCTGCTTCGCTCTGACCCCGGCTTGCTTCCTGCTCCTTGCTCTGCGTTCGTATACTTCGTGACATCCTGATTCTGACTGGCTCGTTGACCACTCTGGTTTCCTCACGGTGTTCCGTGGGCTACTGCCCCTTCCCTTGCTTGTTCCCTGTTTGTATTCCCTTGCACTTAGTCAGCGTAGGGACCGCCGCCCAGTTGTACCCCGTCGCCTAGGGCGGGTCGTTGCAAGTAGGCAGGGACAGGGCGGTGGGTAGATTAGGGCTCACTTATCCCCTTCCCCTCCTTCCTGCCATAACATAATCACAAGCCTATACCTAGTCTACCCTTTCTTCTACCTTATCATGGACCCCCTTGAGACCCTGACCCAGCAGATGCAGGGCCTCTCCCTACAGGTCCAGGCCCTGGCTCAGAGGGTCAACCAGCCTGACGCTGCCATAGTAGTACCCCTCGCCTCACCTCTAGAACCTGACCTCAAGTTACCTGACCGGTTCTCAGGGGACCGTAAGACTTTTCTCTCCTTTCGGGAGAGTTGCAGACTTTACTTCCGTCTAAAACCTCACTCCTCAGGTTCCGAGAACCAGCGGGTGGGAATCATTATATCCCGACTCCAGGAAGGGCCCCAAGAGTGGGCCTTCTCCATGGCTCCTGACGCCCCTGAACTTTCCTCCGTTGATCGTTTTTTCTCTGCCCTCGGACTCATTTACGACGAGACTGACAGGACTGCCTTGGCCGAGAGTCAGCTGGTGACCTTACGTCAGGGTAGGAGACCTGTTGAGGAATACTGTTCTGACTTTAGAAAGTGGTGCGTAGCTTCTCGGTGCAATGACCCTGCCCTAAGGTGCCAGTTTAGGTTAGGCTTATCTAACACCCTGAAGGATCTGCTTGTTAGCTACCCCTCTTCTGACTCCCTAAACCAGGTTATGGCCTTAGCAGTACGACTTGACCGACGTCTCAGGGAACGACAGCTTGAACGTTTCAGTCTTTTCCCCTCTGACTTCCCTGCGATTCCCCCCGAGGTCCCGTCTCCTCGCTCTTCCACGGAAGACTCGGAGTTACCCATGCAACTCGGGGCCTCCGTGTCCCCCCGACAACGTAGAGAGTTCCGTAGGAAGAATGGTCTCTGCTTCTTTTGTGGGGATGACAAGCATCAACTGAACACCTGTCCCAGGCGCAAGAATAAGCAGCCGGAAAACTTCCGCGCCTAAGTGATCATCGGGGAGGTCACTTGGGCGCACAGTTATTTCCCGTAAATATGAAACGTAATAAAATCTTGCTTCCCTTTCAGGTCTCTTTTGGCGGTAGGTCTGCTACCGGCAGTGCCTTCGTGGATTCAGGGTCTTCTGCTAATATCATGTCTGTGGAATTTGCTATGTCTCTAAAAATGCCTTTTATTGATTTGCCTAATCCTGTCCCGGTAGTGGGTATCGACTCCACTCCTCTTGCTAATGGTTATTTTACTCAGCATACTCCTGTTTTTGAACTCCTTGTTGGCTCCATGCATTTGGAGCAGTGCTCTGTACTGTTGATGCAGGGATTATCGTCCGATCTGGTATTAGGTCTTCCCTGGTTGCAGTTGCATAATCCCACGTTTGATTGGAATACTGGGGATCTCACCAAATGGGGTAGTGAATGCCTGACGTCATGTCTTTCGTTTAACTCTATTTCTCCCCGTGCGTTTAACTCTATTTCTCCCCGTGAGGAGGTAAACACGCTACCTGAGTTTGTTCAGGACTTCACTGATGTTTTCTCTAAGGAGGCCTCCGAGGTGTTGCCCCCTCATAGAGATTACGATTGCGCTATCGATTTGGTACCAGGTGCTAAGCTTCCTAAGGGTAGGATATTTCATCTTTCATGTCCTGAACGTGAAGCCATGAGGGAATATATCCAAGAATGCCTGGCCAAGGGTTTCATTCGCCCCTCTACTTCTCCTGTAGGTGCTGGCTTCTTCTTCGTGGGGAAGAAGGATGGTGGTCTTAGGCCGTGCACTGACTATCGTAACTTGAATAAGGTCACTGTAAGGAACAAGTATCCCCTTCCTTTGATTCCGGATCTTTTTAATCAGGTTCAGGGGGCCCAATGGTTCTCTAAGTTTGATCTACGGGGGGTGTATAACCTTATCCGCATCAAAGAGGGGGATGAGTGGAAGACTGCGTTCAACACGCCCGAAGGTCATTTCGAATACCTGGTCATGCCCTTTGGGTTGTGTAATGCCCCTGCTGTCTTCCAGAATTTTATTAATGAAATTCTGAGAGATTACCTATGAAATTTTCTTGTAGTGTACCTTGATGACATACTGGTGTTTTCCAAGGACTGGTCCTCCCATGTGGAGCATGTCAGGAAGGTGCTCCAGGTCTTCCGGGAAAATAATCTGTTTGCGAAAACCGAAAAATGTGTGTTTGGGGTACAGGAGATACCATTTTTGGGTCAAATCCTCACTGCTCATGAATTCCGCATGGACCCTGCCAAGGTTCAGGCTGTGGCGGAATGGGTCCAACCTGCCTCCCTGAAGGCGCTACAGTGTTTTTTGGGGTTCGCTAACTATTACAGGAGATTTATTGCCAACTTCTCGGTCGTCGCTAAGCCTCTTACGGACCTCACTCGCAAGGGTGCTGATGTCCTCCACTAGCCTCCTGAGGCCGTCCAGGTTTTTGAGACCCTCAAGAAGTGCTTTATCTCGGCCCCTGTGCTGGTTCAGCCCAAACAAAGGGAGCCATTTATCGTGGAGGTTGACGCGTCCGAGGTGGGAGTGGGGGCTGTCTTGTCCCAGGGTACCAGGTCCCTCACCCATCTCCGCCCCTGTGCTTACTTCTCCAGGAAGTTTTCGCCCACGGAGAGTAACTATGATATTGGCAACCGCAAACTTTTAGCCATTAAATGGGCTTTTGAAGAGTGGCGTCACTTCCTGGAGGGGGCCAGACACCAGGTAACGGTCCTTACTGACCACAAGAATCTGGTTTTCCTAGAATCTGCCCGGAGGCTTAATCCGAGACAAGCTCGATGGGCGCTATTTTTTACCAGATTTAACTTTTTGGTTACCTATAGGGCTGGGTCCAAAAATATTAAGGCTGATGCACTGTCACGTAGTTTCATGGCCAATCCTCTTTCTGAGAAGGATCCTGCTTGTATTTTACCCCCTGGTATAATCGTTTCTGCCACTGATTCTGATTTAGTCTCTGATATTGCGGCTGATCAAGGTTCAGCTCCCGGGAACCTCCCTGTGGACAAGCTGTTTGTCCCCCTGCAATACCGGCTAAGGGTACTTAGGGAAAACCATGACTCCGCACTATCTGGTCATCCTGGCATCTTGGGTACCAAACACCTCATTACCAGAAACTATTGGTGGCCTGGGTTGCCTAAAGACGTTAGGGCTTACGTCGCCGCTTGTGAGGTTTGTGCTAGGTCCAAGACCCCTAGGTCCCGACCTGCGGGCTTACTACGTTCTTTGCCCATTCCCCAGAGACCTTGGACCCATATCTCCATGGATTTTATCACCGATTTGCCTCCATCTCAAGGCAAGTCGGTGGTGTGGGTGGTAGTAGACCGCTTCAGCAAGATGTGCCACTTTGTGCCCCTTAAGAAACTACCTAACGCCAAGACGTTAGCTTCTTTGTTTGTTAAACACATTCTGTGTCTTCATGGGGTCCCAGTCAATATCGTTTCTGACAGAGGGGTACAATTTGTTTCTTTATTTTGGAGAGCCTTTTGTAAAAAGTTGGAGATTGATTTGTCCTTCTCCTCCGCCTTCCATCCCGAAACTAATGGCCAAACGGAGAGGACTAATCAATCCCTGGAACAATATTTAAGGTGTTTCATCTCTGACTGTCAATTTGATTGGGTCTCATTCATTCCCCTCGCCGAATTTTCCCTGAATAACCGGGTCAGTAACTCGTCAGGGGTCTCCCCGTTTTTCTGTAATTTCGGGTTTAATCCACGGTTCTCCTCCGTTTCTCCTGGTAGTTCCAATAATCCCGAGGTAGAGGTCGTTCATCGGGAACTGTGCACAGTTTGGGCCCAGGTTCAGAAGAACCTAGAGGCGTCCCAGAGCGTACAAAAAATTCAGGCTGATAGAAGACGTTCTGCTAACCCCCGGTTTGTCATCGGGGATCTGGTGTGGTTGTCGTCTAGGAACTTGCGCCTTAAGGTCCCATCCAGGAAGTTTGCTCCCCGATTTATTGGGCCTTATAAGGTCATTGAAGTCCTCAACCCTGGCTCCTTCCGTCTGGAGCTGCCCCCATCCTTTCGCATACACAACGTCTTTCATGCCTCCCTCCTTAAACGCTGCTCCCCGTCCTGGTCCCCCTCGAGGAAACCTCCTGTTCCCATTCTCACCCCTGAGGGGGTGGAATTCGAGGTGGCCAAGATTGTGGACAGTAAGATGATCCAGGGCTCCCTCCAGTACCTGGTCCATTGGAGAGGATACGGGCCGGAGGAGAGGACTTGGGTACCTGCTCGAGATGTTCACGCTGGGGTATTGGTCAGGAGGTTCCACCTTCTCTTCCCCACTAAACCAGGTCCTCTTAGTAAGGGTCCGGTGGCCCCTCATAAAAGGGGGGTACTGTAAAGGATCTGCCAGGCACTACGTCTGTGGATACTCCCAGGATTAATCAATCGACACCTGAGGCCGGACCTCTTAGACTGACTCCGGCTCCCACCAATCAGGGTGGCAGGCTCAGGAGTGGGAGAGCCTATCGCGGCCTGGTCAGGCGGAGTTAGCTCCGCCCCCTGTCCATTTATACCTGCCGTTTTCTCTTCCTCATTGCTTGTGATTCTTACTGGTTTCCTGGCCATGCTACAGCCTTGCTCCAGCCTGCTACTGCCTTGCTTCAGCCTTGCTACAGCTTCCGCTTATCCTGCTTCGCTCTGACCCCTGCTTGCTTCCTGCTCCTTGCTCTGCGTTCGTATACTTCGTGACATCCTGATTCTGACTGGCTCGTTGACCACTCTGGTTTCCTCACGGTGTTCCGTGGGCTACTGCCCCTTCCCTTGCTTGTTCCCTGTTTGTATTCCCTTGCACTTAGTCAGCGTAGGGACCGCCGCCCAGTTGTACCCCGTCGCCTAGGGCGGGTCGTTGCAAGTAGGCAGGGACAGGGCGGTGGGTAGATTAGGGCTCACTTATCCCCTTCCCCTCCTTCCTGCCATAACAGTTCTTTGCCCATTCCCCAGAGACCTTGGACCCATATCTCTAGAGATGAGCGAACTTATGAAACGTTCGGTTCGGCTGGTTCGCCGAATTTCATGAAAAAGTTCGATTCGGACCGAACTAGTTCTGACCGAACCTGTAATTCAAGAAAGCCCCTAAAAATCATGTATAACATTGTTTAAAAGCCCTAGAAGCCCTGTGTAACACTCTTAGGTCACCCATGAGTGTATCCAAGTACTTTTGAGCTGTCTTTAAGGCAAAGTTAGTGTCAAAGTTACGCCAACATGTATGGCTATAGGAAAACGGATGGGACACGGTGATAACTAACAGAAACCACTGCACTTGTGCATGTTGTATGCTTAATGCATTGTTAAAAAAGGTACAAAAACTAACCATTTTTGGCGGCAGATGCCTGTCAGGGTTCATACATATAAGGTGGTAAAAGAAGAAGCAATGGCTTTTGACAAGCCCTCAAAAAATTTACCCTTTATGGTGGCAGATGCCTGCTGGGGTTCATCCATACATGGATGTAAAAGCAACAAGCAATGGCTTTTCACAAGCCCTCCAAAAATGTACCCTTTTTATTGGCAGATGCCTGCCAGGGTTCATCCATACATGGATGTAAAAGCAACAAGCAATGGCTTTTCACAAGCCCTCCAAAAATTTACCCTTTTTATTGGCAGATGCCTGCCGGGAATCATTAAACCAAAGAAGAAATCTTGATATAATAATATTTAATCAAAATAATTTTATTTAATCAAAACAAATAATTTATTACACATAAATACAAGAATAATTAAATAAAGATACAAAAATTAAACCCCCCTCCCAAGTATATACTATAGACAATTAAAATAACATAAAATATATGCCAGGTGTATAATAATGGATAAAGATGGTAAGTATGGTAAATGTAATGGTATCAAGTCCTCATGCAGAAAAGCATGAACCCTTAAGGAAGGATAGAAAAGCACTTATTGTATATCTATATGCACGAACAGCATCAGAGCACCAGAGAGCTGATATGGATAGTGCTGCAATGACAAGTCGCTCCAGTGCCGATGATGCACTGATGTAAGTAAAGAGACAAGCACTGAAACAAGAAAGGGAAGGAATATCGACTACAATGAGTGGACTATACCTGCAGAGGACATGATAGAAGAAATGATACACCTGGACACCGAGCACCTCGACGCGCGTTTCGCAACCTTCGTCAGGAGGTGCCTGCCGGGAATCATCCATACATGGATGTAAAATCAACAAGCAATGGCTTTTCACAAGCCCTCCAGGCCTGCTTGTAGCAGACGGCAGTGGAGGTGTATTGGTGGTAGTAGAGGTAGCCAACGGACAGCATGGGTGGTGGTGGTAGTAGTAGTAGTAGCAGCACATTAAAACAGACTGGACAGTCACAGACAAAGCCCTGTGGTGGGGCAGGCCTGCTTGTAGCAGACGGCAGTGGAGGTGTATTGGTGGTAGTAGAGGTAGCCAACGGACAGCAAGGGTGGTGGTAGTAGTAGTAGCAGCACATTAAAACAGACTGGACAGTCACAGGACAAAGCCCTGTGGTGGGGCTGGCCTCAGGCCTGCTTGTAGCAGACGGCAGTGGAGGTGTATTGGTGGTAGTAGAGGTAGCCAACGGACAGCAAGGGTGGTGGTAGTAGTAGTAGCAGCACATTAAAACAGACTGGACAGTCACAGACAAAGCCCTGTGGTGGGGCTGGCCTCAGGCCTGCTTGTAGCAGACGGCAGTGGAGGTGTATTGGTGGTAGTAGAGGTAGCCAACGGACAGCAAGGGTGGTGGTAGTAGTAGTAGTAGCAGCACATTAAAACAGACTGGACAGTCACAGACAAAGCCCTGTGGTGGGGCAGGCCTGCTTGTAGCAGACGGCACTCAGGGTGGATGGGTGGTAGAAGTAGTAGCAGCACCAACAGCGGCACAATAAAAAAAGGGTGGACAGGACAGAATCCCGTAGTAGCAGACGGCAGTAGCAGGCGGCAGCGGCAGCAGCAGCAGCAATGTCAGATCTAATCAGTGGCATCAGGCACAGGGGTTTTAAAATCCTCACCGATCCACGCTTGATTCATTTTCAGAAACATGAGATATTCCAAGCTGTTGGCGGACAATCTTGTTCGCTTAGGGGTGACGAAGCCCCCTGCCGCGCTGAATACCCTCTCTGACGCTACACTGGAGGGTGGACAAGACAGTGCACCCATGGCAAACTGGACTAGTTCTTGCCAATGATCCAATCTGCTGACCCAGAAGTCCATAGGGTCTGGGATCAGGATTTCTGACGGAGAAAGGGCACAGTCCAGGTACGAGTGAACCTGGTTGTTTAGGTGCTGGTGATGGTGAACATCCCTTTGGTGACTACGATGTGTGTCAGGTCGGGGTATTGGATGTAAAAATGTTGTCATCATATTTTCCAAACTGAATTGGCTACTGCTGCTGCCGCCTATTGCAGAGGTAGCTCTGCCAGAGGCGGTGGAACGATGAGACAGTGGGGATCGGAGAGTGGCCCCCCGGTCAGAGATGCTTGCAGCAGGTGTTTGCCGTTTGAAAGCCGTGACAAGCTGGCTGCAAAGCTTCTCTCGATAATAAGCCAATTTTGCCTCCCTCTCGGAAGGCGCAAAAAACTCCCCCATTCTGGCTTTATACCGAGGGTCTAAAAGTGTGGCTATCCAGTACTCATCTCTTTGCTTCATGCTAACAGTACGACAGTCAGCGCGCAAGTAACGAAGCATACAGCTCGCCATCCTGGCCAGCGTTTCAGAGGGCTCGGTTGGTTCCATCTCCGCCCCATACTGCCATGGTTGTCCATCATCAAGGTCGTCGTCAGACTCGTCATCATCATCATCACTGTCATGTTGTGCGGGTGCCTCGTCCCCTATCCCTTCCTGTGATTCCATCTCCAAATCCAGCTCCTCTTCAGGTCCTGTTTCCTCATCCTCATCCTCCTCCTCCTCAACATCCATAGCCAGATGTGATCCTTCCTCCATCCTTTGCTGAATCATCGCTGTGAGCGTTTGCTCCAGAATGAATATCAGCGGCATAACATCGTTCATTCCGCTAGCGTCACGGCTCACAAATCGTGTGGCCTCTTCAAAGGGCCTCAAAACGCGACATGCGTCTCTAACCAGCTGCCAGTGCCTGAGCTCGAAATTACACTGGCTCCAAACGCTGCCCGTCTGCTGCATCAGGAAATCATTCACGGCTTTCAGCTGTTTGTACAGACGGTCCAACATGTGCAGGGTGGAATTCCAGCGTGTTGGAACGTCGCAAATCTGGCTGTGTTCTGGGAGATTGTTTTGACGCTGCAAGTCCAGGAGGGCGTGCTTAAATGCATACGAACGTCTAAAGCGAACGCAAACCCTCCTGGACATGGCCAGCACACCCTTCAAACCAACATATGACTTTAAGAAGCGTGTTATGACCAGATTGATCACATGTGCCATGCAAGGAGCGTGTGTCAGGTGACCTAGACGCAGTGCAGCCACAACGTTCTTCCCGTTATCAGAGACAACATTGCCTAGTGTGGGTTTCAGAGGAGACAGCCAGCGTGCGATTTCCTCCGTGATGCACAGCAGCAGCTCCTGCCCTGTGTGGCTTTTCTCGCCCAGGCTCAGCAGGTGTAAGACAGTGTTGTGGCGCTTCACCTTGCACCTATGAAAAGAGGAGGGAGGAGGAGTGGAAGATACGCTGTGTCCTGTGGGGGACGGGAAAACCTCCACTGAGGAGGGCAAGGAGGAGGAGTAGGAGGAGGATGGTAGGTGCGTGGTGTCCGGAGTTGAACCAGAAAGATACAAGCGTGGAGGTGGTAATGCCTGGCATTGCTGCGGTGGTGCATCGGACTGCAAAATATTGACCCAGTGGGCCGTGAAAGACAGGTACTGTCCCTGCCCATAGTTGCTGCTCCACGTGTCGACGGTGGCATGTACCCTGCTGCACACGGATAATTGCAAGGACTGGCCCACCTTTTCCTCCACATGCTTGTGCAAGGCAGGGACAGCTGTTTTGGAGAAGTAATGGCGGCTAGGTATTCGCCACCTAGGCTGAGCGCACGCCATCAATTGCTTGAAGCCGGCGGAGTCGACCAGGTGGTACGGCAGCGACTGCACCACCAACAACTTAGCCAGGTGTGAATTAAGCCGCACGACAAGTGGATGACTGGGTATATATTGTTGCTTATTGGACAACGATTCCGTAATGGATAACTGATGGGACGTAGGAGGAGCACTAGATGACAGTGATGATGACAACGAGATGGTGGATAAGGCCTGGCTACTACTTAGATGACAGGGACTCGGAGCAGTGGCAGCAGCGGCAGAGGGGTCTTCATTAGATGTACATGATGGTGGGGCATGTCGATTGTCCCACATGGCCTTGTGATGCCGCTCCATGTGTTTACGTAGAGTGGTAGTTCCTACATTGCTGCCCTGCCCACGCCTTACTTTCTGCTTGCAGATACGGCACTGTGCCATGTTTTCGTCCTCCGGGAAGGTACAGAAAAATTGCCACACGGCAGAGTACCGTAAAGAGGTAGTACCACGTCCACCACCACCACCACCCGAGCTTGCCCCTTGTCTGGCAGGCTTTTTTCGGGAGCCTACACCAGTAGCAGCAGTGTCGCCATCACCGGCTCCTGAGCTGACCCTACCGCTGCAACGTTTTGCAGATTTACTTCTGCCCCTACCTCGGCTTGGCTGTTTATCACTGCCAGTGCCGCCACTACTACCCTCCTCCTCTGACGTCGTCATCAACTCGTCACCTGGTTCCCACGTCCTGTCTAAAACAACATCATCATAGCCCTCCTCATCATCCCCGCCACTTCTTTCACTGTGTTGTGAATGTGATGTGACATCATGGCGGGCTCTATGCCCCCCCTCATTACTGCGTCTGCCACCACGGCTACCACCAACACCCCCACTACCCCAGCTATGCGTCTCGGACACCGCTTCCACCTCCACCGCCGCAACACACTCCGTTGGCTGACTCGTGGAAAACAAATCATCATCACTATGTTGTTCAGTATCTTCCTTCGCACCCGAGGAGATGTCTCTTAGGACTCTCAGGAAAGATGGCTTCCCGCTAGGAAGGGGGAGTGAAGACATAGATGATGGAATGGAAACACTGGAAATACTCATATTACTACTGTCACTGTGCCAAGGAACTGTAGAGGATCTGGAATCCAACGAAACCTGGCTTGAAGCCAGATCGTCAGAGTCTTCCTGCTGAGATGACCGCGAGACAGCCAACCAGTCCACAATGGCCTTATTGTCTAAAATAACCCGCCCACCGGAGGAGATGGACAAGTCTGGCTTGCTGATACTGCTACTACTACCAGCAGGCACATGGCTGCTGCTACTAGTAGAACTGGGCACATGTCTTGTGCCAAAAATGCTGGTACTGGGTCTGGCACCAACAGATCCAACATTTGGACTGGAAGAGGACATGGCATGGGTGTTTTTTCCTCTACCCCGTCCTTTCACAACCTTTTTTTTTACCAGACATTTCACTGCTGGAGTGCAGCAAGTTGAATCAAAACCCCTTCCCCTACTAGAGGAATGAGGCCCTTATAAAATATTATTTGGACTGGCTGAAAAGGAGTGACTCTGAATAGGTGGCAGTCAGTGTATGCTGTGACTTGTATAATAGCACCAAAGGCACCGGCTGTACTTAATTAGCACGTTGAATTAAACCCTTAGACAGAAATTAGGCCCTTTTAAATTGTTATTCGGACTGGCGGAAAATCAGTGACTCATAAGGTGCCAGTCAGTCAGGGAATGCTGGGCGTTGTAGTACTACAAAGGCTGCCTGTATTGCAAGTTGGATGTTAACCCATGCAACGGGGATGAGCCCCTTATATAAGCTTATTCACACACTGGCTTGGCAAATGGCAATGAATGAGAATTTCTATCAGCCACTGTGCACTCAGGGAATGCTGGGCGTTGTAGTACTACAGCTGCCTGCCTGGATTGCAAGTTGGATGTTAACCCATGCAACGGGGATGAGCCTCTTATAAAAGCTTATTCACACACTGGCTTAGCAAATGGCAATGAATGAGAATTTATATCAGCCACTGTGCACTCAGGGAATGCAGGGCGTTGTAGTACTACAGCTGCCTGCCTGGATTGCAAGTTGGATGTTAACCCATGCAACGGGGATGAGCCCCTTATAAAAGCTTATTCACAGACTGTAATTTCACTGTCTAGTTTGATAGAAATCTAATTGTGCTCCCACAATATGAGTAAATTATATAGTTCACTGAAGTAACAATAAAGTAAAAAATACCTTTTAATTAGTAACTAGTTAAAAACAGGGGTAACACACCACTGTGACATAAGCCCCACCGTGATTGTTAAAAAACGTATTAAACAAAAAACACTGAGTCATTGTGATACATCTAACTCGGTGTTTATAACAATATTATGTCTGGAAACAGCATATATCCAGGGCACATCAGTAGTACAATCCCAAAATAAAGCACAGGCGTCCGAATAGATCGGGTCTCCTAGTGCTGGGTGTAACACGATATGACTATCCCCAATGCAAACATTCCATAAACAGTACAACGACCCTACGCGTTTCAGGTACTCATCCTCAGGGGTCCGTATAATGGTAACTCTGGCCTTCACACCAGCGATAGAATCCTTTAACAGCAGATATTCTGCTGTGCGTCACGGCAAAGATGCACGTATTGATGTCAACGGCATACTTCATTGCAGGCGCTACGTTACTATAAACGCTAAACTCCACCCCTCGTATTCTAGCGGCAAACATGAACTGACCAATCCCCACACCCTCACGATTAGTGACACCTGCCCATGTGACCCCCCGCCGTCAGCTGACAACCAGGGGTCATCATCGGCCGCATCAAGCCGCACGCGCAGGCGCAGTAGAAGTCAGGGACAATTCGCCCAGACTGCCAAAATAGGAGAAGGTAAGCGCTACACGATAATGGATTGTAAGTAAATCTCGCGGGACAGTTAAACACCGCAAGTAGGCTACCTCACAAAGCAACTAAAAAATGTAATTAATCACATGTGGGGTGGAAGGAAATACGATCCCTCATGACATGGGGGACCGAGAGACGATCGCCGTTAAAAAACGGCAGACCAATAGGGCCATCTCAAACCTACATGTGTTAGGCAAAAATGAACTCACCCACCCCCTGGGCAACCCAAGGGAGATAGGTCGTCCATACGGAGTGTTAAATAAAACATGTATAATTAGTCTGCTCATTTAAACCTGCTGGATGTATGCATTCCAGTCTGTGGATCCATTGTGCTTCTTTGCGTAAAATCAGGTTATCCCAATCACCTCCTCTTTTGGGGGGTCTAACAAGTTCAATAGCTTGAAACCTTAAACATGCTGCCTGGCCTTGGTGTTTGGCATGCACATGCTTAGATATTGGGGTGTCCCTATCATGGACAATATCTCCAACATGCTCCCTAATACGGCGACGAAATTGTCGTGCTGTTTTTCCCACATAGTTAAGGGGGCATGGACATGTGATTAGGTAGACCACTCCCGCAGTCTTGCAATTGACATAATCCCGAATAGTGTATTGTTTCTGTGTGGTGACGCTAGTGAAGCTATTACCTTTAAAAATGAAATCACAGGCTTTACAACTACCACACCTAAAGGTGCCTGGTATTTGTCTGTCCAGCCACGTGCCCCTAGGTGAAATGGGGTCAAAACAGCTGTGCATGACTCTGTCCCTTATATTTTTCCCTCTCCGATAGGTGACAGACGGCCTCTGTGTGATTTGATCTACCAGATCTGTATCAGAACTGAGAATACGCCAATACCTATTCAGTATCTGCATAATATCATTTTGTTTGGAATCATAGGTACCTATGAGTCTTGTGACCTGTTCTTCTTTCCGTTTTTTAGGGACCAGAAGACATTGCCTATCAGCATCCCTTGCTCCCTCATAGGCCTTCCTGATAACCCTCTCGGGGAAACCTCTGTCCTTCAATCTTGTTTTGAGCTCCTTGGCCTGGAACTCAAAATCACCCATAGAACTACAATTCCTACGTACTCTCATAAATTGGCCTTTTGGTATGCCACTTTTGAGGGAATGGGGATGACAGCTATTCCATTGCAGGAAACTATTTGTTGCTGTTTCTTTCCTATGTACCTTAGTGTGGATTGTGCCATCTGATGTTTTTGTGATTTTCAAATCTAAAAAAGACAATTCTTTCTCACTGATCTCACATGTGAATTTAAGTCCTACATCATTCTTGTTGAGGGCTGCTACAAAATTATGGAACTCATCCGCTGTAGAGTTCCAGAGGATCAACACGTCATCAATATATCTAATCCATAATCCAACAGATGAAGTCCAATTGACAAATTTGTCCCCAAAGACAATTGTCTCCTCCCACCAGCCAAGAAATAAATTTGCATAGGTGGGAGCAGCAGGACTCCCCATTGCAGTACCACATTTCTGATGGAAAATTTTGTCTTCAAAAATAAATATATTTCTTTCAAGAACAAACTGTAATAACTGCATGACAAACTGGTTATGAGCTACAAACTGGGTACCTCTAGATCCCAAATAGTACTCGACCGCTTTATAACCACATTTGTGCGGTATGGATGAATACAACGCCTCGACATCCAGACTCGCCAAAATTGTATCTTTCTCCAGGGAAATGCCATCAATCTGTTTCAGGACATCCATTGTGTCACGCACATATGATGTGAGACTCAAAACAAAGGGACGCAACACTTGGTCAACATACGTGCTCACATTTTGAGTTAAATTATTTATGCCTGAAACAATAGGTCTGCCACGTAAAGGAGGATAACCTTTGTGGATTTTGGGCAGGCTATAGAAACACGCCATAACAGGAAATTGTGGGTATAAAAACCCAAATTCCCCTGCACTAATCAAAGATCTGCTCTTTGCATCACTCAAAATGCTCAGCAACTCTTTCTTGAATAATGCCGTGGGGTTATCCTTTAAAATGGTATAGCAGTCATGGTTAAATAAAATGTCCTCACACATCTTCTTATAGCCATCCCTGCTCATGACCACAATGTTCCCACCTTTATCGGATGATTTGAGAACAATATTCTCTTTTTTCTCTAAAGTGGTCAGAGCTAATCGTTCAGACCAAGACAAATTATTATCCATTCCCCTGCTATCCTGACTGAGACTTTTGATCTCATCTCCCACCATATCCACAAATAAATCCACATTGGTAAAGTCTCCTATAGGTGGCAATTTCCTACTCTTCATTTTAAGGTTGGTGAAGGGACCTATACCTGGAGTGCGTCCAGATTCCTCTAATAGCCCCTCAAGGGCCGAAAGACCTTCCATATCAGACTCCTCTAGGCCTAATTCCATGCATTTTTTTCTATTATGGTGTTTAAAAAATTTTATCCATTTAAGTTTGCGAGCAAATAAATTGAGATCTTTTATCCACGAAAATGAGTCAAATTTAACTGTAGGGACAAAGGAAAGTCCCTTTTCTAATAGTGTAATCTCTGATGCACTCAAATTATATTCAGAAAGGTTAATGATTTGAAGCCTATCCATGTTATTCCCCTTCACTAATCCTTTTGACCCCTCAGCATATAGCGGGAAATGGGAGGATTGTTGGCTAAAAAATTATTGCCACTATTAGAAGAGGCTCTCCCACGGCCTCTATTTCTACTTCTTGCTCCTCCCCTAAATTTGTGTTTCCCACCACTACCGCCAAAGAATGGGCCCACTCTTTCAGAGTCTGTAGTTTCACTCTCTGATGTGGAAGGGTCAGATTCCCTCGGCCCCCTATTGGTCTGTTGATATTGCTGTTGTTGTGTAGTGACAAAATCATACGCTTTTTTCTCCCTAAATTCCTGTAGGTCTCTCTGGAATTGGAAGTGTTTTCGTTCCTTAAGATGATTAGTAAACCTTTCCAAAGTTTGTTGGAGGATTTTGTCCTTTTTTTCAAAACCTGGGGTATCTACCAAGGACTTGGCTGCCTCAATCTCTTTTTTAAGCTCAACACTAATAAAGTCAAACTGGACTTTTTCTTCCTCTACCAAGATCTGCATCAGCCTAAGTGAGCTCCCTGTAATCTCCTGTTCCCACCTTTCTTTAATATTAGCGGTTTTTAATCTTAATGCTGGGACAATGGGGACCCTGAGACCTCTGGGAACTATCTTATTCTTTAAATAGTTTTCCAGACTCTGGATCTCCCACCAACTTCTAGTATAATCTTTGTGCAGTCTATTAAGATTTTTAAAGGTGGATTTGAGAGATGCACCCTGAACTGTATACGTCAGTTCACACTCTGAAAAGACGCTTTTGGCCTCACTCATCCACCCATCTGTGTTTAATTCAGAAAGTGCAAAGGCTGCCATACCTAGATAAACTGAAATTATTAACTGTATGGATTAAATGTAATTTCACTGTCTAGTTTGATAGAAATCTAATTGTGCTCCCACAATATGAGTAAATTATATAGTTCACTGAAGTAACAATAAAGTAAAAAATACCTTTTAATTAGTAACTAGTTAAAAACAGGGGTAACACACCACTGTGACATAAGCCCCACCGTGATTGTTAAAAAACGTATTAAACAAAAAACACTGAGTCATTGTGATACATCTAACTCGGTGTTTATAACAATATTATGTCTGGAAACAGCATATATCCAGGGCACATCAGTAGTACAATCCCAAAATAAAGCACAGGCGTCCGAATAGATCGGGTCTCCTAGTGCTGGGTGTAACACGATATGACTATCCCCAATGCAAACATTCCATAAACAGTACAACGACCCTACGCGTTTCAGGTACTCATCCTCAGGGGTCCGTATAATGGTAACTCTGGCCTTCACACCAGCGATAGAATCCTTTAACAGCAGATATTCTGCTGTGCGTCACGGCAAAGATGCACGTATTGATGTCAACGGCATACTTCATTGCAGGCGCTACGTTACTATAAACGCTAAACTCCACCCCTCGTATTCTAGCGGCAAACATGAACTGACCAATCCCCACACCCTCACGATTAGTGACACCTGCCCATGTGACCCCCCGCCGTCAGCTGACAACCAGGGGTCATCATCGGCCGCATCAAGCCGCACGCGCAGGCGCAGTAGAAGTCAGGGACAATTCGCCCAGACTGCCAAAATAGGAGAAGGTAAGCGCTACACGATAATGGATTGTAAGTAAATCTCGCGGGACAGTTAAACACCGCAAGTAGGCTACCTCACAAAGCAACTAAAAAATGTAATTAATCACATGTGGGGTGGAAGGAAATACGATCCCTCATGACATGGGGGACCGAGAGACGATCGCCGTTAAAAAACGGCAGACCAATAGGGCCATCTCAAACCTACATGTGTTAGGCAAAAATGAACTCACCCACCCCCTGGGCAACCCAAGGGAGATAGGTCGTCCATACGGAGTGTTAAATAAAACATGTATAATTAGTCTGCTCATTTAAACCTGCTGGATGTATGCATTCCAGTCTGTGGATCCATTGTGCTTCTTTGCGTAAAATCAGGTTATCCCAATCACCTCCTCTTTTGGGGGGTCTAACAAGTTCAATAGCTTGAAACCTTAAACATGCTGCCTGGCCTTGGTGTTTGGCATGCACATGCTTAGATATTGGGGTGTCCCTATCATGGACAATATCTCCAACATGCTCCCTAATACGGCGACGAAATTGTCGTGCTGTTTTTCCCACATAGTTAAGGGGGCATGGACATGTGATTAGGTAGACCACTCCCGCAGTCTTGCAATTGACATAATCCCGAATAGTGTATTGTTTCTGTGTGGTGACGCTAGTGAAGCTATTACCTTTAAAAATGAAATCACAGGCTTTACAACTACCACACCTAAAGGTGCCTGGTATTTGTCTGTCCAGCCACGTGCCCCTAGGTGAAATGGGGTCAAAACAGCTGTGCATGACTCTGTCCCTTATATTTTTCCCTCTCCGATAGGTGACAGACGGCCTCTGTGTGATTTGATCTACCAGATCTGTATCAGAACTGAGAATACGCCAATACCTATTCAGTATCTGCATAATATCATTTTGTTTGGAATCATAGGTACCTATGAGTCTTGTGACCTGTTCTTCTTTCCGTTTTTTAGGGACCAGAAGACATTGCCTATCAGCATCCCTTGCTCCCTCATAGGCCTTCCTGATAACCCTCTCGGGGAAACCTCTGTCCTTCAATCTTGTTTTGAGCTCCTTGGCCTGGAACTCAAAATCACCCATAGAACTACAATTCCTACGTACTCTCATAAATTGGCCTTTTGGTATGCCACTTTTGAGGGAATGGGGATGACAGCTATTCCATTGCAGGAAACTATTTGTTGCTGTTTCTTTCCTATGTACCTTAGTGTGGATTGTGCCATCTGATGTTTTTGTGATTTTCAAATCTAAAAAAGACAATTCTTTCTCACTGATCTCACATGTGAATTTAAGTCCTACATCATTCTTGTTGAGGGCTGCTACAAAATTATGGAACTCATCCGCTGTAGAGTTCCAGAGGATCAACACGTCATCAATATATCTAATCCATAATCCAACAGATGAAGTCCAATTGACAAATTTGTCCCCAAAGACAATTGTCTCCTCCCACCAGCCAAGAAATAAATTTGCATAGGTGGGAGCAGCAGGACTCCCCATTGCAGTACCACATTTCTGATGGAAAATTTTGTCTTCAAAAATAAATATATTTCTTTCAAGAACAAACTGTAATAACTGCATGACAAACTGGTTATGAGCTACAAACTGGGTACCTCTAGATCCCAAATAGTACTCGACCGCTTTATAACCACATTTGTGCGGTATGGATGAATACAACGCCTCGACATCCAGACTCGCCAAAATTGTATCTTTCTCCAGGGAAATGCCATCAATCTGTTTCAGGACATCCATTGTGTCACGCACATATGATGTGAGACTCAAAACAAAGGGACGCAACACTTGGTCAACATACGTGCTCACATTTTGAGTTAAATTATTTATGCCTGAAACAATAGGTCTGCCACGTAAAGGAGGATAACCTTTGTGGATTTTGGGCAGGCTATAGAAACACGCCATAACAGGAAATTGTGGGTATAAAAACCCAAATTCCCCTGCACTAATCAAAGATCTGCTCTTTGCATCACTCAAAATGCTCAGCAACTCTTTCTTGAATAATGCCGTGGGGTTATCCTTTAAAATGGTATAGCAGTCATGGTTAAATAAAATGTCCTCACACATCTTCTTATAGCCATCCCTGCTCATGACCACAATGTTCCCACCTTTATCGGATGATTTGAGAACAATATTCTCTTTTTTCTCTAAAGTGGTCAGAGCTAATCGTTCAGACCAAGACAAATTATTATCCATTCCCCTGCTATCCTGACTGAGACTTTTGATCTCATCTCCCACCATATCCACAAATAAATCCACATTGGTAAAGTCTCCTATAGGTGGCAATTTCCTACTCTTCATTTTAAGGTTGGTGAAGGGACCTATACCTGGAGTGCGTCCAGATTCCTCTAATAGCCCCTCAAGGGCCGAAAGACCTTCCATATCAGACTCCTCTAGGCCTAATTCCATGCATTTTTTTCTATTATGGTGTTTAAAAAATTTTATCCATTTAAGTTTGCGAGCAAATAAATTGAGATCTTTTATCCACGAAAATGAGTCAAATTTAACTGTAGGGACAAAGGAAAGTCCCTTTTCTAATAGTGTAATCTCTGATGCACTCAAATTATATTCAGAAAGGTTAATGATTTGAAGCCTATCCATGTTATTCCCCTTCACTAATCCTTTTGACCCCTCAGCATATAGCGGGAAATGGGAGGATTGTTGGCTAAAAAATTATTGCCACTATTAGAAGAGGCTCTCCCACGGCCTCTATTTCTACTTCTTGCTCCTCCCCTAAATTTGTGTTTCCCACCACTACCGCCAAAGAATGGGCCCACTCTTTCAGAGTCTGTAGTTTCACTCTCTGATGTGGAAGGGTCAGATTCCCTCGGCCCCCTATTGGTCTGTTGATATTGCTGTTGTTGTGTAGTGACAAAATCATACGCTTTTTTCTCCCTAAATTCCTGTAGGTCTCTCTGGAATTGGAAGTGTTTTCGTTCCTTAAGATGATTAGTAAACCTTTCCAAAGTTTGTTGGAGGATTTTGTCCTTTTTTTCAAAACCTGGGGTATCTACCAAGGACTTGGCTGCCTCAATCTCTTTTTTAAGCTCAACACTAATAAAGTCAAACTGGACTTTTTCTTCCTCTACCAAGATCTGCATCAGCCTAAGTGAGCTCCCTGTAATCTCCTGTTCCCACCTTTCTTTAATATTAGCGGTTTTTAATCTTAATGCTGGGACAATGGGGACCCTGAGACCTCTGGGAACTATCTTATTCTTTAAATAGTTTTCCAGACTCTGGATCTCCCACCAACTTCTAGTATAATCTTTGTGCAGTCTATTAAGATTTTTAAAGGTGGATTTGAGAGATGCACCCTGAACTGTATACGTCAGTTCACACTCTGAAAAGACGCTTTTGGCCTCACTCATCCACCCATCTGTGTTTAATTCAGAAAGTGCAAAGGCTGCCATACCTAGATAAACTGAAATTATTAACTGTATGGATTAAATGTAATTTCACTGTCTAGTTTGATAGAAATCTAATTGTGCTCCCACAATATGAGTAAATTATATAGTTCACTGAAGTAACAATAAAGTAAAAAATACCTTTTAATTAGTAACTAGTTAAAAACAGGGGTAACACACCACTGTGACATAAGCCCCACCGTGATTGTTAAAAAACGTATTAAACAAAAAACACTGAGTCATTGTGATACATCTAACTCGGTGTTTATAACAATATTATGTCTGGAAACAGCATATATCCAGGGCACATCAGTAGTACAATCCCAAAATAAAGCACAGGCGTCCGAATAGATCGGGTCTCCTAGTGCTGGGTGTAACACGATATGACTATCCCCAATGCAAACATTCCATAAACAGTACAACGACCCTACGCGTTTCAGGTACTCATCCTCAGGGGTCCGTATAATGGTAACTCTGGCCTTCACACCAGCGATAGAATCCTTTAACAGCAGATATTCTGCTGTGCGTCACGGCAAAGATGCACGTATTGATGTCAACGGCATACTTCATTGCAGGCGCTACGTTACTATAAACGCTAAACTCCACCCCTCGTATTCTAGCGGCAAACATGAACTGACCAATCCCCACACCCTCACGATTAGTGACACCTGCCCATGTGACCCCCCGCCGTCAGCTGACAACCAGGGGTCATCATCGGCCGCATCAAGCCGCACGCGCAGGCGCAGTAGAAGTCAGGGACAATTCGCCCAGACTGCCAAAATAGGAGAAGGTAAGCGCTACACGATAATGGATTGTAAGTAAATCTCGCGGGACAGTTAAACACCGCAAGTAGGCTACCTCACAAAGCAACTAAAAAATGTAATTAATCACATGTGGGGTGGAAGGAAATACGATCCCTCATGACATGGGGGACCGAGAGACGATCGCCGTTAAAAAACGGCAGACCAATAGGGCCATCTCAAACCTACATGTGTTAGGCAAAAATGAACTCACCCACCCCCTGGGCAACCCAAGGGAGATAGGTCGTCCATACGGAGTGTTAAATAAAACATGTATAATTAGTCTGCTCATTTAAACCTGCTGGATGTATGCATTCCAGTCTGTGGATCCATTGTGCTTCTTTGCGTAAAATCAGGTTATCCCAATCACCTCCTCTTTTGGGGGGTCTAACAAGTTCAATAGCTTGAAACCTTAAACATGCTGCCTGGCCTTGGTGTTTGGCATGCACATGCTTAGATATTGGGGTGTCCCTATCATGGACAATATCTCCAACATGCTCCCTAATACGGCGACGAAATTGTCGTGCTGTTTTTCCCACATAGTTAAGGGGGCATGGACATGTGATTAGGTAGACCACTCCCGCAGTCTTGCAATTGACATAATCCCGAATAGTGTATTGTTTCTGTGTGGTGACGCTAGTGAAGCTATTACCTTTAAAAATGAAATCACAGGCTTTACAACTACCACACCTAAAGGTGCCTGGTATTTGTCTGTCCAGCCACGTGCCCCTAGGTGAAATGGGGTCAAAACAGCTGTGCATGACTCTGTCCCTTATATTTTTCCCTCTCCGATAGGTGACAGACGGCCTCTGTGTGATTTGATCTACCAGATCTGTATCAGAACTGAGAATACGCCAATACCTATTCAGTATCTGCATAATATCATTTTGTTTGGAATCATAGGTACCTATGAGTCTTGTGACCTGTTCTTCTTTCCGTTTTTTAGGGACCAGAAGACATTGCCTATCAGCATCCCTTGCTCCCTCATAGGCCTTCCTGATAACCCTCTCGGGGAAACCTCTGTCCTTCAATCTTGTTTTGAGCTCCTTGGCCTGGAACTCAAAATCACCCATAGAACTACAATTCCTACGTACTCTCATAAATTGGCCTTTTGGTATGCCACTTTTGAGGGAATGGGGATGACAGCTATTCCATTGCAGGAAACTATTTGTTGCTGTTTCTTTCCTATGTACCTTAGTGTGGATTGTGCCATCTGATGTTTTTGTGATTTTCAAATCTAAAAAAGACAATTCTTTCTCACTGATCTCACATGTGAATTTAAGTCCTACATCATTCTTGTTGAGGGCTGCTACAAAATTATGGAACTCATCCGCTGTAGAGTTCCAGAGGATCAACACGTCATCAATATATCTAATCCATAATCCAACAGATGAAGTCCAATTGACAAATTTGTCCCCAAAGACAATTGTCTCCTCCCACCAGCCAAGAAATAAATTTGCATAGGTGGGAGCAGCAGGACTCCCCATTGCAGTACCACATTTCTGATGGAAAATTTTGTCTTCAAAAATAAATATATTTCTTTCAAGAACAAACTGTAATAACTGCATGACAAACTGGTTATGAGCTACAAACTGGGTACCTCTAGATCCCAAATAGTACTCGACCGCTTTATAACCACATTTGTGCGGTATGGATGAATACAACGCCTCGACATCCAGACTCGCCAAAATTGTATCTTTCTCCAGGGAAATGCCATCAATCTGTTTCAGGACATCCATTGTGTCACGCACATATGATGTGAGACTCAAAACAAAGGGACGCAACACTTGGTCAACATACGTGCTCACATTTTGAGTTAAATTATTTATGCCTGAAACAATAGGTCTGCCACGTAAAGGAGGATAACCTTTGTGGATTTTGGGCAGGCTATAGAAACACGCCATAACAGGAAATTGTGGGTATAAAAACCCAAATTCCCCTGCACTAATCAAAGATCTGCTCTTTGCATCACTCAAAATGCTCAGCAACTCTTTCTTGAATAATGCCGTGGGGTTATCCTTTAAAATGGTATAGCAGTCATGGTTAAATAAAATGTCCTCACACATCTTCTTATAGCCATCCCTGCTCATGACCACAATGTTCCCACCTTTATCGGATGATTTGAGAACAATATTCTCTTTTTTCTCTAAAGTGGTCAGAGCTAATCGTTCAGACCAAGACAAATTATTATCCATTCCCCTGCTATCCTGACTGAGACTTTTGATCTCATCTCCCACCATATCCACAAATAAATCCACATTGGTAAAGTCTCCTATAGGTGGCAATTTCCTACTCTTCATTTTAAGGTTGGTGAAGGGACCTATACCTGGAGTGCGTCCAGATTCCTCTAATAGCCCCTCAAGGGCCGAAAGACCTTCCATATCAGACTCCTCTAGGCCTAATTCCATGCATTTTTTTCTATTATGGTGTTTAAAAAATTTTATCCATTTAAGTTTGCGAGCAAATAAATTGAGATCTTTTATCCACGAAAATGAGTCAAATTTAACTGTAGGGACAAAGGAAAGTCCCTTTTCTAATAGTGTAATCTCTGATGCACTCAAATTATATTCAGAAAGGTTAATGATTTGAAGCCTATCCATGTTATTCCCCTTCACTAATCCTTTTGACCCCTCAGCATATAGCGGGAAATGGGAGGATTGTTGGCTAAAAAATTATTGCCACTATTAGAAGAGGCTCTCCCACGGCCTCTATTTCTACTTCTTGCTCCTCCCCTAAATTTGTGTTTCCCACCACTACCGCCAAAGAATGGGCCCACTCTTTCAGAGTCTGTAGTTTCACTCTCTGATGTGGAAGGGTCAGATTCCCTCGGCCCCCTATTGGTCTGTTGATATTGCTGTTGTTGTGTAGTGACAAAATCATACGCTTTTTTCTCCCTAAATTCCTGTAGGTCTCTCTGGAATTGGAAGTGTTTTCGTTCCTTAAGATGATTAGTAAACCTTTCCAAAGTTTGTTGGAGGATTTTGTCCTTTTTTTCAAAACCTGGGGTATCTACCAAGGACTTGGCTGCCTCAATCTCTTTTTTAAGCTCAACACTAATAAAGTCAAACTGGACTTTTTCTTCCTCTACCAAGATCTGCATCAGCCTAAGTGAGCTCCCTGTAATCTCCTGTTCCCACCTTTCTTTAATATTAGCGGTTTTTAATCTTAATGCTGGGACAATGGGGACCCTGAGACCTCTGGGAACTATCTTATTCTTTAAATAGTTTTCCAGACTCTGGATCTCCCACCAACTTCTAGTATAATCTTTGTGCAGTCTATTAAGATTTTTAAAGGTGGATTTGAGAGATGCACCCTGAACTGTATACGTCAGTTCACACTCTGAAAAGACGCTTTTGGCCTCACTCATCCACCCATCTGTGTTTAATTCAGAAAGTGCAAAGGCTGCCATACCTAGATAAACTGAAATTATTAACTGTATGGATTAAATGTAATTTCACTGTCTAGTTTGATAGAAATCTAATTGTGCTCCCACAATATGAGTAAATTATATAGTTCACTGAAGTAACAATAAAGTAAAAAATACCTTTTAATTAGTAACTAGTTAAAAACAGGGGTAACACACCACTGTGACATAAGCCCCACCGTGATTGTTAAAAAACGTATTAAACAAAAAACACTGAGTCATTGTGATACATCTAACTCGGTGTTTATAACAATATTATGTCTGGAAACAGCATATATCCAGGGCACATCAGTAGTACAATCCCAAAATAAAGCACAGGCGTCCGAATAGATCGGGTCTCCTAGTGCTGGGTGTAACACGATATGACTATCCCCAATGCAAACATTCCATAAACAGTACAACGACCCTACGCGTTTCAGGTACTCATCCTCAGGGGTCCGTATAATGGTAACTCTGGCCTTCACACCAGCGATAGAATCCTTTAACAGCAGATATTCTGCTGTGCGTCACGGCAAAGATGCACGTATTGATGTCAACGGCATACTTCATTGCAGGCGCTACGTTACTATAAACGCTAAACTCCACCCCTCGTATTCTAGCGGCAAACATGAACTGACCAATCCCCACACCCTCACGATTAGTGACACCTGCCCATGTGACCCCCCGCCGTCAGCTGACAACCAGGGGTCATCATCGGCCGCATCAAGCCGCACGCGCAGGCGCAGTAGAAGTCAGGGACAATTCGCCCAGACTGCCAAAATAGGAGAAGGTAAGCGCTACACGATAATGGATTGTAAGTAAATCTCGCGGGACAGTTAAACACCGCAAGTAGGCTACCTCACAAAGCAACTAAAAAATGTAATTAATCACATGTGGGGTGGAAGGAAATACGATCCCTCATGACATGGGGGACCGAGAGACGATCGCCGTTAAAAAACGGCAGACCAATAGGGCCATCTCAAACCTACATGTGTTAGGCAAAAATGAACTCACCCACCCCCTGGGCAACCCAAGGGAGATAGGTCGTCCATACGGAGTGTTAAATAAAACATGTATAATTAGTCTGCTCATTTAAACCTGCTGGATGTATGCATTCCAGTCTGTGGATCCATTGTGCTTCTTTGCGTAAAATCAGGTTATCCCAATCACCTCCTCTTTTGGGGGGTCTAACAAGTTCAATAGCTTGAAACCTTAAACATGCTGCCTGGCCTTGGTGTTTGGCATGCACATGCTTAGATATTGGGGTGTCCCTATCATGGACAATATCTCCAACATGCTCCCTAATACGGCGACGAAATTGTCGTGCTGTTTTTCCCACATAGTTAAGGGGGCATGGACATGTGATTAGGTAGACCACTCCCGCAGTCTTGCAATTGACATAATCCCGAATAGTGTATTGTTTCTGTGTGGTGACGCTAGTGAAGCTATTACCTTTAAAAATGAAATCACAGGCTTTACAACTACCACACCTAAAGGTGCCTGGTATTTGTCTGTCCAGCCACGTGCCCCTAGGTGAAATGGGGTCAAAACAGCTGTGCATGACTCTGTCCCTTATATTTTTCCCTCTCCGATAGGTGACAGACGGCCTCTGTGTGATTTGATCTACCAGATCTGTATCAGAACTGAGAATACGCCAATACCTATTCAGTATCTGCATAATATCATTTTGTTTGGAATCATAGGTACCTATGAGTCTTGTGACCTGTTCTTCTTTCCGTTTTTTAGGGACCAGAAGACATTGCCTATCAGCATCCCTTGCTCCCTCATAGGCCTTCCTGATAACCCTCTCGGGGAAACCTCTGTCCTTCAATCTTGTTTTGAGCTCCTTGGCCTGGAACTCAAAATCACCCATAGAACTACAATTCCTACGTACTCTCATAAATTGGCCTTTTGGTATGCCACTTTTGAGGGAATGGGGATGACAGCTATTCCATTGCAGGAAACTATTTGTTGCTGTTTCTTTCCTATGTACCTTAGTGTGGATTGTGCCATCTGATGTTTTTGTGATTTTCAAATCTAAAAAAGACAATTCTTTCTCACTGATCTCACATGTGAATTTAAGTCCTACATCATTCTTGTTGAGGGCTGCTACAAAATTATGGAACTCATCCGCTGTAGAGTTCCAGAGGATCAACACGTCATCAATATATCTAATCCATAATCCAACAGATGAAGTCCAATTGACAAATTTGTCCCCAAAGACAATTGTCTCCTCCCACCAGCCAAGAAATAAATTTGCATAGGTGGGAGCAGCAGGACTCCCCATTGCAGTACCACATTTCTGATGGAAAATTTTGTCTTCAAAAATAAATATATTTCTTTCAAGAACAAACTGTAATAACTGCATGACAAACTGGTTATGAGCTACAAACTGGGTACCTCTAGATCCCAAATAGTACTCGACCGCTTTATAACCACATTTGTGCGGTATGGATGAATACAACGCCTCGACATCCAGACTCGCCAAAATTGTATCTTTCTCCAGGGAAATGCCATCAATCTGTTTCAGGACATCCATTGTGTCACGCACATATGATGTGAGACTCAAAACAAAGGGACGCAACACTTGGTCAACATACGTGCTCACATTTTGAGTTAAATTATTTATGCCTGAAACAATAGGTCTGCCACGTAAAGGAGGATAACCTTTGTGGATTTTGGGCAGGCTATAGAAACACGCCATAACAGGAAATTGTGGGTATAAAAACCCAAATTCCCCTGCACTAATCAAAGATCTGCTCTTTGCATCACTCAAAATGCTCAGCAACTCTTTCTTGAATAATGCCGTGGGGTTATCCTTTAAAATGGTATAGCAGTCATGGTTAAATAAAATGTCCTCACACATCTTCTTATAGCCATCCCTGCTCATGACCACAATGTTCCCACCTTTATCGGATGATTTGAGAACAATATTCTCTTTTTTCTCTAAAGTGGTCAGAGCTAATCGTTCAGACCAAGACAAATTATTATCCATTCCCCTGCTATCCTGACTGAGACTTTTGATCTCATCTCCCACCATATCCACAAATAAATCCACATTGGTAAAGTCTCCTATAGGTGGCAATTTCCTACTCTTCATTTTAAGGTTGGTGAAGGGACCTATACCTGGAGTGCGTCCAGATTCCTCTAATAGCCCCTCAAGGGCCGAAAGACCTTCCATATCAGACTCCTCTAGGCCTAATTCCATGCATTTTTTTCTATTATGGTGTTTAAAAAATTTTATCCATTTAAGTTTGCGAGCAAATAAATTGAGATCTTTTATCCACGAAAATGAGTCAAATTTAACTGTAGGGACAAAGGAAAGTCCCTTTTCTAATAGTGTAATCTCTGATGCACTCAAATTATATTCAGAAAGGTTAATGATTTGAAGCCTATCCATGTTATTCCCCTTCACTAATCCTTTTGACCCCTCAGCATATAGCGGGAAATGGGAGGATTGTTGGCTAAAAAATTATTGCCACTATTAGAAGAGGCTCTCCCACGGCCTCTATTTCTACTTCTTGCTCCTCCCCTAAATTTGTGTTTCCCACCACTACCGCCAAAGAATGGGCCCACTCTTTCAGAGTCTGTAGTTTCACTCTCTGATGTGGAAGGGTCAGATTCCCTCGGCCCCCTATTGGTCTGTTGATATTGCTGTTGTTGTGTAGTGACAAAATCATACGCTTTTTTCTCCCTAAATTCCTGTAGGTCTCTCTGGAATTGGAAGTGTTTTCGTTCCTTAAGATGATTAGTAAACCTTTCCAAAGTTTGTTGGAGGATTTTGTCCTTTTTTTCAAAACCTGGGGTATCTACCAAGGACTTGGCTGCCTCAATCTCTTTTTTAAGCTCAACACTAATAAAGTCAAACTGGACTTTTTCTTCCTCTACCAAGATCTGCATCAGCCTAAGTGAGCTCCCTGTAATCTCCTGTTCCCACCTTTCTTTAATATTAGCGGTTTTTAATCTTAATGCTGGGACAATGGGGACCCTGAGACCTCTGGGAACTATCTTATTCTTTAAATAGTTTTCCAGACTCTGGATCTCCCACCAACTTCTAGTATAATCTTTGTGCAGTCTATTAAGATTTTTAAAGGTGGATTTGAGAGATGCACCCTGAACTGTATACGTCAGTTCACACTCTGAAAAGACGCTTTTGGCCTCACTCATCCACCCATCTGTGTTTAATTCAGAAAGTGCAAAGGCTGCCATACCTAGATAAACTGAAATTATTAACTGTATGGATTAAATGTAATTTCACTGTCTAGTTTGATAGAAATCTAATTGTGCTCCCACAATATGAGTAAATTATATAGTTCACTGAAGTAACAATAAAGTAAAAAATACCTTTTAATTAGTAACTAGTTAAAAACAGGGGTAACACACCACTGTGACATAAGCCCCACCGTGATTGTTAAAAAACGTATTAAACAAAAAACACTGAGTCATTGTGATACATCTAACTCGGTGTTTATAACAATATTATGTCTGGAAACAGCATATATCCAGGGCACATCAGTAGTACAATCCCAAAATAAAGCACAGGCGTCCGAATAGATCGGGTCTCCTAGTGCTGGGTGTAACACGATATGACTATCCCCAATGCAAACATTCCATAAACAGTACAACGACCCTACGCGTTTCAGGTACTCATCCTCAGGGGTCCGTATAATGGTAACTCTGGCCTTCACACCAGCGATAGAATCCTTTAACAGCAGATATTCTGCTGTGCGTCACGGCAAAGATGCACGTATTGATGTCAACGGCATACTTCATTGCAGGCGCTACGTTACTATAAACGCTAAACTCCACCCCTCGTATTCTAGCGGCAAACATGAACTGACCAATCCCCACACCCTCACGATTAGTGACACCTGCCCATGTGACCCCCCGCCGTCAGCTGACAACCAGGGGTCATCATCGGCCGCATCAAGCCGCACGCGCAGGCGCAGTAGAAGTCAGGGACAATTCGCCCAGACTGCCAAAATAGGAGAAGGTAAGCGCTACACGATAATGGATTGTAAGTAAATCTCGCGGGACAGTTAAACACCGCAAGTAGGCTACCTCACAAAGCAACTAAAAAATGTAATTAATCACATGTGGGGTGGAAGGAAATACGATCCCTCATGACATGGGGGACCGAGAGACGATCGCCGTTAAAAAACGGCAGACCAATAGGGCCATCTCAAACCTACATGTGTTAGGCAAAAATGAACTCACCCACCCCCTGGGCAACCCAAGGGAGATAGGTCGTCCATACGGAGTGTTAAATAAAACATGTATAATTAGTCTGCTCATTTAAACCTGCTGGATGTATGCATTCCAGTCTGTGGATCCATTGTGCTTCTTTGCGTAAAATCAGGTTATCCCAATCACCTCCTCTTTTGGGGGGTCTAACAAGTTCAATAGCTTGAAACCTTAAACATGCTGCCTGGCCTTGGTGTTTGGCATGCACATGCTTAGATATTGGGGTGTCCCTATCATGGACAATATCTCCAACATGCTCCCTAATACGGCGACGAAATTGTCGTGCTGTTTTTCCCACATAGTTAAGGGGGCATGGACATGTGATTAGGTAGACCACTCCCGCAGTCTTGCAATTGACATAATCCCGAATAGTGTATTGTTTCTGTGTGGTGACGCTAGTGAAGCTATTACCTTTAAAAATGAAATCACAGGCTTTACAACTACCACACCTAAAGGTGCCTGGTATTTGTCTGTCCAGCCACGTGCCCCTAGGTGAAATGGGGTCAAAACAGCTGTGCATGACTCTGTCCCTTATATTTTTCCCTCTCCGATAGGTGACAGACGGCCTCTGTGTGATTTGATCTACCAGATCTGTATCAGAACTGAGAATACGCCAATACCTATTCAGTATCTGCATAATATCATTTTGTTTGGAATCATAGGTACCTATGAGTCTTGTGACCTGTTCTTCTTTCCGTTTTTTAGGGACCAGAAGACATTGCCTATCAGCATCCCTTGCTCCCTCATAGGCCTTCCTGATAACCCTCTCGGGGAAACCTCTGTCCTTCAATCTTGTTTTGAGCTCCTTGGCCTGGAACTCAAAATCACCCATAGAACTACAATTCCTACGTACTCTCATAAATTGGCCTTTTGGTATGCCACTTTTGAGGGAATGGGGATGACAGCTATTCCATTGCAGGAAACTATTTGTTGCTGTTTCTTTCCTATGTACCTTAGTGTGGATTGTGCCATCTGATGTTTTTGTGATTTTCAAATCTAAAAAAGACAATTCTTTCTCACTGATCTCACATGTGAATTTAAGTCCTACATCATTCTTGTTGAGGGCTGCTACAAAATTATGGAACTCATCCGCTGTAGAGTTCCAGAGGATCAACACGTCATCAATATATCTAATCCATAATCCAACAGATGAAGTCCAATTGACAAATTTGTCCCCAAAGACAATTGTCTCCTCCCACCAGCCAAGAAATAAATTTGCATAGGTGGGAGCAGCAGGACTCCCCATTGCAGTACCACATTTCTGATGGAAAATTTTGTCTTCAAAAATAAATATATTTCTTTCAAGAACAAACTGTAATAACTGCATGACAAACTGGTTATGAGCTACAAACTGGGTACCTCTAGATCCCAAATAGTACTCGACCGCTTTATAACCACATTTGTGCGGTATGGATGAATACAACGCCTCGACATCCAGACTCGCCAAAATTGTATCTTTCTCCAGGGAAATGCCATCAATCTGTTTCAGGACATCCATTGTGTCACGCACATATGATGTGAGACTCAAAACAAAGGGACGCAACACTTGGTCAACATACGTGCTCACATTTTGAGTTAAATTATTTATGCCTGAAACAATAGGTCTGCCACGTAAAGGAGGATAACCTTTGTGGATTTTGGGCAGGCTATAGAAACACGCCATAACAGGAAATTGTGGGTATAAAAACCCAAATTCCCCTGCACTAATCAAAGATCTGCTCTTTGCATCACTCAAAATGCTCAGCAACTCTTTCTTGAATAATGCCGTGGGGTTATCCTTTAAAATGGTATAGCAGTCATGGTTAAATAAAATGTCCTCACACATCTTCTTATAGCCATCCCTGCTCATGACCACAATGTTCCCACCTTTATCGGATGATTTGAGAACAATATTCTCTTTTTTCTCTAAAGTGGTCAGAGCTAATCGTTCAGACCAAGACAAATTATTATCCATTCCCCTGCTATCCTGACTGAGACTTTTGATCTCATCTCCCACCATATCCACAAATAAATCCACATTGGTAAAGTCTCCTATAGGTGGCAATTTCCTACTCTTCATTTTAAGGTTGGTGAAGGGACCTATACCTGGAGTGCGTCCAGATTCCTCTAATAGCCCCTCAAGGGCCGAAAGACCTTCCATATCAGACTCCTCTAGGCCTAATTCCATGCATTTTTTTCTATTATGGTGTTTAAAAAATTTTATCCATTTAAGTTTGCGAGCAAATAAATTGAGATCTTTTATCCACGAAAATGAGTCAAATTTAACTGTAGGGACAAAGGAAAGTCCCTTTTCTAATAGTGTAATCTCTGATGCACTCAAATTATATTCAGAAAGGTTAATGATTTGAAGCCTATCCATGTTATTCCCCTTCACTAATCCTTTTGACCCCTCAGCATATAGCGGGAAATGGGAGGATTGTTGGCTAAAAAATTATTGCCACTATTAGAAGAGGCTCTCCCACGGCCTCTATTTCTACTTCTTGCTCCTCCCCTAAATTTGTGTTTCCCACCACTACCGCCAAAGAATGGGCCCACTCTTTCAGAGTCTGTAGTTTCACTCTCTGATGTGGAAGGGTCAGATTCCCTCGGCCCCCTATTGGTCTGTTGATATTGCTGTTGTTGTGTAGTGACAAAATCATACGCTTTTTTCTCCCTAAATTCCTGTAGGTCTCTCTGGAATTGGAAGTGTTTTCGTTCCTTAAGATGATTAGTAAACCTTTCCAAAGTTTGTTGGAGGATTTTGTCCTTTTTTTCAAAACCTGGGGTATCTACCAAGGACTTGGCTGCCTCAATCTCTTTTTTAAGCTCAACACTAATAAAGTCAAACTGGACTTTTTCTTCCTCTACCAAGATCTGCATCAGCCTAAGTGAGCTCCCTGTAATCTCCTGTTCCCACCTTTCTTTAATATTAGCGGTTTTTAATCTTAATGCTGGGACAATGGGGACCCTGAGACCTCTGGGAACTATCTTATTCTTTAAATAGTTTTCCAGACTCTGGATCTCCCACCAACTTCTAGTATAATCTTTGTGCAGTCTATTAAGATTTTTAAAGGTGGATTTGAGAGATGCACCCTGAACTGTATACGTCAGTTCACACTCTGAAAAGACGCTTTTGGCCTCACTCATCCACCCATCTGTGTTTAATTCAGAAAGTGCAAAGGCTGCCATACCTAGATAAACTGAAATTATTAACTGTATGGATTAAATGTAATTTCACTGTCTAGTTTGATAGAAATCTAATTGTGCTCCCACAATATGAGTAAATTATATAGTTCACTGAAGTAACAATAAAGTAAAAAATACCTTTTAATTAGTAACTAGTTAAAAACAGGGGTAACACACCACTGTGACATAAGCCCCACCGTGATTGTTAAAAAACGTATTAAACAAAAAACACTGAGTCATTGTGATACATCTAACTCGGTGTTTATAACAATATTATGTCTGGAAACAGCATATATCCAGGGCACATCAGTAGTACAATCCCAAAATAAAGCACAGGCGTCCGAATAGATCGGGTCTCCTAGTGCTGGGTGTAACACGATATGACTATCCCCAATGCAAACATTCCATAAACAGTACAACGACCCTACGCGTTTCAGGTACTCATCCTCAGGGGTCCGTATAATGGTAACTCTGGCCTTCACACCAGCGATAGAATCCTTTAACAGCAGATATTCTGCTGTGCGTCACGGCAAAGATGCACGTATTGATGTCAACGGCATACTTCATTGCAGGCGCTACGTTACTATAAACGCTAAACTCCACCCCTCGTATTCTAGCGGCAAACATGAACTGACCAATCCCCACACCCTCACGATTAGTGACACCTGCCCATGTGACCCCCCGCCGTCAGCTGACAACCAGGGGTCATCATCGGCCGCATCAAGCCGCACGCGCAGGCGCAGTAGAAGTCAGGGACAATTCGCCCAGACTGCCAAAATAGGAGAAGGTAAGCGCTACACGATAATGGATTGTAAGTAAATCTCGCGGGACAGTTAAACACCGCAAGTAGGCTACCTCACAAAGCAACTAAAAAATGTAATTAATCACATGTGGGGTGGAAGGAAATACGATCCCTCATGACATGGGGGACCGAGAGACGATCGCCGTTAAAAAACGGCAGACCAATAGGGCCATCTCAAACCTACATGTGTTAGGCAAAAATGAACTCACCCACCCCCTGGGCAACCCAAGGGAGATAGGTCGTCCATACGGAGTGTTAAATAAAACATGTATAATTAGTCTGCTCATTTAAACCTGCTGGATGTATGCATTCCAGTCTGTGGATCCATTGTGCTTCTTTGCGTAAAATCAGGTTATCCCAATCACCTCCTCTTTTGGGGGGTCTAACAAGTTCAATAGCTTGAAACCTTAAACATGCTGCCTGGCCTTGGTGTTTGGCATGCACATGCTTAGATATTGGGGTGTCCCTATCATGGACAATATCTCCAACATGCTCCCTAATACGGCGACGAAATTGTCGTGCTGTTTTTCCCACATAGTTAAGGGGGCATGGACATGTGATTAGGTAGACCACTCCCGCAGTCTTGCAATTGACATAATCCCGAATAGTGTATTGTTTCTGTGTGGTGACGCTAGTGAAGCTATTACCTTTAAAAATGAAATCACAGGCTTTACAACTACCACACCTAAAGGTGCCTGGTATTTGTCTGTCCAGCCACGTGCCCCTAGGTGAAATGGGGTCAAAACAGCTGTGCATGACTCTGTCCCTTATATTTTTCCCTCTCCGATAGGTGACAGACGGCCTCTGTGTGATTTGATCTACCAGATCTGTATCAGAACTGAGAATACGCCAATACCTATTCAGTATCTGCATAATATCATTTTGTTTGGAATCATAGGTACCTATGAGTCTTGTGACCTGTTCTTCTTTCCGTTTTTTAGGGACCAGAAGACATTGCCTATCAGCATCCCTTGCTCCCTCATAGGCCTTCCTGATAACCCTCTCGGGGAAACCTCTGTCCTTCAATCTTGTTTTGAGCTCCTTGGCCTGGAACTCAAAATCACCCATAGAACTACAATTCCTACGTACTCTCATAAATTGGCCTTTTGGTATGCCACTTTTGAGGGAATGGGGATGACAGCTATTCCATTGCAGGAAACTATTTGTTGCTGTTTCTTTCCTATGTACCTTAGTGTGGATTGTGCCATCTGATGTTTTTGTGATTTTCAAATCTAAAAAAGACAATTCTTTCTCACTGATCTCACATGTGAATTTAAGTCCTACATCATTCTTGTTGAGGGCTGCTACAAAATTATGGAACTCATCCGCTGTAGAGTTCCAGAGGATCAACACGTCATCAATATATCTAATCCATAATCCAACAGATGAAGTCCAATTGACAAATTTGTCCCCAAAGACAATTGTCTCCTCCCACCAGCCAAGAAATAAATTTGCATAGGTGGGAGCAGCAGGACTCCCCATTGCAGTACCACATTTCTGATGGAAAATTTTGTCTTCAAAAATAAATATATTTCTTTCAAGAACAAACTGTAATAACTGCATGACAAACTGGTTATGAGCTACAAACTGGGTACCTCTAGATCCCAAATAGTACTCGACCGCTTTATAACCACATTTGTGCGGTATGGATGAATACAACGCCTCGACATCCAGACTCGCCAAAATTGTATCTTTCTCCAGGGAAATGCCATCAATCTGTTTCAGGACATCCATTGTGTCACGCACATATGATGTGAGACTCAAAACAAAGGGACGCAACACTTGGTCAACATACGTGCTCACATTTTGAGTTAAATTATTTATGCCTGAAACAATAGGTCTGCCACGTAAAGGAGGATAACCTTTGTGGATTTTGGGCAGGCTATAGAAACACGCCATAACAGGAAATTGTGGGTATAAAAACCCAAATTCCCCTGCACTAATCAAAGATCTGCTCTTTGCATCACTCAAAATGCTCAGCAACTCTTTCTTGAATAATGCCGTGGGGTTATCCTTTAAAATGGTATAGCAGTCATGGTTAAATAAAATGTCCTCACACATCTTCTTATAGCCATCCCTGCTCATGACCACAATGTTCCCACCTTTATCGGATGATTTGAGAACAATATTCTCTTTTTTCTCTAAAGTGGTCAGAGCTAATCGTTCAGACCAAGACAAATTATTATCCATTCCCCTGCTATCCTGACTGAGACTTTTGATCTCATCTCCCACCATATCCACAAATAAATCCACATTGGTAAAGTCTCCTATAGGTGGCAATTTCCTACTCTTCATTTTAAGGTTGGTGAAGGGACCTATACCTGGAGTGCGTCCAGATTCCTCTAATAGCCCCTCAAGGGCCGAAAGACCTTCCATATCAGACTCCTCTAGGCCTAATTCCATGCATTTTTTTCTATTATGGTGTTTAAAAAATTTTATCCATTTAAGTTTGCGAGCAAATAAATTGAGATCTTTTATCCACGAAAATGAGTCAAATTTAACTGTAGGGACAAAGGAAAGTCCCTTTTCTAATAGTGTAATCTCTGATGCACTCAAATTATATTCAGAAAGGTTAATGATTTGAAGCCTATCCATGTTATTCCCCTTCACTAATCCTTTTGACCCCTCAGCATATAGCGGGAAATGGGAGGATTGTTGGCTAAAAAATTATTGCCACTATTAGAAGAGGCTCTCCCACGGCCTCTATTTCTACTTCTTGCTCCTCCCCTAAATTTGTGTTTCCCACCACTACCGCCAAAGAATGGGCCCACTCTTTCAGAGTCTGTAGTTTCACTCTCTGATGTGGAAGGGTCAGATTCCCTCGGCCCCCTATTGGTCTGTTGATATTGCTGTTGTTGTGTAGTGACAAAATCATACGCTTTTTTCTCCCTAAATTCCTGTAGGTCTCTCTGGAATTGGAAGTGTTTTCGTTCCTTAAGATGATTAGTAAACCTTTCCAAAGTTTGTTGGAGGATTTTGTCCTTTTTTTCAAAACCTGGGGTATCTACCAAGGACTTGGCTGCCTCAATCTCTTTTTTAAGCTCAACACTAATAAAGTCAAACTGGACTTTTTCTTCCTCTACCAAGATCTGCATCAGCCTAAGTGAGCTCCCTGTAATCTCCTGTTCCCACCTTTCTTTAATATTAGCGGTTTTTAATCTTAATGCTGGGACAATGGGGACCCTGAGACCTCTGGGAACTATCTTATTCTTTAAATAGTTTTCCAGACTCTGGATCTCCCACCAACTTCTAGTATAATCTTTGTGCAGTCTATTAAGATTTTTAAAGGTGGATTTGAGAGATGCACCCTGAACTGTATACGTCAGTTCACACTCTGAAAAGACGCTTTTGGCCTCACTCATCCACCCATCTGTGTTTAATTCAGAAAGTGCAAAGGCTGCCATACCTAGATAAACTGAAATTATTAACTGTATGGATTAAATGTAATTTCACTGTCTAGTTTGATAGAAATCTAATTGTGCTCCCACAATATGAGTAAATTATATAGTTCACTGAAGTAACAATAAAGTAAAAAATACCTTTTAATTAGTAACTAGTTAAAAACAGGGGTAACACACCACTGTGACATAAGCCCCACCGTGATTGTTAAAAAACGTATTAAACAAAAAACACTGAGTCATTGTGATACATCTAACTCGGTGTTTATAACAATATTATGTCTGGAAACAGCATATATCCAGGGCACATCAGTAGTACAATCCCAAAATAAAGCACAGGCGTCCGAATAGATCGGGTCTCCTAGTGCTGGGTGTAACACGATATGACTATCCCCAATGCAAACATTCCATAAACAGTACAACGACCCTACGCGTTTCAGGTACTCATCCTCAGGGGTCCGTATAATGGTAACTCTGGCCTTCACACCAGCGATAGAATCCTTTAACAGCAGATATTCTGCTGTGCGTCACGGCAAAGATGCACGTATTGATGTCAACGGCATACTTCATTGCAGGCGCTACGTTACTATAAACGCTAAACTCCACCCCTCGTATTCTAGCGGCAAACATGAACTGACCAATCCCCACACCCTCACGATTAGTGACACCTGCCCATGTGACCCCCCGCCGTCAGCTGACAACCAGGGGTCATCATCGGCCGCATCAAGCCGCACGCGCAGGCGCAGTAGAAGTCAGGGACAATTCGCCCAGACTGCCAAAATAGGAGAAGGTAAGCGCTACACGATAATGGATTGTAAGTAAATCTCGCGGGACAGTTAAACACCGCAAGTAGGCTACCTCACAAAGCAACTAAAAAATGTAATTAATCACATGTGGGGTGGAAGGAAATACGATCCCTCATGACATGGGGGACCGAGAGACGATCGCCGTTAAAAAACGGCAGACCAATAGGGCCATCTCAAACCTACATGTGTTAGGCAAAAATGAACTCACCCACCCCCTGGGCAACCCAAGGGAGATAGGTCGTCCATACGGAGTGTTAAATAAAACATGTATAATTAGTCTGCTCATTTAAACCTGCTGGATGTATGCATTCCAGTCTGTGGATCCATTGTGCTTCTTTGCGTAAAATCAGGTTATCCCAATCACCTCCTCTTTTGGGGGGTCTAACAAGTTCAATAGCTTGAAACCTTAAACATGCTGCCTGGCCTTGGTGTTTGGCATGCACATGCTTAGATATTGGGGTGTCCCTATCATGGACAATATCTCCAACATGCTCCCTAATACGGCGACGAAATTGTCGTGCTGTTTTTCCCACATAGTTAAGGGGGCATGGACATGTGATTAGGTAGACCACTCCCGCAGTCTTGCAATTGACATAATCCCGAATAGTGTATTGTTTCTGTGTGGTGACGCTAGTGAAGCTATTACCTTTAAAAATGAAATCACAGGCTTTACAACTACCACACCTAAAGGTGCCTGGTATTTGTCTGTCCAGCCACGTGCCCCTAGGTGAAATGGGGTCAAAACAGCTGTGCATGACTCTGTCCCTTATATTTTTCCCTCTCCGATAGGTGACAGACGGCCTCTGTGTGATTTGATCTACCAGATCTGTATCAGAACTGAGAATACGCCAATACCTATTCAGTATCTGCATAATATCATTTTGTTTGGAATCATAGGTACCTATGAGTCTTGTGACCTGTTCTTCTTTCCGTTTTTTAGGGACCAGAAGACATTGCCTATCAGCATCCCTTGCTCCCTCATAGGCCTTCCTGATAACCCTCTCGGGGAAACCTCTGTCCTTCAATCTTGTTTTGAGCTCCTTGGCCTGGAACTCAAAATCACCCATAGAACTACAATTCCTACGTACTCTCATAAATTGGCCTTTTGGTATGCCACTTTTGAGGGAATGGGGATGACAGCTATTCCATTGCAGGAAACTATTTGTTGCTGTTTCTTTCCTATGTACCTTAGTGTGGATTGTGCCATCTGATGTTTTTGTGATTTTCAAATCTAAAAAAGACAATTCTTTCTCACTGATCTCACATGTGAATTTAAGTCCTACATCATTCTTGTTGAGGGCTGCTACAAAATTATGGAACTCATCCGCTGTAGAGTTCCAGAGGATCAACACGTCATCAATATATCTAATCCATAATCCAACAGATGAAGTCCAATTGACAAATTTGTCCCCAAAGACAATTGTCTCCTCCCACCAGCCAAGAAATAAATTTGCATAGGTGGGAGCAGCAGGACTCCCCATTGCAGTACCACATTTCTGATGGAAAATTTTGTCTTCAAAAATAAATATATTTCTTTCAAGAACAAACTGTAATAACTGCATGACAAACTGGTTATGAGCTACAAACTGGGTACCTCTAGATCCCAAATAGTACTCGACCGCTTTATAACCACATTTGTGCGGTATGGATGAATACAACGCCTCGACATCCAGACTCGCCAAAATTGTATCTTTCTCCAGGGAAATGCCATCAATCTGTTTCAGGACATCCATTGTGTCACGCACATATGATGTGAGACTCAAAACAAAGGGACGCAACACTTGGTCAACATACGTGCTCACATTTTGAGTTAAATTATTTATGCCTGAAACAATAGGTCTGCCACGTAAAGGAGGATAACCTTTGTGGATTTTGGGCAGGCTATAGAAACACGCCATAACAGGAAATTGTGGGTATAAAAACCCAAATTCCCCTGCACTAATCAAAGATCTGCTCTTTGCATCACTCAAAATGCTCAGCAACTCTTTCTTGAATAATGCCGTGGGGTTATCCTTTAAAATGGTATAGCAGTCATGGTTAAATAAAATGTCCTCACACATCTTCTTATAGCCATCCCTGCTCATGACCACAATGTTCCCACCTTTATCGGATGATTTGAGAACAATATTCTCTTTTTTCTCTAAAGTGGTCAGAGCTAATCGTTCAGACCAAGACAAATTATTATCCATTCCCCTGCTATCCTGACTGAGACTTTTGATCTCATCTCCCACCATATCCACAAATAAATCCACATTGGTAAAGTCTCCTATAGGTGGCAATTTCCTACTCTTCATTTTAAGGTTGGTGAAGGGACCTATACCTGGAGTGCGTCCAGATTCCTCTAATAGCCCCTCAAGGGCCGAAAGACCTTCCATATCAGACTCCTCTAGGCCTAATTCCATGCATTTTTTTCTATTATGGTGTTTAAAAAATTTTATCCATTTAAGTTTGCGAGCAAATAAATTGAGATCTTTTATCCACGAAAATGAGTCAAATTTAACTGTAGGGACAAAGGAAAGTCCCTTTTCTAATAGTGTAATCTCTGATGCACTCAAATTATATTCAGAAAGGTTAATGATTTGAAGCCTATCCATGTTATTCCCCTTCACTAATCCTTTTGACCCCTCAGCATATAGCGGGAAATGGGAGGATTGTTGGCTAAAAAATTATTGCCACTATTAGAAGAGGCTCTCCCACGGCCTCTATTTCTACTTCTTGCTCCTCCCCTAAATTTGTGTTTCCCACCACTACCGCCAAAGAATGGGCCCACTCTTTCAGAGTCTGTAGTTTCACTCTCTGATGTGGAAGGGTCAGATTCCCTCGGCCCCCTATTGGTCTGTTGATATTGCTGTTGTTGTGTAGTGACAAAATCATACGCTTTTTTCTCCCTAAATTCCTGTAGGTCTCTCTGGAATTGGAAGTGTTTTCGTTCCTTAAGATGATTAGTAAACCTTTCCAAAGTTTGTTGGAGGATTTTGTCCTTTTTTTCAAAACCTGGGGTATCTACCAAGGACTTGGCTGCCTCAATCTCTTTTTTAAGCTCAACACTAATAAAGTCAAACTGGACTTTTTCTTCCTCTACCAAGATCTGCATCAGCCTAAGTGAGCTCCCTGTAATCTCCTGTTCCCACCTTTCTTTAATATTAGCGGTTTTTAATCTTAATGCTGGGACAATGGGGACCCTGAGACCTCTGGGAACTATCTTATTCTTTAAATAGTTTTCCAGACTCTGGATCTCCCACCAACTTCTAGTATAATCTTTGTGCAGTCTATTAAGATTTTTAAAGGTGGATTTGAGAGATGCACCCTGAACTGTATACGTCAGTTCACACTCTGAAAAGACGCTTTTGGCCTCACTCATCCACCCATCTGTGTTTAATTCAGAAAGTGCAAAGGCTGCCATACCTAGATAAACTGAAATTATTAACTGTATGGATTAAATGTAATTTCACTGTCTAGTTTGATAGAAATCTAATTGTGCTCCCACAATATGAGTAAATTATATAGTTCACTGAAGTAACAATAAAGTAAAAAATACCTTTTAATTAGTAACTAGTTAAAAACAGGGGTAACACACCACTGTGACATAAGCCCCACCGTGATTGTTAAAAAACGTATTAAACAAAAAACACTGAGTCATTGTGATACATCTAACTCGGTGTTTATAACAATATTATGTCTGGAAACAGCATATATCCAGGGCACATCAGTAGTACAATCCCAAAATAAAGCACAGGCGTCCGAATAGATCGGGTCTCCTAGTGCTGGGTGTAACACGATATGACTATCCCCAATGCAAACATTCCATAAACAGTACAACGACCCTACGCGTTTCAGGTACTCATCCTCAGGGGTCCGTATAATGGTAACTCTGGCCTTCACACCAGCGATAGAATCCTTTAACAGCAGATATTCTGCTGTGCGTCACGGCAAAGATGCACGTATTGATGTCAACGGCATACTTCATTGCAGGCGCTACGTTACTATAAACGCTAAACTCCACCCCTCGTATTCTAGCGGCAAACATGAACTGACCAATCCCCACACCCTCACGATTAGTGACACCTGCCCATGTGACCCCCCGCCGTCAGCTGACAACCAGGGGTCATCATCGGCCGCATCAAGCCGCACGCGCAGGCGCAGTAGAAGTCAGGGACAATTCGCCCAGACTGCCAAAATAGGAGAAGGTAAGCGCTACACGATAATGGATTGTAAGTAAATCTCGCGGGACAGTTAAACACCGCAAGTAGGCTACCTCACAAAGCAACTAAAAAATGTAATTAATCACATGTGGGGTGGAAGGAAATACGATCCCTCATGACATGGGGGACCGAGAGACGATCGCCGTTAAAAAACGGCAGACCAATAGGGCCATCTCAAACCTACATGTGTTAGGCAAAAATGAACTCACCCACCCCCTGGGCAACCCAAGGGAGATAGGTCGTCCATACGGAGTGTTAAATAAAACATGTATAATTAGTCTGCTCATTTAAACCTGCTGGATGTATGCATTCCAGTCTGTGGATCCATTGTGCTTCTTTGCGTAAAATCAGGTTATCCCAATCACCTCCTCTTTTGGGGGGTCTAACAAGTTCAATAGCTTGAAACCTTAAACATGCTGCCTGGCCTTGGTGTTTGGCATGCACATGCTTAGATATTGGGGTGTCCCTATCATGGACAATATCTCCAACATGCTCCCTAATACGGCGACGAAATTGTCGTGCTGTTTTTCCCACATAGTTAAGGGGGCATGGACATGTGATTAGGTAGACCACTCCCGCAGTCTTGCAATTGACATAATCCCGAATAGTGTATTGTTTCTGTGTGGTGACGCTAGTGAAGCTATTACCTTTAAAAATGAAATCACAGGCTTTACAACTACCACACCTAAAGGTGCCTGGTATTTGTCTGTCCAGCCACGTGCCCCTAGGTGAAATGGGGTCAAAACAGCTGTGCATGACTCTGTCCCTTATATTTTTCCCTCTCCGATAGGTGACAGACGGCCTCTGTGTGATTTGATCTACCAGATCTGTATCAGAACTGAGAATACGCCAATACCTATTCAGTATCTGCATAATATCATTTTGTTTGGAATCATAGGTACCTATGAGTCTTGTGACCTGTTCTTCTTTCCGTTTTTTAGGGACCAGAAGACATTGCCTATCAGCATCCCTTGCTCCCTCATAGGCCTTCCTGATAACCCTCTCGGGGAAACCTCTGTCCTTCAATCTTGTTTTGAGCTCCTTGGCCTGGAACTCAAAATCACCCATAGAACTACAATTCCTACGTACTCTCATAAATTGGCCTTTTGGTATGCCACTTTTGAGGGAATGGGGATGACAGCTATTCCATTGCAGGAAACTATTTGTTGCTGTTTCTTTCCTATGTACCTTAGTGTGGATTGTGCCATCTGATGTTTTTGTGATTTTCAAATCTAAAAAAGACAATTCTTTCTCACTGATCTCACATGTGAATTTAAGTCCTACATCATTCTTGTTGAGGGCTGCTACAAAATTATGGAACTCATCCGCTGTAGAGTTCCAGAGGATCAACACGTCATCAATATATCTAATCCATAATCCAACAGATGAAGTCCAATTGACAAATTTGTCCCCAAAGACAATTGTCTCCTCCCACCAGCCAAGAAATAAATTTGCATAGGTGGGAGCAGCAGGACTCCCCATTGCAGTACCACATTTCTGATGGAAAATTTTGTCTTCAAAAATAAATATATTTCTTTCAAGAACAAACTGTAATAACTGCATGACAAACTGGTTATGAGCTACAAACTGGGTACCTCTAGATCCCAAATAGTACTCGACCGCTTTATAACCACATTTGTGCGGTATGGATGAATACAACGCCTCGACATCCAGACTCGCCAAAATTGTATCTTTCTCCAGGGAAATGCCATCAATCTGTTTCAGGACATCCATTGTGTCACGCACATATGATGTGAGACTCAAAACAAAGGGACGCAACACTTGGTCAACATACGTGCTCACATTTTGAGTTAAATTATTTATGCCTGAAACAATAGGTCTGCCACGTAAAGGAGGATAACCTTTGTGGATTTTGGGCAGGCTATAGAAACACGCCATAACAGGAAATTGTGGGTATAAAAACCCAAATTCCCCTGCACTAATCAAAGATCTGCTCTTTGCATCACTCAAAATGCTCAGCAACTCTTTCTTGAATAATGCCGTGGGGTTATCCTTTAAAATGGTATAGCAGTCATGGTTAAATAAAATGTCCTCACACATCTTCTTATAGCCATCCCTGCTCATGACCACAATGTTCCCACCTTTATCGGATGATTTGAGAACAATATTCTCTTTTTTCTCTAAAGTGGTCAGAGCTAATCGTTCAGACCAAGACAAATTATTATCCATTCCCCTGCTATCCTGACTGAGACTTTTGATCTCATCTCCCACCATATCCACAAATAAATCCACATTGGTAAAGTCTCCTATAGGTGGCAATTTCCTACTCTTCATTTTAAGGTTGGTGAAGGGACCTATACCTGGAGTGCGTCCAGATTCCTCTAATAGCCCCTCAAGGGCCGAAAGACCTTCCATATCAGACTCCTCTAGGCCTAATTCCATGCATTTTTTTCTATTATGGTGTTTAAAAAATTTTATCCATTTAAGTTTGCGAGCAAATAAATTGAGATCTTTTATCCACGAAAATGAGTCAAATTTAACTGTAGGGACAAAGGAAAGTCCCTTTTCTAATAGTGTAATCTCTGATGCACTCAAATTATATTCAGAAAGGTTAATGATTTGAAGCCTATCCATGTTATTCCCCTTCACTAATCCTTTTGACCCCTCAGCATATAGCGGGAAATGGGAGGATTGTTGGCTAAAAAATTATTGCCACTATTAGAAGAGGCTCTCCCACGGCCTCTATTTCTACTTCTTGCTCCTCCCCTAAATTTGTGTTTCCCACCACTACCGCCAAAGAATGGGCCCACTCTTTCAGAGTCTGTAGTTTCACTCTCTGATGTGGAAGGGTCAGATTCCCTCGGCCCCCTATTGGTCTGTTGATATTGCTGTTGTTGTGTAGTGACAAAATCATACGCTTTTTTCTCCCTAAATTCCTGTAGGTCTCTCTGGAATTGGAAGTGTTTTCGTTCCTTAAGATGATTAGTAAACCTTTCCAAAGTTTGTTGGAGGATTTTGTCCTTTTTTTCAAAACCTGGGGTATCTACCAAGGACTTGGCTGCCTCAATCTCTTTTTTAAGCTCAACACTAATAAAGTCAAACTGGACTTTTTCTTCCTCTACCAAGATCTGCATCAGCCTAAGTGAGCTCCCTGTAATCTCCTGTTCCCACCTTTCTTTAATATTAGCGGTTTTTAATCTTAATGCTGGGACAATGGGGACCCTGAGACCTCTGGGAACTATCTTATTCTTTAAATAGTTTTCCAGACTCTGGATCTCCCACCAACTTCTAGTATAATCTTTGTGCAGTCTATTAAGATTTTTAAAGGTGGATTTGAGAGATGCACCCTGAACTGTATACGTCAGTTCACACTCTGAAAAGACGCTTTTGGCCTCACTCATCCACCCATCTGTGTTTAATTCAGAAAGTGCAAAGGCTGCCATACCTAGATAAACTGAAATTATTAACTGTATGGATTAAATGTAATTTCACTGTCTAGTTTGATAGAAATCTAATTGTGCTCCCACAATATGAGTAAATTATATAGTTCACTGAAGTAACAATAAAGTAAAAAATACCTTTTAATTAGTAACTAGTTAAAAACAGGGGTAACACACCACTGTGACATAAGCCCCACCGTGATTGTTAAAAAACGTATTAAACAAAAAACACTGAGTCATTGTGATACATCTAACTCGGTGTTTATAACAATATTATGTCTGGAAACAGCATATATCCAGGGCACATCAGTAGTACAATCCCAAAATAAAGCACAGGCGTCCGAATAGATCGGGTCTCCTAGTGCTGGGTGTAACACGATATGACTATCCCCAATGCAAACATTCCATAAACAGTACAACGACCCTACGCGTTTCAGGTACTCATCCTCAGGGGTCCGTATAATGGTAACTCTGGCCTTCACACCAGCGATAGAATCCTTTAACAGCAGATATTCTGCTGTGCGTCACGGCAAAGATGCACGTATTGATGTCAACGGCATACTTCATTGCAGGCGCTACGTTACTATAAACGCTAAACTCCACCCCTCGTATTCTAGCGGCAAACATGAACTGACCAATCCCCACACCCTCACGATTAGTGACACCTGCCCATGTGACCCCCCGCCGTCAGCTGACAACCAGGGGTCATCATCGGCCGCATCAAGCCGCACGCGCAGGCGCAGTAGAAGTCAGGGACAATTCGCCCAGACTGCCAAAATAGGAGAAGGTAAGCGCTACACGATAATGGATTGTAAGTAAATCTCGCGGGACAGTTAAACACCGCAAGTAGGCTACCTCACAAAGCAACTAAAAAATGTAATTAATCACATGTGGGGTGGAAGGAAATACGATCCCTCATGACATGGGGGACCGAGAGACGATCGCCGTTAAAAAACGGCAGACCAATAGGGCCATCTCAAACCTACATGTGTTAGGCAAAAATGAACTCACCCACCCCCTGGGCAACCCAAGGGAGATAGGTCGTCCATACGGAGTGTTAAATAAAACATGTATAATTAGTCTGCTCATTTAAACCTGCTGGATGTATGCATTCCAGTCTGTGGATCCATTGTGCTTCTTTGCGTAAAATCAGGTTATCCCAATCACCTCCTCTTTTGGGGGGTCTAACAAGTTCAATAGCTTGAAACCTTAAACATGCTGCCTGGCCTTGGTGTTTGGCATGCACATGCTTAGATATTGGGGTGTCCCTATCATGGACAATATCTCCAACATGCTCCCTAATACGGCGACGAAATTGTCGTGCTGTTTTTCCCACATAGTTAAGGGGGCATGGACATGTGATTAGGTAGACCACTCCCGCAGTCTTGCAATTGACATAATCCCGAATAGTGTATTGTTTCTGTGTGGTGACGCTAGTGAAGCTATTACCTTTAAAAATGAAATCACAGGCTTTACAACTACCACACCTAAAGGTGCCTGGTATTTGTCTGTCCAGCCACGTGCCCCTAGGTGAAATGGGGTCAAAACAGCTGTGCATGACTCTGTCCCTTATATTTTTCCCTCTCCGATAGGTGACAGACGGCCTCTGTGTGATTTGATCTACCAGATCTGTATCAGAACTGAGAATACGCCAATACCTATTCAGTATCTGCATAATATCATTTTGTTTGGAATCATAGGTACCTATGAGTCTTGTGACCTGTTCTTCTTTCCGTTTTTTAGGGACCAGAAGACATTGCCTATCAGCATCCCTTGCTCCCTCATAGGCCTTCCTGATAACCCTCTCGGGGAAACCTCTGTCCTTCAATCTTGTTTTGAGCTCCTTGGCCTGGAACTCAAAATCACCCATAGAACTACAATTCCTACGTACTCTCATAAATTGGCCTTTTGGTATGCCACTTTTGAGGGAATGGGGATGACAGCTATTCCATTGCAGGAAACTATTTGTTGCTGTTTCTTTCCTATGTACCTTAGTGTGGATTGTGCCATCTGATGTTTTTGTGATTTTCAAATCTAAAAAAGACAATTCTTTCTCACTGATCTCACATGTGAATTTAAGTCCTACATCATTCTTGTTGAGGGCTGCTACAAAATTATGGAACTCATCCGCTGTAGAGTTCCAGAGGATCAACACGTCATCAATATATCTAATCCATAATCCAACAGATGAAGTCCAATTGACAAATTTGTCCCCAAAGACAATTGTCTCCTCCCACCAGCCAAGAAATAAATTTGCATAGGTGGGAGCAGCAGGACTCCCCATTGCAGTACCACATTTCTGATGGAAAATTTTGTCTTCAAAAATAAATATATTTCTTTCAAGAACAAACTGTAATAACTGCATGACAAACTGGTTATGAGCTACAAACTGGGTACCTCTAGATCCCAAATAGTACTCGACCGCTTTATAACCACATTTGTGCGGTATGGATGAATACAACGCCTCGACATCCAGACTCGCCAAAATTGTATCTTTCTCCAGGGAAATGCCATCAATCTGTTTCAGGACATCCATTGTGTCACGCACATATGATGTGAGACTCAAAACAAAGGGACGCAACACTTGGTCAACATACGTGCTCACATTTTGAGTTAAATTATTTATGCCTGAAACAATAGGTCTGCCACGTAAAGGAGGATAACCTTTGTGGATTTTGGGCAGGCTATAGAAACACGCCATAACAGGAAATTGTGGGTATAAAAACCCAAATTCCCCTGCACTAATCAAAGATCTGCTCTTTGCATCACTCAAAATGCTCAGCAACTCTTTCTTGAATAATGCCGTGGGGTTATCCTTTAAAATGGTATAGCAGTCATGGTTAAATAAAATGTCCTCACACATCTTCTTATAGCCATCCCTGCTCATGACCACAATGTTCCCACCTTTATCGGATGATTTGAGAACAATATTCTCTTTTTTCTCTAAAGTGGTCAGAGCTAATCGTTCAGACCAAGACAAATTATTATCCATTCCCCTGCTATCCTGACTGAGACTTTTGATCTCATCTCCCACCATATCCACAAATAAATCCACATTGGTAAAGTCTCCTATAGGTGGCAATTTCCTACTCTTCATTTTAAGGTTGGTGAAGGGACCTATACCTGGAGTGCGTCCAGATTCCTCTAATAGCCCCTCAAGGGCCGAAAGACCTTCCATATCAGACTCCTCTAGGCCTAATTCCATGCATTTTTTTCTATTATGGTGTTTAAAAAATTTTATCCATTTAAGTTTGCGAGCAAATAAATTGAGATCTTTTATCCACGAAAATGAGTCAAATTTAACTGTAGGGACAAAGGAAAGTCCCTTTTCTAATAGTGTAATCTCTGATGCACTCAAATTATATTCAGAAAGGTTAATGATTTGAAGCCTATCCATGTTATTCCCCTTCACTAATCCTTTTGACCCCTCAGCATATAGCGGGAAATGGGAGGATTGTTGGCTAAAAAATTATTGCCACTATTAGAAGAGGCTCTCCCACGGCCTCTATTTCTACTTCTTGCTCCTCCCCTAAATTTGTGTTTCCCACCACTACCGCCAAAGAATGGGCCCACTCTTTCAGAGTCTGTAGTTTCACTCTCTGATGTGGAAGGGTCAGATTCCCTCGGCCCCCTATTGGTCTGTTGATATTGCTGTTGTTGTGTAGTGACAAAATCATACGCTTTTTTCTCCCTAAATTCCTGTAGGTCTCTCTGGAATTGGAAGTGTTTTCGTTCCTTAAGATGATTAGTAAACCTTTCCAAAGTTTGTTGGAGGATTTTGTCCTTTTTTTCAAAACCTGGGGTATCTACCAAGGACTTGGCTGCCTCAATCTCTTTTTTAAGCTCAACACTAATAAAGTCAAACTGGACTTTTTCTTCCTCTACCAAGATCTGCATCAGCCTAAGTGAGCTCCCTGTAATCTCCTGTTCCCACCTTTCTTTAATATTAGCGGTTTTTAATCTTAATGCTGGGACAATGGGGACCCTGAGACCTCTGGGAACTATCTTATTCTTTAAATAGTTTTCCAGACTCTGGATCTCCCACCAACTTCTAGTATAATCTTTGTGCAGTCTATTAAGATTTTTAAAGGTGGATTTGAGAGATGCACCCTGAACTGTATACGTCAGTTCACACTCTGAAAAGACGCTTTTGGCCTCACTCATCCACCCATCTGTGTTTAATTCAGAAAGTGCAAAGGCTGCCATACCTAGATAAACTGAAATTATTAACTGTATGGATTAAATGTAATTTCACTGTCTAGTTTGATAGAAATCTAATTGTGCTCCCACAATATGAGTAAATTATATAGTTCACTGAAGTAACAATAAAGTAAAAAATACCTTTTAATTAGTAACTAGTTAAAAACAGGGGTAACACACCACTGTGACATAAGCCCCACCGTGATTGTTAAAAAACGTATTAAACAAAAAACACTGAGTCATTGTGATACATCTAACTCGGTGTTTATAACAATATTATGTCTGGAAACAGCATATATCCAGGGCACATCAGTAGTACAATCCCAAAATAAAGCACAGGCGTCCGAATAGATCGGGTCTCCTAGTGCTGGGTGTAACACGATATGACTATCCCCAATGCAAACATTCCATAAACAGTACAACGACCCTACGCGTTTCAGGTACTCATCCTCAGGGGTCCGTATAATGGTAACTCTGGCCTTCACACCAGCGATAGAATCCTTTAACAGCAGATATTCTGCTGTGCGTCACGGCAAAGATGCACGTATTGATGTCAACGGCATACTTCATTGCAGGCGCTACGTTACTATAAACGCTAAACTCCACCCCTCGTATTCTAGCGGCAAACATGAACTGACCAATCCCCACACCCTCACGATTAGTGACACCTGCCCATGTGACCCCCCGCCGTCAGCTGACAACCAGGGGTCATCATCGGCCGCATCAAGCCGCACGCGCAGGCGCAGTAGAAGTCAGGGACAATTCGCCCAGACTGCCAAAATAGGAGAAGGTAAGCGCTACACGATAATGGATTGTAAGTAAATCTCGCGGGACAGTTAAACACCGCAAGTAGGCTACCTCACAAAGCAACTAAAAAATGTAATTAATCACATGTGGGGTGGAAGGAAATACGATCCCTCATGACATGGGGGACCGAGAGACGATCGCCGTTAAAAAACGGCAGACCAATAGGGCCATCTCAAACCTACATGTGTTAGGCAAAAATGAACTCACCCACCCCCTGGGCAACCCAAGGGAGATAGGTCGTCCATACGGAGTGTTAAATAAAACATGTATAATTAGTCTGCTCATTTAAACCTGCTGGATGTATGCATTCCAGTCTGTGGATCCATTGTGCTTCTTTGCGTAAAATCAGGTTATCCCAATCACCTCCTCTTTTGGGGGGTCTAACAAGTTCAATAGCTTGAAACCTTAAACATGCTGCCTGGCCTTGGTGTTTGGCATGCACATGCTTAGATATTGGGGTGTCCCTATCATGGACAATATCTCCAACATGCTCCCTAATACGGCGACGAAATTGTCGTGCTGTTTTTCCCACATAGTTAAGGGGGCATGGACATGTGATTAGGTAGACCACTCCCGCAGTCTTGCAATTGACATAATCCCGAATAGTGTATTGTTTCTGTGTGGTGACGCTAGTGAAGCTATTACCTTTAAAAATGAAATCACAGGCTTTACAACTACCACACCTAAAGGTGCCTGGTATTTGTCTGTCCAGCCACGTGCCCCTAGGTGAAATGGGGTCAAAACAGCTGTGCATGACTCTGTCCCTTATATTTTTCCCTCTCCGATAGGTGACAGACGGCCTCTGTGTGATTTGATCTACCAGATCTGTATCAGAACTGAGAATACGCCAATACCTATTCAGTATCTGCATAATATCATTTTGTTTGGAATCATAGGTACCTATGAGTCTTGTGACCTGTTCTTCTTTCCGTTTTTTAGGGACCAGAAGACATTGCCTATCAGCATCCCTTGCTCCCTCATAGGCCTTCCTGATAACCCTCTCGGGGAAACCTCTGTCCTTCAATCTTGTTTTGAGCTCCTTGGCCTGGAACTCAAAATCACCCATAGAACTACAATTCCTACGTACTCTCATAAATTGGCCTTTTGGTATGCCACTTTTGAGGGAATGGGGATGACAGCTATTCCATTGCAGGAAACTATTTGTTGCTGTTTCTTTCCTATGTACCTTAGTGTGGATTGTGCCATCTGATGTTTTTGTGATTTTCAAATCTAAAAAAGACAATTCTTTCTCACTGATCTCACATGTGAATTTAAGTCCTACATCATTCTTGTTGAGGGCTGCTACAAAATTATGGAACTCATCCGCTGTAGAGTTCCAGAGGATCAACACGTCATCAATATATCTAATCCATAATCCAACAGATGAAGTCCAATTGACAAATTTGTCCCCAAAGACAATTGTCTCCTCCCACCAGCCAAGAAATAAATTTGCATAGGTGGGAGCAGCAGGACTCCCCATTGCAGTACCACATTTCTGATGGAAAATTTTGTCTTCAAAAATAAATATATTTCTTTCAAGAACAAACTGTAATAACTGCATGACAAACTGGTTATGAGCTACAAACTGGGTACCTCTAGATCCCAAATAGTACTCGACCGCTTTATAACCACATTTGTGCGGTATGGATGAATACAACGCCTCGACATCCAGACTCGCCAAAATTGTATCTTTCTCCAGGGAAATGCCATCAATCTGTTTCAGGACATCCATTGTGTCACGCACATATGATGTGAGACTCAAAACAAAGGGACGCAACACTTGGTCAACATACGTGCTCACATTTTGAGTTAAATTATTTATGCCTGAAACAATAGGTCTGCCACGTAAAGGAGGATAACCTTTGTGGATTTTGGGCAGGCTATAGAAACACGCCATAACAGGAAATTGTGGGTATAAAAACCCAAATTCCCCTGCACTAATCAAAGATCTGCTCTTTGCATCACTCAAAATGCTCAGCAACTCTTTCTTGAATAATGCCGTGGGGTTATCCTTTAAAATGGTATAGCAGTCATGGTTAAATAAAATGTCCTCACACATCTTCTTATAGCCATCCCTGCTCATGACCACAATGTTCCCACCTTTATCGGATGATTTGAGAACAATATTCTCTTTTTTCTCTAAAGTGGTCAGAGCTAATCGTTCAGACCAAGACAAATTATTATCCATTCCCCTGCTATCCTGACTGAGACTTTTGATCTCATCTCCCACCATATCCACAAATAAATCCACATTGGTAAAGTCTCCTATAGGTGGCAATTTCCTACTCTTCATTTTAAGGTTGGTGAAGGGACCTATACCTGGAGTGCGTCCAGATTCCTCTAATAGCCCCTCAAGGGCCGAAAGACCTTCCATATCAGACTCCTCTAGGCCTAATTCCATGCATTTTTTTCTATTATGGTGTTTAAAAATTTTTATCCATTTAAGTTTGCGAGCAAATAAATTGAGATCTTTTATCCACGAAAATGAGTCAAATTTAACTGTAGGGACAAAGGAAAGTCCCTTTTCTAATAGTGTAATCTCTGATGCACTCAAATTATATTCAGAAAGGTTAATGATTTGAAGCCTATCCATGTTATTCCCCTTCACTAATCCTTTTGACCCCTCAGCATATAGCGGGAAATGGGAGGATTGTTGGCTAAAAAATTATTGCCACTATTAGAAGAGGCTCTCCCACGGCCTCTATTTCTACTTCTTGCTCCTCCCCTAAATTTGTGTTTCCCACCACTACCGCCAAAGAATGGGCCCACTCTTTCAGAGTCTGTAGTTTCACTCTCTGATGTGGAAGGGTCAGATTCCCTCGGCCCCCTATTGGTCTGTTGATATTGCTGTTGTTGTGTAGTGACAAAATCATACGCTTTTTTCTCCCTAAATTCCTGTAGGTCTCTCTGGAATTGGAAGTGTTTTCGTTCCTTAAGATGATTAGTAAACCTTTCCAAAGTTTGTTGGAGGATTTTGTCCTTTTTTTCAAAACCTGGGGTATCTACCAAGGACTTGGCTGCCTCAATCTCTTTTTTAAGCTCAACACTAATAAAGTCAAACTGGACTTTTTCTTCCTCTACCAAGATCTGCATCAGCCTAAGTGAGCTCCCTGTAATCTCCTGTTCCCACCTTTCTTTAATATTAGCGGTTTTTAATCTTAATGCTGGGACAATGGGGACCCTGAGACCTCTGGGAACTATCTTATTCTTTAAATAGTTTTCCAGACTCTGGATCTCCCACCAACTTCTAGTATAATCTTTGTGCAGTCTATTAAGATTTTTAAAGGTGGATTTGAGAGATGCACCCTGAACTGTATACGTCAGTTCACACTCTGAAAAGACGCTTTTGGCCTCACTCATCCACCCATCTGTGTTTAATTCAGAAAGTGCAAAGGCTGCCATACCTAGATAAACTGAAATTATTAACTGTATGGATTAAATGTAATTTCACTGTCTAGTTTGATAGAAATCTAATTGTGCTCCCACAATATGAGTAAATTATATAGTTCACTGAAGTAACAATAAAGTAAAAAATACCTTTTAATTAGTAACTAGTTAAAAACAGGGGTAACACACCACTGTGACATAAGCCCCACCGTGATTGTTAAAAAACGTATTAAACAAAAAACACTGAGTCATTGTGATACATCTAACTCGGTGTTTATAACAATATTATGTCTGGAAACAGCATATATCCAGGGCACATCAGTAGTACAATCCCAAAATAAAGCACAGGCGTCCGAATAGATCGGGTCTCCTAGTGCTGGGTGTAACACGATATGACTATCCCCAATGCAAACATTCCATAAACAGTACAACGACCCTACGCGTTTCAGGTACTCATCCTCAGGGGTCCGTATAATGGTAACTCTGGCCTTCACACCAGCGATAGAATCCTTTAACAGCAGATATTCTGCTGTGCGTCACGGCAAAGATGCACGTATTGATGTCAACGGCATACTTCATTGCAGGCGCTACGTTACTATAAACGCTAAACTCCACCCCTCGTATTCTAGCGGCAAACATGAACTGACCAATCCCCACACCCTCACGATTAGTGACACCTGCCCATGTGACCCCCCGCCGTCAGCTGACAACCAGGGGTCATCATCGGCCGCATCAAGCCGCACGCGCAGGCGCAGTAGAAGTCAGGGACAATTCGCCCAGACTGCCAAAATAGGAGAAGGTAAGCGCTACACGATAATGGATTGTAAGTAAATCTCGCGGGACAGTTAAACACCGCAAGTAGGCTACCTCACAAAGCAACTAAAAAATGTAATTAATCACATGTGGGGTGGAAGGAAATACGATCCCTCATGACATGGGGGACCGAGAGACGATCGCCGTTAAAAAACGGCAGACCAATAGGGCCATCTCAAACCTACATGTGTTAGGCAAAAATGAACTCACCCACCCCCTGGGCAACCCAAGGGAGATAGGTCGTCCATACGGAGTGTTAAATAAAACATGTATAATTAGTCTGCTCATTTAAACCTGCTGGATGTATGCATTCCAGTCTGTGGATCCATTGTGCTTCTTTGCGTAAAATCAGGTTATCCCAATCACCTCCTCTTTTGGGGGGTCTAACAAGTTCAATAGCTTGAAACCTTAAACATGCTGCCTGGCCTTGGTGTTTGGCATGCACATGCTTAGATATTGGGGTGTCCCTATCATGGACAATATCTCCAACATGCTCCCTAATACGGCGACGAAATTGTCGTGCTGTTTTTCCCACATAGTTAAGGGGGCATGGACATGTGATTAGGTAGACCACTCCCGCAGTCTTGCAATTGACATAATCCCGAATAGTGTATTGTTTCTGTGTGGTGACGCTAGTGAAGCTATTACCTTTAAAAATGAAATCACAGGCTTTACAACTACCACACCTAAAGGTGCCTGGTATTTGTCTGTCCAGCCACGTGCCCCTAGGTGAAATGGGGTCAAAACAGCTGTGCATGACTCTGTCCCTTATATTTTTCCCTCTCCGATAGGTGACAGACGGCCTCTGTGTGATTTGATCTACCAGATCTGTATCAGAACTGAGAATACGCCAATACCTATTCAGTATCTGCATAATATCATTTTGTTTGGAATCATAGGTACCTATGAGTCTTGTGACCTGTTCTTCTTTCCGTTTTTTAGGGACCAGAAGACATTGCCTATCAGCATCCCTTGCTCCCTCATAGGCCTTCCTGATAACCCTCTCGGGGAAACCTCTGTCCTTCAATCTTGTTTTGAGCTCCTTGGCCTGGAACTCAAAATCACCCATAGAACTACAATTCCTACGTACTCTCATAAATTGGCCTTTTGGTATGCCACTTTTGAGGGAATGGGGATGACAGCTATTCCATTGCAGGAAACTATTTGTTGCTGTTTCTTTCCTATGTACCTTAGTGTGGATTGTGCCATCTGATGTTTTTGTGATTTTCAAATCTAAAAAAGACAATTCTTTCTCACTGATCTCACATGTGAATTTAAGTCCTACATCATTCTTGTTGAGGGCTGCTACAAAATTATGGAACTCATCCGCTGTAGAGTTCCAGAGGATCAACACGTCATCAATATATCTAATCCATAATCCAACAGATGAAGTCCAATTGACAAATTTGTCCCCAAAGACAATTGTCTCCTCCCACCAGCCAAGAAATAAATTTGCATAGGTGGGAGCAGCAGGACTCCCCATTGCAGTACCACATTTCTGATGGAAAATTTTGTCTTCAAAAATAAATATATTTCTTTCAAGAACAAACTGTAATAACTGCATGACAAACTGGTTATGAGCTACAAACTGGGTACCTCTAGATCCCAAATAGTACTCGACCGCTTTATAACCACATTTGTGCGGTATGGATGAATACAACGCCTCGACATCCAGACTCGCCAAAATTGTATCTTTCTCCAGGGAAATGCCATCAATCTGTTTCAGGACATCCATTGTGTCACGCACATATGATGTGAGACTCAAAACAAAGGGACGCAACACTTGGTCAACATACGTGCTCACATTTTGAGTTAAATTATTTATGCCTGAAACAATAGGTCTGCCACGTAAAGGAGGATAACCTTTGTGGATTTTGGGCAGGCTATAGAAACACGCCATAACAGGAAATTGTGGGTATAAAAACCCAAATTCCCCTGCACTAATCAAAGATCTGCTCTTTGCATCACTCAAAATGCTCAGCAACTCTTTCTTGAATAATGCCGTGGGGTTATCCTTTAAAATGGTATAGCAGTCATGGTTAAATAAAATGTCCTCACACATCTTCTTATAGCCATCCCTGCTCATGACCACAATGTTCCCACCTTTATCGGATGATTTGAGAACAATATTCTCTTTTTTCTCTAAAGTGGTCAGAGCTAATCGTTCAGACCAAGACAAATTATTATCCATTCCCCTGCTATCCTGACTGAGACTTTTGATCTCATCTCCCACCATATCCACAAATAAATCCACATTGGTAAAGTCTCCTATAGGTGGCAATTTCCTACTCTTCATTTTAAGGTTGGTGAAGGGACCTATACCTGGAGTGCGTCCAGATTCCTCTAATAGCCCCTCAAGGGCCGAAAGACCTTCCATATCAGACTCCTCTAGGCCTAATTCCATGCATTTTTTTCTATTATGGTGTTTAAAAAATTTTATCCATTTAAGTTTGCGAGCAAATAAATTGAGATCTTTTATCCACGAAAATGAGTCAAATTTAACTGTAGGGACAAAGGAAAGTCCCTTTTCTAATAGTGTAATCTCTGATGCACTCAAATTATATTCAGAAAGGTTAATGATTTGAAGCCTATCCATGTTATTCCCCTTCACTAATCCTTTTGACCCCTCAGCATATAGCGGGAAATGGGAGGATTGTTGGCTAAAAAATTATTGCCACTATTAGAAGAGGCTCTCCCACGGCCTCTATTTCTACTTCTTGCTCCTCCCCTAAATTTGTGTTTCCCACCACTACCGCCAAAGAATGGGCCCACTCTTTCAGAGTCTGTAGTTTCACTCTCTGATGTGGAAGGGTCAGATTCCCTCGGCCCCCTATTGGTCTGTTGATATTGCTGTTGTTGTGTAGTGACAAAATCATACGCTTTTTTCTCCCTAAATTCCTGTAGGTCTCTCTGGAATTGGAAGTGTTTTCGTTCCTTAAGATGATTAGTAAACCTTTCCAAAGTTTGTTGGAGGATTTTGTCCTTTTTTTCAAAACCTGGGGTATCTACCAAGGACTTGGCTGCCTCAATCTCTTTTTTAAGCTCAACACTAATAAAGTCAAACTGGACTTTTTCTTCCTCTACCAAGATCTGCATCAGCCTAAGTGAGCTCCCTGTAATCTCCTGTTCCCACCTTTCTTTAATATTAGCGGTTTTTAATCTTAATGCTGGGACAATGGGGACCCTGAGACCTCTGGGAACTATCTTATTCTTTAAATAGTTTTCCAGACTCTGGATCTCCCACCAACTTCTAGTATAATCTTTGTGCAGTCTATTAAGATTTTTAAAGGTGGATTTGAGAGATGCACCCTGAACTGTATACGTCAGTTCACACTCTGAAAAGACGCTTTTGGCCTCACTCATCCACCCATCTGTGTTTAATTCAGAAAGTGCAAAGGCTGCCATACCTAGATAAACTGAAATTATTAACTGTATGGATTAAATGTAATTTCACTGTCTAGTTTGATAGAAATCTAATTGTGCTCCCACAATATGAGTAAATTATATAGTTCACTGAAGTAACAATAAAGTAAAAAATACCTTTTAATTAGTAACTAGTTAAAAACAGGGGTAACACACCACTGTGACATAAGCCCCACCGTGATTGTTAAAAAACGTATTAAACAAAAAACACTGAGTCATTGTGATACATCTAACTCGGTGTTTATAACAATATTATGTCTGGAAACAGCATATATCCAGGGCACATCAGTAGTACAATCCCAAAATAAAGCACAGGCGTCCGAATAGATCGGGTCTCCTAGTGCTGGGTGTAACACGATATGACTATCCCCAATGCAAACATTCCATAAACAGTACAACGACCCTACGCGTTTCAGGTACTCATCCTCAGGGGTCCGTATAATGGTAACTCTGGCCTTCACACCAGCGATAGAATCCTTTAACAGCAGATATTCTGCTGTGCGTCACGGCAAAGATGCACGTATTGATGTCAACGGCATACTTCATTGCAGGCGCTACGTTACTATAAACGCTAAACTCCACCCCTCGTATTCTAGCGGCAAACATGAACTGACCAATCCCCACACCCTCACGATTAGTGACACCTGCCCATGTGACCCCCCGCCGTCAGCTGACAACCAGGGGTCATCATCGGCCGCATCAAGCCGCACGCGCAGGCGCAGTAGAAGTCAGGGACAATTCGCCCAGACTGCCAAAATAGGAGAAGGTAAGCGCTACACGATAATGGATTGTAAGTAAATCTCGCGGGACAGTTAAACACCGCAAGTAGGCTACCTCACAAAGCAACTAAAAAATGTAATTAATCACATGTGGGGTGGAAGGAAATACGATCCCTCATGACATGGGGGACCGAGAGACGATCGCCGTTAAAAAACGGCAGACCAATAGGGCCATCTCAAACCTACATGTGTTAGGCAAAAATGAACTCACCCACCCCCTGGGCAACCCAAGGGAGATAGGTCGTCCATACGGAGTGTTAAATAAAACATGTATAATTAGTCTGCTCATTTAAACCTGCTGGATGTATGCATTCCAGTCTGTGGATCCATTGTGCTTCTTTGCGTAAAATCAGGTTATCCCAATCACCTCCTCTTTTGGGGGGTCTAACAAGTTCAATAGCTTGAAACCTTAAACATGCTGCCTGGCCTTGGTGTTTGGCATGCACATGCTTAGATATTGGGGTGTCCCTATCATGGACAATATCTCCAACATGCTCCCTAATACGGCGACGAAATTGTCGTGCTGTTTTTCCCACATAGTTAAGGGGGCATGGACATGTGATTAGGTAGACCACTCCCGCAGTCTTGCAATTGACATAATCCCGAATAGTGTATTGTTTCTGTGTGGTGACGCTAGTGAAGCTATTACCTTTAAAAATGAAATCACAGGCTTTACAGCTACCACACCTAAAGGTGCCTGGTATTTGTCTGTCCAGCCACGTGCCCCTAGGTGAAATGGGGTCAAAACAGCTGTGCATGACTCTGTCCCTTATATTTTTCCCTCTCCGATAGGTGACAGACGGCCTCTGTGTGATTTGATCTACCAGATCTGTATCAGAACTGAGAATACGCCAATACCTATTCAGTATCTGCATAATATCATTTTGTTTGGAATCATAGGTACCTATGAGTCTTGTGACCTGTTCTTCTTTCCGTTTTTTAGGGACCAGAAGACATTGCCTATCAGCATCCCTTGCTCCCTCATAGGCCTTCCTGATAACCCTCTCGGGGAAACCTCTGTCCTTCAATCTTGTTTTGAGCTCCTTGGCCTGGAACTCAAAATCACCCATAGAACTACAATTCCTACGTACTCTCATAAATTGGCCTTTTGGTATGCCACTTTTGAGGGAATGGGGATGACAGCTATTCCATTGCAGGAAACTATTTGTTGCTGTTTCTTTCCTATGTACCTTAGTGTGGATTGTGCCATCTGATGTTTTTGTGATTTTCAAATCTAAAAAAGACAATTCTTTCTCACTGATCTCACATGTGAATTTAAGTCCTACATCATTCTTGTTGAGGGCTGCTACAAAATTATGGAACTCATCCGCTGTAGAGTTCCAGAGGATCAACACGTCATCAATATATCTAATCCATAATCCAACAGATGAAGTCCAATTGACAAATTTGTCCCCAAAGACAATTGTCTCCTCCCACCAGCCAAGAAATAAATTTGCATAGGTGGGAGCAGCAGGACTCCCCATTGCAGTACCACATTTCTGATGGAAAATTTTGTCTTCAAAAATAAATATATTTCTTTCAAGAACAAACTGTAATAACTGCATGACAAACTGGTTATGAGCTACAAACTGGGTACCTCTAGATCCCAAATAGTACTCGACCGCTTTATAACCACATTTGTGCGGTATGGATGAATACAACGCCTCGACATCCAGACTCGCCAAAATTGTATCTTTCTCCAGGGAAATGCCATCAATCTGTTTCAGGACATCCATTGTGTCACGCACATATGATGTGAGACTCAAAACAAAGGGACGCAACACTTGGTCAACATACGTGCTCACATTTTGAGTTAAATTATTTATGCCTGAAACAATAGGTCTGCCACGTAAAGGAGGATAACCTTTGTGGATTTTGGGCAGGCTATAGAAACACGCCATAACAGGAAATTGTGGGTATAAAAACCCAAATTCCCCTGCACTAATCAAAGATCTGCTCTTTGCATCACTCAAAATGCTCAGCAACTCTTTCTTGAATAATGCCGTGGGGTTATCCTTTAAAATGGTATAGCAGTCATGGTTAAATAAAATGTCCTCACACATCTTCTTATAGCCATCCCTGCTCATGACCACAATGTTCCCACCTTTATCGGATGATTTGAGAACAATATTCTCTTTTTTCTCTAAAGTGGTCAGAGCTAATCGTTCAGACCAAGACAAATTATTATCCATTCCCCTGCTATCCTGACTGAGACTTTTGATCTCATCTCCCACCATATCCACAAATAAATCCACATTGGTAAAGTCTCCTATAGGTGGCAATTTCCTACTCTTCATTTTAAGGTTGGTGAAGGGACCTATACCTGGAGTGCGTCCAGATTCCTCTAATAGCCCCTCAAGGGCCGAAAGACCTTCCATATCAGACTCCTCTAGGCCTAATTCCATGCATTTTTTTCTATTATGGTGTTTAAAAATTTTTATCCATTTAAGTTTGCGAGCAAATAAATTGAGATCTTTTATCCACGAAAATGAGTCAAATTTAACTGTAGGGACAAAGGAAAGTCCCTTTTCTAATAGTGTAATCTCTGATGCACTCAAATTATATTCAGAAAGGTTAATGATTTGAAGCCTATCCATGTTATTCCCCTTCACTAATCCTTTTGACCCCTCAGCATATAGCGGGAAATGGGAGGATTGTTGGCTAAAAAATTATTGCCACTATTAGAAGAGGCTCTCCCACGGCCTCTATTTCTACTTCTTGCTCCTCCCCTAAATTTGTGTTTCCCACCACTACCGCCAAAGAATGGGCCCACTCTTTCAGAGTCTGTAGTTTCACTCTCTGATGTGGAAGGGTCAGATTCCCTCGGCCCCCTATTGGTCTGTTGATATTGCTGTTGTTGTGTAGTGACAAAATCATACGCTTTTTTCTCCCTAAATTCCTGTAGGTCTCTCTGGAATTGGAAGTGTTTTCGTTCCTTAAGATGATTAGTAAACCTTTCCAAAGTTTGTTGGAGGATTTTGTCCTTTTTTTCAAAACCTGGGGTATCTACCAAGGACTTGGCTGCCTCAATCTCTTTTTTAAGCTCAACACTAATAAAGTCAAACTGGACTTTTTCTTCCTCTACCAAGATCTGCATCAGCCTAAGTGAGCTCCCTGTAATCTCCTGTTCCCACCTTTCTTTAATATTAGCGGTTTTTAATCTTAATGCTGGGACAATGGGGACCCTGAGACCTCTGGGAACTATCTTATTCTTTAAATAGTTTTCCAGACTCTGGATCTCCCACCAACTTCTAGTATAATCTTTGTGCAGTCTATTAAGATTTTTAAAGGTGGATTTGAGAGATGCACCCTGAACTGTATACGTCAGTTCACACTCTGAAAAGACGCTTTTGGCCTCACTCATCCACCCATCTGTGTTTAATTCAGAAAGTGCAAAGGCTGCCATACCTAGATAAACTGAAATTATTAACTGTATGGATTAAATGTAATTTCACTGTCTAGTTTGATAGAAATCTAATTGTGCTCCCACAATATGAGTAAATTATATAGTTCACTGAAGTAACAATAAAGTAAAAAATACCTTTTAATTAGTAACTAGTTAAAAACAGGGGTAACACACCACTGTGACATAAGCCCCACCGTGATTGTTAAAAAACGTATTAAACAAAAAACACTGAGTCATTGTGATACATCTAACTCGGTGTTTATAACAATATTATGTCTGGAAACAGCATATATCCAGGGCACATCAGTAGTACAATCCCAAAATAAAGCACAGGCGTCCGAATAGATCGGGTCTCCTAGTGCTGGGTGTAACACGATATGACTATCCCCAATGCAAACATTCCATAAACAGTACAACGACCCTACGCGTTTCAGGTACTCATCCTCAGGGGTCCGTATAATGGTAACTCTGGCCTTCACACCAGCGATAGAATCCTTTAACAGCAGATATTCTGCTGTGCGTCACGGCAAAGATGCACGTATTGATGTCAACGGCATACTTCATTGCAGGCGCTACGTTACTATAAACGCTAAACTCCACCCCTCGTATTCTAGCGGCAAACATGAACTGACCAATCCCCACACCCTCACGATTAGTGACACCTGCCCATGTGACCCCCCGCCGTCAGCTGACAACCAGGGGTCATCATCGGCCGCATCAAGCCGCACGCGCAGGCGCAGTAGAAGTCAGGGACAATTCGCCCAGACTGCCAAAATAGGAGAAGGTAAGCGCTACACGATAATGGATTGTAAGTAAATCTCGCGGGACAGTTAAACACCGCAAGTAGGCTACCTCACAAAGCAACTAAAAAATGTAATTAATCACATGTGGGGTGGAAGGAAATACGATCCCTCATGACATGGGGGACCGAGAGACGATCGCCGTTAAAAAACGGCAGACCAATAGGGCCATCTCAAACCTACATGTGTTAGGCAAAAATGAACTCACCCACCCCCTGGGCAACCCAAGGGAGATAGGTCGTCCATACGGAGTGTTAAATAAAACATGTATAATTAGTCTGCTCATTTAAACCTGCTGGATGTATGCATTCCAGTCTGTGGATCCATTGTGCTTCTTTGCGTAAAATCAGGTTATCCCAATCACCTCCTCTTTTGGGGGGTCTAACAAGTTCAATAGCTTGAAACCTTAAACATGCTGCCTGGCCTTGGTGTTTGGCATGCACATGCTTAGATATTGGGGTGTCCCTATCATGGACAATATCTCCAACATGCTCCCTAATACGGCGACGAAATTGTCGTGCTGTTTTTCCCACATAGTTAAGGGGGCATGGACATGTGATTAGGTAGACCACTCCCGCAGTCTTGCAATTGACATAATCCCGAATAGTGTATTGTTTCTGTGTGGTGACGCTAGTGAAGCTATTACCTTTAAAAATGAAATCACAGGCTTTACAACTACCACACCTAAAGGTGCCTGGTATTTGTCTGTCCAGCCACGTGCCCCTAGGTGAAATGGGGTCAAAACAGCTGTGCATGACTCTGTCCCTTATATTTTTCCCTCTCCGATAGGTGACAGACGGCCTCTGTGTGATTTGATCTACCAGATCTGTATCAGAACTGAGAATACGCCAATACCTATTCAGTATCTGCATAATATCATTTTGTTTGGAATCATAGGTACCTATGAGTCTTGTGACCTGTTCTTCTTTCCGTTTTTTAGGGACCAGAAGACATTGCCTATCAGCATCCCTTGCTCCCTCATAGGCCTTCCTGATAACCCTCTCGGGGAAACCTCTGTCCTTCAATCTTGTTTTGAGCTCCTTGGCCTGGAACTCAAAATCACCCATAGAACTACAATTCCTACGTACTCTCATAAATTGGCCTTTTGGTATGCCACTTTTGAGGGAATGGGGATGACAGCTATTCCATTGCAGGAAACTATTTGTTGCTGTTTCTTTCCTATGTACCTTAGTGTGGATTGTGCCATCTGATGTTTTTGTGATTTTCAAATCTAAAAAAGACAATTCTTTCTCACTGATCTCACATGTGAATTTAAGTCCTACATCATTCTTGTTGAGGGCTGCTACAAAATTATGGAACTCATCCGCTGTAGAGTTCCAGAGGATCAACACGTCATCAATATATCTAATCCATAATCCAACAGATGAAGTCCAATTGACAAATTTGTCCCCAAAGACAATTGTCTCCTCCCACCAGCCAAGAAATAAATTTGCATAGGTGGGAGCAGCAGGACTCCCCATTGCAGTACCACATTTCTGATGGAAAATTTTGTCTTCAAAAATAAATATATTTCTTTCAAGAACAAACTGTAATAACTGCATGACAAACTGGTTATGAGCTACAAACTGGGTACCTCTAGATCCCAAATAGTACTCGACCGCTTTATAACCACATTTGTGCGGTATGGATGAATACAACGCCTCGACATCCAGACTCGCCAAAATTGTATCTTTCTCCAGGGAAATGCCATCAATCTGTTTCAGGACATCCATTGTGTCACGCACATATGATGTGAGACTCAAAACAAAGGGACGCAACACTTGGTCAACATACGTGCTCACATTTTGAGTTAAATTATTTATGCCTGAAACAATAGGTCTGCCACGTAAAGGAGGATAACCTTTGTGGATTTTGGGCAGGCTATAGAAACACGCCATAACAGGAAATTGTGGGTATAAAAACCCAAATTCCCCTGCACTAATCAAAGATCTGCTCTTTGCATCACTCAAAATGCTCAGCAACTCTTTCTTGAATAATGCCGTGGGGTTATCCTTTAAAATGGTATAGCAGTCATGGTTAAATAAAGGATAAGCCCCTTATAAAGGATAAGCCCCTTATAAAAGCTTTGTTCACACACTGGCTTGGCAAATGGCAATGAATGAGAATTTCTATCAGCCACTGTGCACTCAGGGAATGCTGGGCGTTGTAGTACTACAGCTGCCTGCCTGGATTGCAAGTTGGATGTTAACCCATGCAACGGGGATGAGCCCCTTATAAAAGCTTATTCACACACTGGCTTGGCAAATGGCAATGAATGAGAATTTCTATCAGCCACTGTGCACTCAGGGAATGCTGGGTGTTGTAGTACTACAGCTGCCTGCCTGGATTGCAAGTTGGATGTTAACCCATGCAACGGGGATGAGCCCCTTGTAAAAGCTTATTCACACACTGGCTTGGCAAATGGAGAATTTGTATTTCAATTTGGATGTTGAGAGTAGAGTAGACTCCCGCTGTAGTGGATGAGCACCTTCAATTGCTGGATTCCTGGCTTTTAGATTCCTAAAGCTTTCCCTTACTGCACAGAGATGCTATCCCTACAGCTCCTGTCTCTAAAATGGCCGCTGAGCTCCGTGCATAGACTATTATTGCAGGCTTGAGCCCGCCCCTATGTTGCCTCCCGATTGGCTGGGAGAGCCGTTTGCAAGGCATTATGGGGTAGCCTAATGTCAGGTGATATTTTGAAATCCTCCATTTTAGATCTAACATGTGGCAGGCGCCAAAATGTAGCCGAGTTCGGTCAAAACGTGTTCGGCCGAACCCGGTGAAGTTCGGATTCGCTGCGAACCGAACTTTTCACGATGTTCGGACCGAAACCGGGTTCGGTTGTCTCGGTTCGCTCATCTCTACATATCTCCATGGATTTTATCACCAATCTGCCTCCATCTAAAGGCAAGTCGGTGGTGTGGGTTGTAGTAGACCGCTTTAGTAAGATGTGCCACTTTGTGCCCCTCAAGAAACTACCCAATGCCAAGACGTTAGCTACCTTGTTTGTCAAACACATCCTGCGTCTCCATGGGGTTCCTGTCAATATTGTTTCTGACAGAGGGGTACAATTTGTTTCATTGTTTTGGAGAGCCTTCTGTAAAAAGTTGGAGATTGATCTGTCCTTCTCCTCGGCCTTCCATCCTGAAACTAATGGCCAAACCGAGAGGTCTAATCAGTCTCTAGAACAATATTTAAGGTGTTTTACCTCGGACTGTCAATATGATTAGGTCTCCTTCATTCCCCTTGCCGAATTTTCCCTTAATAACCGGGTCAGTAACTCGTCAGGGGTCTCCTCCTTTTTCTGTAATTTTGGGTTTAATCCACGGTTCTCCTCCGTTTCACCGGGTGGTTCCAACAATCCCGAGGTAGATGTCGTTCATCGGGAACTGTGCACAGTCTGGGCCCAGGTTCAGACGTTCTGCTAACCCCTTGTTTTTTGGTCGGGGATCTGGTGTGGCTGTCTTCAAAAAATGTGCGCCTTAAAGTTCCATCCAAAAAATTTGCTCCCCGGTTTATAGGGCCGCACAAGGTCATTGAGGTCCTTAACCCTGTCTCCTTCCGGCTGGAGTTACCCCCATCTTTTCAAATACACGACGTAATTCATGCCTCCCTCCTGAAATTCTGCTCCCCGTCCTTGGTTTCCTCGAGGAAACCTCCGGTCCCTGTTCTCACCCCTGAAGGGGTAGAATTCGAAGTGGCCAAGATTGTGGACAGCAGGATGGCCCAAGGTTCCCTCCAGTACCTGGTCCATTGGAGAGGATACGGGCCTGAGGAGAGGACTTGGGTACCGGCCTGGGATGTTCACGCTGGGGTATTGCTCAGGAGGTTCCATCTCCGGTTCCCCAATAAGCCAGGTCCACCTAGGAAGGGTCCAGTGGCCCCTCATAAAAGGGGGCGTTACTGTAAAGGATCTTCCAGACACAGCTTCTGTGTCGACGCCCGTGGGTAATCAGTCTGCATCTGCTCCTAGGTCTGTTAGAGTGACTCGATCTGCTACCACTCAGGCTGGTAGGCTGAGGAGAGGGAGAACCTATCACAGCCTGGCCAGATGGTTCTAGCTCCCGCCCCCTTCATTTGCTTCTGGTCTTTGCCTGTGATTCGTCCTTGTTTCCTGGCTCTGCTGTTCCAGCTATTACTATTGACCTCAGCTTCATTTTGACCCTCGCTTTACTGACTACGCTCCTGCTCTGCGTTTGGTACCTCGTACACTCCTGGTTTGACTCGGCTCATTCACTACTCTGGTTGCTAATGGTGTTGCCGTGGGCAACTGCCCCATTTCCCTTAGCTTCTGTGTACCCTTGTCTGTTTGTCTCTCGTGCACGTATTGAGCGTAGGGACCGTCGTCCAGTTGTACGACGTCGCCTAGGATGGGTCATGCAAGTAGTTAGGGACTGAGTGGCGGGTAGATTAGGGCTCACCTGTCTGTCACCTTACCCCGTCATTACAGGAAAATTGTAATTTTCACTCTGCACCATCCGCTGCGCATTAACCCCTTCGCACACCACGATATAGCATGTCATGGTGTGGGGGGTAATTTATGGAGCAGGCTCACGCACTGAGCTCGCTCCATATGCTGCGGGTGTCAACTGTGTATTAGAGCTGACACCCAGGACTAACGGACAGGAACAGCGGTCGCGCTTTTACAGGAGTCTGCAAAAATGACAATACATTGCAACACATTAGTATTGCAGTGTATTGTACCAGCGATCTACTGATTGCTGGTTTAAGTCCCCTAGGGGGACTAATAAATGTGTAAAAACAAAAGTAAATAGTTATTATTAGTGGGAAAAATGAAAAAAATAAATATTTAAAGTCCACAAAAAAACCTTTTCACATTTTTTTCTCTAAAGTAATGTTATAAAAAACTACACAAAATTGGTACCGCTGCATCCGTAAAAGTCAGAACTATTAAAATATACCATTATTTAACTCGCACAAGTGAACGCCGTGAAAAATAAAGAATGTAAAACTGCAAAATCACAGTTTTTTTTGGTCACCTTGGCTCCACCGAAAAATGTAATAAAAAGTGCTCAAAAAGTTATATGTACCAAAAAATTGTACCAATAAAAATTATAGCTCGTCCTGCAAAAAATAACCCCTCACACCACTCTATTGATGGAAAAATAAAAAAGTTATGGCTCTTGGAAAGCGGGGAGGGAAAAACGAAAAAGAAAAAGCAAAAAATGGTTCATTCCGGAAAGGGTTAATTACTGTCTAATGAAAAAAACATTTATGACCACATGCGGGGTATTTCCGTACTCGGGAGAAATTGCTTTACAAATGTTGGGCGACTTTTTCCTCCTTTATCCTTTGTGAAAATGAAAAAATTCAACATTTTAGTGGAAATAATGTTGATATTCATTTTGACGGCCCAATTCTAATAAATTCTGCAAAAGACCTGTGGGGTCTAAATGCTTATTATACCCCTAGATAGATTCCTTAAGTGGTGTAGTTTGACAAATGGGGTCACTTTTGGGGGGTAATAAGGTCACTGTTTTGGCCTCTCAGGGGCTTTTCAAATGCGACATGGCACCCGAAAACCATTTTAGCTACATTTGAGCTCCAAAAGCCAAATAGCGCTCCTTCCCTTCTACAGGGACCCGCAGTGGTCAGAAAAAAAAGTCGATTTTTACCTTAACAGACTAATTCCAATGTATTCAGCAAAACAACTGTGGGGTCAAAATGCTAACTTTACCCCTAGAATAATTCCTTGAGGGATGTAGTTTCTTTTGGGGGGTTTCCACTATTTTGGTTCCTCCAGTGCATTGCAAACGTGACATGGCACTGAAAACTATTCCAGCAAAATCAGAAATCCAAAATCCAAATGGTGCTCCTTTCCTACTGAACCCTGCTATGGGTCCAAACAGCCGTTTATTACCATATATGGGGTATTGCTATAATCGGGAGAAATTGCTTTACATATGTTGTGGTGTTTTTTCTCCTTTATTCCTTGTAAAAATTAAAAATGTATATGTTTTTTCAGAAAAAAGTAGATTTTCCTCTTCACATACTAATTCAAATTATTTTTTTTTTTTTAAACTGTGGGTTCAAAATGCTAACTATACCCCTATATAAATTCCTTGAGGGGTGTAGTTTCCAAAATGGGGTCACTTTTGGGCAGTCTTTACTGTTTTGGCCCCACAAGACCTATTCAAACCTGACATGGTGCCTAATATATATTCTAAAATAAAAGAGACCCTAAAATCCACTTTGGTGCTCTTTTCCTTCTGAGGCCGATGTTTCAGTCTATTAGCACACTAGGGCCACATTTGGGATATTTCTAAAAACGGCAGAATCTTGGCAATAAATATTGAGTTGCATTTCTCAGGTAAAACCTTCTGTGGTACAGAATTTTTTTTTAATACAAATGAATTTTGGCAAAAAAAAATGAAATTTGTAAATTTGACCTCTACTTTGCTTTAATTCCTGTGAAACACTTAAAGGGTTAAAACACTTTCTGAATGCTGTTTTGAATACTTTGAGGGTGCAGTTTTTAAAATAGGGTGGTTTATGGGGTCTATCTAGTACATCAGACCCTCAAAGCCACTTCAGAACTGAACTGGTCCTGTAATAATAGCCTTTTGAAATTTTCTTGAAAATATGAGAAATCGCTGCTAAAGTTCTAAGCCTTGTAACGTCCTAGAAAAATAAAAGAATGTTCAAAAAACTGTTTTACACGCAGATACATTTAAATTTAGAAAAATGCAAATTTTTGCAAATTTTCTCCAAATCTTTGTGTGTTTTACAAATAAATATTAAATTTATCAACCAAATTTTTTCACTAACAAAGTACAATATGTCACGAGAAAACAGTCTCAGAATTACTTTGATATGTAAAAGCATTCTGAAGTAATTACCACATAAAGTGACACATGTCAGAGTTGAAAAATCGGCTTCGTCCTAAAGGCCAAAACAGGCTCAGTCCTGAAGGGGTTAATGTATTTTACTTTTAACCACTCCTGGGAAATAATAAGAAAATATTATACTACTTTATACTTAATATTATATCCAGTAGTACTGGGCAGGCCCAGAATGGCTGCTTTAAGTACCTATAGAAGGGTTGGTATCCTGTACAAAAACAAATGAATAGGCCCAAAATAAAGATAAAGGGACATAAATATGCCAGGGATAACAAGAAGCAGATGAGATCCTGGTCCTGGTTTCTGAGCTGTCTGCTTGGCATATCTGAAGCTGACATGCTTTAACCCCTTAAAGAGGCTCTGTCACCAGATTCTCAAATCCCTATTTCCTATTGCATGTGATCGGCGCTGCAATGTAGATAACCGTAACGTTTTGTTTTTTTTAAAAACGTTCATTTTTGGCCAAGTTATGAGCTATTTTATATATATGCAAATGAGCTTTGAAATGGACAACTGGGCGTTTTTTTTTCGTTATGTCCAACTGGCCGTGTATTGTGTTTTTAACTGCCCGTGTTTATGTGTATGACGCTGACCAATCCGTGACCAGTCAGCGTCATACACTCCTCTACATTCATTTACAAGCAGCACAGCGTTCTTACTAGAACGATGTGCAGCCACATACACAAGTGTCCTGATAATGAATACACATGAAATCCAGCCTGGACGTCATGTGTACTCAGAATCCTGACACTTCTGAATCTTTTCTGTGAGATTGCAGCAAGCCACTCGTAATCTCGCGAGATTACGAGGTAAACGAGATTTCGTTTCTCTTGCTGGAAATCTCAGAGAAAAGAGTCAGAAGTGTCAGGATTCTCAATACACATGACGTCCAGGCTGGATGGTCATGTGTATTCATTATCAAGACACTTGATTAACGTTAATCTAGTGTCCTGATAATGAATACACATGACCATCCAGCCTGGACGTCATGTGTATTGAGAATCCTGACACTTCTGACTCACAATAGAAACGAAATCTCGTTTACCTCGTAATCTCGCGAGATTACGAGTGGCTTGCTGCAATCTCAAAGAAAAGAGTCAGAAGTGTCAGGATTCTGAGTACACATGACGTCCAGGCTGGATTTCATGTGTATTCATTATCAGGACACTTGTGTATCTGGCTGCACATCGTTTTAGTAAGAACGCTGTGCTGCTTGTAAATGAATGGAGAGGAGTGCATGACACTGACTGGTCACGGATTGGTCAGCGTCATACACATAAACACGCCCAGTTAAAAACACAATACACGCCCAGTTGGACATAACGAAAAAAAAAACGTCCAGTTGTCCATTTCAAAGCTCATTTGCATATATATAAAATAGCTCATAACTTGGCCAAAAATGAACGTTTTTTTTAAAAAAAAAACGTTACTGTTATCTACATTGCAGCGCCGATCACATGCAATAGTAGATAGGGATTTGAGAATCTGGTGACAGAGCCTCTTTAAGGACACAGCCTGTTTTTGCCTAATAGACCAAGCCAATTTTATCAAACTTGACATGTGTCACTTTATGTGATAATAACTTTGAAATGCTTTTATTTTTTCAAGCGATTCTGAGAAAGTTTTCTCGTGACATATTGTACTTCAAATTAGTGGTAAAATTTGGTCGATACATTCAGTGTTTATTTGTGAAAAATACCAAAATGTATAGAAAATTTTCAAAAATTTGCATTTTTCTAAATTTAAAGAGGCTCTGTCACCAGATTTTGGTCAAAAATGCTCGTTTTTTAAAAATAAAAACGTTACTGTAATCTACATTGCAGCGCCTATCTGCTGCAATAGCAGATAGGGGTTGCAAAATCTGGTGACAGAGCCTCTTTAAATGTATCTACTTGTAAAACAAATAGAAATACCACATAAAATAGTTACTAGTTAACATTTCCCGTACATCTACTTTAGATTGGCATTGTTTTTTTAACATTCTTTTCTTTTTACAGGACGTTACAAGGTTTAGAACTTTAGCAACAATTTCTCAAATTTTCAAGAAAATATCAAAAAGCTATTTTTTCAGAGACCAGTTCAGTTGTGAAGTGGCTTTGAGGGCTTTATATATTAGAAACCCCCTATAAAACACCGCATTTTAAAAACTGCACCCTCAAAGTATTTGGAACAGCATTTAGAAAGTTTCTTAACTCTTTTGGTGTTCCACAGGAATTAAAGCAATGCGGTGGTGAAATTTACAAATTAATTTTTTTTGCAGAAAATCGGTTTTAATCGGTTACATTTTTTCTGTAACACAGAAGGTTTTACCAGAGAAACGAAACTCCATATTTATTGCCCAGATTCTACAGTTTTTAGAAATATTCCTCATTGGTCCCTAGTGTGCTAATGTACTGAAACGCAGGCATCAGAAGCAAAGGAGCACCTAGTGGATTTTGGGGCCTTCTTTTTATTAGAATATATTTTAGGCATCATGTCAGGTCAGCGGATGGTGCAAAGTAAAAAATTGCAATTTTCCACTGATATGCCATCTAACTGCATAATATGTTGTGCCCAGTTTGTGCCACCGAAGACAAATACCTTATAAAATGTTAAGTGGGTTCTCCCGTATATGGCATATATGTGGACGTAAACTGCTGTTTGGGCATGCTGTAGGGTTCAGAAGGAAGGGAGCGCCATTTGGCTTTTGGAGCGCAGATTTTGCTTGGTGGTACATCTGTTTGGGGTTTTACTGGTATTTCGGTTTATAATGTGGGGGCATATGTAAGCTGTGCGGAGTACATTAGGTTATGCAGAAAAGAAGGAGAGATTATCCAGCGCTGAATAGAGTTTAAAAAGGAAGGATTGTTCCCACTTTTATTGACAAAATCGTTAAAAAATGAAGTAGAGACGCAGGCTCAAGGCAAGGAGTAGTGAGGGTAAATACCCAAGCCTACGCGTTTCGAACACGTACGGTGTTCTTTATACATCTTTCGCCATGACTAAGAACACTGTATGTGTTCGAAACATGTAGGCTTGGGTATTTACCCTCACTACTCCTTGCCTTGAGACTGCGTCTCTACTTATTTTTTTAACGATTTTGTCAATAAAAGTGGGAACAATCCTTCCTTTTTAAACTCTATTCAGCGCTGGATCATCTCTCCTTCTTTTCTGCATCACACACCGCGGGCCGTCGCGGGGATCCGAGCGAGATATCTGCAGACGCAGAACCGGTGAGCTGGAGGTCTCCTCCCTTTCTGTATACTGTCATACATTAGGTTATGTGTATGCTGTGTGGGGTACATCAGTTAATAAAAAGAGGGTATAATAATGGAAGCCACGTTGTGGCGATACGCGTGGGGCGCTTTATACCTGCGTGTTATACGTGCGTGTTCTTTGTCCTTATCCATTGTCCTTATCCATTGTAGTTTTTAAGGGTATGTGGCAACATTTATGCGATGCCCGCTCGTGAATTTTTGTAAGAGGGTATAATAATGGAATAAATAAATAATTCATAGATATGTGGCCGGTGTCGCACTGATAAATGGTGCCCAATCTTATCTGCTTTTGGAACGCTGTGCACATTTTGTGTTGTCATATTCTGAGTGGCATAACTTTTTTATATTTTCTCCAACAGAGCTGTGTGAGGTCTTATTTGTTGCGCGACAATCTGTAGTTTTCATTGGTACCATTTTGGGGTACACGCAATTCTTTGATCACTTGATAACTTTTTATTCAATTTTTTGGCAAGCAAGGTGACCAAAAACCAGAAATTCTGACAATGATTTGTATTATTTTCATTTGTACAGTGTTCACCATGGGCTATAAATGACAATTTTACTTTATTCTGCGGGTCATTACGATGATACCAAATGTATATAGTTTTTTTTAAAGATTTGCAGCGTTACACAATAACATCACTTTTTATAATTTATTTTTTGTCACCATATTCTGAGAACCATAACTTGTTTTTTGTGGGACCGGTTGTAGTTCTTACTAGTACTGTTTTGGTGTACATGCAATTTTTTTTATCACTTTTTATTCCATGTTTTGGTAGGGGTGGTAATAAAAAAATAGCGATTCTGGCATTGACTTTTATTTTTTATTTTTTGGGGTGTTCACCGTGCGGGAAAAATAATATTATAGTTTTATCGTTTGGGTCATTACGGATGCAGCGATACCAAATATGTGCACTTTTTTTTAACCTTTTTCATTTTTTTCCTATAATAAAAGACTTATTGTAATGACGGGGTAGGGAGACAGACAGGTGAGCCCTAATCTACCCGCCACTCAGTCCCTGCCTACTTGCAACGGCCCGTCCTAGGCGACTAGGTACAACTGGGCGACGGTCCCCACGCTCAATACGTGCACGACAGACAAACAGACAAGGGTACACAGAAGCTATAGGAAATTGGGCAGTTGCCCACAGCAACACAGTGAGAAACAAGAGTAGTGAACGAGCCGAGTCAAACCAGGAGTGCACGAGGTACAGATCGCAGAGCAGGAGCGTAGTCAGTAAAGCCAGGGTCAAAAATGAAGCAAGGTCAATAATCATAGCAGGAGCAGCAGAGCCAGGAAATAGAAAAGAATCACAGGCAAAGGAGGAGCAGAAAATGCAGGCATAAATAGAAAGAGGGCGGGAGCTAGCTCCGTCTGGCCAGGCTGTGATAGGCTCTCCCACTCCTTAGCCTTCCAGCCTGACTGGTAGAAGATCGTGTCACTCTCTCAGACTTAGGAGCAGGTGCAGACTGATTACCCATGGGCGTCGACACAGAAGCTGTGTCTGGCAGATCCTTTACAGTAACCCCCCCTTTTAAGAGGGGCCACTGGACACTTTCTAGGTGGACCTGGCTTATTGGGGAAGCGAAGATGGAACCTCCTGAGCAATGGTAGCTAACGTCTTAGCATTGGGTAGTTTCTTTGAGGGGCACAAAGTGGCACATCTTACTGAAACGGTCTACTACAACACACACCACCGACTTGCCTTGAGATGGAGGCAAATCGGTGATAAAATCCATGGAGATATGGGTCCAAGGTCTCTGGGGAATGGGCAAAGACCATAGTGAGCCCGCTGGTCGGGACCTGGGAGTCTTGGACCTAGCACAAATTTCACAAACGGCGACGTAGGCCTTAACGTCTTTAAGCAACCCAGGCCACCAATAGTTTCTGGCAATGAGATGCTTGGTACCCAGGATGCCTGGATGGCCAGATAGTGCAGAGTCATGATTTTCCCTGAGTACCCTTAGCCGGAATTGCAGGGGAACAAACAGCTTATTCTCAGGAAGGTTCCCGGGAGCTGAACCTTGATCAGCCGCAATTTCGGAGACTAAGTCAGAATCAACAGAGGAAATGATTATACCTGGACGCAAAACACATGCAGGATCTTCCTCCGAAGGAGGGCTGGCCATGAAGCTACGCGACAGTGCATCAACCTTAATATTTTTAAACCCAGCCCTATAGGTGACCAAAAAGTTGAATCTGGTAAAAAATAACGCCCATCGAGCTTGTCTCGGGTTTAGCCTCCGGGCAGATTCTGAGAAAACCAGATTCTTGTGGTCAGTAAGGACCGTTACCTGGTGCCTAGCCCCCTCCAGGAAGTGGCGCCACTCTTCAAATGCCCATTTAATGGCTAAGAGTTTGCGGTTGCCAATATCATAGTTACTCTCAGTGGGCGAGAACTTCCTGAAGAAGTAGGCACAGGGACGGAGATGGGTGAGGGACCTGGTACCCTGGGACAAGACAGCACCCACTCCCACCTCGGAGGCGTCAACCTCCACGATGAATGGCTCCATTTGGTTAGGCTGAATCAGCACAGGGGCCGAGATAAAGCACTTCTTAAGGACCTCAAAAGCCTGGACCGCCTCTGGAGGCCAGTGGAGGAGGTCAGCACCTTTGCGAGTAAGATCCGTAAGAGGCTTAGCGATGACCGAGAAGTTAGCAATAAATCTCCTGTAATAATTAGCAAACCCCAGGAAGCACTGTAACGCCTTCAGGGAGGCGGGTTGGACCCATTCAGCCAAAGCCTGAACCTTGGCAGGGTCCATGCGAAATTCATTAGGAGTGAGGATTTGACCCAAAAATGGTATCTCCTGCACCCCAAACACACATTTTTCGGATTTAGCAAACAGTTTGTTTTCCCGAAGGGCCTGGAGCACCTTCCTGACATGCTCAATGTGGGAGGAACAGTCCTTGGAAAACACAAGTATGTCATCAAGGTACACTACAAGACATACCCCCAGGTAGTCTCTTAAAATCTCATTTATGAAATTCTGGAAGACCGCGGGAGCACTACACAACCCAAAGGGCATGACGAGGTATTCGAAATGACCTTCGGGCGTGTTAAACGCAGTCTTCCACTCATCCCCCTCTTTGATGCGGATAAGGTTATGAGCCCCCCGTAGATCAAACTTAGAGAACCATTGGGCCCCCTGAACCTGATTGAAGAGATCAGGAATCAAAGGAAGGGGATACTGGTTCCTTACAGTGACCTTATTCAAGTTTCGGTAATCGATGCATGGCCTAAGACCACCATCCTTCTTCCCTACGAAGAAGCCAGCACCTACCAGAGAAGTAGAGGGGCGAATGTAACCCTTGGCCAAGCTTTCCTGGATATATTCTTTCATGGCCTCACGTTCGGGACAAGAGAGATTAAAAATTCTACCCTTAGGGAGCTTAGCTCCTGGTACCAAATCGATTGGGCAATCGTATTCTCTATGAGGAGGTAACACTTCGGAGGCCTTTTTAGAAAAAACATCAGCGAAGTCCTGAATAAACTCAGGTAGAGTGTTTACCTCCTCAGGGAGAGAAATAAAATTAACAGAAAAACAGGACGTCATGCATTCATTACACCATTTGGTAAGATCCCCAGTATTCCAGTTAAACGTGGGATTATGCATCTGCAACCAGGGAAGGCCTAAAACCAAATTGGACGATAATCCCTGCATCACGAGTACAGAGCACTGCTCCAAATGAATGGAGCCAACAATGAGTTCAAAAACAGGGGTATGCTGCGTAAAACAACCATTAGCAAGTGGAGTGGAGTCGATACCCACTACCGGGACAGGTTTAGGCAAATCAAACAACGGCATAGCTAGAGACATAGCAAATTCCACAGACATAATATTAGCAAAAGACCCTGAATCCACAAAGGCACTGCAGGTGGCAGACCTACCCTCAAAAGAGACCTGAAAGGGAAGCAAGATCTTATTATGTTTCATATTTAAGGGAAATACCTGTGCGCCCAAGCAACCTCCCCGATGGTCACATAGGCGCGGAAGTCTCTCCGGCTGTTTATTCTTACGCTTTGGACAGTTGTTCACTTGATGCTTGTCATCCCCACAGTAGAAGCAGAGACCATTCTTCCTGCGGAGCTCTCTACGTTGTTGGGGAGACACGCAGGCCCCGAGTTGCATTGGTTCATCCGAGATTTCCGTGGAAGAACGAAGCAACGGAACCTCGGGAGGTATCATGGGGGAACCAGAGGAGAAGGCACAAAAACGTTTAAGTCGTCGTTCCCTGAGACATCGGTCAAGACGTACCGCTAAAGCCATAACCTGATCTAGAGAGTCAGAAGAGGGATAGCTAACTAATAGGTCTCTCATGGCGTTTGACAGACCCAATCTAAACTGGCACCTCAAGGCAGGCTCATTTCACAGAGAAGCTACGCACCACTTCCTAAAGTCAGAACAGTACTCCTCAACGGGTCTCTTACCATGACGTAAGGTCACCAGCTGACTCTCGGCAAAGGCAGTCTTGTCAGTCTCGTCATAGATAAGCACGAGAGCAGAAAAAAAAAGTCAACAGAGGAAAGTTCAGGGGCGTCAGGAGCCAAGGAGAAGGCCCATTCTTGGGGCCGCCCTGGATTTGAGACATAATTATACCCACTCACTGGCTCTCAGAACCTGAGGAGTGGGGTCTTAATCGGAAATAGGTCCTACAACTCTCCCGAAAGGAGGAAAAAGTCTTCCGGTCCCCTGAGAACCGGTCAGGCAACTTGAGGTGGGGTTCAAGAAGTGAGGTGGAGGGCACTACCTAGTTAGCATCACACTGGTTGCACCTCTGAGCTTGGGCTTGGACCTGTAGGGAGAGACCCTGCATTTGCATAGCCAGGGTCTCAAGGGTGTCCATAGTTGTGTAGGAACCAGGGTAGAAAAGGTATATGGGTCTGTGATTATGTAATGACAGAGTAAGGAGACAGATAGGTGAGCCCTAATCTACCCCCCACACAGTCCCTGCCTACTTGCATGACCCGTCCTAGGCGACAGCGTACAACTGGGCGATGGTCCCTACTCTCAATACGTGCACAAGAGACAAACAGACAAGGGTACACAGAAGCTACGGGAAATGGGGCAGTTGCCCACGGCAACACCGCGAGCAACAAGAGTAGTGAACGAGCCGAGTCAAACCAGGAGTGCACGAGGTACCAAACGCAGAGCAGGAGAGTAGTCAGTAAAGCCAGGGTCAATTTGAAGCAGAGGTTAGTAGTACAAGCAGGAACAGCAGAGCCAGGAAACAAGACAGAATCACAGGCAAGGAATAGCAGGAACTGAAGGTATAAATAGACAGAGGGCGGGAGCTAGCTCCATCTGGCCAGGCTGTGATAGGTTCTCCCACTCCTCAGCCTACCAGCCTGAGTGGTAGCAGATGGAGTCACTCTATCAGACCTAGGGGCAGATGCTGACTGATTAACCATGGGCGTCGACACAGAAGCTGTGTCTGGCAGATCCTTTACAAATTGCTGCTAAAGTTCTAAGACTTGTAACGTCCTAAAAAAATAAAAGAATGTTCAAAAAACGATGCAAACATAAAGTAGACATATAGAATATGTGAAATAGTAATTATTTTGTGTAGTCTTACTATCTGTTTTACAAGCAGATGCATTTAAAAAATGCACATTTTTGAACATTTTCTTTACATTTTGGTGTTTTTCACAAATAAGCAATACATTTATTGACCAAATCTTTCCACTAACATAAAGTACAATATGTCATGAAAAAACAATCTCAGAATTGCTTGGATAGGTGAAAGCATTCCAGAGTTATTACCACATAAAATGACACAAGTTAGATTTGAAAAAATGGGGCAGATCCTGAAGGCCAAAATGAGCTCGGTCCTGGAGGGGTTAAATCTGGCATGTGTCACTCTATGTGGTAATAACTTTTGCTTATCTGAGTGATTCTGAGATTGTTTTTTTTGTGACACATTGGGGCAAATTTACTTTTCAAAATTGAGCCAGAATTCTGTCCACACTTATTAACTGTTTTACACACTTTTTTGACTCGCTCAACAAGGGGGCATAGTTTATCGGAAAAAGGCGGCAGTCTTTTCGAAAGAGGCATGGCTTAAAATGTGACACTGTGCTCCAAAAATGGGCCGAAATTTTGGCACAAATAACTGGCGTAAACTAAGCCAGCTAATAGGTGGTATAAGAAAAAGAAAAGTGTCTAAATTGACGCACCACATTTATCATACGGCATGCACTACATTTATCATACGGCATGCACTACTTTGATCAATTTTGCACATTTTCTTACTGCATTGTATTAATACACGCTGTCTAAAACTAAGACAGTATTAGTAAATCTGCCCCATTGTACTTTTTGTTAGTGGTAAATTTTAGTTGCTATGTTTACTATTTATTTATATTTAAAAATCTGATATTTAATGAAAATGAGAAAAAATTAGCATTTTCCTACATTGCAGCCTAGTTTAGGCCTTAAGGCTCAGAGCCCATTTTTTAAATCTGACACATTTCACTTTATGTGGTAATAACGTCGGAATGCTTAAACCTATCCAAGCGATTCTGAGACTGTTTTCTCGTGAGACATTGGGCTTTATGTTAGTGGTAAAATTTGGTCGATATATTCAGTGTTTATTTGTGAAAAATTGCAAAATGTTGAGAAAAATTTGAAAAAATAGCATTTTTCCGAATTTAAATGCATGTGGTTGTAAAACAGATGGTTATACCACCAAAAATAGTTACTAGTCCACATTTCCCATAAGTCTACTTTAGATCTGCATAGTTTTTAGAGCATTATTTTATTTTTCTTTGACGTTACAAGGCTTAGAACATAAACTGCAATTTCTCATATTTTTTAGAAAATTTCAAAAGCCTTTTTTTTAAGGTACCTGTTCAGTTCTGAAGGGGCTTTGAGGGGCCTATGTATTAGAAACCCCCATAAAACACCCCATTTTAAAAACTAGACCCCTCAAAGTATTCAAAATAGCATTTAGAAAGTTTTTTTAACCCTTCAGGCATTTCACAGGAATTAAAGCAAAGTGGAGGTGAAATTTGCAAATTTCCTTTTTCTTGCTGAATTTCAATTTTATTCTATTTTTTTTCTGTAACAAAGAAGTTTTTACCAGAGAAACACTACTAAATATGTATTGTCCAGATTCTGCAGTTTTTGGAAATGTCCCACATGTGGCTCTACTGCGCTCGTGGACTAAAACACAAGCCCTAGAAGCAAGGAAGCACCTAGTGCATTTTGGTGGTTCTTTTTTATTAGCATATATTTTAGGCAGCATGCCAGGTTTGGAGAGGTGTTGAGGTGCCAAAACAGTACGAATCCCCCAAACCTGACCCCATTTTGGAAACTGCACCCCTCAAGGAATTCATTTATGGTTGTTGTTACCATTTTGACCCCGTAGTTTTTTCACAGCGCGTATTTGAATTGGGCTGTGAAATTAAAAGAATGACAATTTTTCCAATAAGATGTCATTTTTTATAAGAATTTCTTATTTTCACAGGCAACAAAATGCCCCATTTTGTTGCCCAATTTGTCCTGAGTGCGGCAATACCCCATTTGTGGTGATAAACTGCCGTTTGGGCCCATGGGAGGATTCAGAAGGAAAGGAGCGCTATGTGTTTGTTGGAGTCCAGATTTTGCTGGATTGGTTTTCGGGTGCCATGTCGCATTTGCAGAGCCTCAGAGGTATCAAAGCAATGGAAACCCACCAAAAGTGACCCCATTTTGGAAACAAAACCCCTCAAGGAATTCATTTATGGGTGTTGTGACCATTTAGACCACACAGTTCTTTCACAGAACTTATTTGAATTGGGCTGTGAATTTAAAAAAATGTAATTTTTTCCAATAAGAGGTAGTTTTGGCTCAAAATTTCTTATTTTCACAAGGAATAAAATACCCCAATTTGTTGCCAAATTTGTCCTGAGTGTGGCAATACCCTATTTATGGTGATATACTGCCGTTTGGGCCCATGGGAGGGATCAGAAGGAAAGGAGCGCTATGTGTTCTTTGGAGCCCAGATTTTGCTGGATTGGTTTTCGGGTGCCATGTTGCATTTGCAGAGCCCCAGAGGTATCAAAGCAATGGAAACCCACCAGAAGTCACCCCATTTTGGAAACTACACCCCTCAAGGAATTAATTTATGGGTGTTGTGACCATTTAGACCCCACAGTTTTTTTCACAGAATTTATTTGAATAGGGCTGTGAATTTAAAAAAATAATAATTTTTTCCAATAAGAGGTAGTTTTGGCTCAAAATTTCTTATTTTCACAAGGAATAAAATACCCCATTTTGTTGCCCAATTTGTCCTGAGTGTGGCAATACCCTATTTGTGGTGATAAACTGCCGTTTGGGCCCATGAGAGGGCTCAGAAGGAAACGACCACCATGTGGCCTACTGGGAATTTTCTGGTGCGAAGTCATGTGTGCAGAAGCCCCTGAGGTATCAGTACAGTTGAAACCCCCGAGAAGTGACCCCGTTTTAAAAACGACACCCCTTAAGGAATTCATCTAGAGGTGTAGTGAGCATTTTGACCCCACAGGTATTGTGTAAAAGATAATGCGCAACAGATGGTGCAGAGTGAGATTTGCAATTTTCTATATATATGCCATGTCAGTGTCCGATATATTGTGCCCAGCATGTGCCACCGGAGACATACACCCCATAAACTGTAATGTGGGTTCTCCCGGGTACGGCAATACCCTACATGTGGCTGTTATTAGCTGCCTAGGCACACGGCAGGGCTCAGAAGGAAAGGACCACCATTTGGCCTACTGGAGCTTTTCTGGTGCTAAGTCTTGTACGCAGAAGCCCCTAAGGTACCGGTACAGTTGAAACCCCCGAGAAGTGACCCTGTTTTAAAATCTACACCCCTTAAGGCATTCATCTAGAGGTGTAGCGAGCATTTTGACCCCACAGGTATTGTGTAAAAGATAATGCGCAACAGATGGTGCAGAGTGAAATTTGCAATTTTCTATACATATATGCCAATTCAGTGTCCGATATAGTGTGCCCAGCATGCGCCACCGGAGATATACACCTCATAAACTGTAATGTGGGTTCTCCCGGGTACGGCAATACCCTACATGTGGCTGTTATCAGCTGCCTGGGCACGCAGCAGGGCTCAGAGGGGAAAGATGAGGAGGGGGTAAGCTGTGCGAAGTGGATCAGAGCGAGTAAAACTGGGGTAAATTAAAAATAAAGGGATGTATGATAAATTTGAAAACACTCTTTCATACAGAGCTCTGTTTTTTCGGGATACGCGTCACATTGATATATTGTGTCCCTCCTTATCCCCCTCTTATAGCAGACTTTGCACCTCTTTTGACTTTTTCCCTTCTTGCCAGTTTGGGGAACTTCTCCTGGAAAGTGTTGCCCTGGTACGATGCATGTGGCCCCGCTTCCAGAAGTACTGTAGGGCTTCAGGACTTGATCTGACAAGTCTACTCCTCCCATGTACCTATTGTAGTCCAGGATGGAGTCTGGTTTGGGGGTCTCTGTACTGGTACCTCGTACTGGTACATGGGTACTGGTGTGGCATCTCCCTTGTCTTGTACTTGACACACAATATGTTGCTGCTAGAATGTGCCCTGCTCTCACCCCTTCTTGTTTGCCCAAGCAGAGTCTTAGGGAGGCCTCTCAGATTTCTTCTAGCAGTGCCGCATGCCGCAGGACTTCTGGAAGCGAGGCAGTTGAAGAGTGGGACGCTGGTATAAAAATTATCCATGTAGAGGTGGTAACCCTGGTCCTGCAGTGGGTGCACCAAATCCCACACAATTTTTGTATTAACTCCCAGTAAGGGGGGGCATTCTGGGGGCTGAATACTGGTGTCCTTCCCTTCATATATCCTAAATTTGTAGGTATACCCTGATGCACTCTCGCACAGCTTATACATCTTCACGCCATACCTTGCCCTCCTACCCGGCAGGTACTGGCGGAATTGAACCCTCCCTTTAAAATGTACCAAGGACTCATCAATAGAAATACACTTCTCGGGGCTGTATGCTTGGGAAAACCGGGCACTGAAACGGTCTAATAGGGGTCTCCGTTTATACAAACGGTCAAAACTGGGGTCATTTCGGGGTGGGCACGGTTCATTATCGGTATAATGTAAGAAGCGAAGTATTGCCTCATTTTTATTTTATTTTTTAGTTTCCAGCTACGTTCTGAAGTTGCTTTGAGGGGCCCATATATTAGACACCCTTATCAAACACCCCATTTCAGAAACTAGACCCCTCAAAGTATTCACAACAGCATTTAGAAAGTTTATTAACCCTTTAGATGTTTCATAGGAATTTAGAGCAAAGTAGAGGTGAAATGTAATTAATTTAATTTAATTTATTAGGAACCATATCCAGTTTGAAGAGGTCTTGTGGTGCTAAAACAGTGGAAACCCCCCAAAAGTGACCCCTTTTTGGAAACTAGAGACCTTGAGGAATTCATTGTAGTTTTCTTGGGGTGCATGCGACTTTTTGATCAGTTTTTATTCTATTTTTAAGAGGCGTGGTGACTAAAAAACAGGAATTTTACTATTGTTTTTTATTATATTTTTTTACAGCGTTCACCGTGTGCTACAAATGACATATTCACTTTATTCTGCGGGCAGATATGATTATGGCGATACCCTATGTTTATAGTTTTATTTTATGTCTTATGGCGTTTGCACAATAAAATACAGTTTGTAAAGTATAATTTATTTTTTGTGTTACCTTATTCTAAGAGCCATAACTGTTTTATTTTTCCATCAGGAAAGTCGTGCGAGGACTTCTTTTTTGCGTAACGAACTGTAGTTTCGATCAGTACCATTTTTAGGTACATGCGACTGTTTGATCTCTTTTTATTCCATTTTTTGGGAGGTGAAGTGACCAAACAATTGTGATTGTGGTACGGTTTATTATTATTTTCTGTTACGGCGTTCACCGCGCGGGATAAATAATGACACTGTTTTGTAGTTCAGGCCGTTACGGACGTGGCGATACCAATTATGTATAGTTTATTTGTTTATTTATATATTTGTATTAATAATAAAGGACTGATAAGGGAAAAAGGGGGATTTTTACTTTTAGCACTTTTAAAACTTTTATTTTCTTATTTTTACACAACTTTTTTTTACTTTTTTACACTTTTTTTACTTTGTCCCACTAGGGGACATGAGGGCAGGAGGCTCTGATCGCTATTCTAATACACTGCACTACATACGTAGTGCAGTGTATTAGAACTGTCAGCTGTTCGCTGACAGCAAGCATAGTGGGTCCTGACTTTGTCAGGACCCACTAGGCTTCCGTCGATGGCGTAGCCAGAGTCCATTGTTAGGATTCTGGTTGCCATAGTAGCCATCGCGGCCCGCTATCGTGTAGCAGGCCGGCGATGGCAGCTTAACCCCTAAGAAGCCGCGATCGCTATTGAACGCGGCTTCTAAGGGGTTAATCGGCGGGGGACCACCGCGATCGGTCCCTGCACACTAAGCTGTGATAGCCTACTGTCGGAAACAGCAGGTATCACAGCTCAAACACGCGCAGGGGAAAGATGGCGCCGTGTTAACTCAGGTCAGTACTATTACTGACCTGAGCGCGAATGATGCGCTCAGCAGGACGTAATAGTACTGACCTGAGCGCGAAGGGGTTAAAAAGGATAATGATACCACACGAATTAGTAAATAAATAAGGTGTACCATATGTCTGTCGCCCTCCGCATATTCAAAACAGCATTTCAAAAGTTTGTTTACTCTTTAGGTGTCTCACAGAAATGAAAGCAAAGTGGAGGTGAAATTTACAAATTTATTTTTTTTGTAGATATTAGAATTTTAAGAATTTTAGAATTTCAGTAACACAGCAGGTGTTAACAGAGAAACACAACTAAATATTTGTTCCCAGATTCTGCAGTTTTCAGAAATAATCAATTTGTGTGCTAATTGACTCAAACTTGTTATTATTATGGCCTCCTTTTTATTAAGGAGCCTTGAGGTGCAAAAACAAAAGAAACAACCCAAAAGAGACCCCATTTTGGAAACTACATTCCTCAAGGAATGTATCTAAGGGGGTAGCGAGCATTTTGATCACACGGGTGTTTCATAGTTTTTATTAGAATTGGGCCAGGGAAATAAAAATAATATTTTTCACAATAATATCTAATTTTTTCTAAACAAATTTAATTGACACATGGAATTCTGGAGAAAAATCACCCCAAAAGTTGGCAATTTCTCATGAGCACAGACATTTCCTCTATGTGGTTAAAAATTTCTGTTTTGGCACATGGCAGGGCTCAGAAGGGAAGGGTTTTCTGACACCATGTCGCAGGTACAAGTACAATAATAATAACCCACATAAGTTACCCCATTTTGAAAATGACATCAAGGAATTTTTCTAGGGGTCTAGTGAACATTTTGACCCCACAGGTGTTTCAGTGAATGCATTAGAATTAAGTAGAAAAATATATTTTTTTCCAACAATATGTAGTTTTGGCTAACTTTTTTTATTTTCACACGAATTATAGGAAAGAAAGCAACCCAAAATGTACTACACAATTTCTCCTGAGTAAGGTAATACCCCATATGTGGTTGTAAACTGCTGTTTGGACACATGGCAGGGCTCAGAAGGGAAGGAGCACCATCTGGCTTTTATAGCGCAAACTTTGCTGGAATTGTTTCTAGGTGTCATGTCGCATTGGCAAAGCCCCTGAGGTACCAGTACAGTGGAAACCCCTAGATGTGACCCCATGTTGGAAACTACACCCATCAAGGAATTAATCTAGGGGTGTAGTGAACATTTTGACCCCATAGGAGATTTATAGATTTTAATATTTATTAAAAAATTACACTTTTTCCAATATGGTATTCATATGATGTGCTCATCATTTTTCATTTTCACAAGGAAAACAGGAGAAAAAGCACTCCAAAATGTGTTACGCCGTTTCTGCCAAGTAAGGTAATATTCAACATGTGGTAGTAAACTGCTGTTAAGAAACACAGCAGGGCTCTAAAGGGACGGAGTGCAATTTGGTTTTTGAAGTACAGATTTTACTGGATTGGTTTTCGGACGCCAAGTTGCATTGCACTGAGGTATCAGTACAGTGGAGATCGCTGAGAAATTACCCCATTTTGGAAACTACATCCCTCAAGGAATTAATCTAGAAGGGTAGTGAGCATTTTGACCCCACAGCTATTTTGCTAAAATTAGTGCACAATGGATGTTAGAGTGAAAATATCAAATTTTCCATAGATATGCAATTTCAGTGTTTAATATAGCTTGTACCACTGTGAAAAGACAGCTCTCTAATTATTATGATGTTTTATGATTTTAAAAACGCCCTACATGGGGCCTTACATGTGGCCTTAATCATTTGCCTGGACGTAAAACAGGATTCAGGAGTCAAAGAGCATCATGCGCTTTTTAGGCCTAATTTACACAGTATTACCCGCCATAATTGCAAAGGCTCTGAGATAAAATAATTAAGTAAACCTCAAAGACGTAACCCCTATTTTAAAAACTTCACCCATCAAGACATTCATCTAGGTGTGTAGTACGCATTTTGACCTCACAGGTGTTTTCCAGAAATAAGTACTTAAAGGGAACCTGTCACCTGCATTTCACCTATTGAACTCTTCTCACCCCTTGCTGGCCACTGCTGTCAAAAGTTCATTGTCGTTATCGCCTCTCCTAAACTCCTCCTCTGACTGTAAATAACGGTCTGCAAACATTTTGCGCCTTTTAAAGAAATAAACAGTCTAGTTTGTTCCTCTTCTTATTTGCAAAAGGGGCGGACAAATTTATTATAATATTTGTCCAAAAAACTTGTGTAAATTATAGTGGGAAATACTACCCCCCCCCCCCCCAACCTATCCGACAATTAAATAAATTAAAATTTTTCTTCTGTTCATTCACTTTGTTTTTTGTTAATTGATAAAAAAAATTATGAACACTTTGATTTATTTTAAAGCATTCTTAGTTTGAAGCATTTTTCCACAACTGCCTAAAACTTAAGCAGAGCGAAGTATGGCTGTGTGGTATGCTTTGAAGCAATCGTTTATGCACATGCCAGGTTTTTCGGGGCAGGCATTGCACTGATAAATGTTGTCCATTGCTATCACCCTTTTGGAACACCCTTTGCACACTTTTTTGGGTCCTTCCCTAGTTTGCTGTTAGAGGAACTTCGCTGGGATAGTGTTGCCCCGGCACAAAACAAGCTTCCTCTCTTCCAACGGAGATGATGACATTTTGGGACAGATGTGCTTGGCCCCTCCCCTGTCCCAAATATCAAGCCCTAGATAGCCACTTCTTGAAACTGAAGGCAAAGTGACCAAAAATAAGCAATACTTTATTTTTTTTTTTAAAGTGTTTAGGGTACGTGATAAATAACATTACAGATGTAGCCATCTTTACCTTGAGGGTATGTTCACACGGCTTATTTTCTGCCGTTTTTCGGGCCATAAACGGCCGTAAAATCGGAAGCAGAACGCCTCCAAACATCTGACCATTGATTTCAATTGGAAGTACGGCGTTTCGACGGGGAGTTTTTTTACGTGGCCGTTTTGAAAAACGCCCGCATAAAAAAACACCCGCGAAAAAGAAGTGAATGTCACCTTTTGAGCTGTTTTAGGAGCCGTTTTTCATTGACTCTATAGAAAAACAGCTCCAAAAACGGCCGTAAAAAAAGTTTGCTCGAAAAACGTCTGAAAATCAGGAGCTGTTTTCCGATGAAAACAGCTCCGTATTTTCAGACGTTTTTTAGTAAGTGTGTGAACATAGCCTGACTTAACGTATTAAATACACAGTGGCAAGAAACTTTAACTTAACTTTTTCAATGACTTTTCAATGGCTTTTTTTGTGTGTTATTAGAGTCAAGAAAAAATTGGCTACATCTGTATATTTTTTTCTCGTTTAGGTCATTACAATTGCAGCAATACCAATTAACTATAGTTTTTAGTTTTCCCAGTTATAAAGATCTTCATTAGAGAAAAAAGGTTATTTTCGCTTCTTATTACATTAACCCGTTAGTGAACGGCCCATAGTCTTTTTACGTCGGTCACTAACGGGCCTTATTCCGATGCCATAGACTTTTTACGTCGTGGCATCGGAATAAGTAAACAAAGCAGGGAGCTGGGAGCGTCCCTGCTCTGCCGAGTGAGATCGATATTAGTATCGATCTCACCCGTTTAACCCCTCAGATGCGGTGCTCAATAGCGAGCACCCAGGAGCGTAACTAGGAAAGACTGGGCCCCATAGCAAACTTTTGACTGGGGCACCCCTCCCCTGGGTGTCACACAACCCCCCCCCCCTTGTAAATAGTGCCTTTTTTACAGCCCCCCCTGTAGATAATGCCATACAGCCCCCCCTGTAGATAGCGCCATACAGCCCCCTCTGTAGATAGCGCCATACAGCCCCCTCTGTAGACAGCCCCCTCTGTATGGCGCTATCTACAGAGGGGGCTGTATGGCGCTATCTACAGAGGGGGCTGTATGGCGCTATCAACAGAGGGGGCTGTATGGCATTATCTACAGAGGGGGCTGTATGGTGCTATCTACAGGGGGGCTGTATGGCGCTATCCACAGGGGGGGCTGTATGGCGTTCTCTACAGAGGGGGCTGTATGGCGTTCTCTACAGGGGGGACTGTATGGTGTTCTCTACAGGGGGACTGTATGGCGTTAGCTACAGGGGGTCTGTATGGCGTTCCCTACAGGGGGGGTCTGTAGCGAACGCCATACAGCCCCCCCCTGTAGGGAATGCCATACAGCCCCCCCTGTAGGGAACGCCATACAGCCCCCCTGTAGGGAACACCATACAGCCCCCCTGTAGGGAACGCCATACAGCCCCCCCTGTAGGGAACGCCTTACAACCCCCCCTGTAGGGAATGCCATACAGCCCCCCCTGTGGATAGCGCCATACAGCCCCCCCCTGTAGGGAGCGCTATACAGCCCCCCCCCTGTAGGGAATGCCATACAGCCCCCCCCTGTAGGGAACGCCATATAGCCCCCCCTGTAGGGAACGCCTTACAGCCCCCCCCTGTAGGGAACGCTATACAGCGTCCCCAACCCCCCAACAAAATGCGACCTACGTTGTGAGAAGACAAAATACATGTATCCCCTATCCACAGGATAAGGGATACATGTGCGATCGCTGGCAGCGATAGGGAGAACGGGGGACCGAAAGTCCCCCAAGTTCTCCATGACTAACCTCTGACTTCCGGCATCTGCGCAGCTCAATAAATATTAAAGGAGCGCTGGTCACGCATGCGCACAAGCGCGACCGGCGCTCCATTCATTTCTACGGAGCTGCCGACACAGACCCCGGAAGTCCGATGTTTGTGATGGATAACTTCAGGGGGCTTTCAGTACCCCGTTCTCCCTATCAATGGCAGCGATCACACATGTATCCCCTGTCCTGTGGATAGGGGATACATGTCTTTTGTTTAATGGCAGAGCGGGGAGATACCTCCCTGCTCTGCAGTAGTGTTCAGTGGCGTCGCGCTGTAGCAGCCATAGCGGCTGCTAGCGGAGCCACCGGCCATGGTGGGGGCTCGTGCCGGCGGGCGACACGGGCCCCCTCATGCCGCGGGCCCCGTAGCAGCCGCTATGCCTGCTATAGCGGTAGTTGCGCCACTGCGAGCACCGCATCTGAGTGGTTTTGGAGAGAGGGAGGGAGCTCCCTCTCATCCCACTCACACCCGGCGATAAGATCGCCAAGTGTCTGTGTCTCCCATGGCAGCCGGGGGCCTAATAAAGGCCCCCAGGTCTGCCAGTAATGAATGCCTGCTAGATCATGCCACAGGCATGACCTAGCAGATGCCTGTCCGTTTTAACTGGACAGGCATAATACACTGCAATACAAAAGTATTGCAGTGTATTATAATAGCGATCGGAGGATCGCATAGTGAAGTCCCCTAGTGGGACTAGTAAAAAAGTAAAAAGAAAAGTTTAATAAAGTTAATTTAAAAAAAATGGGAAAAAAAAATGAAAAACCCACTTTTTCCCCTTACAGACTGCTTTACTATTAAAAAACCAAAATACAGTTAAAAAGTTACACATAAATGGTATCGCCGCGTCCGTAACGACCCCGACTATAAATCTATTACATTACTTAACCCACATGGTGAACGTCGTAAAAAATGAAATAAAAAACGACGGAAAAATTGCTGTTTTCTGTGAATCCTGACTTTAAAAAAATGTGATTAAAAAGTGATCAAAAAGTTGCATCTACTCCAAAATGGTACCAATAAAAACTACAAGTCTTCCCGCAAAAAAAAAGCCCTCATACAACTGCATCGGCGAAAAAATAAAAACCTTACGGCTCTTCAAATATGGAGCGTTTTTACTGTGTAAAAGTAGTAAAACATACAAAAACAATACAAATTTGGTATCGTTGCAATCGTAACAACCCGCTGAATAAACTTATTGTGTTATTTATACTACACGGTAAACGGCACAGATTTAGGACGCAAAAAAGAGTGGTGAAATTTCTGATTTTTTTCTATCCCCCCCCCCCAAAAAAAGTTAATAAAAGTTAATCAATAAATAATATGTCCCCCAAAATGGTGCTATTAAAAAATACAACTTGTCCCACAAAAAACAAGACCTTATACAGCTATGTCGACGCAAAAATAAAAACGTTATTGCTCTTGGAATGCGTTGATTCAAAAACGTAAAAAATAGCTTGGTCATTAAGGCCTAAAATAGGCTGGTCATTAAGGGGTTAAACTTTTATTTATTGGTCTAAATGTTAACTTTTTTTTAAGTCCCACTAGTGACACATTTCACTACTTATGTTGTGTAATGTCAAATAACTGTTATTTTCGCACTGACAGGCAGCCTATTAGGCCCTGGCACTGACAGACCAGAAGGCCATTGTTAGGCTACCTGGTTGGCATAGCAACTATTGGCATCCCATGATGGGGGCCAATCAGGTACAGAGGGAGCCCTATCCCTACTTAAATACTGTGGTTGCTATTGATCGTGGCATCTAAGGGGTAAAATGGCAGAGAACTCCGGTAACTCTGATCTTGTCCATTGCAGCAGGATGTTGGCTGTATATTACAGTTGACACCCACTGTGGATGGCCCGGGCACAGCTCCTCTGCCTGTGCCATCTCATGGACATAACTATATGCCAATTTGCGGGAATGTACCGCTAAAATGGATGCACAGTTAAGTCCATTTGCGTCAAGGGGTTAATTTCCAACTGCTAATTTTATAGTACATACAGTATATCCATCCCTGAGCTTGGCTGACTGATAGTAGTTGTGATGTCACAGTAGCTAACCTGAGTAAAACACAGTGGTTATGTCACAGTAGACTACCGACAGAAATACAGTTGTGATGTTACAGGAGCTTTCCTGACTGAAACTACTTATCACAGAAGAGTTGTTGTAAAGGATGTGCCAGACACAGCTTCTGTGTCGACGCCCGTGGTTAATCAGTCTGTACCTGCTCCTAAGTCTGATAGAGTGACTCGATCATCTACCACTCGGGCTGGGAGGCTGAGAAGTGGGAGAGCCTATCACAGCCTGGCCAGACGGAGCTAGCTCCCGCCCTCTGTCTATTTATACCTTCATTTCCTGCTCCTCCTTTGCCTGTGATTCTGCCTGTTTCCTGACTCTGCTGCTGCTGCTTGTACTATTGTCCTCTGCTTTATATTGAACTTGGCTTTACTGACTACTCTCCTGCTCTGCGTTTGGTACCTCGTACACTCCTGGTTTGACTCGGCTTGTTCACTACTCTTGTTGCTCACGGTGTTGCCGTGGGCAACTGCCCCATTTCCCTTAGCTTCTGTGTACCCTTGTCTGTTTGTCTGTCCTGCACTTATTGAGCGTAGGGACCGTCTCCCAGTTGTACGCCGTCGCCTAGGACGGGCCGTGCAAGTAGGCAGGGACTGAGTGGCGGGTAGATTAGGTCTCACCTGTCTGTCTCCCTACCCCGTCATTACAGTTGTGGTGTAACATCTACTCACAATACCTCACTAAAATACTTTTATGATATCACAGGTGCTTAACTGACTAAAACTAGCTGTGATGTCACATCATCTTACCTGACTGAAATCTACTTGTGACGTCACAGCAGTTCTCCTGATTGAAACTCACTTGTGTTAGAGAAGCTTACCTGTTGGAAACAGTTGTGATGTCACAGCAGTTACCTGGTAGAAACACAATTGTGATGTCACAGCAGTTACCTGGTAGAAACACAGTTGTGAAGTCACAGCAGTTACCTGGTAGAAACACAGTTGTGATGTCACAGCAGTTACCTGGTAGAAACAAAGTTGTGAAGTCACAGCAGCTTCTCCAAATGAAGCTTTTCAGGGACAGACACTAACAAAAGAACAGTATATGGGTTCCTTGATTTCCAAATGCTATGCAGTGAGTGCATGGTACATATGTACTTAGTGAATGTGTATACTTTATGTACAGTTTTTGTGTGCACATGAACAGTAAGTATAATATTAATAGCCAGGGCTGACTTTTATTCCCAGTCCAGCCCTGGTACTGGACGCTACAGCTGAGGGCACTGTATCACTATTTACAGCAGATCTGTTATCAGAATATGCTGCCAAGTTTAAGGTTAGCATATTATAGCGACAGGTCTGCTCAGTTTTTAGACCAAATGGCACAAAATATTATGTCATTTGATTAATAGAGCCTAACAAGGAATACAGGAGACTCATAGTTATGGATCCACTGTATTCATGAGGAGAAAAAATGGTTTTATTTATTTTTTTACTGTAATTTTTATTAATAATCTTTATTTCACATTACTTACTTATTTTTTTAGTTCCACTAGGAGACTTTACTATGCGATCTTTAGATCGCTGCTATATTGCTTTGATATGCCTAGTATACCAAGGCATTATTGCCTGTCAGTGTAAATCTGACAGGCAATCTATTAGTACATGCCTCCGGCACATGCTAATTAGGCATATGACCAGGGCAGACCTGGGGGCTTTTATCAGGCCCCCGGCTGCCATGACAGCCCATCGGAGGCTCGTGATTGCATTTGCGGGCCGCCAATGGGTGACAGAGGGAGCTCCCTCCCTCTTTAAACAAGTCAAATGCCGCGGTCGCTATTGACCGTGGCATTTAAGGGGTAAACGGCCGTGATCGAAGTAAACTTTGATTGCAAGCGTTGGAGCAGGAGTCCGGCTGTCATCAGACAGCCGAGCCCCGGCTCCAGCCTGCACGGGACAGTAGTTTCAGTATTGATTACATGATTTCACCTGAAATTTGCTTCTGTAAGGGTATGTTCACACAGGTCGGATATGCTGCGTAGAAGTACGCAGCATTTCAAGCCTAGAACGCGCAAGGAATTCCATCTGAAAAACTGCACCAAATTGTGGTGAAAATAATAAAGATAAAATAATAAAGTCAATACTTACCTTTTCTGGCGTTACCATAGCGTCCCTCTCGTGCAGCACAGCTTTATGTGACAGCTGCAGCCTGTGATTGGCTGCAGCAGTCACATGGGATAGACGTTATCCCAGGAGACTGGACTGCATGGAGACAAGCCAGAGGAAAAAGTATTTGCCATGACAATACTAGGGGGGTAAGGATAGACTTTATTTTATTACATTTAAACAAGAAAAAGTTTGTTTTTCAGATTTGCAATTTTTGTTGCGGAATAACAGCTTTTCCTCCGCAAAAATTGTAACACTTGCTATTTGTTGTGGCTTTTACCTCCCCATTGAACTCAATGAGGTAAACTTCAACAAAAGAACAATGATTCCGTATCATAAATTGACATGCTGCAGATAAAAATAAACTGCACCGCATGTCAATTTAATATGAAAATTTAGACACGTTTTTTTCAGCTGATTTTTTCCGCAGTGTGTGAATGAGATTTGTTTAAATCTCATCCACTTTGCTGACACTGTAATACGCTGCAGATTTTTTGCATTAAAATCCGTTGCGGAAAATCCACAGCTAATCTACCCAGTGTGCACATACCCTCAAGAGGACTAAGGCCTCATGCACACGACCGTAAAAACGCCCGTTACTACGGGTCGTAATCACGACCCGTAATAACGGGCTCATAGACTTCTATTGGCGACGGGTGCCTTCCAGTTTTCTCACGGGAAGGTGCCCGTGCCGTTGAAAAAGATAGAACATGTCCTATTTCAGGCCGTAATAACGGCACGGACAGTCCATAGAAGTCTATGGAGCTCTCGTAATAACGGGTGGCTACATGTGTGCACCCGTCATTACGGCAGCGTTGCTAAGCGACGTCAGTAAATAGTCACTGTCCAGGGAGCTGAAAGAGTTAACTGATCGGCAGTAACTCTTTCAGCACCCTGGACAGTGACTACCGATCAGTATAAACCTGTAAAAAATAAAAATAAAAGACGTTCATACTTACCGACAACTTCCTGCTTCCTCCAGTCCGGTCTCCCGCCTGTTGCCTTGGTGACGCGTCCCTCTCGACATCCGGCCCGAAGTCCTGGATGACGTTTCAGGCCATGTGACCGCTGCAGCCAATCACAGGTCAATCACAGGCTGCAGCGGTCACATGGACTGCCGCGTCATCCAGGGATGTCGGGCTGGATGTGAAGAGAGGGACGCGTCACCAAGACAACGGCCGGTAAGTATGAATTTCTTTAACTTTTATTACAGAAAAGGCTGTCCCTTCTCTCTATCCTGCACTGATAGAGAGAAGGGGCTGCCGATTAGTGCAGTGCTATTTTGCCGCCAAAAACGTGCTCGTAAATACGGGTGGACCCATATTTACGGGCACGGGTTCGTAAATACTGGTGCAAAACGGGTGGAATACGTGTGACACCGGACCCGTATTTACGCCAGTATTTACGGGTGGGAAAAAATACGGTCGTGTGCATGAGGCCTAAGATGTAATCCCTCTTATAACTTGAGTGAAAATAACTAGCCACAACAGGAATCACACCCAAGTCCCTGTCACTGTATACTGTCTCCTTGTATTGACTATGCCTGCAAATCCTAACTAGAGGTAATGCCATCACTCTTTTGACACGTGGTATTGGGTAAATATAACCCGGCTCACAAATGATCTAATGTTTGAGCAATGGTGACGATTCAATCAGAAGAAAATCTTTAACTGGTAAATCATACGTATGGTTTCAAAGGAACTTGTGGATCATTTTTGACTTTTCACCAGTTTTATCACCTTTTTTACCATATGGTTTCACTACTGCTTTTTATGGAGCATTTGTTGTAACTTTAGTTACAATAACCTCCAATTCTTATGAAGAGCTTTAGGACCATTACAGATTTACACTTATGTTATTCATCCTTAGGCCACATTCAGACAGTTGATCCAAGAACAGGATCAGATATCGTCACTACAAAGCAGGGAATCTTTTAACAAAGTCTTTTTTTAGGACAGGTTTCTGTACTTATTAACATTTGCAATAATCGCTTTCCATCAGGGGTGTCTGTATATTTGATGGCAAGAACAGCGCAGTTTACAGCGTTATTCTTGCCATTAAACAAATGTCCATAACCTTGACGCAAACTCGATAGACCTCATTGTAGATCAATGGGATCTTTTAGAATTCATTTAGATGCATTGCGTTTAAAACGGATCCATCGTAGCTGTCATCTAACAAAAACAGCAAAACGCTCCATAGTGTCGTAAATCCAACGTGATACTGTAGACGAAAATTGTAATGCAAGGTTTACCAGAAGAGATTGTGCAACCTCCAGGCACAAGTTTGTACAGCGTTTGTAAGGTGAATAGTCATCCAGTGAAGGTGTGGCTTCTCCAGCCTGCAGATCTCTGGACCAGGTGCGTAACTAGGAAAGACTGGGCCCCATGGAAAACTTTTGGTTGGGCCCTCCTGGTGCCACATGCAGCCCCCCTTATAGATAGTTCCCCCTGTAGATTGTGCCATACAGCCCCCCTGTAGAAAGTGCTATACAGCCCCCACTGTAGGCAGTGTCACACCCCACTTGTAGATAGCGCCTCCCACCTCCCCCTTGTAGAAGGCAATATAGCCCCCCTGTAGATATCGCCATAAAGCACCCCCTGTATATAGCGCTATACAGCTCCCCCTGTATATACTACAGCCTATTTGTACATCCAGGAAAGATTTTTTGCCTATATAAATATCGTGTCTGCGGTATGAAATACCAGGCAAAATAAGTTTAAGTATAACCAAGTAATGCTTGGCTGGTATAATAGCGGGTTTCACCCTTGTGTCACCCACTATTACTACCTCCTTTATAATCAGGGTCACTAGGGTTATGCCTAGTTCCCCTACCTTTTCCTTATACTAACGTCTACTTGCTTTGCTTCTAATCAACGGAATAAGACCGTATAGTAAATAAAGGTAATATTTATTAACATACAGTAATCACTCATCTATAAAATACAGTAAGACCCCATGCACACGACCGTAAAAACACCTCAGTTTTTGCGGACCGCATTTGCGGTCCGCAAAAACGGACCCATTCACTTTCATTGAACGCGGACACCTTTCCGTAGTGCTATGGAAGGGTGTCCGTGCCGTGGAAATGTTCCGAAAATTATAGAACATGTCCGTTCTTTTGCATTTTGCGGGCCGTGCTCCCATACTTTGTATATCAGAAACTGCTGCAAATAACCAAACACACGTTTAAAGTATTATAGATGCAAACCTACCAATGTTCCAGCTCCTGCACTAGGAAGATACCAGACACGACGCGCGTTTCGGCGAAATGCCCTCGCCCGGGTGTGGTATCTCTCCAGTGGAGGCTTCTATTTACAGAACAACTGTCCAATCAGGTGAGGGAAAAAAATATTTCCTAATGAGATAGTATGGCCTGTGTGTAGCGTCATGCGCTGGGTATGAAGATGGCCATCGATCTACTTCCAGTATCATGTCATCAGGCAAAACTCCGCCCATCCCGATAAAGACAAAGGACCACAAGACATCCCAGCCACTACTACCCTGTGCGCAAGAGCTCGGCTCATCCAACGATTGTTAGAGGGATAACAAAACTCCCAACACCTGGCTGTACAGACCCAACTAATCACAAAAGTATATGTATGGACCAAAGAAGGTAAAGAATCAATTTGTACAACAAGCAAACAAAGCTGCCATAATAAAATAGGATCAACCAATGATGAAAGAAAAAATAATGAAAATAAGGTGAAAATAAACAGATTGGTGGGATGTGTTAATAGAAATGTCATTAATAAAAAATTCATTAATAAAAATACAAATCACGGTGGATGAGTAGAAACAAGATGTGAAAACAAAGTGACCATGGCAGTGTGAGTGAGGTGAAAATAAAAAAATGTGAAACAAAATTTAATGAATGAAAACATACATGAGAACAGCAAATACACAAGATCTCCAAATCACAATAATATGTGCTGTAGTGCGGTTTGCAAAATGGTGAATGTATGAGTGAATATACTGCCACACAGCCCCCCTCCCTTGTATATAGTGCCACACAGCCCCCCTTAGTAGATAGTGCCACACAGCCCCATGTAGATAGCGCCACACACAGACCCCTGTAGACAGCGCCACAGCCCCCCCCTTTTAAATAGTGCCATACAGCCCCCCTAGTAGATAGTGCCACACAGGCCCCCCCTTGTGTAAGGTGCCACACAGCCCCCCCCTTATAGTGCCACACAGCCACCCCCTTGTATATAGTGCCACACAGCCCCCCTAGTACATAGTGCCACCTTGCTCCCCCTTGTATATAGTGCCACCCTGCTCCCCATATTGTATATAGTGCCACCCTGCCCCCCCCTTGTATATAGTGCCACCCTGCTCCCCCCTTGTATATAGTACCACACATCCCTCCCCCAAAAAAAATATATTGTACTTACCTTGCCCCATTCCCGCGACACATGCGCAGACCAGCATGGTGCAGTGACATCATCACGCCGGCCTGCGCAGGGAGTCTTCCCAGTGCCTTATAGGCTGCAGTCCTAATGTGGCCTGCAGCCTATAATATTCATTTGTATCTACCGACAGAGAACACAGATACAAGTGAATGTGGCTGTCACTAGCTCCGGGTCCCCCTCCGGTGCTAGCGAAGCCACCGGGCATGAGGGGGACAGTGCCGCCCGGCCCATAAATGTTAGTTCCCGCAACGAATGAAGCCTCTACACAGTCTCCTCAACACCAATGGGATCCTTCTATAGACCGGCGTGATCCAGTGACTTCATCACGCCGGCTTGCTCAGGGATCCCGTCCCTGCGCCTGATAGGCTGCAGGCCGAACGGCTTGTAGCCAATGGCAAAGCACAGAGATACCTACCTGCTCTGACATAGTGTTCAATAGTATCTGCGTCCTAAGGCTGCAAGTAATATTGAATGTGGCATCGCTACCACTGTAGCAGCCATCACGTCTGCTAGCGGCTCCACCGGGTATGGGGGTTCGTGACGGTGGGCTACGGCTGCTACAGCGGTAGTTAGGCCACTGCTCCGGACACAAGATCACCAAACAGGATTTCAAATGAGCCCTGACATAACAGTAGCCTGCAAGACTTGACAGAGGCCTGTAAAACTTAGAATATACTGCAATACATTAGGTTGTTCAAGCCCCTAGGGACTAATAAAAAATGTAAAAAAAGAGTAAAATAAAGTTTTCAGTAGTGAAAAATAAATATTAAAAGTTAAAAAAAACAAAATTTTTTTCCCTATAGTAATGTTATAGTAATGTTAGGAAAAATAACTGCATAACTGGTATCGGCGCGTCCGTAAAAGCCCAAACTGTAACAATAGAATGTTATTTAACCTGCTCGATGAACGCTGTAAAAAAAAAATATTTAAACGACTAAGTTGCTGTTTTTTGGTCACCTTAAGGGCTGATTCAGACGAACGTTCCGTTTTTGCGCACGCAAAAAACGCTCCATTTTGCGCGCGCAAAAATCACTTGACAGCTCCGTGTGTCATCCGTGTATGATGCGCGGCTGCGTGATGAGTCTAGTCGACGTCAGTCACTGTCCAGGGTGCTGAAAGAGTTAACTGATCGGCAGTTAACTCTTTCAGCACCCTCGACAGAGAATGCTGATCACAATATCGAGAAACCTGTTAAAAAAAAAGAAAAAGTTCGTACTTACCGAGAACTTCCCTCCCGGCCGTTGCCTTGGTGACGCGTCCTTGGTGACGCGCCTCTCTTGACATCGGGCCCCACCTCCCTGGATGACGCCGCAGTCCATGTGACCGCTGCAGCCTGTGCTTGGCCTGTGATTGGCTGGAGCTGTCACTTGGACTGAATTGTCATCCCGGGAGGTCAGACTGGAGGAAGAAGCCGGGAGTTATCGGTAAGTCAGAACTTTTTTTTTTACACGTTCATGTATATTGGGATCGGAAGTCACTGTCCAGAGTGCTGAAACAGTTTAACTCTTTCATCACCCTGGACAGTGACTATCTCCTGACGTCGCGTACCGGAATTTTTTTTGCCGGTTTTGGCCAAAACGAGTTCGGTCGAACCCGGTGAAGTTCGGTTCGGTTGTCCGGGTTCGCTCATCTCAAATACACTCCATTTGGATGTCTTTTAAACAGAAAAGCACGTGGTGCTTTTCTGTTTACATTTATCCTTTTGACAGCTGGTGCGCGAAACAGGCAGTTCGCACGGAAGTGCTTCCGTGCGACCTGCGTGGTTTTCACGCACCCATTGACTTCAATGGGTGCGTGATGCGCGAAATACGTGGAGATATTGAACATGTTGTGCTTTTTGCGCAGCGGACAAACGCTGCGCAAAAAGCACGGACTGTCTGTACTGCCCCATAGACTTGTATTGGTCTGTGCGTGGCGCGTGAAAACCACGCGGCCCGCACGGACCCAATACACGTTCGTGTGAATCCCCCCTAAGAAATGGAACAAAAAGTTATCAAAAAGTCGCATGTACCCCAAAATAGTACCAATAAGAACTACAGCTCGCCCCGCAAAAAAATAATTCCCCACATCGATCAATGACACAAAACTATTTGATTTTTTAATAAATTGTTTTTTATATATAGAAGTGGTAAAACATAAAAAATATAGAAATTTGGTATCGCCATAATCATATCAACCCATATAATAAAGTGAACATGTATCTTTTACTGTACAATGAGGAATAGAGGTATAAAGGGATTAAATATCCATGCCCACCAAAAGGAAGTTGGAGTCCACACTCAAAAAGCTAATCTTCCTAAGTAAGTCACCAGTATCTAATACAAACTAAGGCCTCATGCACACGACCGTAAAAACTCCCGTTATTACGAGTCGTAATTACGACCCGTAATAACGGGCTCATAGACTTCTATTGGCCACGGGTACCTTCCCGTTTTCTTACGGGAAGGTGCCCGTGCCGTTGAAAAAGATAGAACATGTCCTATTTCAGGCTGTAATAACGGCACGGGCAGCCCATAGAATTCTATGGAGCTCCCGTAATGACGGGTGACTACGTGTGTGCACCCGTCATTACGGCAGCGTTGCTAGGCGACGTCAGTAAATAGTCACTGTCCAGGGTGCTGAAAGAGTTAACTAATCGGCAGTAACTCTTTCAGCACCCTGGACAGTGATTTCCGATCAGAATATAGAGCAACCTGTAAAAAAAAAAAAAAAAGACGTTCATACTTACCGACAACTTCCTGCTTCCTCCAGTCCGGTCTCCTGGCTATTGCCTTGGTGTTGCGTCCCTCTCGACATCCGGCCCGACATCCCTGGATGATGTTTCAGCCCATGTGACCGCTGCAGCCAATCACAGGCCAATCACATGCTGCAGCGGTCACATGGACTGCCGCGTCATCCAGGGATGTCGGGCTGGATGTCAAGAGAGGGACGCGTCACCAAGGCAACGGCCGGGTAAATATGAATTTCTTTTACTTTTACCTCGGAAAGGGCTGCCCCGTCTCTCTATCCTGCACTGATAGAGAGAAGGGGCTGCCGATTAGTGCAGTGCAATTTTGTATCGAAAACGTGCCCGTAAATACGGGTGGAATACTGGTGACACCGGAACCGTATTTACGGGCATGGGTCCGTAAATAATGGTGCAAAACGGGTCGAATACGTGTGACACCAGACCCGTATTTACGCCAGTATTTACGGGTGGGAAAAAATACGGTCGTGTGCATGAGGCCTTAGGCAAACATCGAACAAAAGGTTGCAGTTTTGCATCCACATACTTCCCAAGGTGATCAGTAGGTCCTTCACATCCAGAAATGATGGGTCTCCCCGAGGGTAGTTCCTTGTTTTTATGCACCTTCGGAAGTATGCAGATGGTTGGGATACGTGGTTCCCTAAACCAAAAATAAAATCATGCTCTCTACGGTCAATCAAACCTTCTTCCAAGGCAAACATAAGTTTTATATTCAAGATCGAGGCAATACTGTTCAAAGGGTTGTGTGTGAGACTGACATAACAGTCAGTATTTAATTGTCTTTTGATCTCGCTCACATAGTATTCCTCCATGAGCAGGACAACATTTCCACCCTTAGGCTGGATTCACACGAACGTTGAATTTTTGCGCGCGTGAAAAACGCGCCATTTCGGTTGCGTTGGAGTTGCGTGTGGCATCCGTTTTGGCAGCGTGATAGCGTATTTAACGCGCGTATGGCATGCGTTTTTTACGCGCGTCAAAACAACGGAGGGTGGAGTAATGGAGAGGGCAGCCTACAAAAAGACACCTTCTCCAACACCTGCTTGCTGTGAGCACATGTTCGCATCAAGATTTCACGTTACCTCACACTTTGGCCCGTGTTTGTTGTTTTTGGGTGGTTTTATAGGTAAAAAAACTACAATATGCCCTTGACTCCGCTGGGCCGTGTGCTGCTAGCATGGATGGTTTCTAGGAGATTTGGTGAACGCCGACCCATGCTTGAGGAGGGAACCCGTAGAAGAGGGAGGATTTGGGTTCATCCACTTGTGGCCCAGCGCAGCTCCAAAGGCCATTTTCATACTCTATATGAGGACCTTCGCAGCCACCCTGAGAAATTTCGATCGTTTTGCCGCATGTCTGTGTTGACTTTTGATATTCTACTGGAGCAGATTCGCGCAGGCATAACCTACACGGACACCAATATGCGGCGCTGCATTTCCCCCGAGGAGCGACTCCTAGTGACGTTAAGGTATGTGTGTTTAAAACTATTGCTGCTTACAGGCTGGTGTGTGGTTGTCATGTCCTCCAGCACGCTTATTTGTGTTGTGTGTTTTTGCATCTCGCCCATGTAGATTTCTAGCTACCGGAAACAGCTATCATTCGTTACATTTCGAATTCCTTCTTGGAGTGAGCACAATTTCGGCCATTGTCACAGGCACCTGTGTTGTGTTGTGGCTGCGATTGAAGGCCACAGTGATGCCGCAGCCGACGACAGACCACTGGCTTTCCATTGCATCAGACTTTATCACCACCACTCAATTTCCTAATTGTATTGGTGCCCTAGACGGGAAGCATATTCGGGTCAAGAAGCCCCCCCACTCCGGATCCCGATTCTATAACTACAAACAGTATTTTTCAATCGTCTTGTTGGCCCTGTCCGACAGCATTTATTGTTTTACCATTGTACATATAGGGTCCTATGGAAGCTCAGCTGATGCCCGCATCTTTCGTACATCCCGGATGGGCCATCGTCTGATGTGCAATCTGCTCTCGGTGCCGGTGCCGACCCACCTGCCTGGCTCGCGAGGACCACCAGTCCCTTATGTGATCATGGCAGATGAGGGTTTTGGACTCACAAGTCAAGTAATGCGCCCATTTGCTCGAAGAGGCTTGGACGACCGCCGGCGTATATTCAATTACCGGCTTAGCAGAGCACGCCGATGTGTGGAATGTGCATTTGGCATAATGTCCTCCAAATGGCGTGTTTTCCTCACCACCATGCAACTGACGCCGCTAAATGTCACCCGTGTCATACAAGCGTGTGTCGTGCTTCATAATTTTTGTCGCATACATGATGGTGGTTGTGATGCTGAATATATTCGGCAAAATGTTTCCTCAACAACCATTCCACTGCTAATTCCACTTGGAAGGGCGCAAACATCGGGAATACGAGTACGCGACATATTTGCACAATATTTTGACAGCCCGGATGGAGCTGTGCCATGGCAGGAGATGTTCTGTGAGGGCTGTCCTAGTTGAGATTAGTGGGCCACAGTAGCATTTTTCTGTGACTTTTGTTGTTCTTTGGGGAGGGGATATTTTGATTCTGCACTCGCAAGACATGAGGACCCTTGACGTGGGTTGCGAGCTTATATCTTTGGTGGTTTTCCTTTTTACGTTAAGTCTCCTCTAGACGAATTAGCTTGGGAGGCCGGTTGCCTTAGCCCTTGGTCACTAATTCCATGACAAAAATCATTTGTTCCCCATTTCTCACACGACTGCAATGCAGGCGAGGGCAATATGAGGAATGGAGGTAAACCACCAAAGACAAACTAATACCTCAATCATGGCATGCTACACTCTTGCTCCACCGGCCTAATTTGTGAACATTACATAAAAGAATGTTTGGGGGAACCTGGGTTCCAACACATAAATGGAGGCAAACACATATAATCTGACTTGCAAACAGCATAACCATTTAATCTGTTATTTCAAAAGTAAACTGTGACCAGCAACCAGCAGCCATAAAAACATATACAATGCACCAACATGATGCTACATAAACAAACTGGGACTTCCATGTTTACATCACCACATAGAAACAGCCGTCATCGGCCTACACACTTCTATAAATCGTGATACCTGTGTGAGGGAGACTGTTGGCTCTGCATTTCAGCACCACTATACTGTCCTTGGGCCTGCTGAGGATGTTCCTCAACAGCATAGTGGTGCTGATACTGAGGGTTGAGCCCTGCCGGGGGGCCCTGGACAAAGGGAGGCTGGGGTCTGACGTAAGGGGGGAAAGGGCGCTCGCCAGGCACCACATGACCTGGTGACATTACGCTCACCATCGGCCGTTGGTACTGTGGCCGTGGAAAGGTGTGAGCAGGCTGGGAAGGGAGAGGAGCAGTAGAGGTCAGGCAATCTTCAGGCAATCCACGCCATTGCTCTACTACCTGGAAGCATTGCCGTGGATTGTTAGGAGGAGTGGCAGAGTCAATGATAGCAAGGATGGCCCCTTGGACGCGTGCCATCCGGTAGTCCAGTACTCGCCGAAGTAGTGGCGCTATGGTACGGCCAAAAGCGTCACATCCATCCTCCTCCGCACAGCGCCTAAGGTACTCCAGGACTCTGGAATCCACGTTGGCACCTGCTGGGGCAACCTGGGTGCGCCGGCGTCTGGCTGGTGGCGTCCGGGGATTGTCCAGGCCCGGTGGCAGCTGGGGTTGGTTGCTTAACTGGGTGGCTGCTTGTGTTTGCGTGCGGTCGGTGGTCAAGGGCAGCACGGGATGTTGTTCCGTGACCTGCTGCGACTCCACATGGCCAGCCTCCTCCTCGGTGTCATTGAGATTATCACTGCATCTGCCAGAAACATTTAGCGTTACTCCTTTGACCATGTCCACAAGGGCCATACAGCTTTTTATACAGGCTATGCAGTGAACACACACATGTCATCAATGTACTGTCAGTACTTACGGTCGCATCTCCATAATGTCCTTGAGAAACATCAGCTGTTTCATATATATATACGGGCGTTTTTTGGACGCCCCATCCCCACTTTGCCCTCTGTTTCCATATTCCCTCCTGAACTGATCCCGACAGCTACTCCACCGTGTTTTAACATCATCAACTGGACATAGGAACAGGAGACAGACAACAAAATGAGACCATGTGACCTTACGGACAACTTCACTTGTCCCAAACGTTGCTATACTTAAAACACAACCACACATTAAACACTGGCCTATAAATGATGCAGTGCCACACCCGCGACCAAGCACAGTACAGAACATGTGAAACACAAGGATATACACTACAGCATGGCCGATTGCATTAGCATCAATTGAGATCAGCGCTTACCTATGCTTTTGCGGTCTCTTGTGGTACTTTTATCCCACTCCTGCCCAAATAGGCTATGCGCGACCTCATCCCAGGCTACCTCCTTGCCCGTGCGGTCGTGGTAGGCCTCTGCGTTCGTGTTCCACAACTGGGATCTGTCATGGACCAAGCATATAAGTTTTTCCACATCGCACGCACGTGGCATTGCTGCAGATGTCAGTTTAAACTGTGCGCATGTGCTCAGAAAGTGAAAAGCCACTTCCTGGTTTGTAGTTGTTTTGTCTAGTCTGCTCAACTAATTTACATAGACTTAACAAGTGTTGCGTGAAAAACGCTGTGCGTACGGAGGTGCTTCCGTGTGCCCTGCGTTGTTTTCACGCACCCATTGACTTCAATGGGTGCGTGATGCGTTGAAAACGCTGAATCAACGGACATGTCGTGCCTTTTTGGCAACGGAGCAACGCTGCGCAAAAACCACGCACATGTCTGCACGGCCCCATAGACTAATATAGGTCCGGGCAACGCGCGTGATTTTACGTTCGTCTGAATAAAGCCTAATCGCTAGGTTTTATCATCACATTTCGAAATTTACGTAATTCATGGAGTGCTAAACGTTCTTGTTCGGTAAGATTGTCCATGCTCAGGAAGGAGGACCAGTCAACGAGACCCAGATCTTTCTGCATAGCTTCTAAGAAAGTATGGGCAAGCAGAATCTATATCTAAATTTGATGATAGTTGTTCCTGATCCATTTTATCCAGATCAGTTTTCTAATCAAAGACACCTGTAGAGCGTTCCCCACACAATGCCCCCTGTACATAGTGTCCAAACCCCCCTGTATGCTTCCACACACAGTCCCCTGCCTTCAGGGCCACCATCAGGGAGTTACTACTGGTAATGCCGTCACGGGCCCAGCCACAATAATGTAAAAATAGGGACCCGCTCGCTTCCCAGCTGCTTTTGAATGAGGGCCACAGCGTTAGTCACTTGGAGAAAGAAACAGACCCTGCAATGCTAAAGGGCCCATTCCTTACTCTGAAGTAACTAACGCTGGGGCCGCTAGATGTGTCCTTCTCTACACAGCCGACTGGACCTGCAGGCTGGTGAGTGTAGACCTCTCTCCATCTTGCTTCCCATTCCTCCTGACCCCACTTGTAGAATATATAAAGTATGTTAAAATGTTTTGTTTTTTTTAATTTCCCTATAATTTTTTTGCCGCGATTTTCATAATCATAAAATGGAGCAGTTTTGCCGAGATTATAGATAAATTGCGGCAAAACTACGTGATTTGTGCCGCGATTACGAAAATTGCATAAAAAAGGATACAAAACATGAAAAAAATAGTGTTGCAAGGCTATATTCTTGGAGTGCGGTCTAATCACGTTTTTTGCTGTGATTTTGCAAAAATTGTGGCACAAAAATGGGATTTGACCATACTGTGTAACTAGACTAAGGCCTTATTCAGACGGCCGTGTTCAGTCCATGATATACGGAGCATGTATCGGCCGTATTTCCCAGGCCGACCACAATTCAGGGAGCTGGACTCCTAGCATCATAGTTATCAATGCTGCTAGGAGTCCCTGCCTTTCCGCGGGAATACTGCCCCATACTGTAATGATGTTTTCAGTACGGGACCGGGGACAGTATTCCCACGGGAAGGGTGGGACTCCTATGATTATAGATAACTGTGATGCTAGAAACCCGGCTCCCTGAACTGTGGTCGGTCCGAGAAGTATGGACGATACACGGTACGTATAACACAGGCCGAACATGGACGTCTAAATAAAGCCACTTGTCTCCTATTTTTGGTGCAGATTGCGCACTGAAAATTCACTACAAATTACAATATAAGGCAATATTCAGACGAACGTGTGTGAAATCAGCTTGAATAACGGCCGTTTTTCATGACCGATTTGCACCCGTGCGGGACCCGTGTTCACAGATCCCTCATAGACTTGAGTGTATTGAGGGATCCGTGAAAATGGACAAAAATAGGACATGTCCTATTTTTTTACAGGCACTTCATACGGTCCGTTAAAGAAACGACCGTGTGAATAGCCCCATAGAAATACATGAAGCCGTGTGACGGCCATTAAAAAAAGTCCTTCACACAGACGATTAACACGTTAGTCTGAATAAGCCCTAACTCATGTGAATCTGCATGGAATTTAGGACATGCTGCTGATTTTTAAATCCTCATCATTGCCTATTATTTTGCAGAATTGTAACGTATTTCATCCTTTACAATGTAAAGGGTTAATTTGCTGTAAATCCCTAGCAAATCCTGTAAGGCTACACGCACACATTGAGGAATTTGGTGCACAAAATCCGCATCAAAACCTCAGGTAATTCCGCAGGTAAAATCTGCACTTAATAGTGCGTTATTTTTATACGTTTATATATATATATATATATATATATATATATATAGGAGACAGCATATCTATAGCACTACGAACCTATAGCGATGGATAGGATTAGATACAGTGGCTCAGCAGACAGTATCACACATGATAGGATTAGATACAGTGGCTCAGCAGACAGTATCACACATGATAGGATTACATACAGTGGCTCAGCAGAAGAGTATCACACATGAAAGGATTAGATACATTGGCTCAGCAGAAGAGTATCACAAATTATAGGATTAGCTATAGGGCCCAGATCGCTGACATTGCGGCTCCAGCGCTGGACCCAGGAAAGGTTAGAATAATAGTTGTCTTGCTTTTTTATGTGTTACTGATTTTTTTGGTGTAGTTGTGTTTTTTTACAGGTTCGGTTGTTGGACTACGTCGGATTGGAGGACTACTTCGATTACGGGTTTTTATTCTCAATAAAATCGTTAATGAGGGATGTGCATTTTTTTTAATTGTAAGAAAATATTTTTCTATGTCCTTGTATTTTTTAAAACTTTATTACTACCACCTTAGTAATAGCTGCTGGCTGATTGACAGTGTCCATTACTAAGGTGGGGCTTAATGTTAGCCCTTGCAAAGGCTAACACTATCCCCCATTATTACCCCGGTACACACTGCCACCAGGGGTGCCGGGAAGAGCCGGGTACGATCCAGTACCCGACCATCTGTAGTGATGGTCGGGTACTGGGGCAGCCGCAGGCTGGTATTATTAGGCTGGGAAAGGCCAAAAACAGTGGCCCTTCCCACCCTAGTAATGCTAGGCTGCTGCTGCTGTGTTGTATATGGCTGGTTACAAAAAATGGGGACGACCACACAACGTTTATTCAGTTTATTGACGTTCATCCAGGAGAGCACGAGGTACCAAACGCAGAGCAGGAGAGTAGTCCGCAAGCCAGGGTCAATACGAAGCAGGGACAAATAGTACAAGAAGCTGCAGCAGGGCCAGGAAACCAACAGAGAAGATTCACAAGCAAGGAGGAACAGGAAAGGCAGGTATAAATAGACAGAGGGTGGGAGCTAGCTCCGTCTGGCCAGGCTGCGATAGGCTCTCCCACTCCTAAGCCTGCCATCCTGAGTGGTGGAAGATGCAGTCAGTCTCACAGACCTAGAAGCAGGTGCAGACTGACTACCTATGGGCGTTGATAAAGAAGCTGTGCCTGGCAGATCCTTTACAGTACCCCCCCTTTTATGAGGGTCCACCGGACCCTTTCTAAGTGGACCTGGTTTATTGGGGAAACGAAGGTGGAACCTCCTGACCAATATCCCAGCGTGAACATCCCGGGTGGGTACCCACGTCCTGTCCTCAGGCCCGTATCCTCTCCAATGGACCAGGTACTGGAGGGAGCCTTGGACCATCCTGCTGTCCACAATCTTGGCCACCTCGAATTCTACCCCCTCAGGGGTGAGAACAGGGACCGGAGGTTTCCTCGAGGGAGCAAAGGACGGGGAGCAGCTTTTAAGGAGGGAAGCATGAAACACGTCGTGTACTCGAAAAGATGGGGGCAACTCCAGTCGGAAGGAGACAGGATTGAGGACTTCAATGACCTTGTACGGCCCTATAAACCGGGGAGCAAACTTCTTGGACGGGACTTTCAGGCGCAAATTTTTTGACGATAGCCACACCAGATCCCCGACCATAAACAAGGGGTTAGCAGAACGTCTTCTATCTGCCTAAGTTTTTTGTATGCTCTGGGACGCCTCTAGGTTCTTCTGAACCTGGGCCCAGACTGTGCACAGTTCCCGATGAACGACTTCTACCTCGGGATTGTTGGAACTACCACGTGAAACGGAGGAAAACCGTGGATTAAACCCAAAATTACAGAAAAAGGGGGAGAACCCTGACGAGTTACTGACCCGGTTATTAAGGGAAAATTTGGCGAGGGGAATGAATGAGACCCAATCATATTGACAGTCAGAGATAAAACACCTTTAATATTGTTGTAGAGACTGATTAGTCCTCTCAGTTTGGCCATTAGTTTCAGGATGGAAGGCAGAGGAGAAGGACAGATCAATCTCCAACTTTTTACAGAAGGCTCTCCAAAACAATGAAACAAATTGTACCCCTCTGTCAGAAACAATATTGACAGGGACCCCATGGAGACGCAGGATGTGTTTGACAAACAAGGTAGCTAACGTCTTAGCATTGGGTAGTTTCTTGAGGGGCACAAAGTGGCACATCTTACTGAAGCGGTCTACTACAACCCACACCACCGACTTGACTTGAGATGGAGGCAAATCGGTGATAAAATCCATGGAGATATGGGTCCAAGGTCTCTGGGGAATGGGCAAAGAACGTAGTAAGCCCGCTGGTCGGGACCTGGGAGTCTTGGACCTAGCACAAACTTCACAAGCGGCGACGTAGGCCTTAACGTCTTTAGGCAACCCAGGCCACCAATAGTTTCTGGCAATGAGGTGCTTGGTACCCAGGATGCCCGGATGACCAGATAGTGCGGAGTTATGATTTTCCCTAAGTACCCTTAGCCGGAATTGCAGGGGAACAAACAGCTTGTTCTCAGGAAGGTTCCCGGGAGCTGAACCTTGATCAGCCGGAATTTCAGAGACTAAATCAGAATCAATAGAGGAAATGATTATACCTGGAGGCAAAATACAAGCAGGATCTTCCTCCGAAGGAGGGCTGGCCATGAAGCTACGCGACAGTGCATCAGCCATAATATTTTTAGACCCAGCCCTATAGGTAACCAAAAAGTTGAATCTGGTAAAAAATAACGCCCATCGAGCTTGTCTCGGGTTTAGCCTCCGGGCAGATTCTAGGAAAACCAGATTCTTGTGGTCGGTAAGGACCGTTACCTGGTGCCTAGCCCCCTCCAGGAAGTGGCGCCACTCTTCAAATGCCCATTTAATGGCTAAGAGTTCGCGGTTGCCAATATCATAGTTACTCTCAGTGGGCGAAAACTTCCTGGAGAAGTAGGCACAGGGACGGAGATGGGTGAGGGACCTGGTACCCTGGGACAAGACAGCCCCCACTCCCACCTTGCGAGTGAGATCCGTAAGAGGCTTAGCGATGACCGAGAAGTTAGCAATATATCTCCTGTAATAATTAGCGAACCCCAGGAAGCACTGTAACGCCTTCAGGGAGGCAGGTTGGACCCATTCCGCCACAGCCTGGACCTTGGCGGGGTCCATGCGGAATTCATGAGGAGTGAGGATTTGACCCAAAAATGGTATCTCCTGCACCCCAAACACACATTTTTCGGTCTTCGCAAACAGTTTGTTTTCCCGAAGGACCTGGAACACCTTCCTGACATGCTCAATGTGGGAGGACCAGTCCTTGGAAAACACAAGTATGTCATCAAGGTACACTACAAGAAATACCCCCAGGTAGTCTCTTAAAATCTCATTTATGAAATTCTGGTAGACCGCGGGAGCATTACACAACCCAAAGGGCATGACGAGGTATTCAAAATGACCTTCGGGCGTGTTAAACGCAGTCTTCCACTCATCCCCCTCTTTGATGCGGATAAGGTTATAAGCCCCCCGTAGATCAAACTTAGAGAACCATTGGGCCCCCTGAACCTGATTAAAGAGATCAGGAATCAAAGGAAGGGGATACTGGTTCCTCACAGTGACCTTATTCAAGTTTCGGTAGTCAATGCATGGCCTAGGACCACCATCCTTCTTCCCAACGACGAAGAAGCCAGCACCTACCGGAGAAGTAGAGGGGCGAATGTAACCCTTGGCCAGGCATTCCTGGATATACTCTCTCATGGCTTCACGTTCGGGACAAGAGAGATTAAATATCCTACCCTTAGGGAACTTAGCTCCTGGTACCAAATTGATAGCGCAATCGTATTCTCTATGAGGGGGTAACACTTCTGAGGCCTCCTTATAGAAAACATCAGCGAAGTCCTGAACAAACTCAGGTAGCGTGTTCACCTCCTCAGGGGGAGAAATAGAATTAATAGAAAAACATGACGTCAAGCATTCATTACCCCATTTGGTAAGATCCCCAGTATTCCAGTCAAACGTGGGATTATGCAACTGCAACCAGGGAAGGCCTAAAACCAATTCGGGCGATAATCCCTGCATTAACAGTACAGAGCACTGCTCCAAATGCATGGAGCCAACAAGGAGTTCAAAAACAGGGGTATGCTGTGTAAAATAACCATTAGCAAGAGGAGTGGAGTCGATACCCACTTCCGGGACAGGTTTAGGCAAATCAATCAAAGGCATAGCTAGAGACATAGCAAATTCCACAGACATGATATTAGCAGAAGACCCTGAATCCACGAAGGCACTGCCGGTAGCAGACCTACCACCAAAAGAGACCTGAAAGGGAAGCAAGATTTTATTACGTTTCAAATTTACGGGAAATAACTGTGCGCCCAAGTGACCTCCCCGATGATCACTTAGGCGCGGAAGTTCCTCCGGCTGCTTATTCTTATGCCCAGGACAGTTGTTCACTTGATGCTTGTCATCCCCACAGTAGAAGCAGAGACCATTCTTCCTGCGGAACTCTCTACGTTGTTGGGGGGACACGGAGGCCCCGAGTTGCATAGGTACCTCCAAGTCTTCCGTGGAAGAACGAAGCAATGGAAGCTCGGGAGGCATCATGGGGGAGTCAGAGGAGAAAACACCAAGACGTTCAAGTCGTCGTTCCCTGAGACGTCGGTCAAGTCGTACCGCTAAAGCCATAACCTGGTCTAGGGAGTCAGAAGAGGGGTAGCTAACTAGCAGGTCTTTCAGGGCGTTCGACAGGCCCAACCTAAACTGGCACCTCAAGGCAGGGTCATTCCACCGAGAAGCTACGCACCACTTCCTAAAGTCAGAACAATACTCCTCAACAGGTCTCTTACCCTGACGTAAGGTCACCAGCTGACTCTCGGCAATGGCAGTCTTGTCAGTCTCGTCATAAATGAGTCCGAGAGCAGAAAAGAAAAGATCAACGGAGGAAAGTTCAGGGGCGTCAGGAGCCAAGGAGAAGGCCCATTCTTGGGGCCCCTCCAGGAGCCGGGACATAATTATACCCACCCGCTGGCTCTCAGAACCTGAGGAGTGGGGCTTTAAGCGAAAATAGAGCCTACAACTCTCCCGAAAGGAGAGAAAAGTTTTCCGGTCCCCTGAGAACCGGTCAGGCAACTTGAGGTGGGGTTCAAGAGGTGAGGTGAGGGGCACTACCATGGTAGCATCAGGCTGGTTGACCCTCTGAGCCAGGGCCTGGACCTGTAGGGAGAGACCCTGCATTTGCTGAGCCAGGGTCTCAAGGGGGTCCATAGTAGTGTCAGGGACCAGGGTAGACTAGGTATATAGGCTTGTGAATATGTAATGATGGGGGTAGGGAAACAGACAAGTGAGCCCTAATCTACCCGCCACTCAGTCCCTGCCTACTTGCAACGACCCGCCCTAGGCGACGGGGTACAACTGGGCGACGGTCCCTACACTCAATAAGTGCATGACAGACAAACAGACAAGGGAACACAGAACCTAAGGGAAACGGGGCAGTTGCCCACGGCAACACCGTGAGCAACAAGAGTAGTAAACGAGCCGAGTCAAACCAGGAGAGTACGAGGCTCTCCCACTCCTAAGCCTGCCATCCTGAGTGGTGGATGATGGAGTCAGTCTCACAGACCTAGAAGCAGGTGCAGACTGATTACCTATGGGCGTTGATAAAGAAGCTGTGCCTGGCAGATCCTTTACAGTGTCTGTGTTTTTTTAACTATAATACTAGTGCCTTAGACCTTATCCACACCACAGGGTTTCCCGGCCATGTGATGGCCGTTCAAAAACCGGCCGTCACACGGCCGCAGTAGAAACAATAGACCCTAAATGCCCAAATGGGGCTATTCACACGAGCGATTTTTTGACGACCCAAGAAACCGGACCATCAAAAAATGGGACATGCCGTATTTTCGGCAGTTCTCCCGGCTCCCATAGAAGTCTAGAAGCCGGGTAATACATGGCCATCACTTGAATGTGCTCCAAGTGATGGCCGTGTCTTCCGATGCTAGCTCTCTCCTCCCCCTCCTCACAGTGTGAAGTGCATCTGAGGAGGAGGAGGAGGGTATTTTTTTGCTCCCTGTAGGAACGAAATCCCCAGTCCCCGGCCACAGCTTCGCAACGCTGTGGCCGGGGATTGGGAATTCCACTCCAGGAGTGTCATGTAGGGTCTGTGAACCCACTGGACCATACCGCCTTGGCGGTATGGCAGCTGGCCAACAGGACACAGGTCAATGTCTATAGTTCGTATTGGGTACCTGTGGCAGCTCGGACAGTAGAAAGGCAGGCTTGGCTCAGACTAGGCAGCAGGTAGACGTCAGGCATGGTAAAGCAGGTCAGGCATGGTATACAGCACGCCACGACTTTGGCTCAGCACAGTACTCGACCAGGATAGTACGGAATGCAGGGAAGAGGAACAGGAACACACTAGGAGACAATTGCATAGACAAACTAGGGAAACAACAACGCTCAGTCATCGAAGCAGGGGGCTGGACCCCTCTTATAGTCCAAGGTACTCACGGCCTGATGCTTCATCAAAGTCCGCTGCGCGCGCTGCACCCTACGGGATCCGGCTGAGGTGAGTGAAAGCAAGCACTGGCGTCTCCTGAGGAGACTGGGGCCAGCGCACGCCTACTCGTGGCTGCAGCTGTCATGGGGAGTGGCGCTGATGGCCTGCAGCCACGGACATGACAGTGAGAAGTCGCTGAACTTCACTGTCCATATATGGACACAGTGACGTCAGGGACTTCTGAAGCTAAACCCCCAGCGCTGTGGGCGGGGATTCCGCTCTAAAAGAAGTCCCTGCCTTCACTGTCCATATATGGACATTGGACACAGTGACGTCAGGGACTTCTGAAGCTGAATCCCCAGCGCTGTGGCCAGGGATTCCGCTCCAGGAGAAGTCTCTGCCTTCACTGTCCATATATGGACACAGTGATGTCAGGGACTTCTGAAGCGGAATCCCCACCGCTGTGGCCGGGGATTCCGATCCAGGAGAAGTCCCTCACTTCACTGTCCATATATGGACAGTGAAGTGAGGGACTTCTCCTGGAGCCGTCCACTACAGGAAAGTAGGGGAGTGCCATCTATGCGGGGTGACTATGTACAAGGGGGTTGTGTAGCACTACCTACAGGGCGGCTGTGTGGCATTACCTACAGGGGCCATGTGGCATTACCTACATGGGGCTGTGTGGCATTGCTTACAGGGGGTCTGTGTGGCATTACCTACAGGGGGCTGTGTGGCACTACCTACAGGGGGCTGTGTGGCACTACCTACAAGGGAGTCTGTGTGGCACTACATACAAGGGGGTCTGTGTGGCACTACCTACAAGGGGGTCTGTGTGGCATTGTTTACAAGGGCGGCTGTGTGGCACTACCTACAGGGGGGGCTGTGGCAGTATCTACAGAGGGCAGTGTGTGGCATTATCTACAGAGGGAAGTCTATGGCAAAAAATGTACAAATGAAATTCATCCGATTTTAAAACGGACAGGGAAAACAATGGATGTAAAATGGGTCAAAATCGGCCGTTAAAAACGGAAACACAGCCCGGAACGGAAACAGATGCAAACACCTGCTTGTGTACTGACCCGGCTTCATCTGACGACCTGCTCTATCTGTACGTGTGCTCTTCAGCTAAAAGGACCCAGCTTAATACACCAGTATCATGACCGAATACTCAAGGCCAAAATGGATCCTGCCGAAGACATACCTGTTAAGCAACGTGTAGCAGGTTTAAGCACTATTTTAATTGAATGCCAGAGTGAATTACTATCCCTGAAGAATAGTTTTGCTTCCCTTGAGGTACATGTGACTCAGGAGGTTCAAGTCTGTTCGCAAAAGATCCGTGATGCACATAATGGTTTTCATGAATTTATTACTAAATTATCCCAGCAAGAAAGGCGCATTTCCGATTTGGAGAATTGATCAGTTCCACTATCTGCAGCTTCACCGGGTACTCTCCCTCTTCCTCCAGCCCATTTCGGAGGAGATCCCCAAAAGTTTTGTGGATTCATTAGTCAGTGTCGAATGCATTTTAAATTATATGAGTCTCATTTCAGATCTGAAAGATTAAAGGTACGGTGTATCCTTTTACTTCTCAAAGACGCAGCTTTGGTATGGGCTTCTCCTTATATTGAATCTAGTAGTCCAATACTGGAGAAACTTGATGACTTCCTCACAGCAATGAGACAAAAGTTTGATGATCCAAATCGGAGAGATACTGCCGAAAAGACATTATTGAGGCTACGTCAGGGGAGACGCTCAGTAGCAGAATATACTGCAGATTTTCGAAGATGGGTTCTAGACACCACATGGAATTCTGAAGCACAGCTATCTGTCTATCGTAAGGGACTTTCTGACCCAATCAAGGATGAATTGGCCCGAGCCAAGACTCCCACAGAACTTGAACCTTTTATTAACCATTGTCTTCGTATTGATGCTCAACTGATTGAGAGAAGACGAGAAAAGAAAGCTTCCACTTGGAGTTATTCCAGTTATCGTGAACCCATGATTTCTAATTATTCAGGGAACTCTGAGGTAAAATCAACTAATGAACTGGAGACTGAAGCTATGCAAGTAGACGCAATTCACAAACAGAGTCTTGATGAAAGAAGAGAGCAACGGCGCCAGGAGAACTTGTGCCTGTATTGTGACAAACCTGGACATTATGTGTCAAACTGTCTCAAAAGACCTCAAAAGACTGTAGTTACATTGGCAGATGGTGACCTTTCTGACCAGGAGTCTATCATTTCCAGTACGCCTCAGCATGTGTACGCAGTGATCCCTCGTCTGTCCCCATTAGCAGCAACTGAAAACAAACAAAACAATAGTTCGCACATCTCCATTCCAATTCGATTCCAAGTTGGGTCTCGTTGGATTTCCACTTCCGCGATGGTGGATTCTGGGGCGAATGGCAATTTTATGGACATTACGTTTGCTCAGAACAATCAAATTAAATTCAGAGAAAAGCCAACACCAGTATTGATGGAAACCATAGATGGTTCACCTTTGAGCTCAGGTCCGGTTACTCATGAAACTGAACAGTTGAACATAGTAATTGAACCAAATCACTGCGAGGCTCTTAACTTCTTGCTTATCTCATCCCCTCAGTTTCCTGTTATTTTGGGGATTCCTTGGTTGACGACACAAAACCGATCTATTAACTGGGAATCAAAGACCATTTCTTTTCCCCAGGAGATTGCTGCTTCTCAGGCCAATTCTGTAAATATTAATACTACCAATAGCCTCTGTTCTAAAGTGGCAGAACAATTACCTCCTCAATGTAAAGAATTCTCTGATGTCTGGGATAAGAAAAATGCTGAACAATTACCACCTCACCGGCCATATGATTGCCCGGTGGATTTATTACCTGGAGCAGCCATACCCTTTGGACGTACATACCCATTAGCCGAACCTGAATTAAAGGTTCTTAAGGAGTACTTAGAAGAAAACTCAGCAAAGGGTTTTATCCGTGCTTCTACATCTCCAGCAGGGGCACCTATATTCTTTGTGAAGAAAAAAGACGGTTCCTTAAGACCTTGCATTGATTACAGAGAATTGAATAAAATCACAATCAAGAACCGCTATCCTCTCCCACTTATCTCTGAATTGTTGGAGAGGCTTTTCTCGGCTAAGATCTTCACCAAATTAGACTTACGAGGTGCGTACAATTTAATTCGAATACGACCAAGTGATGAATGGAATACTGCTTTTCGAACCAGATATGGACACTATGAATATTTGGTAATGCCTTTCAGACTGTGCAATGCCCCTGCAACGTTCCAACATTTAATTAATTAAAGTTTTAGGGATTTACTGGACCAATTTGTTTATCTTGATGACATATTAATTTTCCCAAATTCTCTAGAAGAGCATCAAGATCAGGTTCGAACTGTGCTAGATCGTTTTCAGAAACATCAACTATGCATTCACTTGGAAAAGTGTGAATTCCATCAGACACAAGTTCTGTTCCTGGGCTACATAATTTCACCTCAAGGGTTACAAATGGATCCCAGCAAGGTTCAGGCTGTAATAGAATGGCCAATTCCTAGAAACGTTAAGGAGGTTCAGAGGTTCATAGGATTTGCCAACTTCTAGACGCTTCATTAAAGACTTTTCCAAGATTGCTTCTCCAATCACTCAATTAACTAAGAAGGGATCATGCTTTATTTGGTCCCCAGAAGCTGAGAAGGCGTTTTTTGCATTAAAGATGAGGTTTACAACAGCCCCCATCTTGATTTATCCTGATCCAAGGCTCCCTTTTATCATTGAAGCAGATGCCTCAGATTCTGCTGTCGGAGCAATATTGTCGCAGAGAGTGGGAGAAAAAATGTTATTACACCCATATGCTTTCTTCTCTCGTCAAATGACTGCCCCAGAAAGGAACTATGACGTGGGAAATAAAGAACTGTTGGCCATCATAAGTGCCTTTGCTGAGTGGAGACATCTGTTGGAGGGTGCTGAACATCAAATAATTGTATTCACAGACCATCGGAATTTAGAATTTGTCAGGTCTGCAAAGAGACTCTCTCCCCGACAGGCCAGATGGAGTATATTTTTAAATCGATTCAATTTTCTTATTTCCTACAGACCGGGATCTCGGAATGGCAAGGCTGATGCTCTATCTAGAGCATATATCGAGGAGTTACCCCAGGTTGAGACAGAAGAAACAATCCTCCCCAAGTCAATTGTTTTGGGAGCTGTTGGTACTGGTGAGCTGTTGTCTGACATCAAGGAAGGTTATGGAACAGATCCAAGCCTTATAAATCCCCCAGTGGACTTGCATTTGTCCTATCGGAATAATTTATGGAAGTATGACCATCGTTTGTATGTACCAGCAACATCACGATTGAAGGTTTTGCAATTTGTTCATGATTCCAAACCGGCAGGTCACAAGGGTGTTCAGAAGACCCAAGAGTTACTGTCTGGTGGCCAAAATACAGGGAGGATGTTAAAAGATTTGTATCGTCCTTCAGCATCTGTGCACCTCTCCGCTTGGACTTTTTCAACCCTTGCCTGTGCCCTCTCGTCCATGGGGTTCGATCTCAATGGATTTTATTGTGGATTTACCTCTGTCTAAGGGCATGACTACAATCTTAGTAGTTGTAGATAGACTCACAAAGATGGCTCATTTTGTGCCCTGTCATGGACTTCCTTCTGCAAAGGAGACCACGGAGTTAATGATTAGGGAGGTGTTTCGACTGCATGGTGTTCCTGATGATGTAGTGTCTGATCAGGGAGTGCAATTTACTTCACGCTTTTGGAAGCAATTTTGTTCTGCTCTCAATATCCATATTAATTTATCGACTGCTTTCCATCCGCAATCCAATGGTCAAACAGAACGTACTAATCAGTCACTGGAACAATATCTTCGTTGTTATATTTGCCATCTGCAAGATGATTGGGTTGACGTTCTACCAACAGCAGAGTTCTCCTACAATAACTCCCAACACTCATCCACAAGACAAAGTCCTTTCTATGCCAATTTGGGCTATCATCCAAGTCTCCTTCCTAATTTCCCGCCAGATTCTTCAATTCCCGATGTAACTGCTAGATTGGAGTTGCTACAAGATAAACTCAAGATACTAAAAGAAACATTACATCATGCCCAGGACACCTATAAAAAGACTGCAGACAGGCATCGTAAAGCTGCACCAGTGTTTAAGGTTGGCGACAAGGTCTGGCTCTCTACACGAAATCTGAAAGTGAGTGTGCCTACCGCTAAACTAGGTAAAAGATTTGTAAGTCCCTTTAAAATTTTGACTCAGGTCAGTCCAGTTGCTTTCCGACTTGAACTTCCAGACTCCATAAAAGTTCACCCAGTATTCCATGTCTCTCTACTTAAACCAATGATTCCAAATTCGTTTCCTGGTCGTATTTCATCTCCCCCTGATTCGGTTCAGGTTAACGAACATGAAGAATTCCTTGTAGAGAAGATTCTGGATTCACGTATCTTTTGAAATCGACTTCAATATTTGATACAATGGCAGGGTTATGGCACAGAAGACAATTCATGGGAACCAGAGGAAAACATCCATGCTCCTCGGTTGTTGAGAGAATTCCACCAAAGATACCCTGAGAAACCTAGCCAGGTACCGTCCAGAGGACGTCATTGAGAGGGGGAATACTGTTAGGAATATCATCAGCCATTACCACCTCCAGCCACTAGAGGCCACTATAACCCATTGAGCTTGCCCTTTTCCAAGATGGCCAGTTTTACCTCGGAAGAATCCATCTCGGTTCCTGTTTCCTGTTTGGGCCTATAAATAGGTACTTCCTGAATATAGCCTTTGCTTGAGTATCTGTTTGCTCTGCTCCTGCTGCCTTGCACTTGCTCCTGTTGGAATATTTACCTACTAGTGTACCGACCCGGCTTCATCTGACTACCTGCTAGTGTACCGACTCGGCTTCATCTGACTACCTACTACTGTACCGACACGGCTTCATCTGACTACCTGCTTGTGTACCGACCCGGCTTCATCTGACTACCTGCTTGTGTACCGACCCGGCTTCATCTGACTACCTGCTTGTGTACCGACCCGGCTTCATCTGACTACCTGCTCTATCTGTACGTGTGCTCTTCAGCTAAAAGGACCCAGCTTAATACACCAGTATCGTGACAGACAGTGTTTCAAGGGCTTCCCCAAAGTTGGAGTCCCCGGGCAGAGCACTAATAGAGACTCTGCCCTGGGATTCTAGCTCTGGGAAAACCCATAAAGGTCACTATCCATATATGGACAGTGATATCTGGAGTAGTGCTGGAGTACCAGGGCAGATTCCTAGATGAAGCTCTGCTCGGGGACTCCAGGACCTGGAAATTCCTGACGTCACTGTCCATATATGAACAGTGATGTCAGGAACAGTGCTGGAGTCTCTTGGGAAGAGCGCTAGCTGATGCTCTTTTCAGGCACTACAGCGCTAGGGAAGCTCCTGAAGTCACTGTCCAAATATGGACAGTGAGATTAGGAGCTTCCCTAGCTCTGGAACCCCAGGTCAGAGCGCTAGCTGATGCTCTAAATGGGGACTCCAGTGCCAGGAAACTCCTGACGTCACTGTCCATATATGGACATGGACTACATGAGCTTCCCTAGCTCTGGAGACCCAGGCAGAGCGCCCCTGATGCTCTGCCCTGGAGCTCCAGCACTATGGAAAGATCCTGAAGTAACTGGCCAAATATGGACAGTAACATCAGTATCTTAAACAGCGACAGAGTCCCAGGCAGAGCGCAGCGATAGGAAACTCCTGACGTCACTATCCATATATGGACAGTGAAGTCAGGAGCAGTACTGTTGTCCCCGGGCAAAGCGCTAGCTGATGCTCTGCTTGGTGACGCCAGAGCAGGAACCCTTTTTAACGGCCGTCACTCGTGACGGACATTTTCTACACTGAATTGAATTGAATTGAATGGGAGCTGTGTGGCCGTGTGAACGTCCCGATATAAGGCATGTTCTATTTTTTGACGACCAGGTAAAACAGGTCGTCAAAACATCGGCCGTGTGAATAGCCCCATTGGGGTTAACAGATTTTAATGCAGCCGTGTGGCGGCCGTTAAAATAAACATCTGTCACACGGGCGTTATAACCTGTCATATGAATAGGACCTTACTGAATTATTACAGATAACCATCCTTGTATTTGGATTTTTATTATAATGACACCACCATTCTTTGTGATGGTTATTCAGTAATCTTTTATGTTACTATGTTGTATTTTGTATGGTAAGCTTCTAGTGTGGGGAATATAATGTCATTTCCTGTTTTAACTCCCGGATTTTGGGTTTAAATACCATGCTTTGCAATTTAGTTCTATGTACCAGATGAAGAGACTGGAGCGGTCTCGAAACGCAATGTATATGTAATAAATCTTTTTATACTTTTTTGCTACGGTGGTGTCAGCGCTTATTTGAAATCCTGCTTTTTCCTCCTCCGTGTCTTACATAGTGGCTCTTTTATGAACAGAAAACAGTTTTTTCATTGAAGGGGTTGTCCACCTTCTGACAACTGATGACCTATCCACCGGATAGGTCATCGTATGTCATCGGTGCGGGTCCGACACCCGGACCCCGCACCTATAAGCAGCTTCGGTGGCCTGCGGGCACCGGATGTTGTGGCACATAATGCTATGTACGGAGCCCGGAAGCAGTTAGCTCTGTACACCGCATAGCAGCCGGGCTGCAGAACTGCAGGTCTGCTCCTATTCACTTAAATAGGAAGAGAGCTGCAGTACTGCAGCTCGGCCGCTATTCCGTGGCCGGAGCCAACTGCTTTCGGCTTGTATATCCGATGCACGGAGGCACCGCACCAGCTGATCTGTGCGGGGCCCGGGTGTCGGACCCCCACAGATCATGTACTGATGACCTATTCGGTGTATAGGTCATCGGTTGTCAGAGGCTGGAAAACCCCTTTAACTTCCATGGTGAAAAAAATACATTTTTAAATGTTGCTTATTTCATTGCTGGTCCAACTGAGGTCGGTCCATTATAGTAAAGATTTAAAACTGGCAGTGGGAAATACTGCATCATGTGATGTAAACAATAAAAAATGTTTTTTTAATATATTGAATTTACAGTTATTAGCACAAGCTTTATTGGTCCCCTATAAGGAGGCTATCACAAGTTACACCACGGCTGATGCGATTGCTGCTGTTTTTTGAAGAACACTGTTAACGTAGTACTTCTTTAATAATGTCTATGGTTTTCTCTTGCTAACTGCCCATTCCATATCAGACAATTTCCACAGACCAATTAGGACTGACCTCCATTATTATACATGTGCCTTTCCAGGTAGATAACATCAACAAATTCTATAGTTCTTACTAATGGCCTATCCTCCAGAAGGAAATCTTTAATTACTGCTCTCACCAGCAGGAGGCAGTAAATTAGACATTAGCTAATTGTTTCTGCCTACTTGTACTATTCTTACCCAGAATGACGAGCAGCGGGTGCCCTCTTACCCAAATTGAAGCTTTCCAGGGCTATTCAGGTGGTGCAATAACACCTAGTAGATTATCATTGTTAGAGCCTGGTTACAAATTCTCTTTAAATTGTTTTAGTATTTATTATCTTATAGATGTACTGATTTAATGATATCTGTATGGAAACATATCTCTGTTACCATTCAGAACAGTGATTCCCAGATAGGAATATGAGAACTGTATTAAAAAATTAACAGCTGGAAATTGACAACTCTTTTACTGTCTAGAAAAAGTTTTGCAGAAGAATAGGAAGATTTATCTTTGGCGAAACTACACTAATCAATGGATACAGACAATTCCATTAGCTATAAAACACTGTTTACACTAGCATCATGACTTTCCTTTATAACTGAGCCAAGACAGCTATGCCAGATCTCTGCTATTAGGTCCCCCTCCGAGTTCCAGTGTTATTGGCACCAAGATTGGCGAAGCAGACTGCGCTATACTTGTAGTTAAACATACCAGATCCCCTGACAAAAAGTCAAAACTGCAAGTTGCAGATGATGTAAACACCATTTTTGATTACAAAAAATTTAGTGTTTAGTATATCTTATTTTGTATTAATAAAATGCATATTTTGCCTTTTTTTAATGTTTTTTTTTTTCTACACTATTTACTGATCAGCATAAATAACACATTATACTGGCACTGTGTTAGGCCCCATGCCCTCAGGTAATTACGGATGAAATTGCGGACCCAATAATTTCTTTAGGCCACAGACACTTTTCCGTATATTTACGGATAGGTGTCCGGGCTATGGAAATGATCCGCAAACTATAGAACACGTCCTATTCTTGTCCGCAATTGCAGCACGGACTCCCCCATGGAAGTTTATTGGCGCTTCGGACTGCTACGGATGTGCATCCGTATTTGCGGATCCATATCGGAGGACAGTACAAATCCTTAGGCCCCATGCACACGACCGTAAAATTTGTCGGACTGTAATTACGGACCGATTCACTGCTATTGCCCACGAACACCTTCCCTGATATTTACGGGAAGGTGTCCGTGCCATAGGAAGGCTCCGCAAAAGATAGGACATGTCCTTTTTTGTGCTTTTTACGGACCATGCTCTCATACTTTATATGGGAGCACGGCCCACAAATGCAGGCAGCTGTTACGGTCCGTATCACATACCGTGATTACGTTCACGGTTGTGTGCATGGGGCCTAAGGCTGGGTGTACTTTGGTCAGTATTTTTCAAAGTGGAGCATAAACAGAGAAAAAGTATAATGGAAAGATATGTATCTCTTCCGTGTTTTGGATCCACTACTGGTTTTGGATTACAAATACTGATGCAAAATAATGGTCAAATTACCCCTGCATGAAAATGGCTTTGTTAGGAGAATACCAAATAGTCCAAGCGTCAAAAACGGTTTGAATTTCAACCAAAGTATCATACTACAATGTGGTGATTACAACCAACAATAACAATATATATATATATATATATATATATATATATATATATATATATATATATATATATATATATATACAGTATATATGTATATATACAGGGTGATTCAAAAAGGATGGTGCAAAAGTAAAGGCCTGTAGTTTAGGGCCTGTTCATATTCACTTTCGGGCTTCCGTTCATGGGCTCCGTTCGACCTTTCCATCGGAGCAACCGATTAACGGAATGCCAAAGGGAAACTATAGGTTCCATTTGCATTATCATTGATTTCAATGCTTCCATTGCATCTGGTTTCCGTTTGTTTCCGTTGTGTAAGGTTTCCGTTTTTTTAGCGGAAACAATAGCGTAGTCAACTATGCTACTGTTTCCGCTAAAAAATGGAAACCTTACGCAATGGAACGTCTGCCTTGTTCGCCGATACCTTTTGGATCGGCCGCGACAGCTGGCCTCCACGATCTGCAGATGTCACACCCTGCAACTTCTTTCTGTGGGGCTACATCAAGGACTCAGTGTATCTGCCCCCCCCCCCAGCCACACGATCTGAACCACCTAAGACAATGCATCACTGAAACAGTGGAGTCCATATCAGAGGATATACTGGTACGCGTCTGGACAGAACTGGACTACCACTTAGACATCTGCCATGTCACCAATGGGAATCACTTTGAACATTTGTGGTGTATAGATAAAACTTGGATAGATAGTATGTATTTTCATGTTAATAAATTTGTGTTATGTTCTCTCGGTTATGAATACCGTGGCTAAAACTGTGCACCATCCTTTTTGAGTCACTCTGTATATATATATACACTACCATTCAAAAGTTTAGGGTCACTTAGAAATTTCCTTATTTTTGAAAGAAAAGCACAGTTTTTTTCAATGAAGATAACATTAAATTAATCAGAAATACGCTCTATACATTGTTAATGTGCTAAATGACTATTCTAGCTGCAAACGGCTGGTTTTTAATGCAATATCTACATAGGTGTATAGAGGCCCATTTCCAGCAACCATCACTCCAGTGTTCTAATGGTACATTGTGTTTGCTAACTGTGTTAGAAGGCTAATGGATGATTAGAAAACACTTGAAAACCCTTGTGCAATTATGTTAGCGCCGCTGTAAACAGTTTTGCTGTTTAGAGGAGCTATAAAACTGACCTTCCTTTGAGCTAGTTGAGAATCTGGAGCATTACATTTGTGGGTTCGATTAAACTCTCAAAATGGCTAGAAAAAGAGAGCTTTCATGTGAAACTCGACAGTCTATTCTTGTTCTTAGAAATGAAGGCTATTCCATGTGAGAAATTGCCAAGAAACTGAAGATTTCCTACAACGGTGTGTACTACTCCCTTCAGAGGACAGCACAAACAGGCTCTAACCAGAGTAGAAAGAGAAGTGGGAGGCCCCGCTGCACAACTGAGCAACAAGACAAGTACATTAGAGTCTCTAATTTGAGAAATAGACGCCTCACAGGACCTCAACTGGCAGCTTCATTAAATAGTACCCGCAAAACGCCAGTGTCAACGTCTACAGTGAAGAGGCGACTCCGGGATGCTGGCCTTCAGGGCAGAGTGGCAAAGAAAAAGCCATATCTGAGACTGGCTAATAAAAGGAAAAGATTAATATGGGCAAAAGCACACAGACATTGGACAGAGGAAGATTGGAAAAAAGTGTTATGGACAGACGAATCGAAGTTTGAGGTGTTTGGATCACACAGAAGAGTGCCTGACGCCATTTGTCAAGCATGGTGGAGGTAATGTGATGGTGCCCATCAAGCCAATCCAACTTGTGGGAGGGGCTTCTGGAAGCATGGGGTGAAATTTCTCCCGATTACCTCAGCAAATTAACAGCTAGAATGCCAAAGGTCTGCAATGCTGTAATTGCTGCAAATGGAGCATTCTTTGACGAAAGCAAAGTTTGAAGGAGAAAATTATTATTTAAAAAAAACAAACATTGTTTCTAACCTTGTCAATGTCTTGACTATATTTTCTAGTCATTTTGCAACTCATTTGATAAATATAAGTGTGAGTTTTCATGGAAAACACAAAATTGTCTGGGTGACCACAAACTTTTGAACGGTAGTGTATATATATACATATGTATATATATATATATATATATATATATATATATATACTACATTATTGCTAATTCAGACGAGCATTGTTAAAACTTGTGTGACTACAGTCCATTAAAAACGGCAGATTTTGCAGAACACATCATTAATGTTTTCTGCGATTGCCTTCAGTTTGTAATTTTTTTCCCTTCCGACTAGCATCAGTGTGCCATTTGTTGTTTCTCATGCAGAATGAAAAAACTACAGAATGTCCTCAATTGACCCAACCCACTAAAAACAACCCCAGATTGGTCACATGACTGCAAAAACACAATTTTCTATTGCTTATAGCATAGAGAGCATTATTTCTGGCTTTTGACAATGTTTTAATTCAGGACCACAATGCTCTGGTTCTACATTATTTCACTTTCCAAGCGTCACTAGGCATCCATCCGTGAAAAAAGTAACGGAACAAATGGTATCCGTGTGGCATCCGTTTTTAATGTAGACTCATTGACTTCTATGGGCCATTGCTGTGTGAAAATCAGACAAAGATAGAGCATGCTCCCTTTTTTTTTTTATCATGGGCGGATGGTCTGTGAAAACAAACTGTCGTCTGAATCAGTCACTTCGTTTCTGTTCGGCTGTCCTTGGAATGCTGAGCGTTTTATAGAGTCATAGTCTTTCTGTTGAGCCCATACACCGTTCCAAGGAAAGCCGATCAGCTTTTAGCGCTTCGTTTTAGCAATCTGTGGGGGTCTCAGTGCTCGGACCCCCACCGATCAAAACTTCTGACATGTCACTATGACATGCCATAATTTTTATAAAAGTTTAGTTACACTTTTAACTATAATGGGTCAGTGTTCAATCCAGGTGCTGTCCGTTCTACAATTGGACAGTGCCTGGATGTAAAAATAGTTTGTCTGAGCCCTTAAAGGGGTTGTCGACTACCGGATAACTGATCTGTAGGGGTCCGACAGTCGGACCCCACAACGATCAGCTGGCCCGGTGCCTCCTGGCACCGGACGTCCATACCAGAAGCAGTTGGCTACGGCCACGGAATAGCGACCGACATGCAGCTCTGCTCCTATTCAAGTGTTTAGTAGCAAACCTGCAGTTCGGCAGCATGGCCACTGTGCAATGTACGGAGCCAACTGCTTCCGGCTCCGTACATTGCATACTGTGCAATGACATCTGGTTCCCGCAGGCCACCGGAGAAGCTGATCGATGTGGGGTCCGGGTGTCGGACACCCACAGATTATATACTGATGACGTATCCAGTGGATAGGTCATCAGTTGTCTGGTAGTGGACAACCCCTTTCATTTAAAATACCTGTGGGCATAGTGCGCTGCACGTGGAAGATGCTAGACACCAGAGGGGGACGGATGCATAATCCATCATCTAGTGGCTGATGTCGGCTGCTGATTGGCTATATAGGTGGCTTATGTCTAATACAGGAGACTGACAACAGGCTGTCAGTGTTGTGAGTAGTCCCGCAGCTGCTAGGGAGTGGAGAGGTAGGAAGTGGAACCACTTGGACCAGGGGAGCAGGCTGGAGGTGCCCAATACTGCTGTCAATAATTGACAGCAGTATAGGGCACTGGAGTGGGAATTGGCGAGCACCTTGTTTTGGGAATTGGTTGGGAGTTGATTCCTACCCCTGACTTTTGATCTTTCATTTTTTTTATCTGTAATATACTAGAATACTTCTGTATGCCAGCATATTTTGCCTGGGCATAATAACATTCACAGGCATGAGGCATCTGTTAGTGCATACCTGAGTATCGGGTACCGGGCTGTCACTATATAAGACTAGGTATTCACAGAAACTTGTGGTCACCTACCAACCATGGTAAAATCACAGTATTGCCGCAATGCAACCTCAATGTTTCCCTGCGGGAAGCAATGTTGCAGTTTAAGGCTGGGTTCACACGACCTATTTTCAGGCGTAAACGAGGCGTATTATGCCTCGTTTTACGTCTGAAAATAGGGCTACAATACGTCGGCAAACATCTGCCCATTCATTTGAATGGGTTTGCCGATGTACTGTGCAGACGACCTGTACTTTACGCGTCGTCGTTTGACAGCTGTCAAACGACGACGCGTAAATGGACTGCCTCGGCAAAGAAGTGCAGGACACTTCTTTGCCACGTAATTTGAGCCGTTCTTCATTGAACTCAATGAAGCACAGCTCAAGATTTACGAGCGTTTCAGACGGCTCGCAAAATGCGAGGAGGAGTATTTACGTGTGAAACGAGGCAGCTGTTAACAGTCTGTCTTTTCACACGTAAATGCCTCTCACCGTGTGAACATACCCTAACAGGCAATCGGCAATTTTTTGCGATAGTTGCAAGGTTGACAAAGGTCCATTGAGATTAAAATTACACCATTTTACTATGACTCGTAGGAAACCAAATGTCCCTGTGTAGCCTTTAGGCCAGGATCACACACACAGTTTTGATGCAGTTTTTGTTTAATTTTTTTTTAGCCATAACCAGAAGTGTATTCAAAAGGAAAGAAAAGTATATAGAAAAGACTGAAGCATCGCCTTTCTATTGCGTCCACTCCTGTGTTTGGCTAGAAAAAAACGGACCCCAAAACTGCACCAAAACTACATGTGTGATTCCAGCATAAGGTCAGATTCACACGAGTGTGCGGCGTTTTGCGTGTGCAAAAGGCACTTAACAGCTCCGTGTGTCAGCAGCGTATGATGCGCGGCTGCGTGATTTTCGTGCAGCCGCCATCATTATGACACTCCGTTTGGATGTTTGTAAACAGAAAAGCACGTGGTGCTTTTCTGTTTTCATTCATAGTTTTACAGCTGTTGCGCGAATCACGCAGTTCGCACGGAGGTGCTTCCGTGTGGTGCTCGTGATTTTCACGCACCCATTGACTTCAATGGGTGCATGATGCGCGAAATACGCCCAAAGAACGGACATGTCGTGAGTTTTTCGGAGCGGACTCACGCTGCGTAAAATTCACGCAACTGTCTGCACGGCCCCATAGACTAAATCACACACGTTGCACGGACGTATATCCCGTTAGTCTGAATAAGCCCTAAGGCAAACCATGGCACCTGTAAAAGCCGGGGTTTACAATTACACAACAATTCACTGCTAGGACATGGATCTGGAAATGTAATATTGTATTTAACATGTTATAGATGTCAATAAAGGAAGATGGAGATAGATAAGAGCTGTAGTAATGTGTTGTAGCGTGAGATATTGATAGGGAAACCACTGATGCTTTTCTTCCACCATGAAGGGCTGTTCCTGAAATGATATAGTAGAGAGGTATTTACATATTGTATAGCTGTTTATAGTAATTATATAGCGGATTAGTATACAATCATGCAGTGAACATCTCTAAACTTCACAATGACTGCCAGTGGTTTTATTACATGGGGGATTTTTATGTCACTGGGAATCTTTTTCCAGACACTTCTGCACTATCATTCCATATTAAACAGCCTTCATCCCGCCTCATTGTACTGAGTCTATGAGGAGCTAGTGATGAACAGGTTTTCTTTATGTAACTAGTGCTGCCTATTGGATGCATTTTGTACTCTTTTCTAAAAACATCCTACATTCCATAGAAATGGACATTGATATTTTCACTGACATTGTCTCCGTAGAAGCTTCCACCAGGATCCAGAGCACAGGTCTGTAGTACTGTCATGTCCCCTATTCCTGTCACGGGCACCTGGTCCGTCAATGCCTGTGACTAGTGCTATGTACAGTATGGAGGTTGCAGACAGCAAGGGGTTAACAGTGCTGCGTGTAGTTATTCTATGCAGCAGGTCCACACAGAGCTATGGCAGGCAGCAGGTAGGAGGAGGAGGAGCAGGCCGGCTGTGGGTAATGGTATGCTAGTTGTGGGGGCTGTCCTCCTCTGTCTCTCCTCTTCCTCGGCTCTATTCCCTCTCAGTCTGTTACAGCACGAAGATGGCGACAGTTGGAGAGAGCGGGGAGCAGTCGTTCTCCTCTGGCCATGGGGAGACGGACAATGTAAGGAGCGTGTGGTGAGGAGGGAGGGGTGGTGATGTGGGGTGTGCTGATAATGAATGGGTCTGCATATAATGCAGTGCTGCTGCTCTGCAGTGTGAGGTATAGGCAGTGCAGTGCTGTGCTGGCTGTCATGTCATACAGCTGTGCTGCTGGGCACAACACTATCCGTGACCTCAGTGGCTGGTGGCAGGTTTCCCATAGCCTGTTGTCTTACCTTCCTTGACATCCATCACACACTGCTTGTACCTCCTTCCAGTGCTGCCTGTGACTGGGTCCATATTTCTCCCCAATCCTATAATATTATGCTGGTTGGGCTGAGGTTGACTGACCTGAGAATGCTGAAGGTCTAATGTCTATATCCACATGTAGATGTGCTGAGTTTGTCATTAGGCACAGCTCATTGTGATATTATGATGTGTTTGTTATCTGTGATTGTACATAGGTCTGCAGATAAGCCTACTGCTTTTTAACATGCCAGAAAACGCAGCCAGAAAAAGATAAATGACAACTTGAGCTCTGCTACATTTCTATGTAGCAGTGCAGGAAAGGCAGTCAGTAAATGTGCAGCTGGAGTATAAATAGTGGACATGTGCCAGGGTCTGGAGATCTGCTCCGTCCTGACACAGGACTTGCTATGACATCTTGTGTATCACAGATACTGTAGCTGTCAGCTCTGACTACTGACATGAAGCGCTGCTAGTACATTGCCTACATTCATTTCAGCAAGAATTCTGCATTGTTGTCTTGTAAAACAAAAGTGTTCAGTAAGACGTCAGTAGATGTTTATCGATTTATGTGATTTATAATTCTAATAGTGATCTATGAACAAATAAAATAAGGGAGTGTGTATATTCTATCTATCAATCTAATCTAATCCTATCTATCTATCTATCTATCTATCTATCTATCTATCTATCTATCTATCTATCTATCTAATCTATCTCATATATTTGTATTATAAACTGTTTAGATGAAACTGCACATTAACAGGATAAAATATAATTTTCTGTGCAGATTTGTTAAGGAAAGCTCTAGTTGGTGACCACTTTTTAGATTATATTATGGGATTTAGTAAATAATGTTATTTGTTAGTGTATAATGGTGTTATTCTCTTATAAGTGCGAGTGTTCCAATAATCGATCTGCAGGGTCTTTATTTTCCATGTTGTTGATCTGCAGGAACCATCAGCAGAATACACGTTCCATTTACAGCAGCCTGCTCTCCGTAGACTGCTGACACAGACGCTAAATGCAGTACGCTAATCATTAATAAAATAGAACCCTCAATTTTATGCAGAAAAACATTTGCAGCTGTATGGCATACGTCTACCATTGACTTTGATTGTAGAAAAAACCATATGCTGTAATGGATTCATTTGTTT